>NC_086120.1:31188277-31828277 GCF_963921235.1 Mobula hypostoma | reverse complement strand
AACACCGATCGGTGATTGTTAGCGCTGGAAAGCCATGTGCTAACCATGTCTCTACCGTACCCTACAGTCACTTGCTCTCAGTTTAAAACATAATAAAACTTGAAAATAAATGCACCTCAGTAAATATATGCAGAGGAATGAGGCAAATGATTTACTCGCTAGGCTGTATGATTCTCTGCTCATTTTTTAAAGTGCATAATGTTTCCAAAGCTGATCCCTAAGTCACCTTGGGGCTGAAAATGTCACCGCATCAGCTGGTCAGATTCTTTGTTCATCTCCCAGTGTGAATATCCTCCATCTTGACAGCAAGTTGCCCTCAAAATGGTTGACTGCTCTGTTGTTATGAGATGGTGCTAATTGATTTAATTTATCTTAACTCCTTTCTCTTATATTTGGTTTGTGGTTGCTTTCAGTATTCATTAAAGCATAAAGTCCATGGTCTTGGTGTTCTAGTAAAGTTAAATAAGTTAAATGTCCATCCAATTTAAACTATTCCTTAACATAAACTGTCTTGATTCCTGAATGAAGTTCTAACATAAGTTTTCACTCCTCTGAGAGGACCACATCCTTGTCGTGGTTTGAAGGTTTGAGATATTAGAGATACTAGATTATGAGGACACTCAGTCCTCGTTTATTGTCATTTAGAAATGCATGCATTAAGAAATGATACAATGTTCTGCCAGAGTGATATCACATAAAAAACAGGACAAACCAAAGACTAACACTGACAAGACCACATAATTATAACATATAGTTACAGCAGTGCAAAGCAATACCATAATTTGACAAAGAGCAGACCATGGACACGGTAAAAAAAAAGTCTCAAAGTTCCGATCAACTCCCGATAGTCCTGATAGCAGGTGGCAAAAGGGAGAAATTCCCCCCGCCATAAACCTCCAGGCACCAACAACTGCCGATGTATTGGAAGCACCCGACCACAGCCGACTCTGAGTCCTTAGAGGTTTGTCTGCCTCAATGACCTGGAGAGCCAAGTAGGCGGAGGTCAGGGCTTTAGGCTTTGGCTGTTGGTAGGGTCACCCATGCCAAGCAGGCCAAGGGTAGAGGACAGAATAAGGGTGGTCCACTGGCCCTCCAGGTTCAGGGGTCCAGCTCAGGGCTAACAACCCTGACTGGAAAACAAAATTTTTATGGGAAACGGCAATGAAGAATCCTTCTACATCTGAGTGCAATGGCATTCCCAGGACTTGCAGACTGACAATAGTGAATACTGAGAGGAAGCAACTGACAAAATGAAGGAAGCTCTGAACACCGCCAGAGATGGAGGACCTTCATTGTAGCTCTAAATGTTAGCGGTGTAACTGGTGGTAAATATAAGATTTCACTGAAACAATGCAGATAAATACTTGCTCCATCAAGTTCCCTCCACATTCCAAGCCCTATAGTTCCTTTGGGTCTATGATCTATGGCCACGCAACTGCTTTAGTCCCACGCTTCTTTCAATCGAAACACTAAACCAAGGCCTTATCTTCCCTCTTGGCAAAAGATCCTATCACATATTTTGATGAAGAGATTTTTTTTATTTCTCCCCCAGTGTCTCAACCAAAATTGAACAATCAGCCTCTTCTGACATCACTGCTAAGTAATGTACATGCAGTCGATCTTGTTATCCTGCTGCCCATTGTGAGAACAACCTCTGCATTTCCTACAAGTGTTAACACACTTCAAAAGAAAATTTTACTGCAGTGGCTATCAAGCTGCCTTTGACATTCTGAGGTAGTTATGGGAGATGTCTAATGCAAGTCTTCCCTTCCCTTCATACACTGAGGAGTCTGGTTAAGAAGCTCCATTGTGGGGGTAGAAACCTTTGTCAAGGAGTAGAAAGCAGCTTGTTTACCAAACCAGGCTAAAGCATTCCTCGAATCTCTCTCACCAGCGAGCCTGTGAAGAGGCTAGACAGCAAAATAGTTATGAATCCCTGATTGTAAAGTAAAACAGAACATGGATTTACTGAGTTGCTTAAAGATTGCCATGTTAATCTGATTTTTTTTATTATTAGACATGAGGACAAAAAAATGCTATCTTTGAATAGACACCTCCTTTGTCCAGTGAGCTCCCATCAATGGAAGAAAACCATTCATAGGAAAGCTATTAAAGAGCCTACTGAAATCCTAATGGAGAGGCTCTTTTATCTAAGGGGGAAGTGCAATTAAGATGGAATTATGATAAATCCACTTACCATGTGGTAGCAATAGTCATTTAAATTCTTTCTTCCCTCCTTCTTGCCAGCTCTTAAAGCAGCCTGTGCCCCATTGCAGCCAAAGCAGGCTGAATTTAAACTAATGCTGCCGAGGCTTAAAGGGCTTTGGGAAGAAAATAAAACATTTTGTATCAAGTACTCTCCACACCACTCGACACTTAAGCCTTAAACTGCAGGGAGCCTGGGAAGCACACACTACACTGACCCCTAATAGTCAAAAGACAAAAGGAAGTGGGGGAGTTTGACGGCATGGGAGATGGGAACCTTGGCCTCATTTATCAGAACTGTGCCTTAGTACAGATTTTCTGAGAGAACTTTCCACCTGGCTTTGTCTCCAACAGTCGCATTACATCTGACCACTGCAAGAATGAAATTGAGGGGAAATAAAGCTGATTTTACAACATTGAATATCAAATAGTCAGCATCAGAGACCTGCATCTGAGAGTCTAGGCTGAATCACATGTATCTAAGCCAAGTGCATGCAGAGGGGATGATAGTACACTGCTTCATTTACTGCCTGATATCCAGGGACATGGCCTATTGATCACGAGACATGAGTTCAAATCCCACAACAGCAATTGGGAATTCATATTCAATAAATAGAATGGACAGTTAACAGTTCATAGTTCTGACTATGTTACAATGTGACATTTGGGAGTAGACCCAAGTTCAGGACACAGACACAGCGGTAACATTAACAGAAGTGTATTTTATTAATAGTTGCCAGGAAGGCCGGAGAGCGAGGATAAAATGCTTTACATAGTCGTAAACGTTCGACAACAAACCGGAGGAACCTGGACTTGGATTTGGCCACGAAGCCTGGACTCGGACAGAGAACCTGGACTCAGACGCAGGGCCTAGATTCGGACACAGGGCCTGGACTCGGACGCAGAGCCTGGACTCGGACTTGGACTCGGATGCAGAGCCTGGACTCGGACTTGACTTGGACTCGGAGCCTGGCCTCAGACTTGGACACGGGACAACAAAACCAAACAACGACAGAAAATTCGTATCTTGGCTCGGAGGAGCGGCAAGCAGCCAGCAATCCTCAGCTGGACATGAGACGACAAAACCCAACAATGACAGACAATTCAAATCTTGACTCGGAGGAGTGGAAATCACTCAGCTGAACACGAAGAGACAGAATTCCCAAAGCAACCCCAGGCACCGAAGCCACTTAGAATCCACCATTCTTGGCAGCCCAGAATACGCATTGCATCACTGGCTGAGGAGTCCATTCTCGGCAGCCCCAGACTGTGCATTGCCACACGGGCTGTGGTGTGATGGTCCAGCAGCAAGTAGTTGTAAACCGGAGTTTTTATGCTGCCAGTTCGAATGAGGATCAGGTGCCCTAATCAAGGAGCCCAGTGGAACACGGGGAAAAGGAAATTAACTGAAATGAGGAGTCAATTGACCAGATCGTGACAGACTGAACAGGTAGTTATACAAACCCACTTGATTCACTAACAGCCTTCAAAGGAGGAAATGTGCTGTATTAACTGGCCTGGATTTCATACAACACCAAGCCCATTCTCTCTTACCTGCTAGCCAATCAGTAAGGCAGTGGGAAGTTAGGGAGATTAATGAATGCTCTGGTTGCAAACTGAACATGGAAGAGTTCAACATAGGAAAAGGCCCTTCAGCCCATCATGTCTGTGCTGAGTATGGTGCTAAATTAATCTAATCCCTTCTGCCTGCACATTATCCTGGAGTCAGCAATCAAAATAACCAGGACCTGTGATATGCCTCAGATGCTCATTCAACCATTCTCTACTAGGTCCCATGGCTTCTCATGGCCCTGATCAGGGGGTTAAGCAGGTGCTACACCTTGCCCAAGGGTGACCTGAAGGCTGGCGGAGGAAAGGAGCACCTTATACCTCCTTTGGTAGAGACGTATCTCCACCCCACCACCCACTACTTGTAGCACATAGCCTCTAATCCAGGCAGCATCCTGGTGAACCTCTTCTGTACTTCCTCCAAAGCCTCTGGCCAGAACTACACAAAATACTCCGAGTGTGATTAAACCAAAGTCTGATACAACTGCGTCATGATTTCCTGGCTCTTACGGTCTTTATCCAAAGTCATGAAGGCAAGAGGATGATATGCCTTCTTTATCATTGTCTGTTTATGTTGCTACTTTCAGGAGGTATGGATTTGAACCCCTGGATCTCTGTACATCAATGCTAATAAGGGTCCTACCATGCAATGTCCATGTTCCCCTTAAGTTTGGCCTCCCAAAGTGTAACAACTCTCACCCCGATTATACTGCATCTGTTATTTCTCCAACCATAACTGTAACTGATCCTGTTGTATCCTTTCACATCCATCTTCATTGTCTGCAACTCTAACAATTTTCTGTCATTTGCAAGACTTACAACCCAACGATTTGTCTTCTTATTCAAGTCATTTGTAAATATCACAAGTAACGGAGGTCTCAGTATGGATACCTGCCGAACACTACTAGTCACATGCCTCCAGGCACAATAACACCCTTCCACCGCTTTCCTCTGTCTCCTATGGGAAAGCCAATTCTGAATCCAAACTATCAAGCCATGGTTCAAAGTAAATTTATTATTAAAGGATGCATATGTCACTAAATACTACCTTGAGATTTTTTTTTGTGGGCATTCACAGTAAAAAAAGAGATACTATAGAATCAAAACTACATAGAAACAAAGACTGCCAAGCAAAACAATTTATACAAAAGAAGAAAAAATGTACAAATACAAAAAACACAAATAATAATAAATAAATATTGAGAACGAGTTGTAGAGTTTTTGAAAGTTTGTCCATAAATTGTGTTCAAAGTTAAAAATAAATTTTATTATCAAAGTACATTTATGTCACCATATACTACCCTGAGATACAATTTCTTGTGGGCATTCACAGTAACTACAAGAAATATAATAGAGTCAATGACAGACCTCCCGCAACAAGACAAACAATCAATGTGCAAAAGACAACAAACTGTGTAAATACAAAAAGAAAACTAAAGAAATAATAATAACAATAATAAATTATTAATAAATATTGAGAATATGAGATGAAAAGTCCTTGAAAGTGGGTCCATAGGTTATGGGAACAGTTTAGTGATGGGGCAAGTGAAGTTGTGTAAAGTTATCCACTCTGGTATAAGAGCCTGATGGTTGAGGGGTAATAACTGTTCCTGAAACTGGTGGGGTGGGTCCTGAGGCTCTTGTACATTCATCCTGATGGCAACAGCAAGAAGAGAGCTTGGCCTTGGTGGTGGACATCCTTGATGATGGACACTTTATGAAGATGTGCTCAATAGTGGGGAGAGCTTTACCCATTATGGCTGGGCTGTATCCATTAATTTTGTAGGCTCTTCTACTTTCCCAGGAATAAAGTTCTAATATCCTGGCAATCAATCTGCCCATCCTATACTCAATACATTATGCTTTCTGCCTCTTTCTGCATTCACTAAGTTCAGAAGAAAGCAGGAAAGATTTCCTTGAAAAAAAAATCTCCTTTGTTCCTTTCAGATGATTGAAAACAGACCTGTAAATAAAATGGGAATCCATGTGATGAAGCTGCCTATGCAGCAGTAAAAAATTATTTTGTTCTGTCTTGAAGATAATGTATAGTCTGTATTCAAAGCACCAGCCAGTTATTGGTCTCTCTGGAATAAATAAAGCCACATATACAGTCAGTTCTTACTCTTGTAGAGCTCCGATCACTTTTCATTGGTTCTTTTTAATCTGTGAGATTGAAATAATTTCAACATTAGATGCAACATCCAGCTCTTGCATTATTTTATCAAAGTCTATTTGTGTAAAGAGGGTATCGAGTGAAAACAAGACCTCACTTTCATTACGTGGTTTCCCTTCTGCCTAAAGTCACATTAGTAATGGCCACTTGAATGAACACAAGAACATTAGAAATAACAACAGGAAGCCCTTCAAACTCTCAAATCTGTTCTGCTGTTCAATAAGATTACAGGTGATTTTTATTTTATGTCCTGTTTTTTTGTGGTTTCTTTAATATCTGCAGAGATTTGTAAATTTAGTCAGCTCCATCATGGGCACTAGCCTCTGTAGTATCCAGGACATCTTCAAGGAGCACTGGCTCAAAAAGTTGGCATCCATCATTAAGGACCCCATCGCCCAGGACATGCCTTGTTCTCATTGCTACCGTCAGGGAGGAGGTACAGAAGCATGAGTCATACACTCAATGATTCAGGAACAGCTTCTTCCCTTCTGCCATCCAATTTCTGAAATGACATTGAACCCATGAGCCCCAGTGTTAGCAATTGTGCATGCAAAACTGCTTAGGTTAATTTTTTGCTTATTGTGAAACTAATTGGTTACTTCCATTCAAGTTAGACATATTTTCTCGGGAATTCACAATTACATCACTACTAATTAAATTTTATTTTTGCTCTACTTATTTAATTTAAATATTTAATATAGACATACTTACTGTAATTCACATAATTTTTCTCTAATTTTATGTATTGCAGACCCGGCTGGTGGCGTAGTGGCATCAGCATCGGACTTCGGGACGAAAGGTCCCAAGTTCGAATCCAGCTGGCTCCCCTGCACGCATCCATCCACGCTGGGTTACGAGCTGGTGATCTCTTTGGAAACTCACACGGCAGAAGGCAATGGCAGACCACTGCTGTAATTTGCCTCGTACGCGATTCCCCACTACGTCAGAGAGGCGTGGAGGGAAATCATCCACTAACCAGAGAAACTCCGGATGCAACCTACCTTTCCTTTTTTATTATGTATTGCACTGCTCTGCTGCTGCAAAGACAGCAAATTTCATGACGTATGCTGGTGATATTAAACCTGATTCTGATTCTGATCCAAAAATGGATTAAATTTTCTCTAATACGCTCAGTGACTGAGCATCCACAGACCAGTGGGGTAGAAAATAAAAAAATCACTAACTTCTGCTTCTTGAGTGCAGCTCAACAACACTTAACAGCATTGATACAAGATAAAGAAGCTCACCTGACCGGATCCCAATTCACATCACCCTAAACATTCATTTCCACCCCATCCCGCCACAATTAGCACCCGTTCCTTCAAAGTCACACATCACATAAACTTGGAAGTAAACTCAGCGGCCACTATTTTAGGTGCAGGAGTAGAACCTGATTGTGGTCTTCTGCTGCTATAGCCCATCCACTTCAAGGTTCAACGTGTTGTACATTCAGAGATGCCCTTCTGCACACCACTGTTGGTTATAAGACAAAGGAGCAGAAATCGGCCATTCGGCCCATCAAGTCTGCTCCGCCATTTTATCATGAGCTGATCCATTCTCTCATTTAGTCCCACTCCCCTGCCTTCTCACCATAACCTTCGACGCCCTGGTTACTCAGATACCTATCAATCTCTGCCTTAAATACACCCAACGACCTGACCTCCACTGCCGCCCGTGGCAACGAATTCCATAGATTCACCACCCTCTGGCTAAAAAAAATTCTTCGCATCTCTGTTCTGAATGGGCGCCCTTCAATCCTTAAGTCATGCTCTCTCATACTAGACTCCCCCACCATGGGAAACAACTTTGCCACATCCACTCTGTCCATGCCTTTCAACATTCGAAATGTTTCTATGAGGTCCCCCCTGATTCTTCTAAACTCCAAGGAGTACAGTCCAAGAGCGGACAAACGTTCCTCATATGTTAACCCTCTCATTCCCGGAATCATTCTAGTGAATCTTCTCTGAACCCTCTCCAATGTCAGCACATCCTTTCTTAAATAAGGAGTCCAAAATTGCACACAGAACTCCAAGTGATGTCTTAAGGGTATCCTGCACGAGGACTCCCAAGTCCCGTTGCATCTCAGAACTTTGAATTCTCTCCCCACTTAAATAATAGTCTGCCCATTTATTTTTTCTACCAAAGTGCATGACCATACACTTTCCAACATTGTGTTTCATTTGCCACTTCCTCGCCCATTCTCCCAATCTATCCAAGTCTCTCTGCAGACTCTCTGTTTCCTCAGCACTACCGGCCCCTCTACCTAACTTTGTATCGTCAGCAACTTAGCCGCAAAGCCATCCATTCCATAATCCAAATCATTGATGTGCAACATAAAAAGAAGTGGCCCCAACACGGACCCCTGTGGAACACCACTGGTAACCAGCAGCCAACCAGAATGGGGTCCCTTTATTCCCATTCCCTGTTTCCTGCCAATCAGCCAATGCTTTATCCACGTCACTATCCATGTAACTTTCCCATAATTCCATGGGCTCTAAATCTTGTTTAGCAGCCTCATGTGCAGCACCTCGTCAAATGCCTTCTGAAAATCCAAATACACAATATCCACTGCATCTCCCTTGTAATTTTCTCAAAAGATTGCAATAGGTTTGTCAGGCAGGATTTTCCTTTAAGGAAACCATGCGGAGTTCTGCCTATCTTGTCATATGCTTCCAGGTACTCCATAACCTTGTCCTTGACAATCAACTCCAACAACTTCCCAACCATCGATGTCAAGCTAACAGGTCTATAATTTCCTTTTTGCTTCCTTGCCCCCTTCTTAAATAGCGGAGTGACATTTGCAATTTTCCAGTCTATTGACTTTTAAAAGATCATTGCTAATGCCTCCACAATCTCCACAGCTACTTCCTTCAAAAACACGAGGGTACATTCCATCTGGTCCAGGAGATTCATCCACCCTTAGACTATTCAGTTTCTTGAGTACTTTCTCTGTCGTAATTGTGACTGCGCACACTTCTCTTCCCTGACACCCTTGACTGTCCGGTACACTGCCGATGTTTTCCTCAGTGAAGACTGATGCAAAATACTCGTTCAGTTCCTCTGTCATCTCCTTATCTCCCATAACAATTTATCCAAACATCATTTTCTATCAGCCATATATCTACTCTCACCTGTCTTTTACTCTTTATATACTTGAAAAAGCTTTTAGTATCCTCTTTGATATTATTTGCTAGCTTCCTTTCATAGTTCATCTTTTCTGTCTTAATGACCTTCTTAGTTTCCGTTTGCAAGCTTTTAAAAACTTCCCAATTCTCTGTCTTCCCACTAATTTTTGCTTCCTTGTATGCCTTCTCCTTTGCTTTTACTTTGGCTTTGACTTCTCTTGTCAGCCATGGTTGCATCCTTTTTCCATTTGAAAAATTTCTTCTTTTTTGGAATATATCTGTCTTGCACCTTCCTCACTTCTCGCATAAACTCCAGCCACTGCTGCTCTGCCGTCTTTCCTGCCGGTGTCCCTTTCCAGTCAACTTTGGCCAGTTCCTCTCTCATGCCACCGTAATTTCTTTTACTCCACTGCAATACCGACACATTGGATTTCAACTTCTCTTTCTCAAATTTCACAGTGGATTCAATCATTTTATGATCACTGTCTCCTAAGGGTTCCTTCACCTCAATCTCTCTAATCAACTCTGGTTCATTACACAATACCCAATCCAGTACAGCCGATCCCCTAGTGGGCTCAACAACAAGCTGTTCTAAAAAGCCATCTCGCAGACATTCTACAAATTCTCTCTCTCGAGATCCAGTGCCGACCTGATTTTCCCAATCCACTCGCATGTTAAAATCCCCCACAATGATCATAACACTGCCCTTTTGACAAGCCTTTTCTATTTCCTGTTGTAATTTGTAGTCCACATCACTGCAGCTGTTGGGAGGCCTGTATATAACTGCCATCAGGGTCCTTTCTTAGCTCAACCCATAAAGTTTCTGTACCTTCTGATTCTAAGTCACCTCTTTCTAATGATTTAATATAATTTCTTACCAATAAAACCACGCCACCCCCTCTGCCTACCTGCCTATCCTTCTGTGTATGCTTGGACGTTCAGCTCCCAGAGACATGCATCTTTTAACCATGTCTCAGTGATGGCCACAATATCATACCTACCAATCTGTAGCTGTATGACAAGATCATGCTGCATGCATTTAAGTACCTGTATAACACCGTCAGTCCAGTATTTGGTACTTTTTGCTTTGATTGCACTGCAACTTTATTGCACTGCAACTCGTCCCAATGGCTGCAAATTTGCCCCAGCACCTGCCTGTCCTTCCTGACATCCTTACTGCTCACTATCTTAGATTTATTTCTGTTTTCCTCCTCCTCCGCTCTATCATTCTGGTTCCTATCCCCCTGCCAAATTAGCTTAAACCCTCCCTAACAGCTCTATTAAACCTTCCCACCAGGATATTGGTCCCCTTCGGGTTCAGGTGTAACCTGTCCATTTTGAACAGGTCATACTTCTCCCAGAAGAGATCCCAATGATCCAAGAATCTGAAGCCCTGCCCCCTACACCGGTCTCTCAGCCACGCATTCATCTGCCTGATCCGACTATTCTTGCCCTCGCTAGCACGTGGCACAGGTAGCAATCCTGAGATTACTACCTTGGAGGTCCTGCTTCTCAGCTTCCTTCCTAACTCCCGGAAATCTCTCTTCAGGACCTCCTCCCTTTTCCTATCTAGGTCATTGGTACCAACATGTACCAAGACAGCTGTCTGCTCGCCCTCTCCCTTCAGAATATTCTGGACCCAATCCGAGACATCCCGTACCCTGGCACCTGGGAGGCAACACACCATGCGGGTATCTCTATCAGGCTCTCAGAATCTCCTGACTGTTCTCCTGACTATGGAATCCACAATGACTACTGCATTCCTCTTCTCCCTCCTTCCCTCCTGAACAACAGCTCAGTGCCAGAGACCCGGTCACCATGGCCATCCCCTGTCAGGTCATCCCCCTCAACAGCATCCAAAACAATATACCAGTCGCTGAGGGGGGCAGCCACAGGGGTGCTCTCCACTATCCAGGCATTTCCCTTCCCTCTCCTGACAGTGACCCAGTTTTCTGACCCCTGTAGCCTAGGGATGACTACGTCCTTGTAGCTCCTGTCTATCACCTCTTCACTTTCCCTGATAAGCAGTAGGTCATCAAGCTGCAGCTCCAGATCCCTAACACGATCTCTGAGGAGCAGCATCTCGGTGCACCTGGCGCAGATGTGGCCATCAGGGAGGCTGGAGGTCTCCCAGGATTCCCATATCTGTCACCCTGAACAAAGCACTAACCCTGCAGACATGCTGCCTAATTCTACAGGAATGAAACAAGGAAAAATAAGTTTACTCACCCACTTACCTTGCCAAACACACAAACTTTTTAAACCGTTAGCTGTGAGAGCTCTGCTGTTCCTCCGTCTGTCCGGGCTGATTTGCCAAGGGGAAAAAAAGAGTTGGTGCCTCGCTCTCGCCTCTTCCCGTTACCGCTTAAGCCCGTTGCACCAAAGCCCTACACTTTGCTGCCACTCACTCCGCTGCCTGCTGTATAGGGTGGTCTCCTTTTTAAACTCTCTGCGTTGTCCTGACTACGTCACGCGCCTGTGCAGTCTCGTCCTTGTACTCGAAGAAGTTTTTTAAAAAAAACTGCCTTCCTTCAGAATTTAGCTCTCACGCCGCCCTTCTCGTCTCAATCCAAAAAACACCCGTTGGAAGACCCCTTCCTTTTTAAACTCTCCATGTTGGTTATCTGAGATGCTGTCACCTTCCTGTCAGCTTGAACCACTCTGGCCATCTCCTCTGACCTCTTTCATTAACAAGACATTTTGGCCCACAGAACTGCTGCCCACTGGATATTTTTTTCTCACACCAGTCTCTGTAAACTCTAGAGACTGTTATGCATGAAAACTCCAGGAGATTATCAGTTTCTGATATACTTAAACCACCCTGTCAGGCGCCAACAATCATTCCAGGTCAAAGTCACTTAGATCACATTTCGACCCCATTCTGATATTTGGTCAATGTCAACTGAACATCTAAATCACGTCTGCATGCTTTTATGCATTGAATTGCTGCCACATGATTGGCTGATTATATACTTGAATTAACGAGCAGTTGTAGAGGTGTACCTAATAAAGTGGCCACTAAGTATAATTTATCTCCTTTTGCACATTGGTTGTTTGTCAGTCTTGTTTATGCACAGGTTTTCATAAATTCTAGTGTATTTCTTTGTATTTACTGCAAATGCCTGCAAGAAAATTAATCTCAGGGTAGCATATATTGACATATTCATACTTTGATAATAAATTTACTTTGAACTATGACTTTTGACTCCTCAGATCTCTTGGGTAGAAAAGTAACAAAGATTCATTAATTTCTATCTATCTATCTATCTATTTATTTAAGTATGTATGTATGTATGTATGTATATATTGAGATACAGGCCGCGATAGGCCCCTCTGGCCCTTCGAGCCATTCTGCCCAGCGACACTCCAATTTTTTAAATTCTAGCTTAATCATGGGACAATTTACAATGTTCAATTAACTTACCAACCGGTACATCTTTGGACTGTGAGGGGAATCTGGGGTACCCGGAGGAAATCCACACGGTCACAGGGAGAACGGAAGAATTCCTGATAAGCATCAGCGAACTTGAACCCGGGTCATCTGTACTGTAAAGCTTTGTGCTATTGAGTGTGTCTTGACAGCACTTAAAAAAATTGACACAAGACAAAGAAGCTCACTTGACCAGCCACCCACACCCCCTCTCCACCCCATTCACGTCATCCCAAACATTCATTTCCTCCTAGCTGCACTTGTTGGCTCCCTTCAAGTTCCACACCGTCCTAACATGGAAATATATTATGAGGATTTATTGCCACTGGGTCTAACTCCTGGAACTCCTTATGCAATAGCTCTGTGCCCTGAAGGACTATAGGAATTTCAGAAGGCTGTTCACCATCCTCTCAAGGACAGTAGTGGTGGACAATCATTATTTGTTTTGTCAGAAATGCCAAATGATTTAACAACCCAAGAGCAGATAATTTGGTCATTGTCACAGTGCTACATGTAGGATATTGCTTAGTGCAAATTGGCTCCTGCATTTCCTATTTTACCTCCAAGAGGACCACAACCTTGTTGTTGGGTTTGGAGGCTTGCGTGCCTCAATGATCTGGAGACCCATGTTGGCTAGAGTTGGGGCCTTGTGCTTTGGCTCTTGGTAGGGTCACCTGTGCCAAACAGGTCAAAGGGTAGAGGCCAGACTAAGAATGGTTCAGGGTTTCAGCTCAGGGCTAACAATCCTGACTGGTCAAACATATTTTGTTACAAAAACAGCAATGAAGAATCCTTCTATATCTGTGTGCAACAGAGATGGACGACCTTCATTGCTGCCCTAAATGCCAGCAGCATAAAGGGCAGTAAGAAGATATCTTATTTTAGGACAAGGATTACATTTCAAAAGTACTTTATTGTTAGTAAAGTGCTTTGAGATATTCTTAGGTTGTTAGATATGCCATTGGAATATACTTTAATATTGGCCATTAATTCTAAACTTCTCCTGAATTTAGATTTGGGAGTTTATTCATTACAAAAGAAAAAGAAAAACGAAAAAGTAATGGATACATGTTAACTGCTCATTCTTGAAACCAATTTATCTTTTCAGGTTGATATAACTATAAGCCTGCTTTAGAATTCTGATTTTAAAAACCCAACTGAATTCTAAACATCTTCATGCTCTCATGCAACATTAAGCACACAAGTATGCACTCTATTGTCAAAGTATTTCAGACCACGTAAATTATCATACCTGGGGCACTTTGAATTTTTTTTTCTCTGGCAACGTTATAGTTAATATGTGTATAAATATTCTTCTGATAATTCCATTTGTCATCACTTCACCATTGTAAAAGTCACATCCTTAAAGCCCAAGTCTATCTTTCTCTGCTTGAAGAAGAATAGCCCTTAACTCGGCAGTGGAATTATCCGGTCACCGTCAAGTTGGTGTTTCCGTAGCAAGCTATTCTTGTTTTTACGAGGCCGAATTGCTAGCTCGACGCTTAACCTGACTTGGATTTGAACTCGGGAACTTTTGCTCCGGAGTCTGGCGCTGATATTATTACGCCACCAGGCAGGACTTTCTCTCCTTGACACACTCCTTAAACTCGACTTGTTGATTAAGCTTCTGTCGTTGGTCCTAACATCTCTGCATAGTGCTTAATGTTAAATTTTGCATGACAGCTTTGGTTACCACAGGGCCTAGTGTATACTGTTATACTGAAACTGAATATGCTGCTGTATTTTGAATAGTATGTGAACAGCAACTAAATAATAAAAGAGGGCTACTCAGATGGCTGGGATACACTGGACCACCTCACAATGAATTGAGATTTTCTGTTATTTCTATGGATCAACTGAATGATATCATTACGATAGCAACTCTCATGCAAGCAGGGCTGGGACTTGTTATTATTCTGGTCACTGTACAAATGCAAATCAGTAATTAATTTTTATGCAGTTGGTAAGGGTAAAACAGAAAAGAGATTTATGCAAACCAGCATCCTGCTGATGATGTTAAACCTTTGCTATCTCATTATATTCAGTTGTTCTGCTCCAACGTTTCTCACTTGAACGGAAGAGCAGATTTACGGTCAACCTTGTGGTTTGTCTCCGCCCTCTAGCTCTGGTATTCTGGCACCGAAGTCCCAGGAAACAGTTTTCCAGGCTGATGCTTATGATTCTCATCCGATGGAAAGTTTTGTTTGAATTATGTGGTTCTTAAACAAAAATGTCTCAATTGGTGGGCGCATCCTAAATCGGAACACTAGCATCTGCTTATGTTGGCCACTTGAGTTGTTTGCAAGTTGTTTCCAATATCTGTTTTGAAAGAATAAATAAAAAGAAATGGCTGGTTAATCAAAACAAAATACAGATTGAAATTAATTGGCAGAAGAAACGGAAAGGGTGATAAAGATATTTTTCATTACATGCAGAATGGTGAATTTGCAGAAGGAGGCCATTTGACTCATCAACCACTTGACTGGAAATCTTGTGAGACCCAATTCTTGGCTCTTTATCCCTTGCAAATTCCCTTTTGAAAGTCTTGAGTTTCCTCTGGTTTTACAAAAATTGCTTTACAGGTACCTCTCAGCTTCAAATGAGGGCAATCGAAGTTGTCAGTGCTATGCCTGCTTTCGTTTCACTATTTTGTCACATCCCTTTGGTATCTATTGCCCAAACCTTCAACCGTTGACTAATGGGAACAGCTTCCCTCTGTGACCCAACCTAAACCAGTCATGATCTTGCAAACCTTTTACAGGCTCCGAATTGTTTTTAGTTACTTCACCCAGGCAGGCTAACTCCAAAGGTAAAGACCTTC
This sequence comes from Mobula hypostoma, assembly GCF_963921235.1. NCBI lineage: Eukaryota > Metazoa > Chordata > Chondrichthyes > Myliobatiformes > Myliobatidae > Mobula > Mobula hypostoma. Next base: position 31,812,954 of record NC_086120.1, on the reverse strand, counting down.
ACTGATGTAAAATTCCATTGGTGCTGCTACAAGTTTACCTCACTGGCGTTTCTACTTGTAAGCTTTGCCATGATTTTTATTTATTTATTTGTTTGTTTGTTTATTTATTGAGATGCAGCATGGAATAGGCTTTCCGGCTCTTTCAGCTGCATTGCCCGGCAACACCCGATTTATCCCGAGCCTAATCACAGGACAATTTACAATGACCAATTAACCTAGCAACCAATATATTTTTTGGACTGTGGGAGGAAACACACGTGGTCATGGGGAGAGTGTACAAACTCCTTACAGACAGCAGCGGGAATTGAACCCAGGTCATTGGTACTGTAAGGCATTGTGCTAACCACAATGCTACCGTGTTGATTCAATACAAAGGAACTGGTCATGGCAGGAGCAAAATCTGGCAGTTTCTTGAGAATCTGCTACGCAGTGAACAAGAGAGGCTAATGTCAGCTGTGTCTCAGTGGGTATGACTTTTGTCTTTAAGACTGTGGGGTCAGGTCCCGCTCTAAAGACGATAAGTAAACAGGCTCACATAGACGACACTTAAAATGCTGGAGGAATTCAACAGGTCAAGCAGCATCTATGGAGGGAAATAGGCAGAGAGTGTTTTGGGGCAAGTCCTGAAGAAGGGGCATGACCTGAAACATCCACAGTCCTTTCCACTCCATTGATGCCACTGACCTGCTGAGTTCCTCCAGCATTTTGTGTGTTGCTCTAGAATTCCAGCATCTGCCGTCTTTCTTTTGACTCACTCAGGAGTGGTGGATTCTCCTTCAGATGAGGCATTAAACTGCAAGACCTGTGACTTTTTTGAATGGATTTAAGGATTCTACAGAACAGTTCTCCCCAGTGTCCTGCGCAGTATTTATTCCTCAGTTAACATCAGTAAAGCGAATCATCTATCCATTAGTAATCTGCTCATTGCAAGATTTTACTGTGTATGAATTGCTTCTTTTTCTGTTTCTTGTAATACAAAAAAAAAGACTACATGTTAAAAAATAACTTAATTGACTGTAAAGTTCTTTGGGAAAATCTTGGAGCTCCGAGACGTTATCAAATTAGAAATCTTTATTTTCTTGTTTAAAGGTAATTGCTTGATCTTTCTTAGTTCATTATCTTGGACATGTTGACCATTGAATTGGCAGCTCATCTGCTACAATCAGGCAGATTACAATTAAATTCCAGATTTTTAAACTGTATTAATGCATTGCCATTTCTTCCAGCACTGAACTGGTTAAACAATGCTTTCTAAGACTGTTCATCTAGGTTGAGAATGACTTGTTCCTATTCCACTTCTGTGGGTTCTGGAGTGGCTGATGAGGTTTATGGGGGATCCAGATTCCAGGTCACTCACTAGTGACTCCTGCTGAGAAGCCATGTTGCCCCGATAGTTTGTACAAGGGCTGGCTGCCTTGTTCCCTTTACTTGTGGATGGCAATTGGCAGCAAGAGGTGGAACCGATAGTTCCTGAGCCAAACCTGCCTCCTCTGTCTTTGCACCCAACATGAACGTCCCCTTTATAAGATTGTTCAAGATAGTAATTAGAAGTTGGAACCTCTGTCCGGATTTCATCCTCTCCCCAACTTCTGGCTGGCGCAGGATCACAGCAACTCCAGGTAAAAACTAAAGTAATCAGTAGCTTAATGCAGATTTCCCTTGTGGTTTCTACAAGCAGGTGGAGGAACTTGTGAAGTGCAAACTTACAAAGAGATCATTTGGGAATGATGCTTATGGTGCACACTAACCTGCAGTGTTTAGTCAACATGATTCTTGTAAACTAATTTAATTAATATTCTATATTGGTTAAGAGCATTTGCAATAAGCAAACTAATCTCTTTCCAATCAACCAAACCCTTTCTTCTTCATGTATGCTCCATTTAGCCACGTTGCCCACAAGAAAGACCCCACACAGAGTTAAGGGGTCTGCAATTAATAAGTAATAAATTTGGAAGAACAATTAAATACTAAAAGAGAACCCCCTCTATATTTTCTTTAAAATGTCAGGAAGAATTTTAACACTCAGCTCACCTATTGGTACAGATACACAAGGCCTCAGTTGAGTTTCCCCTCTGAAAGTTAACTCCTGTGACTATCCAGCACCTCCTCACAAATCCAATTCTCTATGTGTTGCTCGAAACAAATTCTGCATTTACTAACATTACTTCAGTTACTGTCGTTCCGTTCAATCTATTGCCTATTAGGCATTTTAAATTAGAGTTGTCAAGTGAAGAAAAAAAATAATCAAGCGTTAAAAAAAATTAATCTCACATTAATCGCAGTTTTAATTGCATTATTAAACAATGAAAAAGGTTTTGTCTTTAATTTAATTTGACCAATAAAAATGCTGTGCCCTTTTCAATGGAGTGATAAAAATATACATATGTGGCATCATGAACATGTTCTCCATCAACCTGCAGCAGGCCAAGGATCCTGAGGCTGATTGGAGATCTGGAGTCAAAGAAACTAAGGCTTTCAGGAGTCACTATAGAACTTTATTTTGAAAGTTTAGTTTTTCCCCCCGTTAACATCTGGTGGATAGAGAAAGGTGGGGTGGTGCTGTGGACTTCCACAAAAAAAGCAGCAGCAGACAGATGATGGGTCACATCTTCTGCAAGAGAGCCGAGAGGTTGGCCACATGGTGACAGCTAACAGTGGAGTCTGCCATAAAATGGCTCTGACTGAAACATAGCAAACCGGATTTTGGCATGGGGAAGTATTGCGTAAGACAGGTCTAAATGTTTGCAAATCTGCCTATTTTTTTTCTACTTAGGAACAGGAATGAAGTGTTAAAAACAATCGATTAATTTGCGACTGTGTTAATCATGTGGGTTAGCTGCAATTAGTTGAAAGGTTATTTCTAGGGCACATGATATGGCTGTTCTTAAAAGAAAATGAGGTTATTTTTAAGGTGTCAAAAGACAGATCTTTTAGTATAGTCCTCTTCCTATTTAACTGTGCAGAGTCTATAGGCTCTTTATTAAGGGTGTCAAAGATTATGGGGAGAAGGCAGGAAAAAGAGGTTGAGAAGGATAATGAATCAGCAAAGATGGACAGGCAGAGCAGACTCAGTGGGATGAATGGCCTGATTCTGCTCCTATGTTTTATGGTCTTTAGGAATGTAATGGAGGTGGAAGTACCAACAAGTCAACAAATTACCAAAAATTTCACCAGCTATGCCAATGATACTAAATTTGATTCTGATTCTGATCCTGAAGTCCTTTCTTGAATGTTGTGAACATTCAACCTACGAAGTATCTTGGACAACAATGTGTTAAAAGTCAGGCCACACGGTGGATTCGGTTCTTAAAGGTACACTTACATGTACGTGTATGTTCAGGTGAGAGAACAGTTGGCCAAGGACTTCCATAGAGTTAAAGAGTATCACAGCACAGAAACATGCCCTTCTGCTCATCTACTTCATGCTGAACAATTATTCTGCCTCATCCCATTGATCTGCAACTGGACCATAGCCCTCCATAACCCTTCCATCCATGTACTTATCCAAACCTCTCTTAAATGTTGAAATTGCACCTGCATTCACTACTTCCACTGGCAGCTTGTTCCACCTGCTGACTGAAGAAGTTCCCTCTCATGTTCCCCCAAACATTTCGCCTTTCACTCTTAACCCACGGCTCTATTTCTAGTCTCACCCAACTTGAGTGGAAAAAGCTTGTTCACTGATGTAAAGTGGGATATATGGATGGAATCAATGACAGTAGCATAGCATGCTTCAATGAACAAGACTGCCAGTGTTTTCCACTAAGTGTTAATAAAATGGGTACCCAATGTATCTCCAGTAGCACCCCATCCTGCAATGGCCAGCACTGACTAACAGGGGGAGAACCTAAACATTAAAAATGTCTGTTTTGCTGTATCTCACATCAGCTATGTCCAACCTGCAATAGTTCCTCACTCTCTTTCCCTATCTTTCACACACATGCATTCTCATACTATATGCTCACCATACTGAAAGGCACACGAACCCATGCCTGCACTTGCATATGTAAAGTATTAAAATACTACAAAGGATTTGTACTGAAATGGACTAAGTTTTCTCCTCCCTTTCTCCTATGGTCCACTCTCCCCTCCTATCAGATTCCTTCTTCTTCAACCCTTGACCTTTCGCACCCATCTACCTTCAACTATCACCTTCCAGCTAGCCTCCGTCTCTTCATCCACCTTCTAATTCGGGCATCGTTCCCCTTCCTTTTCAGTCCTGAAGAAGGGTCTCGGCCTGAAATGTCAACTTTTTATGGAAGTTGGAACTCATTTGCCATAGATGCTGCCTGACCTGCTGAGAGTTCTTCCAGCATTTTGTGTGGGTTGCTTTGTGTTCTTGTTCCAAATGTTTTCCATTTTGTAAAAATTGTGTATAATTTATGTTTTTCTTGTGAAAGTTATCTATATAATGCTATGCACCTGAGATTCTGATGAAAGCAATATTTTCATTGCACCTGTGCATGCTTGCACTTTTGCATATGACAATGAACTCGACCTTGATTTTAAGACCATAAGATAAGATACAGGAGCAGAATTAAACCATTTGGCCCATCACGTGTGCTCCACCATTTCATCATGGCTGATCCAATTTTCCTCTCAGTCCCAATTTTCTGCCTCAAACTGTATCCCTTCATGCTCCGACCAGTCAAGAATCTATCAACCTCTGCTTTAAATATACATAAAGACTTGGCCTCCACAGCAGGTTGTGATTAAGAATTCCACAGATTTACCACTCTCTGGCTAAAGAAATTCCTCCAGAACACAACACAAACATTTATGTCAGGATGCTGTTCATCGACTATAGCTCAGCAGTTAATACCATCATTCCCACAATCCTGATTGAAAAGTTGCAGAACCTGGGCCTCTGTACCTCCCTCTGCAACTGGATCCTCAACTTCCTAACCGGAAGATCACAATCTGTGCTGATTGGTGATAACATATCCTCCTCACTGACAATCAACACTGGCGCACCTCAGGGGTGTGTGCTTAGCCCACTGCTCTACTCTCTGTATACACGTGACTGTGTGGCTAGGCATAGCTCAAATACCATCTATAAATTTGCTGACGATACAACCATTGTTGGTAGAGTCTCAGGTGGTGACGAGAGGGTGTACAGGAGTGAGATATGCCAACTAGTGGAGTGGTGCCGCAGCAACAACCTGGCACTCAACGTCAGTAAGATGAAAGAGCTGATTGTGGATTTCTGGAAGAGTAAGATGAAGGAGCACATACCAATCCCCATGGAGGAATCAGAAATAGAGAGAGTAAGCAGTTTCAAGTTCCTGGGTTTCAAGATCTCTGAGGATCTAACCTGGTCCCAACATACTGATGTAGTTATAAAGAAAGCAAGACAGCGGCTATACTTTATTAGGAGTTTGAAGAGATTTGGTATGTCAACAAATACACTCAAAAACTTCTAAAGATGTACCGTGGAGAGCATTCTGACAGGCTGCATCACTGTCTGATATGGGGCGGGGGGTGGTGCTACTGCACAGGACTGAAAGAAGCTGCAGAGGGTTGTAAATTTAGTCTGCTCCATCTTGGGTACTAGCCTACAAAGTACCCAGGGCATCTTCAAGAAGCGGTGTCTCAGAAAGGCAGCGTCCATTATTAAGGACCTCCAGCACCCAGGGCATGCCCTTTTCTCACTGTTACCATCAGGTAGGAGGTACAGAAGCCTGAAGGCACACACTCAGCGATTCAGGAACAGCTTCTTCCCCTCTGCCATCCAATTCCTAAATGGACATTGAACCATTGGACACAAACTCACTTTTTTTAATATATAGTATTTCTGTTTTTTTGCATGATTTTTGATCTATTCAATGCATGTATACTGTATAAAGTATACTGAATAAGACTTATTTATTTATCTTTTTTAAAAAAATCTTCTTCTATATTAGGTATTGCAGTGAACTGCTGTTACTAAGTCAACAAATTTCAAGTCACATGCTGTTGATAATAAACCTGATTCTGAATCATCTTCATTCTCAAAGGACACCACTCTATTCTGAGGTTATGTCCTCTCATCGTAGACTCTCCCACCATAGGAAATATCCTCTGCACATCCACTCTATCCAGGCCTTTCACCATTGCATAGGTTTCAATCAGGTTACCCCTCATTCTTCTGAATTCCAGTGAGTACAGGTCCAGAGTCATCAAACACTCTTCATATGACAAGCCATTCAATCCTGGAATCATTTTCATGAACCTCCTTTGAACCTTCTCTATTTTCAGCACATCCTTTCTAAGATAAGAGGGCCAGACTTGCTCAAAATACTCCAAGTGTGGCCTCACCAGATCTTTATAAAGTTTCAACACTACATCCTTGTTTTTTTTTATTCGAGACCTCTTGAAATGAATGCTAACAGTGCATTTACTTTCCTCACCACAGACTCAACCTACAAATTTAACAAATTAACCTTTAGGGAATACTGCACAAGGACTCCCTAGTCCCTTTGCACCTCAGATTTTAGTATCTTCTCTCCATTTTGTATAGCATCTTCTATGACTGTCAGGACTCTTTCATAACCTGTGGAATTCTTTGCCACAGACGGGGTGGAGGCCAAGTTACTGGGTATATTTAAAGCGGAGGTTGATTGGTATTTGATTGATAAGTGGGTCAAAGGTTATGGGGTAAAGGCAGGAGAATGGGGTTGAGAGGAAAAATAAATCAGCCATTATTGGATGATGAACAGACTCGATGGACTGAATGGCCTAATCATGCTCCTATGTCTTATGGACCTCATGATGTCTCAAAGCAGTTTGCTGTCCATTAAATACTTTTACTTATGGTCAATAAGCAGTGTAGTAGTCAATTTGCATCCAGCTACTTACTCTCTATTACGCAGCTGGTGTTTAGGACCTTGAAGGTCCTCCATCTCTGGAGGTGTTCAGGGCTTCCTTCACCATATTAATAACTTCCTCTCAGCTTTCACTACTGTCGGTCATGTAAGTCCCGGGTAGAGACTCAGGAATACAATCGCACTCAGATGTAGAAGAATTCTTCGTTGCTGTTCTCATAACAACTTTGTTTTACCAGTCAGGGTTGCTAGGCCTGAGCGCAACCCCAAAACCTGGAGGACCGGTGGACCACTCTTAGTCTGACCTCTACCCTTTGACCTATTTGGCATGGGTGACCTTACCAAGAGCCAAAGCATGAAGCCCTGAGTCAAGCCAACATAGCTCTCCAGGTCATTGAGGCACACAAGCCTCCAAACCACGACAAGTTTGTGGTCCTCATGGAGGAAGCTTCCAACAATGACTGAGTAGAATTAATAGTGGGCACAATATCGGGCAGACAGTTGAGAGAGCAATGCTGCACTTCTTCAGATTGTATGCTGCTGTTGTATTTATCACTACTGCCTGAGAGAGCAGGTGAGCCCTGGGTTTAGTGAAACCAAGTGTAGTTAATGAGATTAAAGCAAGGACATGTATGTGTGACGCCTGTTAATTAATACATTTCCAAAATCTGGATGTAGGAGCTGGTTGTAATTTCTCAGACTGGCCATTTCCCTGGCATTGGATCGTGCAGCTCAATCTCACTTAATCGCAACCACAAATTCACATTTGCTATGCATTTACCTCTGAATTATTCAGTGAAGATAATGTGGAGTTGACCCAGGCTGTTCGGCTGCAGATTCTAATCATTTCTCCATCGAACACCGAGAGCACACCCACATGTGAGAAACATTAAGCAGGCACAAGCGATGAACTGCTAATTTAATACCACACACTTCAGGCACAAGCAGCAAGCCGGGCAGATGAGAGGGTATTCTTAATCAGGCATCATCCAAGCCCCATTCTGTATGTATTAACACATTTTTTTATTAAATGGAGTTTTCAAGCATCAAAATAATAACAGAAGTATGATGTAAGCAGACATTAATTGTTTTCCCGGAGCCTCAGTTACAATTTCCTTTCCATTATGAGAAAGAATAGAGCAATTTTATGCCTTCACACTTTCCCAGTCAAGTTTTCTCTGTGAGAAAAGAACACTGAGGTTAGACATGAAGTCAAGTCTAGGCAGCAGGAGGAATGTGGAAAGACATAGTGATGAGTAATAGGATGGAGAAGTTTCTGAAAGAGAACAAGTTAATGGCAAACTGGGTGGATTACAGAAACTAGGAATGCAGCATTATACAAAACCGATATTATGAGGGGCCATAATCAGAAATAATTTATATGGCATACATGGTGGCTATATTACTAATGTAATAACTAGTTGCCCTAGCTGTTGATTTGGATGTATAAATTTATGTAATTAAATTCTGGAATGAAAACGCCTACTTCTGTAATGACGGGCATGACATGACAGAGTTAACTTAAAAACCCATTTGGTTACTAATATCCACTACGGAAAGAAATTGGCTGAGATTATGCAGTCTGTTCTTCTTCTGATCCCAGGAAAAAGTAAATGGAAAACTAAGTGAAGTCAAGGAGCACTTCTAATGCAAACAGTGGTAAAAAATTAGTAACTTTCTTTAGCTAGTGGCAATCGAGGCTGATTAATGTTAAACCTGAGACTGATGGATCCTCCCTAATTAAAAGATATATGACAGAGGCAAGTGTATAGTCAGCTCACCATTCAATCATCTCATTAAATAGCGAATTAGGGTTGAGAGACTGAATGCCCTGAAGTTAAAAGATTAACTTTATTTGTCACATGACCATCGAAACACCGAATCATAGAGTGAAGTCCTCATTTTGCGTCAATGACCAACGCAGTCCAAGGACTGTGCTGGGGACGGCCCGCAAGCGTCACCACGCTTCCAGTGCAACATAACATGCTTACAGTCTCAGTAGGGCCTCCTCTCATCTCAATGGCCTTGAAGTAAAAAGCTGTAAATGGCAGGAGATTGTGGTGGAGAGGGATAACAAATCAGCCTTGATTGAATAGCAGAACAGACTCAATGGACCGAAGAACCTAATTCTTATGGAAAGCTCTACAAAACAGAAATTTTGCTGATCTGCTCTTTCCACAGAAATCACAAGATACAAACAAGAAAACATTTGATCACTTGAATCTGAATGCTGGTAAAATGGAAGGCGAGAATTAGAACTAGCCTCTGACTGGGAGGATGGGGTGAGCGCAAATGCACAAACGGATTTGTGGTTGAGAGCCCTGACAACTACGGTGGATAGGAGACATGCAAACCTGCAGATGCTGGAATCTGGAGCAATAAACTATCTGCTGGAGGAACTCAGAAGTCGAGCAGCGTCTGTGAAGGGAAAAGAATTCTCAACATTGCAGGTCAAAGACTTGCGTCAGGAATGATGGCGATGAAGTCACAAATTTAATAAAAGCATTTTTTCTTTCAGATTTTCAATATTTACTGCATTCTTCCCTCCACTGTTACAGTATGCTTTTTGTTTGGCTTTTTTAAAAATTCTCTCTGTGACCACTTTCTTTCATCTATTAAACAGGAAGCTCCAAAAGCATTATGTCACCTGGACAACTTTGGTCTGCCTATCTCCTGTTATTCTCTCTACCAATCCTCCTGTTTCCAATCAAAAACATACTTTTCCAGTTCTGATGGAGAGTCATGGACTTGAAAGGTTAAAGGTATAATTGTTCATTGTTTGTGTCTTTATTGCGATTGCACGATGCTGCTGAGTATTAAGAAAATCAAGTACTGCAGGTCTAACCCTACTAGCAAGTTGTTCAATAGTATTGGAGCTGGACTTGTTCTGCAGTGTGTTACCACCTTCTACAGGCACCCATGGAAGAAGGTATCAGAAGTGGTGCGCGGTCTGACAAGTGGTGCAAATGATAGTGTTGGATGCTTTTCTCGTGATCGCAAGGCACTGTTGGACATCGGAAAGGTAGAATACTGCAAGTCCACTTCACTGGTTCATTGACATGCAGTGTGCTGCGTGTGACTGTTCATACTGTGTTTTGCACCCTGGCCCCAGGGGAACACTGTTTGTTTGGGTGTATTCACGTATGGTTAAATGGGAATTAAACTTCATCTTGAACTTGGTTGTTCATCCATGTTTGATTGTGTGTAGTTTTACATTAATTCTTTGTATCAATTGTGAATGCCTGTAAAAAAATTAATCTCAGGAGTACATGGTGATGTGTACGTACTTTGATGATAAGTTGCCTTTGACTGTTTCAATTTTCTTAAAGGTGAAAAGTCTTGATTTCTGCAGAACAACCACTACAATCTTCCCGGCTGGAGAATTCAAAAACATAAGGCACATTACTTCCTTGTTTTGATGACTTCAGCTTTGTTTGAATCTATTTGTGTGTATGGTTGAATGACAATTAAATTTGAACTTGATTTTTCTCGCTCTGCAGAATGCTGAATGTTTCAAGTGCCTAATGTTCTGGCATTTTTTTCCTTGGCACTATACTTGTCTGATCCCTATTGCTCAGAATAAGTTTCATTTCCACATTTCATTGTTTTGATCAACGTATTATGTTGTCCACACCTTCACCCTGAATGTGTTCCCTTTTCTGCACTTGGATGTGTTAATTGTAATTGAACTGCTCTGTTCCATACTGTGCAAATTAATGCTGACAAATTGACCCATGACCTCCTAAGAGCAGTACTGAGGTATCCCAGGTTAATTTAACCAGACTCAATAAAGCTAGAAAAATTGTTAACAAAAAGCTGCTGAAGTTTCATTAAAGATGCAATTAGTCCTTAAGGAACCTTCTCAGCTCAACCTAAACTGGCTGATTTTCATTTCCAGAATGTAAAGTTGCAATGAGGCCAGTTTTCTGAGTTAATAATCCGGAGGAATGGTCTGATTTTAATTTCTTTATTCATATTTTAGAATCTAGGCAACAGTTATTATCCATCCCTAATTGCCCTTGAGAAGGTGGTGGGGAATTTGCTTCTTCAACTCAAGCAATCACTCTTTTAAATACTTCTATGGTGCTATTAGGAAAGAAGTTCCTGGACCCAGGGCATAAATTTAAGTCCCACCAGAGCCCCCTGGGAATTTAAATTAAGTCAATCAAAAAAACGATTTTTAAAGAAGTCAGAATCAGTAAAAGTGATGATGAATGTGCTGAATTGTCATGAAAACCCATCTGATATCCATGAAAAAAGGAAATCTGTTCCTATGGTCTGTGTTAGGGCGTATTCTGGAGTTAGAGTATATAGCAAATATTAAGTTCAACAGCAGTATTTGGGAGTCAAACTGCATAGGAGTGATTCAGATTTCTTCAGATTTGAAGGTGGATTGCAGATTGAATTTAAAATGCAGCTCTGAACAATGAGTTTCCTGGAGCTGCATGGTTGGGATCAATCGCAAACAAAGGAACACTTCACTTGGACCTCAGATGCCTGCATATGCATGAGTGTGGCCTGGAGTCAATGGGGATTAACATTTATTTTGGGTGTCCGGAGCATGAGCGTGAAGAAGGAGGTGAAAACTATATGTAATTCAGAGGAAGCATTGTAGATACTCAGTAACTGTAGAGTTGTCCTGCTGTTACCTTTGATCTTTAGCATATAAAATTTCAGGTAATATTGGCTTGAGCAGGCCTCTTCTTCCAAGAACTTATCAGATTATGATGCCTGTTGCTTGTTTTTGTTAAATAAACACTTTATGTCTGCTAACTTCAGTGTGTCTCCAGTGACTTTATTCACATCACAACAGCCTGGAAAACACATGATTCTAGGATCATTCCCATATAGTTTGACTCCTAAATAGCCCAGCAAGAAATTCAATTCAAGCTCATTTAGGGACAGGCAATAAACACTGGCCATGCTAACAATTTTCATGCAACGTTGCTAGATTATGCTCTTCAGTGCAAAATGCTATGATTACTAGCCCTTGATAACCCCATACTCTGGGGCTAGGGGTCAAGTGAGACAAGAGGTTCCATGTCCTGGATAACTGCATGGGGTGGGAGATGGTCAGCAGATAGGAGACCATTGTTTCGTTCACCCTCAACCCCTTACCTCAACTTCATGTTTTCTCTCACCTCTGTGAAAACTTCTTATGCCAAGTGTACAGTGACTGGCATTGAGGTTTTTTTTAAGAGTTAACTTCAGCAGCAACTTCACCAGACATTGGTAAAATGCAAATAAAGTCTTTGTGCATAATTTCAAGGTTGAAACTTTTCTGATAGTTGTTTAAGCTTTGTACCAGCTTGCTGCATGTAATATTTTGCTGGTTAACCAATTCATTCTGAGCATTACCCTTAACACATGTCTAGCTTATCAAAAAGAGGATGAACTCCAATTTGTTCCCATGAAAGAAATGAAAGATATTTGTCAATGGAGAGAACAGTTACCCCCAGTGAGAACAGGTTCTAAGAAAAAGAAATCTAAACTAGACCTTTTCCAAAGACCATGCCAGGCTTCTGATGGTTTTCCTGGTATTTCACTGACTTACAGATACCTCAGCCAACAAATCCTATATATTTTGCTTCTATCAGTCATGCAAAAGATGCCACAGAGGTTTTTGGACACTTGAAGAGAATTTCCAATGTTTATAGGGTCATAAGAAAACCAGGGTCTGTCTATCAAAAATTGGAGCATGGATTAACAAGTAGCAAGTAACAAGTGGCTACATTTAGAAAATCAACCTTGTTTGCCTTCATTGATGTTAATGCAGACAAATCAATTCACTTATGGCACTGGATGCTATTGTGCCTGTTTAATTCAAAGATTCAAAGCATATTTATTATCGAATAATGTATACACCTTGAAATTTTTCTCCTTTTAGGCAGCCACGATGCAAGAAACTTGAACAATACAATAAAAAAATGACCAAAAACTACTGTGCAGATAAAGACAGAGATAAAAAGCACCCACCATGCAAACAATAGAAGCAAGCCAACAGCATCCTGAACCAGACCGAGTCCCAGATCCACTCCTGAAGCAACTGGAGTAGGTCCAGGCTAAGCCTTGATCCACAGTTTTCACACCAGTGGGGCAGAAAATGCATGGCAGCCAGACCAAAGTTCAAAGCCTCAGTGCTGCAGAGAAAGAAATGAACATTTGCTGGACAGTGAGGAAAATCAGCCCGACCCTTTCCTCCGTACCCAACGCTCAAGCATCCAGTCTAAGCGTGCCAGCATTTAAATTGTCCAAACACTGAGCAGTGCCAACTTCTAGGACCTGGATCCCAGCCTGAATTAATTCTGGTTATAAAGATTATTCTGGTTATTCAGCTTTATCTTACTTCCCAAGTCCTGATCCATAACCTTAAGTTTTGGCCCTTCATGTGCGTTTCCAACTACTTCGCAAATGTGAGGATAGTTTCTGCATTCTCCATGTTAAGATGGTCAGTTCCAAGACCTCGAATATCCAACAGGTAAAGAAATATTTACTGATTTCTTCTCCATCTTCTCAATTTTGACTTCTTTGCCAAGGGGAGCAGAGTCTTTCGAAGTCTCTACAACATCCTTGCATTATACTGTTAAATTTTTCATCACCTTACTCTAACTCAGCACCAGCCCAAAATTCAATCTGTCCTCTTAGATATTGTTGGATTGTAATAGGAACAATCAGATTCTGTTCTCTATGTGGTTTGAAAATTTTTCTCTACCTAAACTGAAGGTAGCTCAAGTATTGTAAATCTGTTTGGAGATGTCTTGGAAAATTTTACAAGCTGTGAAATCACTTGTTCGTGAATTCATGGTTTAAGTCTTGGAAAGACCATCAATTCATTGTCCATCGCGAAAAGCTCTTGCGAAAAGAATGGGGAACCACCTTCCTGAAAACCTGCTATCCTTCTAGTTAAGACACTGTTAGGCAATGGAGCTCCATGGGGAATTTGACACAATTGAATCACTTCAGAGAGAGTTAACAACATTGCTGTGGATCTGGAGTCACATACAGTATATACCAAACCAAATAGAAAGACAAATTTCTTTCCTAAAGGTCAGGAAGAAGACGCTTTTTTTAAATGAAAGTATGACAACACAGTCTTTGTGCCACCAGAATTGTTATATTTATACAGAGAGGAATCAACCTTGAGCTGGCAGAGACTAAATACATTTAAGTGTTGAATCACATGTAACTTTTGTTTTTTTTTGTGTGGTAGCTGTTCTGTATCATTTGAGAGCCAACAGCTGATGGAACACACCAATCCAGTGACAGCCAAAAATCTTCCCTTTAAAAATGTTTCTCTTTCCATTCAGAATGCTCAAAGCCCTCTTGGTTGTGCCAGTCTCTGAAAGGTAGTTAAAAATAGCAGGCACCACATGACTGGAATCGATGGACAGAACAGCTAATCCCTTTCTCAGCTCGTGGGTTAAGCAGGTGATATAAGTCAACCTCCACATATATCCTCTGATTTTGATCAAAAGTAAGTTTCTTGAGCCCTTTAATTCTCCCCATGTTTGCAGTAGGCTTATCTAACGATAACCCAATGCGGTTTTCCCATGGAAATCCTTCCTTCCAAGAAAAAGTCATTCACTAGGTTAAAAATTCCATTTGCTGTGTAATCGATACTACAAGTTAACACGTCCAGCATTTCCAGTCTAGTTTCTCCCACAGAAGGTGGAATAAAGCATACCACCAAATGATAGAACCTGTCTCTGGGTACCTCGTGACTTCCATCAAGGTATACTGTAAAGGGAATACCTTTAGTCAATTTGATAACAGCATCACAACACTGTGGCACATGAGGATTGTTAATTTTAGCTACAATCTTACAACTGCATGCATGTTGCTTCGTGATACTAAGATCATCGATTCTTCTACATACTGTTCTTGTCTGATCCACTGTTGTTAATAGCACATTGTACACAATTAAAAACTCAGTAAACATTGCTCCTCCTTCAAATATCTTCTGACTGGGTCATTGTTGAAAGTTTCACTATTGCTCTGCAATTCTCTGCCAGCGACTGTCTCTCTGTTGCATGTTAGCCATTGCTTTATTGCCACTATATCAAAATCCAGAACTCCTTATCGAAAGAAACCTCAATAATAATAATCTTATTGTTCACAGCAGTTCAATATTCACCGCCACCTTCAAAGGCAATTGAGATGGGGATTAACTGCTGTCCTGTCCATGCCCCGTAAGTGAACAAATGCAATGTCTCCAGCATCCTAGTGCCTGGTGGATGTGTTCATTTTGTAGGAAGCTTCAAATTTAGCTCAGTTGGTAACTCAACTCTGAATAAGCTTTGAAGGTTTGAGTCCAAGACATGAAATACGAACACAAAAATCCAATGCTTAAATCTCCAGCTAACTTGTTGTGTAAATTTATCAATAATAGCAAGGAGTGCTGTCACAGGAAAGTAGCATTCATTATTTATTTATTTATTGTGATACTTCTTCAGGCCCTTCAAGCCATGCCACCCAGAAATCCCCAGTTTATTCTGAGCCTAATCATGGAACAACTTACAGCGATCAATTAACCTACCAACCTGTACATCTTTGGCGTTTGGGAGAAAACCGGAGCACCCGGAGGAAACCTACTCAGTCACGGGGAGAATGTACAAACTCCTTACAGGCAGCGGTGGGAAATGAACCTGGGTCTCTGGTACTGTAAAGTGTTGTGCTAACCACTATACTACCATGCCATCTTACTACGCTGCCGTGCTGCCCTCATCAAGCATCCACACCATCCAGGCCATGCTCACGTCTCGTTACTACCATCAGAAGAGAGGTACAGGAGCCTTGGGTCCCATACCACCAGGATCAGGATCAGTTATTATCCCTCAACTATCAGGATCCTGGACTAGCATGGATAAACTTATGGGCTTTCTTTCAAGGACTCCACAACTCATGTTCACAATATTATTTGTTATTTATTTATTATTTTGTCTTTCTTTTGTATTTGCACAATTTGCTGTCTTTTGCACATTGGGTGTTTGTCCGTAACTGTGTCTAGTTTTTCACTGATTCTATTGTGTTTCATTTTATCTCCTGTGAATGCCTGCAAGAAAATGAATCTCAGGACAGTATATGTACTTTGATAATAAATATACTTCAAACGTTGATGCAACTTCTGTTACACTGTGTCAGTGCACACCAGAGAGCTCTCACCCCTTCCTCACCTTCTCTCTCATGCAGAGGTAAAGAGATGTCAAAATGTTATTTTAATGAAAGTTACTCAGAGTCCTGGTCAAAGTTTATCCAGAAATCACCTTCACTGAAACAAATTATCTGTGTCTTACCACACAGCAATTTGTGGGAATTTTCTACATCCAAAATTGCTTGACAAATTTCTGAGATTGCAATGATTATATTTTGAGGCAACTTCACTGGCTTTAAAGCACTTTGGAGTGTCTTGATGTCAAATGGTTCTGCATTTAATTCCCAAGAAAGAATTAAGCTATATTTTTCAGTTTGTTTGAGTATTGATTAAAGAGAGAAATATCAATTCACCCTCAGCTTAAGATAAGTCTCCCAATAACTAAATACTTTACTGTCCTGATCCTTGTGCCGTGGTTGTTTCTCAAAGTTCCATATTTATATTTTGTAGTTTACAATGTGGGTCACCTACTACAGGGTTAAACTAACTTAGAACAGTGTATCATACATTAACCAATTTAATTAATTAACCTCTTAACAGTTTAAAATATTCACAGTAAAGCATGCAAGAGATTTGAGCACCGGTCCGGAACAGATTAATTGAAATAGATCAAACCTAGCTTACATGACAAAACTCCCAGTTACTCATACCAAAATTAAACCCAACACTGCCCAGACCTCTTGCAAATTCAGAGGTATTTCCTTATCTGTCACTACATATCCATCAATAATTTTTATCCCTTCCATCTCTACAATCTCCTCCAGCCCTAAAATCTTCAGTCTGACTCTTTCCATTCTGACACCAAGATCATTCCTGAATTCAGTTTCTTTCCCACTGGTGCCTTCAGCTACCATGGTTCAATAATTCGGAAATCTCTCTCAAGTAATTTTATACTATCATACTTCTGAGGTATAGTCGCAGTCAAGATGTGGAAAATATAACAATTAATTTGTATACAACAAACTGCAATGAACAGTTAGTTGGCTAATGATCTGTTTTGGAAAGGATGACTTAAGATAAATGTTGACCAGACAACCAGAGAAAACTTTCCTGTTCTTCTTTGGAAGAGTGAGATGAGACCTTTCACATGTCCTGAACGGGCATTGAACGGCCTTGTTAATTGAAATCTCATTGCAAAGATGGCCATTCGATAGTTCAGTGCTCCCCACACTGTACTATGAAGAGCTAGGTTGATATACATTGGTGAATCAACCTAGTTTAATTTTGTACTTACGATTCTTGAGTTCAATACAGATGGGAGGGGAGTTAGAATCTGATCTGTATTTGAAACCCAGTAAAGTAACTACTACTACAATGGCTGTTTCGCGGCTGGTGTTTAGGGCAGCAATGAAGTTCCTCCATCTCTGTCTGTCCTTGACCATCTTCTCTACTGCACTCCAAGTGTAGTTCAGGGTTCTCAGTAACACACAGACAGAGAAGGATTCTTCATTGCTGTTTCTGTAACAGTTTGTTGACCAGTCAGTGTTATTAGCCCTGAGCTGAACCCCTGAACCTGGAGCATTCTTAGTTTGGCCTCTACCCTTTGACTTGTTTTGCATGGGTGACCCTACTAAGAGCCAAGGCCCTGACTTGAGCCAACAAAGTTCTCCGGGTCACTGAGGCACGCGAACCTCCACAATGTTGCGGTCTTCTTGGAGGGGGTAAAGTAACAGAAAGTGAATAAGCGGGGATGTGCAAACACAATTCTGTCCCTACTTCAAAAATCAGATAACTTACAGGGGAATGACAATTTTGGACTTACTTTTGCAAATTATGATTTTAAATTGGAGATGGATAGTTTTTGATAGCCCTAGGTATTAAGGCATATTCATAAAGGTTTGAACAGTTTGATCTCAGAAGTTGAACTGACATATGGAACGGCAGATTGCAGGAGGAAGGAATGCAGACACTTTTGCCTGATGGTCAAATACAATGTAAAAAAAAGTTGCAGTAGTCTGTGTACTGAGACTAGGAGAAAGGGTGGATAGGTGGAGATGCCTCCCAGAACAACAGTAATCTCAGTAAATCATGCAGCAGGTTTGAATGATTAAGTGACCTAATCATGTCCTGATAATAATCTATGTTTTATTAAAATGTGTACACTTCAGAAGTTTAAACACAAACAACTTCAGAAGTTACTCACTCTAAATTGCTTTGGGATTGTCGGGTGCCAATGATGGAGTGATTAAATTCAGGGATGGTCAAGGGGAGTATGGAATCAGAATCAGGTTTATTATCACTGATACACGTTGGGAAACCTGTTGTTTTGCAGCAGCAGTGCAGTGCAGGATATTAAAAATTACTATACATAACATGGACAGAGATAGCTAGATCATGCAAAATCACAGAAGGGTTTGAAAACAAAGATAAGAAAGCAGTCTTCTCATTCTGTATGAGGGCAAGAGAGTTTATTTAATTATAGTGCGAACATTTATTTTGTTTGTTTTGCTGCTAAAGTTTATTTACTCCATTTATGCTGTTCAGTACAGTTTAGAGTTCAAACCTCCCGGATCCATCCATGTGGCAGGTTTAAACTGTTAACATATTAGTTAGTTAAGCTGGAAAAGTGATCAAGCCTTAAAGGTAGAAATGAATCTTCCGTGGGCAGTGATTGATGAAGGACATAATATTCCACTAGCCCAGATGTTTGCGGAAGTGCAGTCACACCTCAGTCGGCGTTTCACAGTCACAGGTATGGATTCTCTTGATTGGTGTCCTGTCATTGTTTATTCTGCACTTGTGTGTGTCATCTTGATTATCTTACCACCCAATATTCATTATCCATCACTGAGTGCTCCCTCTAATGCTGCCAAAACATGAAACAGTTACAGTTTTAATTAGTTTTTCTTCCACTCTTCACTTCCCAGGGTGTCTCTTCGGAAAAAGACAAAAGAGGGTGTATTAATTAAATGCAAGAGCTACAGTTCTCACTTCATGTTTCAACAGACTGGCTTTAGAGGCATTAAAAGATTAATTTGACTGTGATTCATTTAAAATGCAAATGCCTGTTTAATGCAGTTAACTAGAGGCTGCATCAAGAGAAGTGAATTGAGGGAGTTGCAACATTCACCATCTAGTGGTCCTGGAGGGATACGGAATACTCTATACTCTGTGTGTGCGTATGTGTGTGTGTGTGTGTGTGTGTGTGTCTGTCTGTGTGTGAATGAGTGTGTATGTATGTGCACTTAAGGCTCCAGAGTTAAATCTCTGTTTATCATTTGAGTATCTTATCACAGGTTAGTGTATTTGGTTATATGGGGCTATAGGTACTAGAGCCTCAGGAACTCGCACTATCAGGTTCAAGAACAGTTACTACCCCTCAGCCATCAGGCTCTTGAACAAAAGGGGCTAATGACACTCTCTTGCCCATCCGTTGAGATGTTCTCACAATCAATTATCTCACTTTATGTACTCCTTATCTTGTTATCTCATGTTCTTTTCATTTATTGCTATTATTTATACACCCTATCCTCGTTATATGCGTCTTCAGACTATGCAGATTCACAGTTATGCGAGGAACCTATTTCTACCAACATCCCGTTATATACGTCCAAAATTCACAGTTGAGCGAGGAGCACTGCCTTCCCGCCAATACAAGTCAGGTGCATGTGCCTCACAATCTCTCTCCCGCCGCTCTCGCATTGGTTTTGGCAAGGTGTGGATGCTGAATCTTAAACTTCTGTTGGTTTTACCTACGGTGCAGTGATTTTGCGCTTGAAATATTTAACTATGCCTCCTAAGCGTCCGATGTCATGTCTTGGGCTGTCAGCCGAGTGGCAGAGAATCGCTTTAACACTTGAAAAAAGTTGGAAATTATAAACAGTGCGGCCTCAGCTGAAAGTAACACAGCTCTGGGACGTTACTGCCAGGAACAGAATCTTGAAGTTCTTTTGTTGCTTGACAATGTGCCAGCCCATCCTAAACATTTGGGCAGCATTCATCCTAACATAACAGTGCATTTCCTGCCGCTTATCACAACATCGCTGATTCAACCACTCGACCAAGGTGTGATCCACATTCAAGGCGTATTTTTTTTTACGGTGAACTATCTCTCAGATGTTGCAAGCAACAGACGATTTTGAAAATCCCGGAAGTTTACCAGCGGTGAGAGAATGGTGGAAGTCGGAACACTTGGCACAAATGGCGATGGACATGCACCTAAGTTTAGAATGGAGTCAGCATTTCAGTCATTCCCTGCTGTCAACCCTTCTTCCCTACAAGCAAATTTAAAACAAAATGCTGCCAAGCAAACAACCCTCACCATTTTATGCAAATCGCTGTAATCTTCTGCTGCCGGCAGTTCTAAGAGTTCTGTGAGTCTTCCTTCACCCCCTTGCTGTGCTTAATATTATCCTGACGACCACAACCATCCACCTTATCCGTGTAAAGCTGCCCAACACCACAACAACCACTTATCTCCCAGAGCGAACACACCCACCACTGTTGGTGAGTACTGTACACCCTAGGATATTAACTTTCTATGATTTATTGCATTGAATATTACCTTAAATTGAGTAAATATAATATAGTATAAATGTTGTCTTGTAGTACTGCTTTTGCGTCGTATTGGTATAAAAATGTGAATAAATTACAGATAAAACATATTTAGGAAGCCCTCTGGAACGCATCCCTATTTTCTCCATTTAAATAATTATTCACATTATGTGATTTCAAATTATGCATCAACTTTGAGGAAAGTATCCCTTGCATATAACGAGGATAGGGTGTATTTGCATTTGCACAGTTTGTTGTCTTCTGCACTCTGGTTGATCTTTCATTGATCCTGTTATAGTTACTATTCTATAGATTTGTTGAGTATGCCTGCAGGAAACTGAATCTCAGGGTTTGCATATGGTGGCATGTGTGTACTTCAATAATAAAATTTACTTTGAACTTCAAACTAGTACCAATCTCACCTGCAAGTCAGTAGCTTCTAATATCTATTCCAAGAAACTTGAAAACACATAAAAATAAAACGAGATTTTACAGATTCTGGAAGTTCAGAGCAATGCACTCAAAATGCTGGAGGAACTCAGCGGGTCAGGTGGAATCTATGGAGTCGATGTTTCAGGCTGAGACCTTTCACACAAAACGCTGGAGGAACTCAGCAGGTCAGGCAGTTTCACAGAGATGGATATAAAATATTTCATGGCATATTTGTAAAGAAGAGCAGAGGAACCATACCAGTGAGGTAACCAATATTTATCCCTAATCAGAAAAAAAGAAAATTTGCTTGATTTACTCTGGGCTGTACATGGTGCTCACTCGGCACAAAATGTCTGCTGCCTTTCCTAATTTGCAGCACTGACAATACATTAAAGGTGCCTCGTGGCTGTAAAGTCTTTTGAGGAAATCTTGACAGGGACGAGGAGATCAGTAGAGATGCAAGATTTTCTTTTCTTTATTGATTATATCTACTTTAATTCTTCCCATTCATAAATATTTATAAAGATTTTGCCAACTGAAACAAGTATGGTTGAAATACTGATATATATACAGTCATGCTTGGTTGCATAAAGAAAGATTTGAAGTTCTATAATGCTTTGCACAAAATCACAAAGATTTAAAGTTCATTACAGTCAGTGAAGTACTTTTGAAGCGTTATCATTGCTGTAATGCAGGGGAAAGGAAAATTTGTGCACAACAAGCTCTCATAATTAACATTGTGATAATAAGTGGATAATCCATTCCAGTGACGTTGGCGGGGGACAAGTCTTGCCCAGGATAACTTGCCTTCCAAACAACGTCCTACAGCATTCTACATCTATCAGTGTGATTCGACAACTATCTGTTTTAATTCCTCATCAAAAGAAGCCCCACCACTGGTACAGTGATCCTTCAGTAATGGATTATCAACCTACGGGTATTCAAACTTTTAATTTCCTGATGTGGAATTGAATCCATGAATTCTCAGTTAAATCTGACACCAATTGAGCCACAGTTAGCTTTTCAGAATCAGATTTAACATCACTGACATACCGCAAGTTGTGAAATGTGTTGTTTTGTGGCAGCAATACACTGCAATACACAAAAAAACGATGAAGTACAATACTTTATACTTTATTCTTTATTGTCGCCAAACAATTGGTACTAGAACGTACAATCATCACAGCGATATTTGATTCTGCGCTTCCCACTCCCTGGATTACAAATATTAAATATTAAAAATAGTAAAAATACTAACAATCAGTAAATATTAAAAATTTAAATTATAAATCATAAATAGAAAATAGAAAAATGGAAAGTAAGGTAGTGCAAAAAAACCAAGAGGCAGGTCCGGATATTTGGAGGGTACGGCCCAGATCTGGGTCAGGATCCGTTCAGCAGTCTTATCACAGTTGGAAAGAAGCTGTTCCCAATTCTGGCCGTACGAGTCTTCAAGCTCCTGAGCCTTCTCCCGGAGGGAAGAGGGACGAAAAGTGTGTTGGCTGGGTGGGTCATGTCCTTGATTATCTTGGCAGCACTGCTCCGACAGCGTGCAGTGTAAAGTGAGTCCACGGACGGAAGATTGGTTTGTGTGATGTGCTGCGCCGTGTTCACGATCTTCTGCAGCTTCTTTCGGTCTTGGACAGGACAACTTCCATACCAGGTTTTGATGCACCCTAGAAGAATGCTTTCTATGGTGCATCTATAAAAATTAGTCAGGGTTTTAGGGGACAGGCCAAATTTCTTTAGTTTTCTCAGGAAGTAAAGGCGCTGGTGGGCCTTCTTGGCAGTGAACTCTGCTTGGTTGGACCAAGTCAGGTCATTTGTGATATTGACCCCGAGGAACTTAAAGCTTTTGAATAAGAAGAAATATGTATAAGTGATATATATTGTCAATAAGAAATATATATAAAATTAAATAAGCAGTGCAAAAAGAAAGCAAAAATATTGAGCTAGTGTTCATGGGTTGGTTCATTGTCAGTTTAGAAATCTGATAGTGGAGGGGAAGAAGCTGTTTCTAAGATGTTCATTCAGTAAGAACATATGAGAAAGGAAATAAGCAAACCAACAGTAATTGTCTACAATGCGGAGTGGTTGAGGGAGGTTTTCAGCCGATTAAAATGCAATAACGAAAGAAGCATGAATAGGCCAGTCGGCCACTTGAGTACGCTCCTCATTGATGGCCAATCAAAGAATGCCCTCAATATCCGTGATCTCCCTTGCAGTTGAAATGTCAGTCAAGCCCCACCTTGAATATATTCAATGATCCATCTTCTTAGCTATCTGGGCGAAAAAAAACTTGAAAGGTTTATGAACCTCCAAGGAATTTCTCCTCCTGTTTGAAATTATACTTCCAACATCAGATATCCTCACTGAGGAAAATATTTTCTCACCATTTTAGATCATAAATTGCTCT
Source organism: Mobula hypostoma (assembly GCF_963921235.1). Classification (NCBI taxonomy): domain Eukaryota; kingdom Metazoa; phylum Chordata; class Chondrichthyes; order Myliobatiformes; family Myliobatidae; genus Mobula; species Mobula hypostoma. Next base: position 31,789,658 of record NC_086120.1, on the reverse strand, counting down.
CAGAAATCTTGTATTTCAATAAAATTTATTCTGATTTGTCTACACTCTAACCTGGTTAACCTTTTTTCATGCATCAATCCCTTCAAGAATCAACAATGTGAAAGTTCTCTGCACCTTTGAACTCCAGTTGTAATCTAGCCAATGTCTAGTAAATTTATGTCAACGCTTCCTTATTTTTAACTTCTGCATCCCTTGCTTTAAACACAAACAATCCATTAGCTTTCCTAATTACTTGCTATTCATGCATGCTTACATTTTATGTTTCTTGCACTAGAATCCCAAGATCCCTTTGTACATTTTGTAGATGGATAGATACTTTATTGATCCCAAAGGAAATTACAGTGTTGTAGTAGCATTACACTTGCACAGATATACAAATATACAAGTATTAGAAGAGAAGTAAGAAAAATTTAAAAAAATAAGTTACCTCAAACAGTCTAACAGGAGGGGGTTATCACTTCCCCAGCTATAGTTTGACTCATTATAGAGCCTAATGGCCGAAGATAAGAATGACCTCATATAGCGCTCTTTGGAGCAGTGCAGTTATCTTAGTCTATTACTAGAAGTGCTCATCTGTTTAGCCAAGGTGGCATGCAGAGGGTGAGAAACATTGTCTAGAATTGCCAGGATTTTCTGTAGGGTCCATTGTTCTACCACAGCCTCCAGTTTGACTCCTATAACAGATCCAGCCTTTCTAATCAGTTTATTGAGTCTGTTGGCATCGCCCACATTGATGCCATTTCCCCAGCACACCACCGCGTAGTAGATTGTACTAGTGACAACCAACCGTAGAACATGTGAAAGAGAGTCCTGCATACTCCAAGGGAGCTCATTCTCCTCAGGAAGTAGAGGCAACGCTGGGCCTTCATTTTCACAACCTCTGTGTTGGTTTTCCACTCTAATCTGTTGTCCAGGTGCACCCCCAGTATTTGTAGGTCCTCACCACATCCACATTCTCACCAACAATAGTAACGGGGGCAGGCTTAGTCTTTCTAAAGTCCATCACCATCTCCTTTGTCTTACTGATGTTGAGCTGCAGATGATTCAGCTTGCACCATTTGACAAAGTCCTCCACCAGGGCCCTCTATTCATTCTCCCGTCCTCCCTTTATACACCCAACTATGGCTGAATCATCAGAGAATTTCTGCAGATGACATGACTCAGTGTTGTATCTAAAGTCCGAGGTATACAGTGTAAACAGGAAGGGAGCCAATACAGTCCCCTTTGGGGCCCCAATGCTGCTTACAGCCATGTCTGCACAAATTGTGGTCTGCCAGTCAGGGTAGTCCATTATCCAGGATACAATGGACGGAACTTCTCCCCAGGCAGTGAGGTATTGAAGGCACTTAAAAAAAAATCATAGAACATGATCAGAAAAATGGACTGTGGCATCAATTCATTGAAATTTTACAAACCATGATAAAAAATGATCAAAAATGGATTGTAACATCAATCTATTGAAATTAAAAAAATATATATGTTGCTGTTAAATGCCAGCAAAGTGTCATCCTTCCCTGGCACGATCTTAATCAAAGCAGCTGCCCCAAGAAGGTAAAGTTTATCATTAAAATCCCACGATCCGAGCCATGCCATCTTATCACAGACGATTGAAGATTCACGTCACCTGGTTCAAGAACAGTTACTTCCCTTCAACCATCCAGTTCTTGAACCAACCAGGACCACACTAGCCACTACAGTACAGCAACACTATGACATTTTGATCACTTTGCTCTAAAATGAACTTTGCATTTTTTTGTTCTAATTGTGTTCTTTATTGTCTAATTTATGTTTATCTTGTGAATGCTGATGCTGTGTGCTTGTGATGCTGCTACAATTAATTTTTCATGGTGCATTAATGCACTTGTACGTATGATAATGAACTCGACTTTAACTTTGACTAAAATAATAACTTGTTTGTGCATTCATCCTTCGAAGGTAGATAATCTCAAATTTATTCCCTTTATGCTCCCTCTGCCAGCTACTTGCCCACTCACTACCAATATCTTTGTGTTCTTATAACTTACCCCTCAACCATCAGGCTCCTAAACCAGAGGGGATAACTTCAATCAGACCAGCACTGAACTGATTCTACAACCTATGGACTCATTTTCCAGCACTCTATAACTCATGTTCTCAATATTTATTATTTATTTATTTATTTATTTATTTTTTTTTTGTATTTGCACAACTTGTCTTTTGTACATTGGTTGTTTGTCCATTTTTGTTTGTGTGAAGTTTTTCAGATCCTGTTGTGTTTTTTTTATATTTACTGTGCAGAAAATGAATCACAGGGTGGTATATGGTGACATATATGTACTTGGATAATAAATTTACCTTGAACTTGAACTTTATATGTATTTGCAAATTTTGCTATGGTAACCGCCCCTGTCCATAAGGAGTTTGTGGGTCCTCCCGGTGACCACATGGATTTCCTCCAGGTGCTCCTGTTGCCACCCACAGTCCAAAGGCATACCAGTTGGTGGGTTAACTGGTCATTGTGAATAGTCCCGTGGTTAGGGTAGAGTTAAATAGGGGATTGCTGGATGGCATGGCTCGAAGGGCCTATTCCACACTGTATCTCAATAAATAAACAAACTTCATCCAGCTCATCAATATGGATTATTAATAGTTGAAACCCCATCACTGTAGTGCACCATGAGTTACTGGTTGTACTCATTTATGCCAAATTTGTCTTTCTTCTTTTAGTTCTGTTATGAATATTTGTTGCCAATTCAATAAGTAAAACAAAAAAAAATCTAAAACAAATGTCCAACCCTGGATTATCTGTAATTCTGGTTTTGGCTGTGTTTAAAATTGAGAAGGCACGATCTCCTCTTTGAAGTTGTAGTCAGCACCTTTGCTCTCGTCATTCTGAACATGAAATATTAATGAGCAACAAACTGCCCCCAGGAAGGTATTAACCTACATTTAGGATAGTTCTCCTCATATCTTTTCTGTGCAGTCAACAAAATCTCACCAACACAGCCGCACTCAGTCAATCTCTGAATTCAATGAAAGATTTATTATGCAGCAAGTTAGCTTTCCTACTTATCTTCTTATCCAATCATTCATTGATCTGGTCAGGTAAGATGGTATGTTATTATGTTACTAGTTCAACATTCCAGGATATAAAGTGAACAAATCCACCAGTTTAAAGCCATGAATTCAGCTTTAAGGGAAAACTAAGGGTTTCACGATAGAGTGGCTGTTTGCATAACTCTCTTACAGCACCAGCGACCCAGTTTCAATTCCACCTCTGCTTTTGAGGAGATGTATGCTCCCCCCCATGACTGTGAGGAGATGTGTGCTCCCCCCATGACTCTGTAGGTTTCCTCTGGGTGCTCTGGTTTCCTCCCACATTCCAAAGACATACCGGTTTATAGGTTAATTGGTCATTGTAAATTGTCCCGTGATTAGGCTAGGATTAAATTGTGGGATCGCAGGGCGACACAGCTCGAGGTGGAGGAATGGCATCCCAATCAATCAATCAATCAATAAATAAATAAATAAATAAATGATTGGGCAGCACTAGCTCGTTGGACCAGAAGAGCCTGTTACTGTGCTGTACCTCTAAATAAATAGTGTCAACTATGTCCAAATGTTAGCTCACTAATGCCCTTTATTTATTTTTTAAAATTTAGAGATACAGCATGGTCACAGACCTTTCCGGCCCAACGAACTCACTCTGCCCAATTACACCCATATGACCAATTAAACTATTAACCATAAATTTTTGGAATGTGAGAGGAACTCTCGTGCTCACAGGGAGAGTGTACAAACTGGAAGGGATCGAACCCTGACTGCAGGTGCTGTAAAGCATTGTGCTAACCGTTACGCTACCATGCCGACCTTTAAGTCATCATCATCATCATTATGTGCCATGTCCTATGATGTGGGTGATTATGGTTGATGGCCATGATTATTCTTGGCAAATTCTACAGAAGTAGTTTGCCATTGCCTTTTTTTTAGGTAGTGTCTTTACAAGATGAGTCACCTCAGCCATTATCAATACTCTTCAGAGATTGTCTGCCTGGTGTCTTTGGTCGCATAACCAGGGCTTGTGATATTCACTGTCTGCTCGTACGACCATCCACCAGCTGCTCCCATGGCTTCACATAATCATGATCGAGGGGCTAAGCAGGTGATAACACCTTGCCCAAAGGTAGCCTGCAGGCTAGCAGAGGGAAGGAATGCCTTACACCTCCTTTGGTAGAGATGCATCTCCACCCTGACACCTTTTAGGTATCCACCACAATTGACTGCTCTGGTCTATGGATATGAGCATAGGCTTGGTTACTCCTCAGCTTACTGAACAACAGTTATGCTTCCACTTCCACAGTTTGTGATGCCAACAGTGGAATCATTTGTGAGTAAATTGCCAAGTCTTTCCATAGACTCTACAGTACAGCACGCACCATGATGTGCTTGGCAGTTTCAGATCAGAGGTGCTCTCTTATTTTATTGGAAAGCTGACAAAGATGGCAATTGAATGCTGAAGGTTAGACAAAATGAAAATGTTGGTGGTAAAGTGAAATGAATAAGGGAGAAAGCCAATGTACTGGTGAGAAATGTGACGGAGGGCAGAGCGTAGGATGATGGCACCTAACAGTGACTCCTTTGCTTCCACCTTCAGAAACAGCTCTATTGCTATCTCTAATATCTCTTTACTTTTTAGGGTTCTTTTGAAGATACTGACCTAGAGTTACTCACCGACTTTGGTTCTTTGCGGGAATGGGACCCGCTGTCAAAGCCTCACAACCGGCCGTTTTTCAATATGCCAAGGACGTGGCCTAGAAGACTAGCACACCTTCAGGGGGCCGGATTTTTGTGACTCTGGAGGTGGACATATTCGAGGTCGGTGCCGCTGTGGTCTAATGTGTCGTGAAAGTACACGGAAGATTGAATGCAGTGAGCTGGCTGCTGGCTGTGTGCCTACAGACCTGAGTTCATTGGGCACAGAGCCTGGAAAAAGACTTCTGGCACCATAAATCAGTGAGTTGTTTTTGTTATGTCTCCCCTCTCGCTGTGAAACAGGGACACCTCTTTTTCTCTTATTAGCGAGAGAGAGAGAGAGCCTGTGGTATGTCGAATTACCAGGTGAACAAGTAGTCTTTGAGGTACTGCATATCTGTGTCTTTATTGATGCTTTGCTGCACACTTGAGTGCTTGTTGGGGGTCGCCAATGCTTTTTTGCTGGTGGGAGGGGGCAGTCGTTGCTTTGGTGCTGCTTATGCATGTGAGGGGAGAGCTGGGGGGCACTTTGGGGTTCTAACATTTAACTGTCATTCATTCTTTGGGGCACTTCTCTGTTTTCATGGATGTTTGTGAAGAAAGTGAATTTTGGGATGTATATTGAATACATTTCTCTGACATTAAATGTGCCTATTGAAGAAATTATCTTAGCACAGTAGATCATGATAAAGAGTTAGAATCAATATAAGTTGAGCTAAGAAGATTCTCGGTTGAAAATTTTGAGTTATTTCCAGGGCCCCAATTAGTATTGGCATTGGCTTATTGTTGTCACATGTACGGCGCAAAATTTAGTCAAGCCATCCATACAGATTATTTCAAAACATAAGTATTTTGATGTAATACATGGGAAATCAATAACAGAATGCATAATATAGTGTTATATTTACAGTTCCAGAGGAAGTTCTGTGCAGGTAGAAAATAAGGTATAAAAGACATGGTAAGGTACTTTATACTTTATACTTCATTGTCACCAAACAATTGGTATTAGAACGTCCAATCATTACAGCAATATTTGATTCTGCACTTCACACTCCCTGGATTACAAATATTAAATATTTAAAAATTTAAAATAGTTAAAATTACTAAATATTAAAAATTTAAATTATAAATCATAAATAGAAAATAGAAAACTGGGAAGTAAGGTAGTGCAAAAAAACCCGAGAGGCAGGTCCAGATATTTGGAGGTACAGCCCAGATCCGGGTCAGGATCCATTTGGCAGTCTTATCACAGTTGGAAAGAAGCTATTCCCAAATCTGGCCGTACGAGTCTCCAAGCTCCTGAACCTTCTCCCGGAGGGAAGAGAGACGAAAAGTGTGTTTGTGAAAGTGTGTGATTGTGAGATCAAGAGTTCATCTTTATTGTACAAGAGGTCCATTCAAATGTGGGATAAATGCTGTTCTTTGAGCCTGCTGATACGTATTTTCAAAGGTTTGTATTTCCTGCCCAATGGAGAAGAGGGAACGTTCATGTTGTGAGCTGTCTTTGATTATGCTCTCCCAAGGGAATGAGAAGAGTAGACAGTCTCCATGGAGGGGAGATTGGTTTGCATGATGGACTGAACTCTGTCCTAAGCTCAGTTGTAATATTGAGAGCAGCATAAATCAGGAAATTAGAGGGTATGTAACAGTAATAATACAAGAATTACTAGGTAAGCCTAGTAATTTCTAAGGTAGGGACATGTTTGGCACAACTTTGTTGGCCGAAGGGTCTGTATTGTGCTGTAGGTTTTCTATGTTTCTATGTTTCTAAGAATCATGGAGCAGTGGGGGTGGTTCTTTGCTTAGAAAGTCCAATTAGCAGTAACTGGTTAGAAGATAAATTCATGGGATATATTATGAAGATGATTTTCCAAATCAATGTGATGAAGAATGAACTAAGGAGAAGGAAAATTTGATCTTGCTTTTGTGATGAGAAAGGGTTAATTTGTAATCTTATTTTGAAAGGATCTTTAAAGACCAGCAATCATAAGGTGATGGAGTTTTTTACTGAGTTCTAAAATAATGGAATTCGAGAATAACAAATGAATATTCTCAAGGATATCAATGTGAATACTACCCCCTACACAAACACCCTCATTATTTAGGAAAGGAGGGAGAGTGTAAAAGGGGAACTATGACCTGTTAGACTAACATTAATAGCAAGAAAAATGTTGGAATTGATAATGAATAATGGTTTTGATGAACATCTTGAAACAAATAATAAGTGTATATTTTTTAAAGGAAGATCATTCATTTATTTATTGAGATACAGCATGCAATAGGCCCTTCCAGCTCTTTGAGACACACCGCCCAACAATCCCCCGATTTAATCCAAGCCAAATCACAGGACAATTTACAATAACCTACTCCAGTACGTCTTTGGACTGCGGGAGGAAACCGGAGCACCCAGGAGAAACCTGCACAGTCACGGGGAGAACACACAAACTCCTTATAGGTAGTGGTGGGGATAGAACCGCGGTCGCTGGTACTGCAAAATGTTGTGCTAACCACAATGCTAGATAAGTAGAAAATATGTCCTGATGAAGAGTTTCGCCTGAAACATCAGCTCTTTATTCCTTTTCTTAGACGCTGTTTGATCTGCTGTATTCCTCCAGTATTTTGAGAGAGAAGATCAGAGGTGATTTTGATTTATGGCATTACTGGCTTAGTACTATCACATACATACCAGCACATGCAAGAGAAAACTGTGTACCTTTTGGTGGCCAGGTTGAACTCAGAGTCAGCCGGAGAAAGGCTGAGACTATGACCATCAATGTAGAGTCTCCTCCTCCCATCAAGGTATATGGCACCAGCAGATTCACCTACCTGGGCAGCATCGTTTGGTAGGATGGTGGGACAAAGAATGAGATCCAGTGCAGACTCAGCAAAGATAGGAATGTCTTCAGATCAATGAACAACTTAAGGGGATCAACCAAGTACAGAGTCCACAGCAAGGTGAAGCTGTACTAGAGCTGTGTTCTATCCATACTGTTGTACGGGTCAGAATGCTGGTGCCTGACAGGGAGTGACCGTGCCAAGCTGGCATCATTCCGCACCATGAGTCTCTGGAAGATCCTCCGTGTTTTCTGGCCAAGATCTTGAACCACCGCCCTACTCCTTCAGTGTCACCAAAAGGACATGGCTAGAATCATCATGAAGAAGTACTAGAGATGGATTGGGCATGTGATAAGAAGAGCAGCCAACTCCAATATCAAGAAAGCACTTCACTGGACCTCTGAAAGGCAGAGGAAACTTGGGAGACCAAAGCCAACTTGGTGCCACACCGAAGAGGCAGAATTGAGGACCTGAACCACACCTGGGGCACAATAGAGAAGATGGCCAAGGACAGACAGAGATGAAAGACCTTCGTTGTTGCCCTAAACACCAGCATCATAACAGACAGTCACTAACTAATTGCTACTGGCTTAAAGGGCTGGAATACCTTCTTGTGTTTCTATTTCTTGTGTTCTTATGCTTGAGCATATAAATTCCTGTGTAATACAGTAGGTGGAGGATAAACCTGGTACATAAAATTAATCCCAGTCACTTACTGTAGAATGCACAAGCATAATTGACAAGAGAATTGCCTAATGAACACCACTCTGCCTGACTATAATGTTGTTACCTTCTGCAGCCTTACAATGAAGACTGGTATTTAGATAATGGATTGGACATTTAGTTCCTAGGTCAGAATACTAAAGCAATTTACCCACTTAGTGTATGAATACTTATTAATACTGTACACAGATTTGACAATTATGTCTGCAGTTTGCATTGAACCATGCGATCACATTTAAAGTGATGATTGGTGGCTTTTTGCCCAACAGGAGGTTATGAAAGTGATGAATGTGTTTTAAAGACTGATGGTACTGTTTCCACTCATAGAGAGAAATCAAAACTAAAGACAATGACATTAATACAGGGGTTTTTAACCTTCTTCATGCCATGGATCCCTTTGGCACTCTGCTGAAGTCTATGGACTCTTTCTCAGTATAATGTATTTAAATATATAAAATAAAATACAGAGGATTACAAAAAAAATCAGTTATATTGAAATAGTTATCAAAATATTAAAATTGAAATTTGTGATGTAATAATATATGTGCTTCTTTATTAATGCATGAAATAACAAAACTATGCATTTAAAATATAGGCCAATTAAAAGTAAGTTTTATTTTTTTAAAGACCTATCAGTGTGAAGGCTGTTATTGCTTAGCTTCAATAAGAACATTAGACTGTGGGGTGCTCTTTGACAAAGCAACACCCATGTTATGTTCGACATCCTGTCCCAGGGCTGCCCGATAGTTGGCCAGTTATGTTGCAGGAGCATCCGCAGACAGGAAGGCTGCGATCACGTTTGATCCAGCGGTGGGTCTAATAACTATCGTAATTTCAAAGTAGTGATGAGCATGCTGTAAATTATATTTTGAGATATTTGTAACAACTGTAATGTGATATGAAAATATCTGTGATTTATATTGGTGATAAAGTCACAGGGACCGCCAATACTACTGTGAATCGTTGCCTACATTCATGATTGAAGGAAATACTAAATTTGAGTTAGAGGTTAGCGAAAATAAAGATGTAAATTTTCTCTCATTCAAGTTCACGGACGCTGTGATTCAGAATCCCTGTACTAATACAATGACTGAAAAGTCCCAAAAAATCCAGGAGACATAGAACATTACAACACAGAAACAGGCCCTTTGGCCCATCTAGTCCATACTGAATTTTTATGCTGCCCACACCCAGAGCATAGCCCTCCATACCCCTCCCATCCATGTACTTACCCAAACTTCTCTTAACTGTTGCAATCAAACCCACATCCACCACTTCTGCTGGCAGCTTGTTCCATATACTCATGACCCTCTGTTGAAGAAGTTCCTCCTTAGGCTTTCATTAAATATTTCACCCTTTACTATTAACCTATGGCTTCTAGTTCTAATCTCACTCAACCTCAGTGGAAAAAAACCTGCTTTCATTTACCCTATCTATGCCCCTCATAATTTTCATCTCCTTCAAATCTCCCCTCATTCGCCAACGCTCTAGGGAAAAGGATTCCTAACCTATTCATCTTTTCCCTATAACTCTGATCCATAAGTCCCAGCAACATCCTTGTAAATTTTCTCTGTGCTTTTCAATCTTATTGATATCTTTTCTGTAGGTAGGTGACCGGAACCGCACACAATACTCCAAACTTGGCCTCAGTAGCTAGGGCTTTACTCTTTGGAGAGAAAGAGGATGAGAGCAGACATGATAGAGGTGTACAAGATAATAAGAGGAATAGATAGAGTGGACAGCCAGCGCCTCTTCCCCAGGGCACCACTGCTCAATACAAGAGGACATGGCTTTAAGGTAAGGGGTGGGAAGTTCAAGGGGGATATTAGAGGAAGGTTTTTTACTCAGAGAATGGTTGGTGCGTGGAATGCACTGCATGAGTCGGTGCTGGAGGCAGATACACTAGTGAAGTTTAAGAGACTACTAGACAGGTATATGGAGAAATTTAAGTTGGGGGCTTATATGGGAGGCAGGGTTTGAGGGTCAGCACAACATTGTGGGCCGAAGGGCCTGTACTGTGCTGTACTATTCTATGTTCTATGTTCGATGTTCTATGTAACATATTGTACAACTTCAGCATAACATCCCAACTCCTGGACTCCTTTGAAGATGCTATATTACTAGTGTGCTATCAGATGCCACCAGATAAACTTCTACTTTTGAAAACTCAATGCATGACTAGACTTCTCCTGTGCAATACTGCTGTGTAGGTCAAAGCCGTGAATAGAATCAGAATCAGAAACAAGTTTAATATCATCGGCATATGTCGTGAAGTTTGTTAACGGCAGCAGTACATTACAATGAATGATAATAGAAAGAGAAAAGAAAACTGTGAATTGGAATAAATATGTATATCTGAGTTAAGTTAAATAAGTAATGCAAAAAATAGAAATTTAAAAAGTTTTGAGGTATTGTTCATAGGTTCAATGTCCATTCAGAAATCAAATGGCAGAGGGGAAGAGGCTGTTCCTGAATCATTGAGTGTGCGCCTTCAGGCTTCTGTACCTCCTTCCTGATGGTAGCCATGAGAAGAGGGCATGTCCTGGGTGGTGGGGATCCTTAATGATGGACACCATCTTTTTGAGGCCCCACTACCTGAGAATGTCCTGGATACTATAGAGGTTAGTGAATAGTTGAAGAGTTGAAATTTTTTGGCCATCTGTAGCTCAGCTTGCCTCAGACATCAATGCATTATCGGCCCAACACAAAAGTCTGAAAGCGTCTGGAGGTCTAATGCAGTATACCTGGCCTCCCATGCTGTTGTTATTCCCACCACTCAGTCCAGTCATGTGTTGATGATGGGGGCCAGAGGCACTGGAATCTGACTCTCAGCTCCATGCCGGAGAGGGCTGGTGTAGGATGGAGACCCAATGAGTGAGTCTGCTGACCCTGAGTTAAAAGGCAAGTGACTATCAGAGACATTACAAGATCTTTCAAAACTTCTTGATGGCAATGAATTGTCAAACACCACCTGAACCATGCAACACATCATCTGCGGTCTAGGCACCACTTGGAACATTAGCATAGTGGGCAGTTTTTGCTTCTTCTCTTCCAGAGAAGCTAAGTGATGGGAGGCACAGCAAACAGATTCTAGCAGGATCTAGCCCATTGGTTCTATGATCTGGGCCTATACAGTATATAAACGGCAACTAATTAGACAAGGTACTGAATGGTGCCTGTTATACCAGAGTGACGGAGAGCACTCGGTAAACACACTCACACACACACACTCATTCACTCACATGCGAACATTGTCTTGTCTTTCTGCTGTCGTTGCGGTGAGTGTAGGCACTTCATTGCCTTGCGCAGTATATTCTCATAATTAACCCACTGTTTCCCCTTGTGTTGCGACATACATTCAGAGTCAGGCATCAAAGTTTGGTTTAATTTTCAAAATTCAGAGTTCAATGTATATTTATTCCCAAAGTGTGAAGACTATATAAAACCTTGAGATTTGTCTCCTTATACGCAACCACAAAAGAAACCCCATACAACCTGCGAAAAGAGACTGTCAAACTCCCAATGCCCAGAAAAGAAAACAAATCATGCAAACAATAAGAATAGGCAAATAGCATTCAGAGCTGAAGAACCATTCCAGAGTTCAATCTGTAAACTGATTTCATCCGCAAGACAGAAATGTCCTTTTTCAATAGTAACCCACATTAATTCTTTTGTACTTAACTATAAGTATGCTATTGTGTTGAATGTTCTGCTGTTTCACAAACAAAAGAAAATCTTCAGATGCTGGAAATCCAAGCAACACACACAAAATGCTGGAGGAACTCAGCAGGCCAGGCAGCACCTACGGAAAAGAGTACAGTCGACATTTTGGGCCAAGTGGCCCAAAACATCAGCTGTACTCTTTTCCATAGATGCTGCCTGGCCTGCTGAGTTCCTCCAGCGTTTTGTGTGTTCTGCTGTTTCACACCGTCATGTCCCGGCAGTCACATGCTGTCTGCTGGGTCTTAAACTGAGCTGATGTGCTCAGGTTGGCTTTGTGGTGCCTTTCCTGCCATACCCAGCAAAATATTCTATTTCTTTTGTAATATGGATGTGTAAGCATGTATATGTTATTTGTATATTGTATATAAGCTAAACACTTCTGTTTATTTTCTAATATGATTGTAACTATATGTTGGGTGTATTATATTCCAATTCATGTGTAGTCTTAAGTTAACTTTGTGGGTAATTAAAGATGGTATGTCCTGGTGCCTAGTAAACAGGGCTCATCGTCCTCTGTATGAGAGTGATTCGGGCTGCCAGGACTTTACACTGGACAAGACTAACTATGGGACCATTATTATGTTTTCTTGTAGATATCATTTTTTAAATAATAGCATTATTCTCAAATTTTCACTAATTTTTGTAAGTTCAATTTTTGTCACACCTAATAAATACCATTGCATGAAAGTGCTAAGTGACTCCAGCTATTTTTTTTGTTGGTCATAACTCACATATCTAACACTCTGGTACTACACTCCAGCACAGTGGCACAGATAGCAGAGCTGTTGCAGAGTTCAGTCCTAACCTGTAGTGTTGTCTGTGTGGAGTCTGCATGTTCCCCCTCTGTATATTTCCTCCAGGTATTACACTTTCCTCCCACCACCACAGGTTGAAAAGTTAATTAACCGCTGGAAATTACACCTCCTGTATGGGTGAAGGGTGCAGAGTGACTGAATGGAAATGTGGAGAGAATAATGGGAGTAAATGATAAACCAAGAGATTCTGCAGATGCTGGAAATCTTGGGCAAAACACACAAAATGTTTGAGGAACTCTGCAAGTCAGGTAGCATCCATGGAGGGGAATAAACAGTCAACGTTTCGGGCTAAGACCCTTCATCAGGACTCAATGTAAGTGATGTTGGATGTCAGCGCAGGTGAGCTGAAGGGTCTATTTATGTTTTTATGACTATGAGAAACCCTTCTAATTGAGATCGCCATTAGACAGTTTTCTAGAATTTTACTGTAAGCATTTCGACCAACTGTTCCACAGTGGTATTTACGCTCCACTTGCCCCCCTTTGTTGTCCACCCCTATCACCACAACCTTACATTAATCTTTCTCCCTTATGTACCTCATTAGCTCCAAGTTCAGCGGCTCTACTTTTTGCCTCTACCTTCTTGATTAATGTCTGATAAGAAAACCACCAAAAAGAAACGTTAATCACAGAAGTTAATTATGATTAATTAACAGACCAAAAAATAATGTAAAGGGCCCTAAATGGGGTGGGCTGAGGAGAAAGATTACAGAAGCTCAAGCTATTCATTCCAGAAGCACAGTCACCAAGGGAACCTTTGCACATAAAATTTGTTAAAGTGAGCTCACTCGCAGCACTGCTTATAGTTGATTGCGGTAGAGGATAGTGTTCTGTGTGCAAGACATAAATTGAGCAGACATTAGCATTTGTTAATCAGAAGTCTTGGGCTGAATTCAGAAATAGAGAATTCTTTATTTCATTTACCCTCAGAAGACTTTTAGAAAGAGTATTGGACCGCTCTGCAGAACCGTCGCGGAGGCTTCTCTCATCGCAGAAGAATTTTCAAAAATGAGTTTTAGTAAATTTCCTTTTTGTAAGTTGTAATGAAGGGTCTCGGCCCAAAAAATGTTGACAGCTTCTTCTTCTCCGTAGGTGCTGTTTCGCCTGCTGAGTTCCTCTGGCATTTTGTGTGTGTTTCTTTGGACTGCGTTTAGGAATTTTATTAATATTTGAAAAGGAAGGAGAGGTTTACGAGGAGAAACAGCAGTTTGTGTAAACTGAATGGTAACGTTCCAAAATGGCCAAGGTAAGAATGATGGAAGGAGTGGTCTCCTCCTATGTGATCTATGGGCCAAGAAGGATGTTGGCAAATGGCTAATACAGCTGCGTCACTGCTCCAGGGATTTCGGTTCAATCCTGACCTCGGGTCATGTCTCTGCAGTTTGCAGGTACTTGGTGACTGCATAGGTTTCCTGCAACAGCCCATAGAAGTGCTAGTATGTCTATCAGTTTCTGTAATCTACCCCTTAGTCTAGATGAATGCTAAATTAAAGGGGAGTTGATGGGCATGTGTGAAACACAAGTTGCAGGGAAGCAGTGTGATATGGACAAGGGGAACAGGACCAAAGGTATAGCTCCCCTAGAAACTGGCATGGACAATGGGCTGCATAGTGTTGTCATATAAAACTAGTGATGTTAGTTTAACGTCCACTTTTTGCAGGAATTAACACAGGAGACCGAAATGCCTTTTTCTGTGCCACAAATTTATCTAATATCCTTGAGAGAGAAATTTGGAGATACCAATCCAACTAGTTTCTTTTGAATAGTCCTAAACCAAAACACCTACCACCTGCAGCAAAAGGTGCAAAGAACATGTCTTCCATTTCACAACAGCGATGTGGTCTCTTTCTTACCATGGTTCAGTCCCATCAGGCAGTGCTGGCTACTGAAGGCTATGACGCAGTGGCATTTCCTAATTGAAACAGTGAGGCAACCAAACTGCATAAGACAGAAGGATTAGGACTGAATGCCCCATTGGAGAAGGACTTGAAGGAACAAATGAGTTTACAGGAACCGAACCAAGCTCAGGAGCCCCGAACAGGTGCTGCTCACGAGCACCAGTCAGTTCAGTCATGACTAGGGTGGTTCTCATCGGAGGATCCGAGGTGAAGAGGATTAGCAGCTTTAAGTTCCTGTGTGTTGCTATTTCAGGTGACCTATCCTGCACCCAGCATGTAAGTGCAATTGCAAAGAAATCACAGCATCGACTCTACTTCCTTAGAAGTTTGCGAGATTCCGAATGACATCAAAAACTTTGACAAACTTCTATAGATGTGTATTGAAGAGTATATTGACTGGCTGCATCACAACCTGATATGGAAACACCAATGCCTTTGAATGGAAAGTCCTACAAAAAGTAGTGGATTTTTCCCAGTACATCTCAAGTAAAGCCCTCCCAACCATCGAGCACATCTACATGAAACGCTGTCGTAGGAAAGCAGCATCCAACATCAGGGATCCCCACCATCCAAGTCAAGCTCTCTTCTTGCTGTTGCCATCAGGTAGAAGGTACAAGCACCTCAGATCTCACACCACCAAGTTCAAGAACAGTTACTACCCTACAACCATCAGGCCCTTGAATGAAAGTGGATAACTACTCTCAACTTCACTTACGCCATCACTTAAATGTTCCCACGACCAATGATCTCACTTTCAAGGACTCTTTATCCTGTGTTCTTGTTACGTATTGCTATTTATTTATATTTGTATGTGTACAGTTTGTTGTCTTCTGCATTGTGGTTGATCTTTCATTGATCCTGCTATACTTACTAAACTGTAGTCTTATCGAGCATGCCCATGAGAAAATGAATCTCAGGGTAGTATATGGTGACATATATGTACTTTGATAAGAACATTTACTTTGAACTTTGAACTTTTTGTACTTTCCTCTTGTGTTAAATAAAGCAGGGAAATTTATGCGGCAGCTACAGGAGATGCAGAAAATGAGAACACCCAAAGCACTAAATGAAAGATCTGTTGCTGGGAGCAATGCCAGGAAATGCTCCTTGTGGCTGCTCTGCAAGCACTGAAAATCCAGGCTGAGCCCTCTGCAGAGCTGTGAGAGAAAGCTGCTCTCCCAGAGTTTTCTCCTTTCACAAGAGCCGTTTTACACACTGAGGGTTGGTGTGGTCTGGAATGATTGTTCTAAAAGGATAGTGGGAACTGGTTCAGTGGAATGATAGAATCACTGGAGTCCATTCATCCCATTGTATTCCTTCTATGCCATCAGGTGAAAATTAAAGATCCCACAGTAATATTTTGAAGAAAAGCAGAAGAGGTCTTTCCAGTGTCATAAATAACAGCTCATTTGCTCACCATTACTTTGGAAGCTTTTTGTGTGAAATTTCATACACCACAGCACTGACTATAGTTCAGAACTACTGGATTGGCCGTAAAGTGCTTAGAGCATCATGAGAGGTGATATACATTCTTTTTTTACAATGACTTAATTGACACACTGAAAGTGGCCAAGGTTAGCATTTATTGCTCAGAAACATGGAAAAACTACAGCACAATACAAGTCCTTCATCCCACAGTGCTGTGCCGAACATGTACTTACTTCAGAAATTACCTAGGGTTATCCATAACCCTCTATTTTCCTAAGCTCCATGTACCTATCCAGGAGACTCTTAAAAGACCCCATTGTATCCACCTCCACCACCGTCGCTGGCAGCCCATTCCACGTACTCACCACTCTCTGCAAAAAAAACTTATCCCTGATACCTCCTCTGTACCTACTTCCAAGCACTTTAAAACTGTGCCCTCTCATGATAGCATTTCAGCCCTGGGGAAAAGCCTCTGACTATCCACACGATCAATGCCTCTCATCATCCTCTATCAGGTCACCTCTCATCCTCCATCGCTCCAAGGAGAAAAGGCCAAGTCACTCAACCTATTCTCGTAAGGCATGCTCCCTAAGCCAGACAACATTCTTGTAAATCTCCTCTGCACCTTTTCTATGGTTTCCACATCCTTCCTGTAGTGAGGTGACCAGAACTGAACACAGTACTCCAAGTGGGGTCTGACCAGGGTCCTATATAGCTGTAACATTACCTCTCGGCTCTTAAACTCAATCCCATGGTTGATGAAGGCCAAAGCACCGTGGGTCTTCTTAACCACAGAATCAACCTGCGCATTAGCTTTGTCCTATGGACTCGCACCCCATGATCTCCCTAATCCTCCACACTGTCAAGAGTCCTACCATTAATACTATATTCTGCCATCGTATTTGACCTACCAAAATGAACCACCTCCCACTTATCTGGGTTGAACTCCATCTGCCCCAATAACTTGGCTAAGGTAGCTCAGGGGATATGGCATTGGACTGGAGTAACATATGATTCAGGACAGCAGGATTTCTTCCCTAAGAAGGGATTAATGAACCTGTTAGCCTTCACTGATAATGGAGCAGCCTTGTGGGGACTTATAAGAAGATCCAAGATTGCTTACTACCATTCTTTTTGGGTGGCAGGTTGGAGATACAACCCTACCTAAGGAGGTGTAAGGCACTTCTTTCCTCCGCTAGCCTGCAGGTCACCCTTGGGCAACGTGTAGCACCTGTTCAGCCCCACCCCCACCCAATCAGGGTTACAGGAAGCCATGGGAGCAGATGGTAGATGGTCGTATGAGCAACTGGTGCACATCACAAGTCCTGGTTATACATTCACTACTGCCAGGCAGACAATCGCTGAAGAGTATTGATAATGGCTGAGATCACCCGTCTCGTAAAATCACTGCCGAGAAGGAGGCAATGGCAAACCATTTCTGTAGAAAAATTTGCCTAGAGCTATCATGGTCATGGAAAGACCATGATTATCTATGTCATCTGACACAGCATATGATGAATAGACCATAAGACCATAAGATTTAGGAGCAGAAGCAGGCCATTCAGCCCATTGAGTCTGCTCTGCCATTTAATCATGGGCTGATCCACTTCATCCAGTCATCTCAACTCCCCTGCTTTCACCCCATACTTTTTGATGCCCTGGCATCAATGAATGAATGATCACAATTCTTCATACACAAGTGTAAAGGAGAACAAAATGATTATTACTCCGGATCAGATGCTGCATTAAAAAAAACAATAAGCATAAGAACACAATTAAAAAACAATAAATATAAATAAAAATAATACTATAAAACACAATGTACAAATAACCGTTATATGCACAGACTGACTGTATGTATGTACATAACAGGAATTCTGCAGATGCTGGAAATTCAAGCAACATACATCAAAGTTGCTGGTGAACGCAGCAGGCCAAGCAGCATCTATAGGAAGAGGCGCAGTCGACGTTTCAGGCCGAGACCCTTCGTCAGGACTAACTGAAGGAAGAGTGAGTAAGGGATTTGAAAGTTGGAGGGGGAGGGGGAGATGCAAAATGATAGGAGAAGACAGGAGGGGGAGGGATAGAGCCGAGAGCTGGACAGGTGATAGGCAAAAGGGGATACGAGAGGATCATGGGACAGGAGGTCCGGGAAGAAAGACAAGGAGGAGGGGTGACCCAGAGGATGGGCAAGAGGTATATTCAGAGGGACAGAGGGAGAAAAAGGAGAGTGAGAGAAAGAATGTGTGCATAAAAATGAGTAACAGATGGGGTACGAGGGGGAGGTGGGGCCTTAGCGGAAGTTAGAGAAGTCGATGTTCATGCCATCAGGTTGGAGGCTACCCAGACGGAATATGAGGTGTTGTTCCTCCAACCTGAGTGTGGCTTCATCTTTACAGTAGAGGAGGCCGTGGATAGACATGTCAGAATGGGAATGGGATGTGGAATTAAAATGTGTGGCCACTGGGAGATCCTGCTTTTTCTGGTGGACAGAGCGTAGATGTTCAGCAAAGCGGTCTCCCAGTCTGCGTCGGGTCTCACCAATATATAAAAGGCCACATCGGGAGCACCGGACGCAGTATATCACCCCAGTCGACTCACAGGTGAAGTGATGCCTCACCTGGAAGGACTGTTTGGGGCCCTGAATGGTGGTAAGGGAGGAAGTGTAAGGGCATGTGTAGCACTTGTTCCGCTTACACGGATAAGTGCAAGGAGGGAGATCAGTGGGGAGGGATGGGGGGGACGAATGGACAAGGGAGTTGTGTAGGGAGCGATCCCTGCGGAATGCAGAGAGACGGGGGGAGGGAAAGATGTGCTTAGTGGTGGGATCCCGTTGGAGGTGGCGGAAGTTACGGAGAATAATATGTTGGACCCGGAGGCTGGTGGGGTGGTAGGTGAGGACCAGGGGAACCCTATTCCTAGTGGGGTGGTGGGAGGATGGAGTGAGAGCAGATGTACGTGAAATGGGGGAGATGCGTTTAAGAGCAGAGTTGATAGTGGAGGAAGGGAAGCCCCTTTCTTTAAAAAATGAAGACATCTCCCTCGTCCTAGAATGAAAAGCCTCATCCTGAGAGCAGATGCGGCGGAGACGGAGGAATTGCGAGAAGGGGATGGCGTTTTTGCAAGAGACAGGGTGAGAAGAGGAATAGTCCAGATAGCTGTGAGAGTCAGTAGGCTTATAGTAGACATCAGTGGATAAGCTGTCTCCAGAGACAGAGACAGAAAGATCTAGAAAGGGGAGGGAGGTGTTGGAAATGGACCAGGTAAACTTGAGGGCAGGGTGAAAGTTGGAGGCAAAGTTAATAAAGTCAACGAGTTCTGCATGCGTGCAGGAAGCAGCGCCAATGCAGTCGTCGATGTAGCGAAGGAAAAGTGGGGGACAGATACCAGAATAGGCACGGAACATAGATTGTTCCACAAACCCAACAAAAAGGCAGGCATAGCTAGGACCCATACGGGTGCCCATAGCTACACCTTTAGTTTGGAGGAAATGGGAGGAGCAAAAGGAGAAATTATTAAGAGTAAGGACTAATTCCGCTAGACGGAGCAGAGTGGTGGTAGAGGGGAACTGATTAGGTCTGGAATCCAAAAAGAAGCGTAGAGCTTTGAGACCTTCCTGGTGGGGGATGGAGGTATATAGGGACTAGACATCCATGGTGAAAATAAAGCGGTGGGGGCCAGGGAACTTAAAATCATCGAAAAGTTTAAGAGCGTGAGAAGTGTCACGAACATAGGTCGGAAGGGTTTGAACAAGGGGTGATAAAACAGTGTCGAGGTATGCAGAAACGAGTTCGGTGGGGCAGGAGCAAGCTGAGACAATGGGTCTACCTGGACAGGCAGGTTTGTGGATCTTGGGTAGGAGGTAGAAACGGGAAGTGCGGGGTGTGGGAACTATAAGGTTGGTAGCAGTGGATGGGAGATCCCCTGAGCGGATAAAGTCGGTGATAGTGTGGGAGACAATGGCCTGGTGCTCCTTAGTGGGGTCACGATCGAGGGGTAAATAAGAGGAGGTATCCGCGAGTTGTCGCTGCGCCTCGGCAAGGTAGAGGTCAGTACGCCAGACTACAACAGCACCCCCCTTATCGGCGGGTTTAATAATAAGGTTAGGATTAGTGCGGAGGGAGTGGAGAGCAGAGCGTTCCGAAGGAGTGAGGTTGGAATGGGGACAATGCGGTGAAGTCGAGACGGTTGATGTCCCGTCGGCAGTTAGCAATAAAGAGATCCAGAGCAGGCAGAAGACCAGAGCGGGGTGTCCATGAAGAAGAGGAGGGTTGAAGACGGGAGAAGGGGTCATCGGTGGGGGTGGAAGAGTCCTTGCCGAAGAAGTAGGCTCGGAGACGGAAACGGCGGAAGAAAAGTTCCGCATCGTGGCGAACACGGAACTCGCTGAGGTGTGGGCGAAGGGAGACAAACGTGACGCCCTTACTGAGGACAGAGCGTTCTGCCTCCCGACAGTTGAAGGTCGGAGGGGATGGTAAAGACCCGGCACGGATGAGAGCTGGGATCAGAGGGGGGAGGGGGGAGGCTGGGGGTGTCAGTGGAGAGGGGAGGGTTGGGGTGAGAGGAAGATGGATGGCCTGCTGCGTTCACCAGCAACTTTGATGTATGTTGTATGTATGTACATAATGTGATGCTAGGTGTTTATGTAGTGGTGGTGTGGTTGGTTATTGGGTGGTGGTATTAATCAGCCTGACAGATTTGGGGAAGTTACTGTTTTGAAGTCTAGTGGTCTTGGCATGGATGCTGCATAGCCTCTTCCCTGTTATTTAGTTCCCAACTTCTTTTAATGGATTGAAATCCTCAACGAGCCAATGTGCCATTGCAAAGATGGAGTTCCTGTGTCCCCGTACTTTCTACGGTCTTTATTGGTGCCCTGTTCATTATTACACATGAAACCAGGTTGGCGGGTGCAAGAAGCAAGGACAAAATGAGGAAGAGTTAGTTTTCACCATCATCTGCATACTGCAAGGACCTGTCACCATCCTTCCATTCTCTCTGAACAATAAATAGCCCAGTGCTTGAGGAGCAGGTAACAAGACAGAGTCAACGATATGACTCATCCTTGGGATGTGTTGGTCTTGACTTGGGAAGATCCAGTAATTTATAAAATGAACGGTGCTCTAGAAACTTCCGATTAGGCAATGCTCAAAACTCACTAAACATCTCCCCCACTCACCCCGACTCCCCACAGTTGTTCATACTCAACTCTACAGGTGCAACTCTACATTGCATCAGAGTGCAAGGACTACGAAGTCCCAGAGTTCAAAGGCAGCAGCTTACAATACTGTGGTCTCAGCAAGGCATCACATAATCCCCAGCTCTCCAGGGTGAAGGGTAGGAAACCTACACTGTGTCAATGAGAAGGCAACAGAGAACCACTGAGTTCCCTTGTTTGAATCTGAAACTTGGAAGGGCTGGTATTTGTACTTAAAGCAGGATAAAGGAATGTAAAGATGCTCTTTGGCTTGTTCCAATATATCATTCGAAGAAGGAAGTCTGAGAGTCGGAGTGGGAGTGCCGAGAAAGACATTTTTGAAATTTTCGTTTTTTTCCCCCCAATGGCGTTCAGGGAGGCGGGACTGCGCGGGCGTGTGACGTCGGGCAGTGCAGCACAGCAGATTTAAAAGGGCAGAAATCCTGCTTCGGGTTTGATTCGAAGAAGGAAGTCTGAGAGTCGGAGTGGGAGTGCCGAGAAAGACATTTTTGAAATTTTCGTTTTTTTTTCCCATTGGCGTTCAGAGAGGCGGGACTGCGCAGGCATGTGACGTCGGGCAGTGCAGCGTGGCAGATTTAAAAGGGACAGAGCCTCATAGAGCGGGCAGCGTAGTTTGCGGGCGGCGGTGTGAGCCGGGAGCAGAGTGAAGACTTAAGGGCTTCGGCTCAACGGGCTTAGGCGGAAACGGGCGAGGCGAGGAAGGTTTGGCATTCATTTTCTGTTGTTATTTGAGGAGAAGGGCAGTATGAGTGTGAGGGCAGTTTGCTGTTCTCGGTGTCGGATGTGGGAGGCCCTGGAGTCTCCAAGCCTCCCGGACGTCTACATCTGCGTCAAGTCCATCGAGTTGCAGCTCCTAAGGGACCGCGTTACGGAACTGGAGCTGCAGCTCGATGACCTCCATCTGGTCAGGGAGAGTGAGGAGTTGATAGAGAGGAGTTGCAGGCAGGTGGTCACACCAGGACCACGGGAGGCAAACAAGTGGGTCACGGTTTGGAGGGGGAAGGGGAAGAGTCAGGTAATAGAGAGTACCCCAGTGGCTGTGCCCCTTAACAATAGGTACCCCTGTTTGAGTACTGTTGGGGGGGACAGCTTACCCGGGGGAAGCGACAGTGGCCGTGCCTCCGGCACAGAGTCTGGCCCTGTAGCTCAGAAGGGTAGGGAAAGGAAGAGGAGGGCAGTTGTGATAGGGGACTCGATAGTAAGAGGGTCAGATAGGTGATTCTGTGGACGCAGTCCAGAGACCCGGATGGTAGTTTGCCTCCCTGGTGCCAGGGTCTGGGATATTTCTGATCGTGTTCAAGATATCCTGAAGTGGGAGGGTGAGGAGCCAGAGGTCGTGGTACATATAGGTACCAATGACATAGGTAGGAAAAGGGATGAGGTCCTGAAAGGAGAATATAGGGAGCTAGGAAGGGAGTTGAGAAAAAGGACTGCAAAAGTAGTAATCTCGGGATTACTGCCTGTGCCACGCGACAGTGAGAGTAGGAATGCGATGAGGTGGAGGATAAATGCGTGGCTGAGGGATTGGAGCAGGGGGCAGGGATTCAAGTTTTTGGATCATTGGGACCTCTTTTGGCGCAGGCGTGACCTGTACAAAAAGGACGGGTTACGCTTGAATCCTAGGGGGACCAATATCCTGGCAGGGAGATTAGCGAGGGCTACTGAGGTGACTTTAAACTAGAATGGTTGGGGGGTGGGAATCAAATTAAAGAGGCTAGGCGTGAGGAGGTTAGTTCACAACAGGGGGATGGGAACCAGTGCAGAGAGACAGAGGGGTGTAAAGTGAGGGTAGAAACAAAAAGTACTAAGGAGAAAAGTAAAAGTGGCAGGCTGACAAATCCAGGGCAAGCATTAAAAAGGGCCACTTTTCAACATAATTGTATAAGGGCTAAGAGAGTTGTAAAAGAGTGCCTGAAGGCTTTGTGTGTCAATGCAAGGAGCATTCGTAATAAGGTGGATGAATTGAAAGTGCAGATTGTTATTAATGATTATGATATAGTTGGGATCACAGAGACATGGCTCCAGGGTGACCAAGGATGGGAGCTCAACGTTCAGGGATATTCAATATTCAGGAGGGATAGACATGAAAGAAAAGGAGGTGGGGTGGCGTTGCTGGTTAAAGAGGACATTAACGCAATAGAAAGGAAGGACATAAGCCGGGAAGATGTGGAATCGATATGGGTAGAGCTGCGTAACACTAAGGGGCAGAAAACGCTGGTGGGAGTTGTGTACAGGCCACCTAACAGTAGTAGTGAGGTCGGAGATGGTATTAAACAGGAAATTAGAAATGTGTGCAATAAAGGAACAGCAGTTATAATGGGTGACTTCAATCTACATGTAGATTGGGTGAACCAAATTGGTAAAGGTGCTGAGGAAGAGGATTTCTTGGAATGTATGCGGGATGGTTTTTTGAACCAACATGTCGAGGAACCAACTAGAGAGCAGGCTATTCTGGACTGGGTTTTGAGCAATGAGGAAGGGTTAATTAGCAATCTTGTCGTGAGAGGCCCCTTGGGTAAGAGTGACCATAATATGGTGGAATTCTTCATTAAGATGGAGAGTGACATCATTAATTCGGAAACAAAAGTTCTGAACTTAAAGAGGGGTAACTTTGAAGGTATGAGACGTGAATTAGCTAAGATAGACTGGCAAATGACACTTAAAAGATTGACGGTGGATATGCAATGGCAAGCATTTAAAGATTGCATGGATGAACTACAACAATTGTTCATCCCAGTTTGGCAAAAGAATAAATCAAGGAAGGTAGTGCACCCGTGGCTGACAAGAGAAATTAGGGATAGTATCAATTCCAAAAAAGAAGCGTACAAATTAGCCAGAAAAAGTGGCTCACCTGAGGACTGGGAGAAATTCAGAGTTCAGCAGAGGAGGACAAAGGGCTTAATTAGGAAGGGGAAAAAAGATTATGAGAGAAAACTGGCAGGGAACATAAAAACTGACTGTAAAAGCTTTTATAGATATGTAAAAAGGAAAAGACTGGTAAAGACAAATGCAGGTCCCCTACAGACAGAAACAGGTGAATTGATTATGGGGAGCAAGGACATGGCAGACCAATTGAATAATTACTTTGGTTCTGTCTTCACTAAGGAGGACATAAATAATCTTCCAGAAATAGTAGGGGACAGAGGGTCCAGTGACATGGAGGAACTGAGCGAAATACATGTTAGTAGGGAAGTGGTGTTAGGTAAATTGAAAGGATTGAAGGCAGATAAATCCCCAGGGCCAGATGGTCTGCATCCCAGAGTGCTTAAGGAAGTAGCCCAAGAAATAGTGGATGCATTAGTGATAATTTTTCAAAACTCGTTAGATTCTGGACTAGTTCCTGAGGATTGGAGGGTGGCTAATGTAACCTCACTTTTTAAAAAAGGAGGGACAGAGAAACCGGGGAATTATAGACCGGTTAGCTTAACGTCGGTGGTGGGGAAACTGCTGGAGTCAGTTATCAAAGATGTGATAACAGCACATTTGGAAAGCGGTGAAATCATCGGACAAAGTCAGCATGGATTTGTGAAAGGAAAGTCATGTCTGACGAATCTCATAGAATTTTTTGAGGATGTAACCAGTAGAGTGGATAGGGGAGAACCAGTGGATGTGGTATATTTGGATTTTCAAAAGGCTTTTGACAAGGTCCCACACAGGAGATTAGTGTGCAAACTTAAAGCACACGGTATTGGGGGTAAGGTATTGATGTGGATAGAGAATTGGTTAGCAGACAGGAAGCAAAGAGTGGGAATAAACGGGACCTTTTCAGAATGGCAGGCGGTGACTAGTGGGGTACCGCAAGGCTCAGTGCTGGGACCCCAGTTGTTTACAATATATATTAATGACTTGGATGAGGGAATTAAATGCAGCATCTCCAAGTTTGCGGATGACACGAAGCTGGGTGGCAGTGTTAGCTGTGAGGAGGATGCTAAGAGGATGCAGAGTGACTTGGATAGGTTGGGTGAGTGGGCAAATTCATGGCAGATGCAATTTAATGTGGATAAATGTGAAGTTATCCACTTTGGTGGCAAAAATAGGAAAACAGATTATTATCTGAATGGTGGCCGATTAGGAAAAGGGGAGGTGCAATGAGACCTGGGTGTCATTATACACCAGTCATTGAAAGTGGGCATGCAGGTACAGCAGGCGGTGAAAAAGGCGGATGGTATGCTGGCATTTATAGCAAGAGGATTCGAGTACAGGAGCAGGGAAGTACTACTGCAGTTGTACAAGGCCTTGGTGAGACCACACCTGGAGTATTGTGTGCAGTTTTGGTCCCCTAATCTGAGGAAAGACATCCTTGCCATAGAGGGAGTACAAAGAAGGTTCACCAGATTGATTCCTGGGATGGCAGGACTTTCATATGTAGAAAGACTGGATGAACTGGGCTTGTACTCGTTGGAATTTAGAAGATTGAGGGGGGATCTGATTGAAACGTATAAAATCCTAAAGGGATTGGACAGGCTAGATGCAGGAAGATTGTTCCCGATGTTGGGGAAGTCCAGAACGAGGGGTCACAGTTTGAGGATAAAGGGGAAGCCTTTTAGGACCGAGATTAGGAAAAACTTCTTCACACAGAGAGTGGTGAATCTGTGGAATTCTCTGCCACAGGAAACAGTTGAGGCCAGTTCATTGGCTATATTTAAGAGGGAGTTAGATATGGCCCTTGTGGCTACAGGGATCAGGGGGTATGGAGGGAAGGCTGGGGCAGGGTTCTGAGTTGGATGATCAGCCATGATCATAATAAATGGCGGTGCAGGCTCGAAGGGCCGAATGGCCTACTCCTGCACCTATTTTCTATGTTTCTATCATATTGTACCTGCTCTGTGTTAAACGTCATTAATGACATATGGTTCAATTGAAGACAATGGAACTAAAATTTTTCGAGCATTGTACAAAATGCTACAATATTGTATATTTCACACAGTAATTAAGAATGAAATTCCACACCGGACTGCTTCACATTTAGAAATTGAAGCATTTGCCCACCTTTATTAGGCACAACTGTACATCTGGTCATTAATGCAAATAACTAATCAGCCAAACATATGGCAGCAAGTCAATGCAAAAAAGCATGCAGACATGGCCAAGAGATCCAGTTGTTGTTCAAACCAAACCTCAGAATGGGGAAGAAATGTAATCTAAGTGACTTTGACTGTGGAATGATTGTTGACACCAGACAGCATAGTTTGGGTATCTCAGAAAAGAAACATCAGAATTGGAAATAAATGTAATCTAATCAATTTTTATCGTGGAATAATTGTTGGTGCCATACAGTGTGGTTTGAGTATCTCAGAAATCAGCTGATTCCTGGGACTTTCACACACAACAATCTCAGTTTACAGAGTTTACAGAGAATAGTATGAAAACCAAAAAACACCTGGTGAGTGGCAGGTCTGTGGGCAAAACTGCCTTATTAATGAGAGATATCAGAGGAGAATAGCCAGACTGGTTCAAGCTGACAGGATGGTGGCAGTAATTCAAACAACCACGCATTACAACAGTAGTGCACGGACAAGCATCTCTGAACACACAACCTTGAGATGGATGGGCAACAGCAACGGAAGACCATCAACGTGCCCTCAGTGACCACTTTATTAGATACAGGCGCTAAGGATGAATTGGCACCCTGAAACATTCCACATTTCGAAGATGAAGCATCTTCCTATTTTTAGCGGTGAAGGAAAGTTCCGAAGTGCAGTCAGTATGCATAGGAGCAATCATCTTTTCAGTTCAGAAGACACTTCTCTTACTTTGATTGACTTGTTTCATTGCCATTCACCGAACTAGTGCCTGGTTTAATATGAACCTTCTATAGCAGTCTTGAGGGAAGTAACTGTCACACAATTGTCTTGTCCGGCTCTGTGTGGAAACTAAAAGTGGGCGATTAAGACAAGGCCAGCATTTGATAGCATTCTATGTTGTTTAAACGCACCGTACGCACCCAATTTAAACCTAAATGATCTAATGCCTCCACTAAAACCATGTTGTACAAGTACTTGGAACTTTGCGCTCACATCACCTGCAGTAATTTCGGAAAGCATTGGAAACACACTGAAGGCCAATTAGCCCGTAGAACTGCATCAGGATAATGGCGAAGAATCAATCTTGAAGTATAAAGACCTCTTAGTCTTATAAATGCTGCTGAACACTTTCAGTCATCTAAGTTCTTTTAATTCACTGCAACGTATTTTTGTCGAGATGTTATGTTTTTACTAGTGGAGTTTGCAGCTTTGAATCATGCTGGGCAAAATTAATAATGAATGTGCTTAATGCATTCATATGAAGTCCCTTTGTCTACTGTGCCAATGGAGGTGATAACCCAATAAATATCTGTGGCTTACAGACACTCATTGCAATATCAGACACAGGGAAGCTTTATGCAGACATATTAATGAATTTGTTATGAACATTATACTGTCTGAGTTTATTTGAGAACATTGAGTTGCTTTCCCCTGTTTTCATCTAGCCAGCTAATTAGTAATCTTGGCAATTTATCTCTTCGCTGCAGCCCTTAATGATGAATTGCATTTCATCTGGTGGTTAACATCAGTTACTGTGAGCCTGTGTGGCTGTACGCTGGAGAGAAGCACACTTCATGGTAGATCAGTGTTTTCTATGAGGAGAGATTGAGTAGGATGGGCCAAAGCTCTCAGGAGTTTAACAGAATGAGAGCCTTCCGATCCCAGGGAGGGATTGACAGCAGAGCCTCTGAGAGGCCATTTCTTTCTTCAAGCATGTGGAATCTGAAAATTGGAGGAGGCCTGACTCCTGATAAGGTGTGGGCTATTACAGTCCAAAGGGAGAGAAATTTCTTCACTCAGGAGGTTTGAAAGTCTGTAGCCTTGTGGATAGTCCATTAATGAGTATATTTAGCATTGTCAGCCGGTAGGTACGTTGCTGGAATATTCTGTGGCTGGACCATTGCCTGGAGACATGAGTTTGCCTGCCAGCATAGCCACTGAGAAATTCAAATTAAAGCAATTAAATAAATCTTGAATTGAAAATGTAATGGGGATCTTGAAACACCTGTTGTGTGCATCTGTCTGGTGTATCAATGTTCTCCAGAAATGTAAATCTGTCATTACTGAGTCTGGATCATGTGTAACTCCAGACTCATCAGTGGGATTGTTTCTAACCTACCCTGTGGAATGGTCTGGAAAGCCACAAACAACTGGGGACAGACAGTAAACACGAGAAAGTCTGCAGTTGCTGGAAATTCAAGGCAACACACTCAAAATGTTGGAGGTACTCAGCAGGTCAGGCAGCATCTATTGAAATGAATAGATAGTCGATGTTTTGGGACAAGATACTTCTTCTGGACTGGAAAGGAAGGGGGAAGACAACAGAATAAAAAGATGATTGGAGGAGAAAGAAGATAGCTGGAAGGCGACAGGTGAGAGAAGATGGGTGGGAAAAGTAAAAGGCTGGAGAGGAAGGAATCTGATTGGAGAGGAGAGTGGACCATAGGAGAAAGGGAAGGAGGAAGAGACCTGGGGGAAGTTACAGGCAGGTGAACAGAGGTCAGAGGGGAATAGCGTAAGTAGAAGGGAGTAGATTTTTTTTTTACCAGAAGGAGAAATTGATATGCATGCCACTAAGTTAGAGGCTATCCAGACGGAATATAATGTGTTGCTCCTCCACCCTAAGGGTGGCCTCTTAGCACAAGAGGAGGCCATAGGCCGACATGTTGGAATGGGAAGAGGAATTGGAATGAAAATGATTGGCCAAAGGGAAGTCCTGCTGGTGGCAAATGGAGTAGAGGTGCTGGACAAAGCGGTCCCCCAATTTACCATGGGTCTCACCAATGTAGAGGAGGCTGCATCGGGAGCACTGACCCAATAAACAACCCCAGCAGATCTGCAGGTGAAGTGGAAGGACTGTTTGAGATCTGAATGGAGGTAAGGGAGGAGGAGTTTGGGTAAGTGTACCAGTTAGTGGGGAGGGATGAATGGACAAGGGAATCGTGGAGGGAGCAAAAAGCAGGGGTAAAGATAAGTTTAGTGGTGGACAGACAGTACATTTCTGATTTGCAAGAGACAGCGGATGCTGGATTTCAGAGCAACAAATCATCTGCTGGAGGAATTCAAGGGGTTAAGCAACATCCATAGGGAAAATGAGTGCTGAAGAAGAGTCTTGGCCCAAAATGTCAACTGTGTATTCTTTTCCTTAGTTGCTGCCTGACACTGCTGAGTTCTTTCAGCATTTTATATGTGTGTTGCTTTGGATTTCCAGCATCTGCAGAATCTTTTGTGTTTGGGAAAAAAGAATTGTCAGTGTTTTGGACCGACACCCTGCATCCTGACCTGCTGAGCTCCCCCTTTCTTCATCAATCTTTTTATTAATTTAAAAAAAGTACATATATACAAACGAGGAGGATGATCTCAGATATCTATATCGATAACAGTGCATATAAAAGGTAAAATAAACATTATCAAGATTATACATAGTGTTAATCTAATAGTATATAATAAAAATAAGATAATCAATTCTTCTCTTATAATTTCATAAAAAGAAAAATAAGATAAAGAAACTTTCATAATTTTTATATAGATAAAAATACCCACTATAAAACAAAAACAAAAAATAACAAAAAAAAGATAAAGGGAAAAAAAGGGGACTGGGCAGCACATATTAAGAGTAAAAGGGCTGATGAAAATCCTTTAAATTTACATTTCAAATGTGCACCATACTGCAACAAAACTCCTAAAGGAAGATATGTAGTTTTGCTAGGGAAATAAACCTGAAAAAAAAACTACAAAAAATACTATATAACTGAAAAGGGCAAAAGTTTAGCTGACTTTCATTTTCTGATTTCCTTTGAAACAATATCCTAGCAATGCTTGGTTGAGCACAGAACAGAGAGAAAGAACAACCAGCTCTGGGACTGAAGGTTTAGAATTAAGGAAAGCAAAAAAACCATTGGGGAAGGCAGCTAGAGTCCCTTTGCCAGGACTCTTTGGAAATTCAAATTGGGCTTCTGTCCTCAAAGCAATGGCTCAGGACAGGGATCAATGGGGTCTGGCTGTGGCCTTCTGTTTAACAATATGGGATTGTCTGTCAAAGGTGGGAAATTGAGTGGAGAATTTGTTTCTCACACTGGTTATTATGGCAGGAGAATGCATGTTCCGCTTGAATTAGTCTTGGCAGTTTCTTCCGCAATTGTGCGCGCATGTGTGTGTGTGTGTGTGTGTGTGTGTGTATGTGTGTAGGGGTGTGGGTGTATGTATGTATTTATGAAAGGGTGTGTGTGCGTGTGTGTGTGTGTGTGTGTGTGTGTGTATGTGTGTAGGGGTGTGTGTGTATGTATGTATTTATGTAGGGGTGCGTGTGTGTATATATGTATTTATGTAGGGGTGTGGGTATATGTATGTATTTATGAAGGGGGGTGTGTGTGTGTGTGTGTGTGTGTGTGTGTGTGTGTGTGTGTGTGTGTGTGTGTGTGTGTGTTTAACCCTTTAAGTGCCAGAGGGGTCATGATCAAATGCCTGGCTAAGAGAGCAAAAATAATGGGTGCAGGTTCTGAGACTTACATCTATTAAACTATAGAACTGTCGAATTGTTCCAGCACAGAAAGTGGTCTTTCAGTTGAGTCTGCTCAATCCATGCAGCTCTATAATTTACTTTCCCAAGTTCTTGATCAGTTCTCTTTTAAAAACTCTGATTGACTCTCTCCTTTATCCCCACTGGCAGAGAGTTCTGAAAGTACCAAGTACATACATGTACTATGCAATTGCTCAGCAAGACAGGATAAAAGCAGACTTGCATTTCTATTTAAAAACGTAAACACGAGGAAATCTGCAAATGCTGGAAATTCAAGCAACACACACACAAAAAATGCTGGTGAATGCAGCAGGCCAGGCAGCATCTATAAGAAGAGGTACAGTCGATGTTTCCGGCCAAGACCCTGTGTCAGGACTAACTGAAGGAAGAGATAGTAAAAGATTCAAAAGTGGGAGGGGAAGGGGGAGATCTGAAATTATAGGAAAAGACAGGAGGGGGAGGGATGGAGCTAAGAGCAGGAAAGTAGATTGGCAAAAGGGATACGAGGCTGGAGAAGGGAGAGGATCATGGTATGGGAGGCCTGGGGAGAAAGAAAGGGGGGGGAGCCCAGAGGAAGGGCAAGGAGTGGGGCCCTCAGTGAGAGGGACTGAGGGAGAAAAAAGAGAGATAAAAAAGGGAAAAAGAAAAATAAATAAACAAACAAACAAATAAATAAATAAGGGATGGGGTACGAAGGGGAGGTGGGGCATTAACGGAAGTTAGAGAAGTCAATGTTCATGCCATCAGGTTGGAGGCTATCCAGACGGAATATAAGGTGTTGTTTCTCCAACCTGAGTGTGGCTTCATCTTTACAGTAGAGGAGGCCGTGGATAGACATATCAGAATGGGAATGGGACATGGAATTAAAATGTGTGGCCACTGGGAGATCCTGCTTTCTCTGGTGGACAGAGCGTAGGTGTTCAGCAAAGCGGTCTCCCAGTCTGTGTCGGGTCTTGCCATATATAGAAGGCCACATCGGGAGCACCGGACGCGGTATATCACCCCAGCCAACTCACAGGTGAAGTGTCGCCTCACCTGGAAGGACTGTCTGGGGCCCTGAATGGTGGTGAGGCAGGAAATGCAAGGGCATGTGTAGCACTTATTCAGCTTACAAGGATAAGTGCCGGGAGGGAGATCGGTGGGAAGGGATGGGGGCAGGGGGAATGAATGGACAAGGGAGTTGCGTAGGGAACGATCCCTGCGGAAAGCAGAAAGTGTTGGGGAGGGAAAGATGTGCTTAGTGGTGGGATCCCGTTGGAGGTGGCGGAAGTTACGGAGAATAATATGTTGGACCCGGAAGCTGGTGGGGTAGTAGGTGAGGACAAGGGGAACCCTATTCCTAGTGGGGTGGCAGGAGGATGGGGTGAGAGCAGATGTACGTGAAATGGGGGAGATGCATTTGAGAGCAGAGTTGATGGTGGAGGAAGGGAAGCCCCTTTCTTTAAAAAAGGAGGACATCTCCCTCGTCCTGGAATGAAAAGCCTCATCCTGAGAGCAGATGCGGCGGAGACGGAGGAATTGCGAGAAGGGGATGGCATTTTTGCAAGAGACAGGGTGGGAAGAGGAATAGTCCAGATAGCTGTGAGAGTCAGTAGGCTTATAGTAGACATCAGTGGATAAGCTGTCTCTAGAGATTGAGACAGAAAGATCTAGAAAGGGGAGGCAGGTGTCGGAAATGGACCAGGTAAACTTGAGGGCAGGGTGAAAGTTGGAGGCAAAGTTAATAAAATCAACGAGCTCAGCATGCGTGCAGGAAGCAGTGCCAATGCAGTCGTCAATATAGCGAAGGAAAGGTGGGGGATGGATACCAGTATAGGCTTTGAACATGGATTGTTCCACAAAGCCAACAAAAAGGCAGGCATCACACATCAAAGTTGCTGGTGAACGCAGCAGGCCAGTCAGCATCTGTAGGAAGAGGTGCAGTCGACGTTTCAGGCCGAGACCCTTCGTCAGGACTAACTGAAGGAAGAGTGAGTAAGGGATTTGAAAGTTGGAGGGGGAGGGGGAGATCCAAAATGATAGGAGAAGACAGGAGGGGGAGGGATAGAGCCAAGAGCTGGACAGGTGATAGGCAAAAGGGGATACGAGAGGATCATGGGACAGGAGGTCCGGGAAGAAAGACAAGGAGGGTGGGGGGGACCCAGAGGATGGGCAATGGCTACACCTTTAGTTTGGAGGAAGTGGGAGGAGCCAAAGGAGAAATTATTAAGAGTAAGGACTAATTCCGCTAGACGGAGGAGAGTGGTGGTAGAGGGGAACTGGTTAGGTCTGGAATCCAAAAAGAAGCGGAGGGCTTTGAGACCTTCCTGGTGGGGGATGGAGGTATATAGGGACTGGACATCCATGGTGAAAATAAAGCAGTGGGGGCCAGGGAACTTAAAATCACTGAAAAGATTCGGAGTGTGAGAAGTGTCACGAACATAGGTGGGAAGGGATTGAACAAGGAGGGATTAAACAGTGTTGAGGTATGCAGAAATGAGTTCAGTGGGGCAGGAGCAAGCTGAGACAATGGGTCTACCTGGACAGGCAGGTTTGTGGATCTTGGGTAGGAGGTAGAAACGGGAAGTGCGGGGTGTGGGAACTATAAGGTTGGTAGCAGTGGATGGGAGATCCCCTGAGCGGATAAAGTCGGTGATGGTGTGGGAGACAATGGCCTGGTGCACCTTAGTGGGGTCACGATCGAGAGGTAAATAAGAGGAGGGATCCGCGAGTTGTAGCTGTGCCTCGGCAAGGTAGAGGTCATAGAAAGATGCATTTCTATGACATCTTTCATGACTTTGCAGTGGCCTGCAACAATTGACAGCCAATGACATTATTTCAAAGTGTAATCACTGTTACAGTGCAGAAAGTGCATTGACCCTTTTGTGCACAGAAAGATTCCACACACAGCAACATAATCATGGCCACATCATCAGTTTCAATTCTATTGATTGAGAGATAAATATCAGGCAAATCTATAGGTGTATTTATCATGTATTCAGAATAATCATTTGGCATCATTTACACACATCTGACAGAATAGGTCTTATGCTATAACAATGCAGAAAGAACCATCAGTTCCATTCTGGCTCCTGGGTATACAAGTTTAATTGTCATCAACCAGACATGAATATAGGGAAATGAAACAAAGTTACTCTGGGGCCAAGGTGTGAAACACAGTATCAACAGTCACACACAGCACAAGGCACATATGGCACATTAAGAGATCAGTAAAATATAGTCACACACAAAAAAAATATAGTCTAAGTCCCCGAGTCCATTTATGTTGCAGCAGTCTGCAACCAAACACAATACAGCTTGTATTTTGCTGAGTGAGCACTTGGCGGGGGTAGGAGGCAGTACTGACTCCAGCTTGGATGTCGTGTCACACTGCCTCTGATGGTGTGCATCGACTTTGATGCCTCTCTGCTGGGCGACTGTAAACAGGTGATACCACTTGCTTAATCCTGGATAATCCCATCAGATCCCTTACCCTGTCCTTATTTCATTGTACCAAGAAATTATTTAGTCTCATTGTACTGTTCTCGTGCAGTATGTTGAAACTCTGACTAAACACCAGGTTAAACCTGAGCCAATGAAGACAGAGTCGTAGTAAGGTTAACCATTTACTGTTCACTCTTCCACATTAACATCGTATGGTGAAAACTGTTGATAAAAAAATACAAACACATACAATGTCTGTTTCATTCTGAAGACCACGCCCGCTCTCTTCTTTTAGCGAGAGTCTCCAGCCACCCCGAGTAGCGGGCGAGGGGGGTCGTGTCAAACCGCTATCGGGCTCGAGCCGACCCCGTGTTTGAAATTGAAAAGCCGGCACGCGCGCCGCCCCAACCGTCGTTTCCTTAACAGAAACTGCGTTAATATTTTTACTTCAAATACATTCTTATGAACTTACGGCGTTGCTTCTATAATGTTTCTTTGTGGGTAGAAACGGAGCTCCTCACGATCATGCTGCATGCATAGCACCCACCTTCACACCTTCCTGAACCAAGATGCGGTGAAACCGGAGGTGACGTCATCGCATGCCGCGATATACCATTGACAGTGAATTTACATTTGTTATACTGTAACATAATTATCAGCCTTTAACTTCAACTAGAAAATAGTTACAAACAAATCATTTAAAATGTAGACCCAACAAAGTCAAATAAATCACTTAAGGGCAACACACTCACATCTCCTCATTCATCCCCTTTAATTATTTTTGCTGTTAACCTGCACTAAGGGGTAAGTTACAGTGCCACTTAAACTACCTGGGCGACGCATAAACAACACTGGAGTATCTCAGCAGGTCAGACAGCATCTATGGAAAGGAATAAACAATCAACTTTTTGGGTGGAGATCCTTCATCAGGACTCCGACTTTATTCGGGTCCTGTTGAAGGGTCTCAGTCTGAAATATCAACTGTTTATTCATTTCCATAGATGCTGCCTGGCCTGCTGAATTCCTCCAGTATTATGTATGGGTTACTGTGGCTTTCCAGCATCCGCAGAATATCTTGCACTTAAACTACCAGAATGTTTTTGGGATGTGAGTAGAAACACAGAGGGCCCATGCAGTCACGAAGAGATTGTTCAACCTCTGCACGGACAGCGTCTAAGGCCGGAGTTGAGTACAGACTGCTGGAGCCCCACACCTGATTCACATCTGACAAAGGGAATCCTATACAAAGTAGCAATCTGACTGAATTGCACAGAAGACTTAGTCTGGTGTTATGTGGTATTTGAACACACAACCTGATTGCAGAAGAGGAAGCACCAACTCAATAAAGCTTGTCCTGGGCACAACTGCTGTCAGCCATTGGTTCCCAGGTACCACCTTATGTTTGACTCACGTTCCTCACAAAAAGTCAAGACACCAGGGACCAATCAGTAAGTGGAAGCCACAGACTATTCAGGCTACTGTAATATAGTTCGGGTCTGCGCACTTGGGTGCAACATAGACCTCATGGACAACTTGGTCTGGACACCATGGACCAGCCTGGGAGGAGCTTGGTCTGGATAGCAGGGAACAGCCAAAGAAACAGACACCAGCCCACTTTGGCCTGTACACAATGGAGCATCTTGGGCTGGAGCAGATTGTCAGCATTAATTGCAGTTTCAAAGAGCTTTTTCAAATAACTGTTACATGCATGATGGGGCGGAAATGTCCTTGAATTACCAACCCTGCCATTGATGGAGCTAGTTGAATCCTGAAGAATATTGTGGCCAGATTAGGTCTGTGGCAGCTAGTGAGAGAATGACCTCAAACTACAAAGTACAATCTTGAATTCATCGGTCTAGTTCAGGACAATTGTTAATGCATGTGGAGATAAAGTTAGCCTCCATCAACCCAATCTACTAAAGTCAGAGTCACGTTTATTGTGAAATGCACATGGACAGTATGCACAGCTGCAATATGAAATTCACCTGAGGAACATCACAAGTACATAGCATCACATAAGCAACATTTACAAGTAAAACATAAATCAAATATAAGCCATACATATTTTATAGAAAAAAAACAACTAGAACAAAAAAAAACAAAGATTTTCAAGTAAAATCAAAACAAAATAAATTTATTATCAAAGTACATTGATGTCACCATATATGATCCTGAGATTCATTTTCTTGCAGGCAGTCAGAGGATAATATAAAAGACAATAGGATTTATGAAAAACTATCCATAAACAAAGTCTGACAAAAAACAATGTGTAAAAGAAGACAAATTGAGCAAATAATTAAAAAATTAAATAATACTGAGACAATGTGTTCAGGAGTCATTGAGAGTGAATCCTTAGGTTGTGGAATTCATTCTGACAAATGGTGAGTGAAGTTACCCATGCTGGTTCAGAAGTCCGACAGAGTGATCAGCAGCGCTAGGGCTCCACAGGGGACTGTCTTGTCTCCCTTTCTCTTCACCATTTACACCTCGGACTCCAACTACTGCACAGTCTTGTCATCTCCAGAAGTTTTCGGATGTCTCTGCCATAGTTGGATGCGTCAGCAAGGGAGATGAGGCTGAGTACAGGGCTACAGTAAGAAACTTTGTCACATGGTGTGAGCAGAATTCTCTGCAGCTTAATGTGAAAAAGACTAAGGAGCTGGTGGTAGACCTGAGGAGAGCTAAGGTACCGGTGACCCCTGTTTCCATCCAGGGGGTCAGTGTGGACATGGTGGAGGATTACAAATACCTGGGGATACGAATTGACAATAAACTGGACTGGTCAAAGAACACTGATGCTGTCTACAAGAAGGGTCAGAGCCGTCTCTATTTCCTGAGGAGACTGAGGTCCTTTAACATCTGTCAGACGATGCTGAGGATGTTCTACGAGTCTGTGGTGGCCAGTGCTATCATGTTTGCTGTTGTGTGCTGGGGCAGCAGGCTGAGGGTGGCAGACACCAACAGAATCAACAAACTCATTGGTAAGGCCAGTGATGTTGTGGGGATGGAACTGGACTCTCTGACGGTGGTGTCTGAAGAGAGGATGCTGTCCAAGTTGCATGCCATCTTGGTCAATGTCTCCCATCCACTACATAATGTACTGGGTGGGCCCAGGAGTACATTCAGTCAGAGACTCATTCCACCGAGATGCAGCACAGAGCGTCATAGGAAGTCATTCCTGCCTGCAGCCATCAAACTTTACAACTCCTCCCTTGGAGGGTCAGACACCCTGAGCCAATAGACTGGTCCTGGACTTATTTCATAATTTACTGGCATAATTTACATATTACTATTTAACTATTTATGTTTCTATTACTATTTATTACTTATGGAGCAACTGTAACGAAAACCAATTTCCCCCGGGATTAATAAATTATGACTATGACTATGACTATGACTAAGTCTGTGTTTGCAGGGTAATTAACTGTTCCTGAACCTGGGTGACATGGGATCTCAGGCTTCCATAGTGCAAAGTGCTCAGAAGTGGTCATGGTATTGCTAAGTTTCGGGCTGCCCTCCTTACCCTTCTTGAAATCAACAATCAGCTCTTTATTTTACTGATAATGAGCAAGAAGAGGTTGTTATTGCAACACCACTCAACCAGATGTGTCCTACCTTGCTACTATGCTATTCAACATTATCAGTTCACTAACTGGGATAGATTCGGAACTGATCCAACAGCCTTAGATCATCACAAATCATTTGAGAATTAATGACATTATTTTGTAACATAGGTGAGGCCTTCCATTAGTCAGGGTCAACTATGGATGTTGTGTCCTAGCTGTCTACATGATATGCAAGCCAGGGCAGTACAATATGGAGAGCAAACTATTGTCCATGGATCGAAAGGAATGGCAGAGGCTGATACAGTTTGACACCAGTGGCATCACAGGAGTTGCCCGTCAGTGTTGAACTCAATGTAGGACTGCCTTAGGGACTCCAGCTCCGCATTTGTCCTTGGGGTTTACTTCCCCATGAGTAGGTATAACCACAAGGCAGGGGAGGTTTGAGATTAGAGTTTTCCTTCTCCAAGATGAGCTGACAATCCCCATCTGGCCAAACCGACTGGTCTAAAGGTGCCAGAAACTCACCTTTGCCCTTTCTACTGTCAATTGAAACAGTTCCACCGGGCTTAGTAGTTAAGCCACACGTGAAGGCCAGGAGCTGGACTTGGTTGTCAGAGGCTATTAGTGATGCACGCCATTGGTGCATTTAATAGACAGTGGAAGCTTATTCTCGCTACTTTCTCTGTCTATAACAACCTTAAGGAACCTGTAACATAGTCACTAACATAAAAATGTCACAATTGTACACAGCATGCTCCCACAGAGACCAATGTGATAATGAGCAAAATCATCTGTATATGTTGTCGGATGAGGAATAAATATTGACCAGGAGAGTGGGAGAAATTCCACCTCTCCTCTTTGACATGTTTATTCTAAATAAAGACAAACTTAGCCTAGGTAAATACATACTTATTCACAGAATATCTTCGTCCAACACGAGAGCATGCAACCAGATCACCAACATCATTTCTGGTTCCAGGTGAATCATTTGCATTGCCCCCTGGGAACTGCAGTTCTTCATTATGTACATGCATAGTAACGCACTCTTCTCAATGGTGTATTGGGACATTTTGTGCTCCCTGAGGGAAGTAAAGATGGTGGACTTAAAGACTCATCCAAAAGAGGGCACCTCCAGTGATATAGAATTCTTTCGGTTCTGCACAGAGATTTTTGTGCCTCTGTCTCTGGGGGAGATTTAACTGACAACATAGCAGTAAACATACTTCCAGAACATATTCAGAAAAGGCTTGGTATTCACAAATGCATAGGCCATGACATTCTGGTGATTTTTAAAAAAAGCAATTTCATTTCTTTCATGAGTTACTTAAACAGCATCTGGGATCACCTCACAGCTTATATGAATTTAGTAAATGAACCCTCTGATTGAATGTCCAGATTTAACTAAATGGGTGTAGGCTTTTATTCCAAGGTTTTTCCCTTACTGTCAGTGGTGTTATTCCAAAACTGGAAATTAAGTTGATATGACACCATCAGTTTCTCTTCAGGGGCTGAATATTTTCTCGAGCTTTCAGGATACGGATGCTTGGCACCACTTGAAATTCAGTTTCTGTAAATTGCCACTGCTTATGGGAATTGGAGATTTGTGGGGTCCCCAGAATATTTATCTTGTCGCAGTGTTCTCAGAGTTATAGCTTTCTTTTCCGTATCTTTTAAATATTCAATCCAAAAAAAAACTTTTCTAAATCTTCACAAAGTATTTGTGCTGAGTTGAAAACTCTTGTCCTTGTGTAAGTCCAAGTTTAACAGGGCTAGGTTTAGGGAGCGCAGGAAAAATGAGAGGTGAACTTTAGGCTGAAGCTGGATGTGAACCTTCTTCTTCAACAATAGACACTAACTGATTTCTATACATGGGAATTTGGGAATAGTATCATTTGCTTTAATTTTTAAGAAGTTCCTTACCTTGGGTAGCTAAGAGACCTTTCAAAATCTTATAAGGCCTACACAATCCTGTCTTCGCAGGCAGCAAGAATGAAAGGTGATCCTACTGGAGCATGTAAGATTCTGAAAAGGATTGACAGGGTAAATGCTGAGAGGGTAGTTTCTATCATGACTAAATCAAATTAGGAGACATAGTTTCAGAATAAAGGATCACCTATTTAACAGAGACAATAAAGATAAAGATTAGCTTCATTTGCCCATGAAACAGACATGAAATGCAAATCAGCAAGGATTGTGTTGGGCGACCCACAAGTGTTGCCATGTTTCTAATGCCCACATAGCATGCCAATGATTTGCTAATCCATACAAACCTGGATATTCTCAGAATATGGAAGGAAATCGGAGCACCCGGAGAAAACACACATGTTGACAGGGAGGATGTACAAACTCCTTACAGGCAGCGGTGGGAATTGAACCCTGATTAGTGATGCTGGCACTGTAAAACAATCTGAAGCCATTGTGCTAACTTCAAATAAGGAGAGGTCTCTTGGATAGTCACAAATCTTTGGAATTGTCTTCCTCCGAGAATTACGCAGATAGAGTCAGTGTATCTATTCAAGGCTGAGAGATATGGAAATCAGGAAAGGCAAAGGAAAGTCAGTTGATGTTGGAATTCTTTGAGCAAGTAACAAGCAGGTTAGTCAAAGGAGAGTCAGTGATGTTAATTACTTGGATTTTCAGAAGGCTTTTGACAAGGTATCGCACATAAACTTCTAAACAAGATAAGAGCCCATGGCATTACAGGAAAAGTACTGACATGGATATAAGATTGGCTGACTGGCAGGAGGAAGAGAGTGGGATTAAAGAGGGTCTCTTCTGGTTGGCTGCCAGTGACTAGTGGTGTTCCGCAGGGGTCAGGGCTAGGATCACTTCTTTTCATGTTATTTGTCAATGATTTGGATGTGGAATTGATGGCTTTTAGGCCAAGTTTGCAGACGATACAAAGGTGGGTGAAGGGGCGGGTAGTGTTGGGAAAGCAAGGAGTCTCCAGAAGGACGAACATATTAGGAGAATGGGCAAGGAAGCAACAGATGAAATATAGTGTACCATGCACTTTGGTGAAAGGAATAAATAGGAGATAATTCAGCAATCCAAGCTGCAAATGGACTTGGGAGACATTATGCAGGATTCCCTAATGGTTAAATTGCAGGTTGAGTCAGTGGTAAGGAAGGCAAATGCAATGTTAGTGTTCATACCGAGAGGACTAGTATATAAAAGTAAGGATGTAATGCTGAGGCTTTATAACGCATTGTTCAGACTGCACTTGAAATATTGTGAAATATCTGAGATGTACTCGTGTTGGAGAGGATCCAGAGGACGTTCACAAGAATGATTCTGGAAATAAGATGGTTAATTTATGAGGAGCATTTCATGGCCTGGGCCTGTAGTCACTGGAATTTAGAAGAACAAATGGGAGATCTCATTGAAATCTACCAATATTGAAAGGGCTGGATAAAGTGGATGTGGTGAGGATGTTTCCTATAGTGGGGGAGTCTAGGACCAAAGGGCACAGCCTCAGAATAGAGGAACACCCTTTTAGAACAGAGATGAGGAGGAATTTCTTTAGCCAGACAGTAGTGAATCTGTGGAATTCATTGCCATGGATGACTGTGGAGGCCAAATTATGGAATATATTTAAAGATGAGATTGATACTGTAGGATCTTGATTAGTAAGGGCATCAAAGGTCGCAGGGAAAAAAAGCAAGAGAATGGGGCTGAGAGGGACAATAAATCAACCATTATGGAATAGTGGAGCAGACTTGATGTGCCAATTGGCCCAGTTCTGTTTCTAAGTCTATAATCTAACTGACAGGAAAACAGAGTAGGAGCCAGCATCAGGTAAGCTGTGATATCACTGAGTGGAGGTGTTGCATCATGCATCTGGAAATGCATCTAACACCTAGCAAGCCAATTTTGACCAAAAATTAAGCAACATTTCTAGTTCAGCATCCATGATGAACCGGAGGGGGTTTTAAAGAAACTTCTAAAATTTGGTTGTAAGTTGATGAATCTCTATGAAAGATGTTTTCTTCACAAGCAAGACTGAGTTAAGGAGTTATTTTACATTATTTGCTTTCTCCACAGACCCTCTACAGTAGGTCTGTGCTGTAAGTTTTCCAGGTGCTAATAAGTTCAGAGATCTTACCCCTCAAAATAACTTCAAAAGAAAATTAAAAAGTGAGAAT
The DNA here is from genome assembly GCF_963921235.1 of Mobula hypostoma. Lineage (NCBI taxonomy): Eukaryota > Metazoa > Chordata > Chondrichthyes > Myliobatiformes > Myliobatidae > Mobula > Mobula hypostoma. The sequence continues at coordinate 31,747,614 of NC_086120.1, read as the reverse complement.
TAATGCAGGATTAATTGGATCAAGTAATTCATGGACTGGTAAAGATAAACTGGGCACATTTATCGGGGGGAGGGGGTGGATTTGTATTAATCAATTGTTTTGGATGTAAATCTTTTGTATTACATATGGTGGTCTATTGCTTGGTGGTGTGGTCAAGGCCCGGAGCATTTTGCTGCAGCAGAGCCTGGGTCCCAATGCAAAGCATGATCCACTGTTTGGACGATTTAAACGCGGTCATGATAGACTGGAAAGGCAGGGCATCAGGATCAGAGGTAAGAGTCGAGCTGATTTCGCTTACTTTCCCGCAATGATCACTCCTGTCTCTGAGACTCTGAGACTGAGAGACTACCCCATTTGCTGTGCTTCGTGTCTGTGAGCAAATATGATGAACTGAGGCTTTGGGCCTAATCCGGGCTGCTCCAGGGATTCGGAATTAAGGACCCAATCTGGTTTGGAAAGCTGTTCTTTGCTTCTGTTGTTTGTAGGATTTATGTTTGTTCTCTTCCTCTACACATTGGGTGTTGGGTTTTATCTTTTTTTTAATTGGGTTCTTTTTGGTTTCTTGCTTTGTGGCTGCCTGTCATCATCATCATCATCATCATCAGGTGCCATACCCAGTTTGAGCTTTGACTGCCAGGGCCCACACACTCCTGTTTTGTGTCAAGTGGATAAATTCATTGGTATTCATTTCCAGTTCTCTGGCTGCTATCCCAATCATCGTTTGTCTTTGTCTTTCTCTTGCCTTCTTCCCCTTAACCTTTCCCATAATTACCATGTATTCTAACTCCTCTTTCCTAATCACATGTCCAATGAAGTTACATTGCTTTTTCATGATCTCATACATTATTTCTCTTTTTGTGTTTGCTCTGTTCATGACATCCTCGTTAGATATTCATTTCGTCCATGATATTCTTTGCATCCTCCTCAAAAACCACATCTCTGCTGCTACAATTCGTTTCCTCATGTTACCAGATATTGTCCAACATTCTGAGCCATATAACATAACTGGATAAACCTAGCATTTCGGTTCTCTGAGGTGAGCTGTCATGCGTAGTCAGTATACTCTTCATTCTCGTAGAGCTGTCTTTTGCCATCCCTATTCTTCTTTTGATGTCCATATCGCACCTGCCATCTGATGTCACCCAGCTTCCTAAGTAGCAAAAGTTCTGTACTTGTTTTATGTCTTCCCCGCTTATTCTCGGCCTGCAGATAGGATTCTCCTTCTTTTTGGATATCACCATACATTCTGTCTTTTTGTGATTGATAGATAGACCCATTTTTGCACTTTCTTCAACAACTATATCAATTAAGTTTTGTAGTTCTTCCTCCGTACTTGCAATTAACAGAGTGTCATCTGCATATCTGAAATTATTGATGTTTTCACCGCCAAATTTGATTCCCAAGATGTCTCTTATTTTTTGTAATATTGTTTCACTGGACACATTGAGTAAATCAGGGGGGAAAACACACCCTTGTCTAACACCTCTCTTGATTTTCATAAACTGACTCACTTCTCCATCTATTCTTACAGCTGCAGTTTGTTCCCAGTACAGATTTCTGATTAGGCGGAGGTCTTTCGAATCTAGATCTAGAGTTTTCTGTAATATTTCAAATAACTTATTGTGCTTCACTTTATCAAATGTTTTTGTGTAGTCGATAAAACAAACAAACAAATCTTTTTGCACTCGAATAGCTCATTCTGATAGTACCCTTAACATCAATATTGCGTTTCCTGTACCTTTGTCTTTCACAAAACCACATTGTTCTTTACCTATTTCAGTTTGTATCTTACTTTCAGCTCTTGTCATCAAAATTCTTAGAAGTATCTTGGTGATATGACTCATTAAACTTATGGTTCTATATAATTCACATTCTATTGCTCCAGGTTTCTTAGGAAGAGTGATAAATACTGATTTTTTCATCTCTTCTGGTATTATTCCAGTCTCATAAATGTCATTGATTAAATCAGTAAGTTCTTCAATTCCATAATCTTCAAGGGCGATAATTTGTTCTATGATTAATTCATCAGGACCTGCTGCCTTTCCTTTCTTCATCTTATTTATTGCATTACGAACTTCAGATTTTAAAATACTTGGACCTTCAATGTTTTTCTTAATTTCTGGTTCTTCGCCTCGATCGTCTTCAAACAATTCCTGAATATACTCAGTCCATTTGTTCATAATCTCATCTTTTTCCTGTAAACTGACAAATCTCAAGCTTCTATAATTCATACATTCATGCAATCTTTGGATCTATAGTTACCGGGGGTGAACTTGCCAACGAGCATGGAACCAGCAGACAGGTTTGATCTCCCGTACAGGTGTGGGTGGAGTCTGATTGATCATTGAGGTGAATTGGGTTTGGAATTGGGGGTAGATCGAATAATGTGAGAGTTGAAATTACAGCTACAGCTAAGAGTTAAAAGCTGTGCAAGATCATTAGAGGTCAAAGGTTGTACCAGCACACACTATTTGTGTCAATTCTTAAATATCTTCTGTTATTTTATTTGACTTGTTTCATTGCACATTGCTTGTAATGTTTACTTAGTCTTAATAAAGTTTTATGGAGAGTTCTGGTCTGGGCTGCACTGAGAGCCTAATTTAACAATAAACAGATGATTTCAGGCAAACACATATGCTAGGGATATAATGCAAGACTACCTACAGCAGTGTAGGCTAAAGGAGCCATATGGCTGACTTCTGCTCTATTTCTTAAATTCATTAAAATGAGACCAGCAACTGGGTCCTGGTGAAGTTTGCCAACATGACAAACTTCTGACTTTGTGCTTCGCTCACATTGACATTGGGTCTCAGATGTGTGTGGGAGATAGTGATGGAGGGAGGAGAGTGTCAGTCGGGAAATGGAGAGAAGATTGTCTGAAGACCAAGCAGAGGGCCAGTTATTATTCAGATTAATTTCAGCTGTGGCCATGGATAGTCTGATTAGCTCCGAGCGAGTGTTTGTGATTCAAGTCCCACTCCAGAGACCCGAGCTGATTACCCAGTACAGCACAGAAGGAATGCTGCAGTGTTGGAGGTCTCATCTTTCAGATGAGATACAAGACATCAGGAAAGTCTAAAAGATCCCACAGGGCTACCATAGTAGAACTCCAATAATCCATCATATTTGGGACTATGGCAGGTGACACATTAAATTTTCCAGATTATTGGATGTCAATATGTCCAATACATTCATTGTTTACCATGTTTCATAGTGATATAACACACTAAATATTATTGATGCATCAGTATATTCTACATTCCGCCACTGCTTTGCCTTGTACTGCCACAATGTACTTACGTTTGAAATTATACAAATCGGTAATCTTCCGGAAGAAGATGGCGCCAGCGAACAATGCTACCATGGGCAACATTCTCCAAGTGATCCATGAAACTGTTTTTTTCTCTTCTTTTATGTCTTCTTTTTCTTTTAAATGTGTTTCTGTTGCTGTTGGGGCCTGTGATCTACAGTTCAATGACACGTTTTCCGGCTGATTGAGTGATTAGCGCTTTGCTGTCTCCGAGAAGGTTCTGGGAGGCAAGCGGCCTTTTGGCCAAGAAGATTCAAGAGAGGGTGTGGGCCCATGATTGATTCCATTTCCCGACGATCTCGCTGATTAAAGTACTGAGGAAGACTGAAACATCGAGGCGAGTGTTCATCATTGTCTACCAGCCTCTCATTCACTGCTGTCCGTGTGTGACAGACTTTCTCTTCCTCGATGCTGTCGAAGGATGGTACCGAAGTTATGGGTCTGTGCTTTGTGGATTGGCCTAATGAACACTGACTGAACTGAATATGGACTCTTTTGATTTTGTGTTTTATTTTCTGTGTTTTCACTCATTCCTTCTTGCTGCCATTTGTGCAATTCTTTTTTTGCTTATGGGGGGGGCTTCATGTTGCCATTTGCATGTTGTTTTTTCGCGTGTGGGGGAATTTAATGTTCTTGTTGCCATTTGGGTGATTTGCTTTTTGTTTGCACAATGTCTTTCTTTGAATGGACACCATGGTTTTCTTTATTTTGAGGCTATCTGTGAAGAAGATGAAGTTCAAGGTTGCATACTGCATACATACTTTGATAGTAAATGTAGGTTGAGTCCTTTGAATCCCTTGAAAGCGGCATCACAAATAAATAGGGTCATAAAGAGAGGTTTGAGCACATTGGCTTTTATAAAACCAAGTATTGAGTACAGGGGTTGGGATGTAATGATGAAGCCGTATAAGATATTGGTGAGACCAAGTTTGGAGTATTGTGCAGAGTTCTGGTCTCCTACCTCCAGGAATGATGGTGATAAGATTGAAAGAGTACAGATAAAGTTTACAAGAATGGTGCCATGACTTGAGGACCTAAGTTATAGGGAAGGGTTAAGTAGCTTAGGACCTTATTCCCTGAAGTGTCGGGAAATGAGAGGAGATTAGAGATATTCAAAATTATGAGGGATATAGATAGGACAAGTGCAAGCAAGCTTTATCCACTGAAGTTGGGTGAGACTAGAACTAAAGGTCACGAGTTAAGGATGAAAGGTGAAATATTTAAGGGGAACATGAGGGGGGAGCTCCTTCACCCAGAAGGCGGTGAGTGTGTGGAATAAGATGCCAGCATAAGTGGTGGATGCAGATTTGATTACAACATTTAAAAGAAATATGGATAGGTACGGTACATGAGAGGGGTATGGGGGACTATGGTCGAAGAGCAGGTCAATGGAACTGGGCAGAATAATAGTCCAGTATGTTTCTGTGCTGTAGACCTCTATGACTCTGTGACATATCGGGAATGCATGCAAAATAAAACACAGTATCTTGTTGCACATGGCAATAATAAATCAATTACTATTATATGTTGTAGCAAACCTGGCAAGAGTAAAGGGAGCACAGGAACCACGGCCCCAGTGGGCTGAAAAGGACTGTGAGAATACAGTTCCAGTATGTATAAAGCAAATGCAGGAACCAGTGTGTGAAGAAAATATGGGAATCAGCAGTAATCCCAGATTGTCAGAATCTCCGAACAATCAGATAGCAAGTTATTATAGTTTAACTGCTCTTAGAAGGAAAGTGGTTCGGTTCTCCCCAGTGTTTTGGGCAATATCTATTCCTAAACTGAAACCTGATTATTATCACTTCCCCCTTCTCACAGCACTTTGCCATGCAGCCATAGAAGAGGAAACATCTGCCTCTCACCTTGTTCACTCTCACTGTCCAGGGACCCATATCCAATGCATCACCCTGCTTGTGATGTTCTCATCTCTGCATTAAGGAAACCCAATGCAAATTGAGCGACCATTCTGCAAAGCCCGTCCACTCAGTCTGTGTGGAGACCCTGATTTTTCAGTGCCTAGTCTCTTTAATTCACCATCCCATTCCCACCTTGATTTGTCTGTCATTAGTTTCCTGCACCTTTCTCAACGAGGCCCAAGGTTGACTTGAGGAAAAGAATCTCAACTTTTGTTCAGGCACAAGGTAAATGTCAGAGCACAATACTGATTTCAACAATTTCAGGCAAGTTTATTTTCCTGTTGGAATTAGATCTGGCCAGTTTGGCCAAATTAGTATTTTCTCTCTTCACCAACGCTGCCTGACCAACTGGACATTTCCAACATTCCCCTTTTGAGTTCAGGTCTCAGCATCAGCTCTGATCTGCATTTCCCAGCTTGTTCATTTCTTTCTCTCCACCGGCCTTTATTCATCACATCACCAGACAGCTCCATAAACATCAGGATTATCTTGGCAACTTTGGACTCACCCAATCAGAGGTATGCTGTTTGTCCTATCTGTCTCTCTGCTATTTAAAATATTCATGTTTCCTCACTTCCCCAATTTGATGAAATGTTTATTGACATGATATTTTTATTCATTTTTTTATTTGGAAATACAGCATGGTGGCGGGGAGAAGATATCTCTCTACCAAAGGAGGTGCAAGGCGCTCCTTCCATCCGCTAACCTGTCACCCTTGGACAAGGCTTAGCCCCTCCTTATTGGGGTCACATGAAGCCATGGAAGCAGGTGGTGGATGGTCGTATGGGTAGCGGGTACATATCACAAGTCCTGGTTATGTGACCACTGACACTAGGCAGACAATCGCTGAAGAGTATTGATAATGGCTGGGATCACCCGTCTTCTAATGACCCTGCCCAGAAGAAGGCAATGGCAAACCACTTCTGCAGAGAAATTTGCCAAGAACCATCATGGTCATGGAGAGACCATGATCGCCCATGTCATATGAAACAGCACGTAATGAATAATCAACATGGTAGCATGTTCTGCTGGCCACTGAGCCCACACCACCCAATTACCCGAAAGTGACCAATTAACCTACTAACCCATACGATTTAAAATGTGGGAGGAAACGAGGGCACCTGGAAGAAACCCACTTGGTTACAGGAAGGACATACAAACCCCTCACAGACAGCGATGGGAATTGAACTCGAGTTGTTGGCACTGTAATAGTGTTATGTTAACCAGTACTGTGCTACTGTGCTGCCCCTATGTCAGCACTGTCAATTTAGTTTGAATCAAATCAAATTCTATTACATATGTTAGCACTGTGTCCCTTTCCACTGCTGCTGTCTGACCTGCTGAGCATTTCCAGTTTTTTCGACCTTATTTTTACAGCATCAAACTCAAATTCAAGTTTAATTATCATTCACCTATACATGAATACAGTCAAAGGAAACAGCATTCATCTGGAGCCAAGGCACAAAACATACACAGCACAATCAAAACAGCAAGCAAAAAACATAATCACACAATCATATATGTAACCCAGATCCCTGAGTGACATGTCCCACAACTTGATGGTGCAGTTCCCAGCAGGGCATAGACAGGCATATGCATGCAAGCCAGTCTGTCATTCCACCGATTGAACACTGGAGAGCAGCACTGATGGGCGAGGTCAGTCCCCAACTGAGCAGGGACACCATGCCACACCCTTCAGTGTCTCCTCTCCTGGACTGCAGCAGCAGGCAAGCCCACGGCTTGAGGCCTAATCCGCACTACAACCAAGGCCATGCAGCTCCCTTGCTGTCCGTCACACCACCAAACAAGAGAAACAAGCCTGTAGTAGTTTACATTATCAATGTCCAACAGGGTCTTGCAATCGCAAGAGAAATATCCAAGGCAATCACCCATGGTTTCATTGCATGTCACCTTTGCACAACAACTCCAATGTCTTCAATCCCTTCCTGTAGCAGGCAGCAACATGGTTTGCACATCTCCACCAATGACCAGCTCACTGATGGGGTAACCTGCAGTACCCAAAGTTGTTGGAATTCAACATTGTTTTGTGATCGTAAAAGAGATATTTAACAAAGAAGAAAACATATTGGTTAGCTTCCGAATGCACCACCATTTTACCAGAAGTCCTAAGAACAGAAAGCTTTCATATTTTACAAGGCTGTGAAAAGTACTACAGTAATGAAATTCTATTTTTAAGTTCATGTCTGGCCTACTACCTCTTGAAATAGCAGAGTCCTACCATAGTTTACGCAGCAAGCCACAGAGCTCCTGTACGGAGCCAGCTGGCAGGAGTGAGTGCTAGAAAACTCCGGCAGTGTGGGTGAGAGGACGAAAGTGGAGTGGGTGAGGAGCAAACCACTATATCCACAGGAACAGAAGTTTCTCCACAGGACAAGTATTCTAGCCTTGGACAGATGTAGACTTGCAAACGTTTAGACTTCTCATGCTCAGAATAACAAACCATCCAGTCTAACCAAGCCTCCTTCAATTGACCTCAGTCATTTGGCCCAGACACCATTAAGGCCTTTGTCTTGAACACTGAAATTCTTGATTGGTTGATCAATGGATGGTGAAGAAGCGTGGTAGAAAAAAATGAGGACTTCAAACCTCATTGATGAAAGAAAGGTATTCAGGCGAAGTGTGGAGAGGGGAATGAAAAATACAGCTGGAGTCCTGTCTAAACCTTACTTTGAAATTTGTGAGGCAATTTTAACAGAAAAGCATTTCACATCCTGATTGATCTAAAGTCATGTAATTATGGAATTGTTACAGCACAGGAGGCCATTCAGTCCATCATGTATGATGTCTTTTATGCCAAGCCCCTATCCTTTCCCCCAAGTGCAATAAATCATTTTCCCTATCTATTTCCTTTTGAAAAGCCTAATTGACTCTGTTCCCACCACTTTACAGGGAATGATATGCAGATCAAAGTAATTGAGCACTGCAATGTTGTTGTCCTGAACGATGACAAAAAAGCTCTGTTACTATTACTTCCTGTGTTTAAAAGGTTCTCCCTCACATTCTCTCCTTGGCCTTTGTCCGTTACTACTGCTCTGTCCCCAGCCCTTGGATCTTCAATAATAGAAAGAGCTTTTCACCATTGTCCGGCTGAAGCCCATAATGCATTTGTGCACAACCCATTCTTTTTCAGTCTAATTGACCCCATTACTCATCAATTTGTTTTACAATCTCTAACATAAAAAAAACCTTGTTTCTTCATCATCCTTAAATTCCTGATTTATGTCCATCCTTTCCAACTACATTGGTGATTATAGTTTGGCCTTGACCTTGAGATCCAGATGATACTGTGTGAAGGTTAAAAGTGTGGCTACCTTTTAATGAGGCTCCATCCTGATTGCATACCGTTCTTTGAATTTGATCTCTCTCTCTCTCTTCATTTAGATTCAAACCAAATTAACAGCCTTGTGTAAATGAGACTACAGATGTATTTTTGGTAGTCTCCTGGTAGGGGAGAAAGTTTAATGAATGGTAATGATTCATGCCCTGCAATCTTTATGCTGCTGCTCCCTTTAATGTATTAAGGTAGCTCGGGCCAAGATACTCTCCCTTCCAGTGAATAATTGGCACCACAGAACAATAATAGGTTATAATGTATTAAAGATGACTTCTATGAAACATAACTTGGCCCAGTGATGCATTAGTTGCAGTGTACTAAAGAAAAAAAAATTAGGACAACAAACATATTTCACCATAAATTTATCATGACACCAATTTCATACCAAATCCTTTGACATTCATAGTAAGCATCTGTTTGCTGGAAGTTTTTTTTTCCTTTCATTAAAATGTGAGCAACCCTAAAGGATGTTTGTGTGTCAAAAATACACCATGGACTTACAGTTTCCTGTGGCTTTAGGAAACTTGCTGTGTTCAGCACCACTGCTGTGGAGTTAGAAGAACCTATGATGGAGATTAGGTGTGGGTGGGGGGGAGGGGTGGGAACAGAAAAAGTATATGAGAAAAGAATGAAAGTCATCTTTCTGTTTTCCATCGGTATAAGGTCTGTCTCCATGGAAAGGCCTCTGTCCTCGAATCCTGAGTGTTCTGGATTCAAGACCAAAGCAAAGGGCTGACATTCCTGTGCTGTACTTGAAGGAGTACAACCCAGGCATCTTTAGGACATTAAAGCATGTCTGCACTTGATGTAAACTTTAAAGATGAAGAGCAATAATAATTACTCAGACCCCAATGAGACAAATTATTTAATTATTATCCCATTATTATTTGTAGAATCTTGCTGCACATAAATTAGCGACAATATCTCCAATGGTGCAATAGTAATGACACTTTATAAGTACACTGTTGGCTGTAAAAACTCTTTAGGATATCATAAAAAATTCAGTCAAAGTCTTATGAAAAATTTTCTTGCAGCAGCATCACAGGGACATGCATCATATAAACAGTATTTGCAAGAAAAACATAAGTTATACCCAATTTTTACAAGAAAGAACACAATTAGCTCAGAAAAGAAGTCCATTGTAGTGCAAAGTAGTCAAAGTGGTCATGGTGTTAGCTGTACTGAGGTAATGATTAGGTTATGCAGGTTGGCTCAAGGACCAAAGGATTGCTGGGTCCTACTGAAGGGTTTCAGCTCAAAATGTCGACTGCACTCTTTTCCATAGATGCTGCCTGGCCTGCAAAGTCCCTCCAGCATTTTGTGTGTGTTGACTGATGGGAAGAAGCTGTTCTTGAATGTAGTAGTGTGGGACTTCAGGTTTCTGTACCTCCTGCTCGATGGTAGCTGTGAGCAGATGGCACAGCCTGGATGGAGAGGATCTTTGATGATGGATGTTGCCTTCTTGAAGCAGCACTTCCATAATTACTATACTGTGCATATGATGTATTGGGCTGAATACACTGCTCTCTGCAGCTTCTTACATTCATGCACATTCAAATTGTTGTACCAGACAATGATGTACCAGTCAGGATACTTGCAACATTACTTCTATAGAAGTGATTGTTTGGTGACATCCCAAATTCCCCCAGCTCCTAAGAAAGTAAAGACATTGATGCACCTTCCTTGCGGTTGCATCTATGTGTTGGACCCAGGACAGGCCATCCATTATACTAAAGCTGCTGAAACCCCACCTCCAATCCATCAATGGAAACTTGCATGTCTTCACCCTCCTTCCCCCTCCTGAAGTCAAAACCATTTTTTTTAGGTTCACTGTTGTTAATCAAGGTTGTTGCTTTGAAACCACCCGACGAGGTGTCCTGCCTGGTCCCTGTATGCTGAACCATCACCAGCTGTGTCTCATCCATCAACAACTACGTCATCGGTGAATTTGAAGATGGCATTGGAGCTGTCCTTAGCAGTCATATGTGTGCGTTAAGAGCAGAGCTGGAGGTTGAGCAAACAGCCTTAAAGTGCACCTGCATTAATGGTCTATGTGGAGGAGATGTTGTTACCGAGCCTCCCTGATTGAATTCTGCCGACGAGAAAGTCAGGAATCCAGATGCCGAGGGAGTTACAGAGACCCAGATCCTAAAACCTGATGATGTTTGGATGGGAAGATTTTGGTGAATGCCAAGCTGGAATAAATAGACAACAGCCTAACAAATGTGTTCCTATCGTCCAGATGGTCCAGATGGTCCAGATGGTCCAGATTGAAGAGCCAGAGACATTACATCTGTTGTTGACCCATTGTGGTGATAAGCAAATTGAAAGAGTTCCAGTCATCACTGAGGCAGGAGTTGATTCACCCCAAAGTCAAACTCTCAAAGCATCTTTCTGGGTTTGATAAAAGCATTACCAAACAAGTCATTGAGGCAGGTCATCATGCTGTTTTTGGGCAATGGTGGTAAAATGAATGCCTTTTTGAAGTCGGTGGGGTGAATGTGTCTGTAAAACCTCCAGCCAATTGGTCCGTGTGGATCCCTAGCCCTTTGCCAAGTTCACTGTCTGGACCAAAGGCCCTTCAGGAGTTCACCCTCTTGAAGGAAGACCAGATGTTCATCTCAGAGACTGAGGCTACAGAATCATAAAGTCATAGAACACCACAGCACAGAAACAACCCCTTCGGCCCATCTGGTCCATGCCAAATTATTAATCTGCTTCATACCATTGCTCTGCACCCGTAGAGTCGCAGAGCACGACAGCACGGAAAAAGCTGGAGATGTTGAGGACTCAGGTGTGTGTCATAGTTCTCCCTGTCAAAAAGTGCATAAAAGGAATTGAGGTCATCCAGGAGTGGTTGGTCATTACCATTTCTGCTAACTGATCTTGCCTTGAAGAACCAAAAGACAATAAGACATAGAAGCAGAATTAGGCCATTTGGCCCATTGAGTCTGATCTGTCATTCCATTATGGCTGATTTATTAATCCCCTCAACCCCATTCTCCTGCCTCCTCTCAGTAACCTTTGACATCTTGACTAAGCAAGAACCTAACAACCTCCAATTTAAATATGCCAAATGACTTAGCCTCCACACCATCTGTGGCAATGAATTCTACAGATTGACTTACCCCCTGACTAAAGAAATTCCTCCTCATCTCAATTCTAAATGGACGTCCTTCTATTCTGAGGCTGTGCGCTCTGGTCCTAGACTGCCTCACTATAGGAACGATCCTCTCTATATCCACTGCCTCTAAGCCTTTCAATATTTGATAGATTTCAATGAGATTCCCCCTCTTTCTTCTAGACTCCAGAGAGTACATGTCCAGAGCCATCAAACGCTCTTCATATGTCAACCCTTTCATTCCCAAAATCATTCTCGTGAACCTCCTCTGAACCCTTTCCAATGCCAGCACATCTTTTCTTAGGTAAGGGGCCGAAAAATGCTCACAGAACTCAAAGTGTGGTCTGACCAATAGCTTATAAAGTCACAGCATTGCCTCCTTACTTTTATATTCCAGCGCTCTGGGAATTTGCCTTCATTACCACCAACTCAGCCAGCAGGTTAACCTTTAGGGGATCCCGCACGAGGACTCCCAAGTCTTTCTGCATCTCTGATTTTTGAATTTCTCCCCATTTAGAAAATAATCCACACCTTTATTTTTTCAACAAAAGTATATGATCATACAATTCCCTGCACTTTATTCCATCTGCCCATTCTCCTAATCTAAGTCCTTCTGCAGACTCCCTGTTTCTTCAGCACTACCTGACTCTCCACCTATCTTTGTACTGTCCACAAAAATTTGGCCATAAAGCCATCAATTCCATCATCCAAATCATTGATAGTTAACATTAAAATAAGTGGTCCCAACCAATGTTCCCTCTAATTTTTAGTAGTCTGTGTGCACAAACATATTATGTTGTGCAAATTTTTTTCCTGTGACATGTGCACTGAATGCACACATGGCACAGTTTATGTAGGTTTACAAAATATTTGACATAAAACTACACAGAATAACAACAAAATAACATACATATTTAAGCCACTCAGTTATTTTTTTCTCTGTCATGTCTTTGGCATTTACCCATTCTTTGTAAACTCTATTTAGACTAATAGAACTTTCATCCAATTGATAGCTTTTGATTCTAATTAACATATCCAAATGACATTCACCTAAACGGTTTCTCAGTTTGCTTTTGAGTTGATTCATTAGGCTAAAACCTTGCTCACAGTCCGCACTAGATGCAAGAAAGGTTCCCCCAATGTCCATTCAACTGTGCAAGGTCGCAAAACTGTTCATTTTGAAGTACAAATGCCACCATTTGAGCAAAGTTTGAAATCGGTTTGGATTTAATTTTTTTCTTGCACGGACAATTTTAAATCATTAAACTGTTTTTTTTACAATATTTTTAGCTAGAAAATCATGATATTTTAGACATAAGGCATTAACTTGTTCATCGCCAAATGTGAAGTCACAATCTGCAATTGACGAGAAATCAAAAGCTGACCATTCTTATACCTCAACTTTGATCTCCTCTGGGTTTGATTGTTTTCGCTTTTGCTCATCTGCACTCAACCGTAACATGTGTAGCACTCCTGTAATGGGTAATGACGGGTTATGTTGCCTGAGCTTTTGTACACCGTCCAAATGCGATTTACTTGCCAAATGAGGCTTCAAAAAGTCAAGTTTCCAAATATCATCCCATTTCTTTCCACTAGCAAATTCTCCAGCAACTTCCGCATCACGACAATACAGATAACTCCAATTTCCGAATCATACATAAACATTTCTCGTAGCTGAACGTTCATGGCCTCATGAGCTTTCGGTGTAGCAGTTTCTACTATTTTGTTAAGCCATTCAACTTTAAACAAATTTGCAGTTCTTTTGTGCTTCACGCCCTTCGCTTCTTTTGAATTCGACAAAGTGAATCAATATTTTTTCCATTAAAAACTTAGTAAGCTATCTACAGGATTTGAAACAGATCTTTGTAGACTTTACGATAGGAACACTGTCCACCAAACATGGGTGCTGCCGTGATGCAGCTGTACAAACCGGAACAGGATAGGTGAGGTGATGTAAATTAGTGACATGCATTATGGTATTTGAAAAACCAACTAACTAGTTAACAGAAACAGTTAGCTAAAAGATTATTTTCAATAAGTATAATTATTAATTACTACATTATTTTAGGTAACTAACCTTTTGTGCACACAACAGGAATTCTGCAGATGCTGGAAATTCAGCAACACACATCAAAGTTGCTGGTGAACGCAGCAGGCCAGGCAGCATCTCCAGGAAAAGGTACAGTCAACGTTTCAGGCCAAGACCCTTCGTCAGGACACATTTTGTGCACACATTAATTTCCTTTGTGCGCTGGTTGAAAAACGTGTGTGCGCGCACACACGCACACAGCTTAGAGGGAACTATGGTCCCAACACCACTAGTCACCAGCAGCCAACCAGAAAAGGATTCCTTTATTCTCACTCTTTGTCTCCTGCCAATCATCAATCTTCTGTCCATGCAAATATCTTTCCTGTAATACCACGGCCTCATAATTTATTAATCAGGCTCATGTCCAGCACCTTATCAAAGACCTTCTGAAAACCCAAGTAAACAACATCCACTGACTTTCCTTTGTCTAGTCTGCTTGTTATTTCCTCAAAGAATTCCAACAGATTTCCCCTTAAGGAAACCATGCTGATTTTAGCTAGTTTTATCATGTGCCTACAGGAACCCCAAAACCTCATCATAATAATGGATTCCAACATCTTCCCAACCACTGATGTTAAGCTAACTGACCAATAATTTCCTTTCTTTTGCCTCTCTCCTTTCTTAAGGAGTGGAGAGACATTTGCAATTATCCAGTCCTCCAGAACCATTCCAGAGTCTGTTGATTCTTGAAAGATCATTACAAATGCCTCCACAATCTCTTCAGCTACCTCTTTCAGAACTCTGGGATGTTGTCCTCTGGTCCAGGTGACTTACTTACCTTCAGACCTTTCAGCTTCCCAAGTACTTTCTCCTTTAGAATAGCAACTTCACCCACTTCTTCCCCCGACACTCTTGAATTTCTGGCAATCTGTTGCTGCCTTCCACAGCAAAGACTGTCACAAAATACTCATTAAGTTCATCTGCTATTTCTTTGATCCCCCATTGCTACCTCTCCAGTGTCATTTTCCAGTAGTCCAAAATCCACTCTTATCACATTTTTATTCTTAATATGTCTAAAAAACTTTTGGTATCCTCCTTTAAATTGCTAGCTAGCTTGCCTTCATATTTCATCTTTCTTTATGACTTTTTTAGTTCATTTCTATTGGTTTTTAAAAGTTTTCCAATCCTCTAACTTTTTACTATTTTTTTGCTATATTATATACCCTACCTTTTGTTTTTATGCTTCCTTTGTCTTTATTTGTCAGCCTCAGTTACATCATCCTCCCTTTGGAATACTTCTTCATCTCTGGTATGTACCTATCCTGTACCTTCCAAGTTCTTCGCAGAAACTCCAGGCATTGCTGTTCTTTCATCGTCCCTGCTAGTGTTTCCTTTCAATGAACGTTGACCAGCTTCTCTCTCATGCTTCTGTAATTCCCTTTACTCCACAGTAATACTGATACATCTGACTTTAGCTTCCCCCTCTCAAATTGCAGGGTAAATTCTATCATATTATGATCACTGCCACCAAAGCGTTCCTTTATCTTAGAAAATTTAACATCTCAGAACGTATCCTGATAATTTTTTATTCACCCATCGTTCAGAGTATTCTGACCACTTCTATCACCATTTGGTTTCCTGCCGCCTCCTTCCTCTCCAAATCCAGGTATCAGTAAGTTGTCCACTCAGAGAAAAGATCATTGGTTGTCAACTAGCAATGTTAAAAGACCTGTTCATCATCACAGCAAAGAAAAGATCTGGAAAAATTACTGCTGACTCCACCCATCCTGGTAGTCACCTATCCACCTAAATGTCATCAGGGAGACCTACAAGTCCATCAACATCAGGACTACATCTCATCTCTGAAGCTTCTTTCCTGTAGCTACTCAGCTTCTCAATAAAGCTCACTCAGGTGTAATACCCTAACTGTCCCTGCACAACATCCATTAAATGGTCTTTCCTGCACTCCATGTTCTGTTGATAATTATTTAGTCTGTTTATATGTTCACGTTCGTTTAATTGTTAATTATTGACGTTTGCACATGTGACCGTTCTGCTAATTGTTGTTTCTCATGGCTGTTTGCACTATTGTCTTGTAAATGGTTGGTCACTGTTGTGTTGTCTGTTAAGGTATTGTCCTGTGTTTTATGCTTGACACTGAACCACAATTAACTCAGGTATGTTTCACATACTGGCAATGAAATGATTCCAATTCTGATTAAGCTCCCTAATCAAACCTGGTTCATTTCACAACAGTCAGTCCAGAATTGTCTTTCCCCTAGTGGACTCAACCATAAGCTACTCTACAAAGGTATCTAGTAGGCATCATATAAATTCCCTCTCTTGGGATTCAGCACCAACCTGATTTTCTCATTCTATCTGCATATTGAAATCCCCCATGACTATCATAACATTGCCTTTCTACTGTTAGAAGGCCTGTATATAACTCCCATCAGAGTCTTTTTACCCCTGCAGATTCTAACTCTACCTACAAGGATTCTGGATCTTCTGATTGTATGCCATCTCTTTCTAAGGATTTGATTTTATTTATTACCAGGAGTGCAACCCCACCCCCTCCACCTACCTTTCTGTCCTTTTGGTACAATATGTACCCTTGGATTTTAAGCTCCCATCTATGATCTTCTTTCAGCCATGACTTAGTGATGCTCAGAACGTCATACCCGCTAATTTCTAACTGTGTTGAAAGATCATCTACCTTAATACTCTGTAAGCCCTGCCACTGCTGCCGAGCATCCATCTGTGATTCCAGTATAGTCAGAAATTGCTTCTTTGTGCTTGCAGTGGCATTCTGGAGGTCATAGCTAGAACTTCTAATATCATTCTGGGTCACCAGCCCTAAATGTCACAGATTTCCTCCTCGGCAGACTATAAATCTCCCAGTCATTTATTTTTAATATCTCTATCAAAGGAACAAGTCACATGGCTCAAAGCTCCTGGTCTGGTGTTTAGGCTTCCTTTATCTCACCTTAAAAAGAATAGGGCAGATAAATGGAAATTCTCTATGTAAATAGTTATTGTAAAACAGTAGCTATGTGCTTTGATCAGTAAGTGCCAGAGTAAGTTTCTGAATTCTCTTCAGAATCTCTCATACTAGGGTTAAGGAAGTCTGACTCATGGATACCCCCTACATATGAAAAAGTGCCCATTATATTATAAAATTCAAAAGACTGACCTACCTATCAAGGTTCCTTCCTACAAACAGTAGAACTATGTTCCTCTCCGTCCACTTTTGGTAATTGTTCTTTTTTATCATCTTATTTGGTTTTGAAACTGTTACAATATAGATTAGATTAGATATGATCACTATATTGAGTGATTTTATACATACTTTCCAACGTAAGGATAAAATCAACTTATAGACTGTTGTAAAAATAGAGCATGTTCATTACACAGGGATAGCCTATATTGAAAAAAAGTTTTCTTCTCAAATTTGTTAACTGACATTGGGCAATGCCATGCACAATATATACACATGCTGAATAGCTAAAACATGAAAACATAGATCAGAAATCTATCTCAATATCTATGGTCCCCTGTTTCAAAAGATCCCTTCTGAAAAACAGCATAAGGCTATTAAAACTAAAACTTCCCGACATCTTAAAAGTTTGTTCCACCAGGCAGTTAATCTGATCAACAATGTTAGTTAACCCCCCCACACACATACACCCACTCTATCTATTACCCCCGTCACTGCACTGAAACCTCTTTTTAAACCATTTCTTAAAATACTATTTACATTATAAATACATGCCGGTATTCATGCATTTATGCATATTTTATTCTATATCCATACTTTAACCTCTAACTTCATTTTTACATAATTCTTCATTTGTTTGAATCTTGTTGCTTTACTGTTGTAAGTCTTGCCAATACACCACAGCAAATTCTAATACATGTAAATATATATGGTGAATAAAGTTTGACAAATTTTATCCTTAATCATTCACGTTATCTGTGGAGGTTTATTTTGTAGATTATAAGAGAAAAATAGAGACCTGGTTGGCTTTACTAACTGTATAGCGAGGTGTCCTCACGTACAACACTATTACTTATACCATAGTGAGCTGCACTACCAGTAGGCAAGGACTAAGAAATTTGACTATTTTCAAATCTTTGTGGACCAGGTTACATAACTCACTCAGAACCTTCCCAATGAGGGAAGTTGCTCAGGATTTACTGTTCAAATTGGTTCATTATTGTCACATGTACCGAGGTACAGTGATAAACTTGTCTTGCATACTCTCCATACAGATTAAGTCATTACAACAATGCATTGAGGTAGCAAAAGGTAAAGCAATAACTGGGTGCAGAATGAACCATTACGGTTACAAAGTGCAGTGCAGGAAGACAATAAGGTGCAAGGTCATAATCAGTTACTGTAGATGGTAAGGTCAAGAATCCATTTTACTGTACTAGGGAAATATTCAATAGAACAATTGGGCTAAAAGCTGCCCTGATGCCTGGTAATAAGCGCATTCAGGCTTTTGTATATCTTCTGCCCAGCGGGAGGTCTGTCCAAATGCCATAGACCTTTCCTGGCAGAGGCCATGTTGCTGTGGGTTGACGTTGTCTGGGATGCTGGATTTAATGCTTGTCATGACCTCCCCTTGAATCATTAAGGCTCATTATCTTGTTTTACATAGATATTGAGATGATGGTGATCCTAAAGCAGGTGGGAACCTCAGAATGAAGCAAGGAGAGGTTAAAAATGTCTGCAAGTAACCCCACCAACTGATCTGCGTAGGACCAAGGACTTCCCAACTGATTAGCACAGGCCAAATGCATTCCATGGGCTCACTCTCAGAAGACTTATCTTATGTCTAAACAGTAGGTTCAAGTGCACTGGAGGCTGTCAGGTGGTAACATATTCATTCCCTTCTGTTCAAAACATACAGAGAATGTGTTAAGCTCATCAGGCAAGTAGTCTGGGACTACTTTTTTTTATTAGTATTGCCTCTTCACATCCCTGCTAGCTTTACCGAGGTCATTTCTCAATTTCTTATAATGGTCACGATCACCTGATTTGAAATGCCAGTCCAAGGCTTCAGTAGGAAGTGAATATCCTAGTTCAGCCAAGATTTCCAGTTTGGGAACACCCCCAGGTAGTCCACTTTGGTACACAGTTCTTGACAGACTTACTGATAAAGTCCATCTAGGCAGGCCCCAGAGGCTTTAGACATGGACCAGCCTACCATCACAGAGTGGTCATATCGTAAAAGCTTATCTACTTTCTCAGTCTAACACTGAATAACTTTTTATACTGAATCTTCAAGCTTCAGCTTCTGTTTTTGTACGCAGGAAGGAGGAGCACAGCCTGATGGTCTGATTTTCCGATGTGTGGGTGGGATTGGCATGTGGATAGCCCGGTAAGTATCTTTGATGATTGTGTGGCAATGGTCAAGAGTGCTTGATCATCTGCCTGGACATGATCAACCATATCAAGACAAGTGAACTATGGGCTGGTGGATATCATTAGTTCTGTGCCTTCCAAACCATCTAACAAATCTAGTTTCTCAGGCAAAAGTATTTTTGAACCAAGTTTCTGCCATGGAAAACTATTTCTTCAATTCCTAAACTATTATTCTTCTATAAATCTGGATAGTCTCTTCTTCATTCAAAGATTAAAATTTGCTCTCTGTAGTCATTCTAATCCCCCTCTTTGCAACTGCCTCCACCTTAAATCCCTCAAGATCCTTGCACTTCTCCACTTCTGAATCCTTGATCATCCCTGAATTCAGTTATCCCACCAACAGTGGCTGTGTTATCAGTTGTCAAGTTCCGAATTCCTTCCATATAAATGTCAACTCCTCTAGCCTTCACTCCTCCACTAAGACACCCTAAACCCTGCCACCTTAAACAAGTCTTTGGTCATCCATTTTTGCATATTTTAATAATATTAAAGGCACTATATAAATTTAAGTCATTGCTGTTATTTGTCACCATCCAAGACATTCTTATCCTGGTTTTGAAAACTCAGGAACTCTTCCTGTTTCAAAATCCATTTCTTCTAAGTTTCTTCTATCTTCTGGATTCCCCAGCTCAATATTAGTATTTGTGATCTGAGCGCTTATTGAAAACATTGATCTGTAAATGGGTTGGAGCTGGAGTGGGGTGTCCGGCTCAGAATCTATTGTTTGGGCAAATCAATTTACTAACTAGACAGAGTCTATTATATAATTATAGAGTCTAATAGATAGAGCAGAAACTGCAGCAACCCACCCCCCCCAGCAAAAACAGAATATTTGTCTGAACATCAGACAGAAGATACAAAAGCCTGAAAACACATACCACCAGGCTCAAGGACATCTTCTGTCTCGCTGTTATATGACTATTGAATGGTTCCCTAGTACAATAAGATGGACTTTTGACCTCACAATCTACCCTTTGATGGCCTTACACCTTATTATCTGCACTTTATTCTGCATTCTGTTATCGCTTTCTCCTTATACTACCTCAATGTACTGATGTGATAAAATGATCTGTATGGATGGCAGGCGAAGGAAACGTTTTTCACTGTACCTTTGTACATGTGACCTTGGTATCCATGGTACACTTCAAGCAGTGATACCTCAGAAAGGTGGCATCCATCATTAAAGATTCCCATCACCCAGGCCATGGCTTGTTCTCATTGCTACCATCAGGGAAGGAGGTATAGGAGCGTGAAGGTACACACTCCATGATTCAGGAACAGCTTCTTCCTCTCTGCCATCCGATTTCTGAATGGACATTGAAACCATGAATATTACCTCACTACTTTTTAATTTCTATTTTTGCACTACTTATATATAATAGCTAAATTATATATGTATGTACGAGGGGTGAGCAGTCAATTTTAGAAAACCTAGCACATTTATTTTTCAACATAGTCCCCTCCTACATGTACACCCTTAGTCCAGCGGTCGTGGAGCATGCGGATCCCTTCTTTGTAGAAGTGGTCCACAGCAGGGGTGATTGATAAGTTCGTGGCCTGAGGTAGAAGGATATGGGTTATTAACTTCAAACTTTCTGCATCATCACTCAAAGAGTTGAACTGCATGTGCATGTCACGAGAGCGTCTTGGACCTCCAGGTGGTCCACAGCAGGGGTGATTGATAAGTTTGTGGCCTGAGGTAGAAGGAGTCTCGTTACATGCACGTGCAGCTCAACTCTTTGAGTGAAAATGCAGAAAGTTTGAAGTTAATAACTCATCTCCTTCCACCTTAGGCCATGAACTTATCAATTACCCCTGCTGTGGACCACTTCTGGAGGTCCAAGACGCTGACATCTACAAAGAAGGGATCTGTATGCTCCACGACCACTGGACTAAGTGTGTAAATGTAGGAAAAAATAATGTGCTGGGTTTTCTAAAACTGACTCCTTCTACCTTAGGCTACGAATTCATCAATCACCCCTCGTACGTATGGAAGAAATTCAGAACTTGACAATTGATAACACAGCCACTGTTGGTGGGATGACTGAATTCAGGGATGATCAAGGATTCAAAAGTGGAGAAGTGCAAATTTCTTGAGGGATTTAAGGTGGAGACAATTGCAAAGAGTGGGATTAGCATGACTATGGAGAGCAAATATTAATCTTGGAATAAAGAAGAGGTTATCCAGATTTCTAGAATAGTTTAAGAATTGAAGGAACAGTTTTCCATGACAGAAGCTTGGTTCAAAAATGCTTTTACTTACTGTAATTCACAGTTCTTTTTCTCTATTATTAAGTATTACAATGTTCTGCTGCAGCAAAGACAACAATTTTCACGACATATGCTAGTGATATTAAACCTGACTTTAATACTGACAGTAACAAACCAAATGCACCAAACTAGAGAAAAATGAAATATAAATTATAGATAAAAAATCAGATCATGCCACTTCCAGCAGTATGTTCAACGAGCCTGATTGATAATGGGATTGTACACTGAGTCTGATGCAGCCAAAGACTATATTTTACTACAGCACCTTTCATGCTGTAAGCACCATATTCACATGTTTTGCAAACAACAGGGAACCTTTTACCTGGGATTGTTTACTTAACAGAAACTCCACAGCCAATTAGGAACCAACAAACAGTGATGTGCTAATGAGTAGACAATTGTTTATTTCATGCAATGTTGCTCAAGGAACAAAGAAAGCATGACAGGGGCTATATTTCATTAGGCCTTTGAGGAGAGTTGGTATGTCACCAACGACACTTGCAGGTGTACAATAGACAGCATTCAAACTGATCGCATTGCCGTCTGGTATGAGGGTGAGGGGGGACTGCACTGGATCAAAAGAAGCTGCAGGAAGTTGTGAAATCAGTCAGCTCCATCTTGGACACCAGCCTCCCCAGCACCCAGGATATCTTCAAGGAGAGATGCATCAATAAGGCAGCATCCATCATCAAGAATGCCCATCAGTCAGTATATGCCCTCTTCTCATTGCCACCATCAGGAAGGAGGCACACAGTCAATGATTCTGGAACAGCTTATTTCCCTCTGCCACCTATTCCTAAATGGACATTGGACCCATGGATGCAACTTCACTACTTTTTTTTGGCACTACTTATTCTATTTAACTTATATATATACTTATGTAATTCTCAGTTTTTTATTATTATGCATGGCCCTTAGATATGGCCCTTGTGGCTAAAGGGATCAGGGGGAATGGAGAGAAGGCAGGTACAGGGTTCCGAGTTGGATGGTCAGCCATGATCATACTGAATGGCGGTGCAGGCTGGAAGGGCCGAATGGCCTACTCCTGCACCTATTTTCTATGTTTCTATGTATTGCAATGTACTGTTGCTGCATAACACCAAATTTCACGACATACATCGGAGATCTTAAACCCGATTCTGAGACTTTCTTTGAATTCTGGCCATGGGATCTTTTACATGTAAGTGAAGGAGCAGACAGTACCCCAGTTAAACACTTCAACTAAAAGAAGACAAGCATAACTCAAATTACGCTTGCAGTTGGACAGGTTGTGCATGTACTCTGTCATTTCTGTTCCTTCAGTAAGCTATCATTGTTCGCAGAATTGTTAACCGCCATATGTGGGGATTTTATGAGTTCAACATCTGCCTTGATTTTTTTTTTTGCTGTTGATTGATTGAATTTTTTAATTTCAGGACTATAAAAGTTAGACAGACTGCAGGAATAACAGTGAATCACTTTGATTCAACGGTGCAGCATAGGTGGTGATAGTGCTCAATCTTTGGTTCTTGTATTTGCCTCTTGCGCACCGTAAACTCAGCAAGACTGATGTTAGACATCTGCAAAAATGGAAGGCTCCTCTAATAAGAGACACAACAACTGTAGATACAATGATCCTGGTTCCCTCTGCTCTTCACCTTATGGTTCCCATTATCGCCTCTTTTTCTTATCAGTTTCCAATACTAGTAACCCTGCTTATCTTCCTCCAGCAGCTGTCTCTAACCTTCACCTTCTCTTACCCCAACATGCTCCATTTGCCTCTCAAAATCGTGCAAAACACAGAAATGATGTATATTAAAAACGTGAGGTAGTGTTCCTAAATGGACATTGACCCTGTGAACACTCCTTCACTTTTTTACTATACATTATTTCTGATTTTTGCACGATTTTTAATCTATTCAATATCCAGGTCGACCTTCTATCATCCAACACCATTGGAATCTGAGGAGTGCCGGATTAGTGAAAATGGCGAATTATAGAAGGATCACATTAAGCAATAGCTAACAACCTCATCATACCTTTAAAATATCATGTAAATCAGTACAAGTCAGTTGGCATGGCCAAGTGGTTAAGGTGTCGGTCTAGTGATCTGAAAGTCGCCAGTTTGAGTCACAGCCGAGGCAGCGTGTTGTGTCCTTGAGAAAGGCACTTAACCACACATTTCTCTGCAATGACACTGGTGCCAAGCTGATGGGTCCTAATGCCCTTCCCTTGGACAACATGGGTGGCGTGGAGAGGGGAGACTTGCAGCATGGGCAACTGCTGGTCTTCCATACAACCTTGCCCAGGCCTGCGCCCTGGAAACCTTCCAAGGCGCAAATCCATGGTCTCACGAGACTAACGGATGCCTATATAGATAATAATGAAACAGAAATATTAAATGCGTAGCAAGTGAAATTTTAATAAAGTAATATACTGTACAGGCACAGATAAAATAAAGGGTACAGGTAAATATACAAGAATTAACTTACACAGAACAGTTCAGCACTTCTGCTTCTAAAGTGAGACGTTTAATATACCTTCAGGCAAAGATACATGTCTGCAAGTGTGGGGTTGTCAGGGTCATCAACATCTTCATCTTGAAAAATGAGTGAAGCATCAGGAACTGGTGCTGAAACTGGCACAACAGTTTCTTCAAAAACTGTTGACATTGGTGGCAGCACATCCGGGTGAGCGGAAGCAGAAGTAGGAGAAAGGAGGTCTTCTATACGCCACATTTCACGCGACCACCGGGCGGCCGGGGATTTGGCGCTGGGCTCTTCCCTCTTTGCTCGCAGTTACTGAGGGAATCCTTGTTAGTTTCTTTACCTCCGCTTAGTAATATGCTTAAATTCAGCGGGTCGCCATGTCTGATCTGAGGTTGTAGGCAGAAGAGAACGGAGAACCGGAGGACAATGCGTGACTGCCAGCAGGCGGGCGAGAAGGCGGACTGACCCAGCGCACGCCAGCTCCCCCCGCCACTGGCGGGTGAGACGGGTGGGTACTGGGCGGCCGCGCCTCACGCAAATAATATTAATAGATGCAGGAAAACAAGCAGGAATCTCATGTCTTTGCTGACAAGAGCGCACCAACACGTGAACAGATCTAGCACAACCAAAACAATGCGCAGCAGATTGGTATGGTGGCCTGGGAAATTTGAAATTGCAGTTGTGCGGAAAATTTGAAATCAGTGCCGGATTATCGAAGGAACAGGATTACAGGTAGTCGGATTAGTGAAGGTTGACTGTACATATAGTGTAATTGATTTACTCGTTTATTATTATTATTTTATTTTTCCCCTTCTGGCGGCGCGACACAGCGTGCGTAGCCTCTCCAGTGAAACGATATCGTATTTGTTAAGTAGGGGCCGTGCACAATTCTGATTTGATGGAGACAGCCGTGAGAGCACGGAGGAACATCTGGAGTAACTTCTGAAACGCCAGTTCACTGCCGTTGCTACTGTGCGATCGAGAATCTCCGGAGGGAAGGCCCCAAAATCCTCGGCTTTGTCTGCTGCTGACGACCGGGGCTGGGGTTGAAGCATTCGGCAGAAATGGTGCTCGGTGCTTGGTGTCGGAGGGCTGGTCGGAGCTCGAAGTTTTCGGACGACTCAGAGCCGGACTGTGGTCGGGTATGGCAGGGAGAGTTTTCTTCCTTCTCCCGTCTGCATGAGATGTGGGACTTTCAAGAGACGTTGAATTTTTTTTACTGTGCCCATGGCCTGTTCTTCATCATGTTATGGTATTGCTTGCACGGTTGTAACTATATGTTATAATTATGTGTTTTTTGTCAATTTTTCAGTCTTGGTCTGTCCTGTGTTTCTGTGATATCACACCGGAGGAATATTGTATCATTTCTTAATGCATGCATTACTAAATGAAGTAAAAGAGGACTGCGTGTCCTCATAACCTAATCTAGTAATCTAATCTAATCTAATCTTCTTCTATATTATGTATTGCATTGAACTGCTGCTGCTAAGTTAACAAATTTCATGACAAATGCCGGTGATAATAAACCTGATTCTGATTCTGATTTTATCTTCTCAAGCAACACACACAAAGTGCTGGAGGAACTCAACAAGTCAGGCACGATCCATAGAGAAAAATCAACAGTCAACATTTCGGGCCAAGTCCCTTATCAGTACATCATGTGTTTGTAATTTTCTCTCACTCTTGGTCTGCCTCCAACCTCTCATTCATCTGCCGCTGTCTCCCCAACATGTTGATGTTACAGGCAAGAAAGCTCACCAATACCTCTACTTCTCCAGGAAGCCAAAAAACTTTGCATGTCTCCTTTGACTCTTACTGATTTCTATCGATGCACCATTTGCATTCCATCTGGATACATAACGGCGTGTTATGAACAGTCATCTGCACATTACTGCTGAGAGTTCTGGACACAGCTCAACACATCACAGCAACCAGACTCTCCTCTATAGATGCATCTCTCTGCTTCAGTAAGGCAGCCAAGATCATCAAAAACCACACCCACCCTGGACATTCTCTCTTCTCCCCTCTTAGGTTCATGAGGGGAATTGAGAGGTATGTGGAGAGAAACTAGTTCTATAGTTAAGGGATTGCAGAACAAGAGCATGGTGTTCTTTTCAACACACTTCTTTACATAGTTAATGGTGTAACCTTCCTCCCCTGCCTCAACTTCCAAAAGTCCATCGACACTAGACGCTAGAATACTACAGCACAGTACAGGCTCTTCAGCCCTCGATGTTGTGTCAACCCATGTATTCCTAAAAAAAAAAGTACTAAACCCGCACTACCCCGTAACCCTCTAATTTTCTTTCATCCACGTGCCTGTCCAAGAGGCTCTTAAATACCCCTAATGTTTTAGACTCCACCACCATCCCTGGCAAGTCATTCCAGGCATCCACAACCCTCTTTGTAAAAAACTTACCCCTGATGTCTCCCCTGAATTTCCCTCCCTTAACTTTGTACATATGCCCTCTGGTGTTTGCTATTCGTGCCCTGGGAAACAGGTACTGGCTATCCACCCTATCTATGCCTCTCATAATCTTGTAGACCTCTATCAAGTCCCCTCTCATCCTTCTATGCTCCAAAGAGAAATATCCCAGCTCTGCTAACCTTGCCTCATAAGACTTGTTTTACATCCTGGTAAATCTCCTCTGCACCCTCTCCGTAGCTTCCACATCCTTCCTATAATGGGGTTACCAGAACTGAACACAATACTCTAAGTGTGGTCTCACCAGAGATTTGTAGAGTTGCAACATGACCTCTCTATTCTTGAACTCAATTCCCCTATTAATGAAGTCAAGCATCCCATAGGCCTTCTTAACTATCCTATCAACCTGTGCAGCGACCTTGAGGGATGTATGGATTTGAACCCCAAGGTCCCTCTGTTCATCCACACTCTTAAGTAACCAACCATTAACCCTGTACTCAGCCTCCTGGTTTGTCCTTCCAAAATGCATCACCTCACACTTATTCGGATTGAACTCCATCTGCCACTTTTCTGCCCAACTCTGCATCCTGTCTATATCCTCTTGTAACCTTCAACAACCTACAGCTCCATCCACAACTCCTCTAATCGTCATGTCATCTGCAAACTTACTCACCCATCCTTCCGCCTCTTCATCCAGGTCTTTTATAAAAATCACAAAGAGCAGCGGTCCCAGGACAGATCCTTACGGCACTCCACTAGTCACCGACCTCCAGGCAGAATACTTTCCTTCCACTACTACCCTCTGCTTTCTTCCTGTAAGCCAATTTTTTATCCAAACAGCCAAGGTTCCACTGATCCCATGCCTCATGACTTTCTGGATGAGTCTCTCGTGGGGAACCTTGTCAAATGCCTTGCTGAAATCCATGTAGACCACATCTACCGCCCTACCCTCATCAATTTCTTTTGTTACCTCTTCAATAAACTCAATTAGGCTCGTGAGGCACGACCTTCCCTTCACATCGCCATGTTGACTATCCTTGAGTAGACTGGGGTACTTCTCTAAATGCTCATAGATCCTATCCTTAAGAATCTTTTCCAATAGATTGCAGTCCACCGACGTAAGACTCACTGGTCTATAGTTCCCAGGATTCTCCCTATTACCTTTTTTAAACAAGGGAACTACATTTGCCATTCTCTAATCCTCTGGCACCTCCCCTGCAGCCAAAGGGGATTCAAGATGATGGCCTGATGGCCTGTTTCCATGCTGTAATTGTTATATGGTTATAAAGATCATAGCTACTGCTCCAGCGATCTCTTCTCTCATTTCCCACAGCAACCTGGGGTATATCATGTCCAGCCCTGGGGACTTATCAATCTTGATGTCTTTCAGAAGATCCAACACTTCTTCTTCCTTAATCTCCACATTGTCCAGCACACAGGCCTGTTCTATTTCGACCTCATCCTGATCAAGGTCCTTTTCACTTGTGAATACTGAAGCAAAGTATTCATTTAGGACCTCCCCAACC
The DNA here is from genome assembly GCF_963921235.1 of Mobula hypostoma. NCBI lineage: Eukaryota > Metazoa > Chordata > Chondrichthyes > Myliobatiformes > Myliobatidae > Mobula > Mobula hypostoma. The sequence goes on along the minus strand of NC_086120.1, from coordinate 31,719,759 downwards.
TCCTCCGCCTCCAGGCACATGTTGCCTTCTTTATCCTTTAGTGGCCCCACCTTCATTCTTGTCATCCTTCTGTTCTTCACATACCCATAGAACGCCTTGGGGTTCTCCTTAATCCTACATACCAAGGCCTTCTCATGCCCTCTTCAAGCTCTCCTAAGGCTTTTCTTAAGCTCCTTCCTGGCTACCCTATATTTCTCATGAGCACCTCCTACTTCCTGCTTCCTGCTTCTTATATCTAACATATGCTTCCTTCTTCTTCTTGATGAGTTGCCTCATGTGTTTCATCAGCCAAGGTTCCCTTTTCCTACCATTTTTTCCTTGTCTCGGTGGGACAAACCTATCCTGAACCCAGCACAAGTGGCCCCTAAACTTCCTCCACATTTCTTCTGTGCTTTCACCCTTGAACATCTGTTTCCAATTTACTGTCACTAGTTCCTGACTCATCCCTTCATAGTTAGTCCTTCCCCAGTTAAGCACTTGCCCATTTTGTCTATTTTTATCCTTCTCCATAGCCATGCTGAAGCTAAGGGAGTTGTGGTCACTCTCACCAAAATGCTCCCCCACCAAGAGGTCTGCCACCTGACCAGGTTCATTACCCAGTACTAGATCCAGTATGGCCTCTCCTCTCATCGGCCAATCCACATACTGTGTCAGGAATCCGTCTTGAACACACCTGACAAATTCAGCCCCATCTATCCCCCTTGCAGTCAGGAGGTGTCAGTCAATATGAGGAAAGTTGAAATCACCCATAAATACAACCCTGTATTTCCTATTTCCTGCACCATTCTAAAATCTGCCTGCTTATCTGCTCCTCGGTGTCCCGGGGGCTATTTGGGGGCCTATAGACTACTCCCAGCACAGTGATTGATCCCTTCCCATTTCTGACTTCCACTCACACCGACTCAGTGGACACTCCCTCTGCAGTGTCTTCCCTTTCTATAGCCATGATACTATCCCTGCCCAGTAATGCTACTCCCTGCCCCCTTTTCTACCTCCCACCCTATTCCTTTTAAAACACCTAAACCCCGGTACCTGCATCAGCCAATCCTGCCCTTCCTTCAACCAAGTTTCAGTAATGGCCACAACATCGTAGTTCCACATACTGATCCATGCTGTAAGTTCATCCCCTTTATTCCTAATACTCCTAGCATTGAAATAGACACATTTCAACCCCTCTAACTGGCTACATTTATGTTTTGTCCCCTGCCTGTCCTCCCTCACCAACTCAGAACACGTAGCATCATGCCCTTGTCCTTCTACCCTAGTCTCTGCACTCACATTCTAATTCCCACCCCCTGCCAACCTAGCTTAAACCCTCCCCAACAGCTCTAGCAAACCTGCTCGCCAGGATATTGGTCCCTTTCCAGTTCAGGTACAGCCCGTCCTTTTTGTACAGGTCAGACCTTCCCCAGAAGAGGTCCCAATGATCCAGAAATCTGAACCCATGCCCCTGCACCAACTCTTCAGCCATGCATTCATCTGCCATAACTTCCTGTTCCTGCCCTCTCTGTTTCCTGGCATAGGCAGCAATCCTGAGATTACCACCCTTGAGGTCCTGCTTTTTAACTTATTTCTTAACTCCCTATATTCCTTCTTCAGGACCTCATCCCTACTCCTATCTATGTCATTGGTCCCCACGTGGACCACGACATCTGGCTGCTCACCCTCTCTCCTGAGAATACCGAGATATCGCGGACCCTGGCACCAGGGAGGCAACAGACCATCCGGGATTCTCGATCTCTCCCACAGAACCTCTTATCTGTCCCCCTAACTATCGAATCCCCTATCACTACTGCTCTCCTCTTTTCCCTCCTTCCTTTCTGAGCTGAGGGTCCAGTCTCGGTGCCAGAGACACGACCACTACAATTTGTCCCGGGTAGGTCATCCACACCAACAGTATCCAAAACAGTATACTTATTGTTGATGGAAATGCCACAGGGGTGCTCTGTTCTTTCTGTCTGTTCCCCTTCCCTCTCCTGACAGTCACCCAGTTACCTGTCTCCTGACTTTTAGGGGTGACTGTCTCCCTGAAACTCTGATCTATTTCTGCCTCTGCCTCCCGAATGATCCGAAGTTCATCCAGTTCCAGCTCCAGTTCCCTAACTCGGTTTAACAGGAGCTGCAACTGATGCACCTTTTGCAGGCGTAGTAATCAGAGACAATTGTGCTGTCCCTGACTTCTCACATCTTACAATCGGAGCACTGGACTGTCCTATCTACTGCCTCCATTACCAACTCCTAAGTTAATTAAATTAATTAAAGAAACTTACCTGGCCTTATCTCACTGGGAGCAAGCTCGTCCTCAGCCTTTGCTCACCGAAGCCTCTCGAGCCAAAGCCGCAAAGCTCTACTCACTCACTAGCCGCTCTGCTTGAGCTACCCCTCTTTTTATTAGTTTGGGCTTTTCAATTTTTGATTGCCTAATCAAACTGCTTGGTCACCTGACCTCGATTGCCCAGTCAGCTGCTTTCTGCTGAGTCTGAGCTATTCAAATATTGATTGACTTGATTGCACAATCCAACTGCCAAAACGGCCAAAACCTCTCGAGCCAAAGCCTCAAAGACTCCACTCCTTCACTGGCCCACTCACTCACTGGCCGGCTCTGGAAGATTTGCAACAGTGAGTTCAATAATGTTCCCCAATATCTCCCTCAGATCCAACTTTTGTGCCTTTATTTGTCTTATTGCTCTTCCCATGTCCTTTCATCCATTTTATTATATAATCTGTCCTGTCTGAAGATGCAGCTTTTCTGCTCTTTAACCACCATCCACATCCCTTCCTTTTCTGTTCCTCTGTTATTTGCTTTAAACTTATTTAATTCTTGCAGACTTTAAATAGTGCTTTGAATCTTCTGGACTGACTCATCACCTGCTTGTTGTTTCCAGTGAACAAATCTCAGTTCATCCCTGTGAAAACTTCCTCCAATAAGCCAGCTCCGAGCTAATCAGCAAGCCCCAGGATAGAGCAAGGCCTTCCAATCATACATGATAAGCCACACCATCTGACAGCCAATTAAACCACACAGATAATGTGCTGGCATGGATGAAGGATTGGATAACCAACAGGAAACAGAAAGTAGACAAAAAAAACGATTTTTTTTTCTTCCTGGCTTCAAGATGTAACAAGTGTTGTGCCACAGGGATTAGTGCAGAACCTTTTACAATTTATTTAAATGACTTGGATGAAGGCACCAAAGGTATGGTTGCTAAATTTACTGAAGGCACAAGACGGGTAGGAGAGCAAGGTGTGAAGCTGAGAAAGAGCTCAGGACGCTACAATGGAAGATAGATAGATTGTGTGTAGACAAAGCTTTGCAAATGGAGTACAACTGGGGAAAATGTGAAATTCTTTATTTTAGCAGGAATTTTAAGCATACAGAGAAGTTGGATCTAGTGCTTTCTTGGTGTATATGATGAATAAACTCTTCTTGGGCTTCCAGCCGGGAATACGTGCCCGTGTTACCTGTACCAAGCTCGAAGGTCGAGAAGAGTTTATTCATAAAGACAAATAGCAAAAATCTGAGGTGCAGAAGGATCTGGGTGATTCACAAAAGCTTAATACAGAACTTAGAGTATCGAACAGTCCTTGCACGGTATAGACCCTTTACTGTACTGTAAATGAGAAAGCTGACAGAACATATTTGTTAACACAGGAGAAACTGCAGATGCTGGAAATCCAGATCAAAACACACAGAATACTTGAAGAGCTCAGCAGGTCAGACAGCATCTATGAAGAGGAATAAACAGTTGCTGTTTCGCACCGAAACCTTTCACCGGGACTGAATAAGAAGGTGGAGAGAGGGAAGAAGTCCTAACTGCCAAGCGACAGGAGAGATCAGGTGAGGGGAAAGGTTGGAGGCTGGGGTAGGGGTGATGAATTGAGAAGCTGGAAGGATAGGTGGAAGAGGCAAAGCTGACAAAGAAGGAATCTGTTACGAAACAAAAGGAAAGTGGACCATGGGAAAAATGTAAGGAGGAGAGATACCAGAAGGAGGCGATGGGCAGGTGAAGAGAACAGGAGGGATAAGAGAGGAGGCAGACTGTGAAATGGAAAAAAAAAGAGGGGGTGGGGGAGAAATAACCAGAGGTTAGAGAAATCGATGTTCAGTTGGAGGCTACCCAGACAGAATATGACAACATATTTGTTTTTTGCTAAATGAATTGAACATAAAAGTAGTAATAATAACAATAACTTTATTTATATAGCATCTTTCATACATTAAGATGCAGGTTCAGTGTTCTTCATAGATCATAAAGATAAATCAATATAGTCATAAAAATTAAAAATAATAAGTAAAGACAAACATTATATCGAATAAAATGTAATTGAATATACCAAATTATATAAATATAATCAACATCAACAGGCGTTAGGTAATCCTATATTTAAAAAGGTTTTTAGAAGAGTTTTGAATCATTCCACTGTACTAACCTGGTGTATCTCATTCAGTAGAGTTTTTCCAGATTTTTGGTGCGTAAGAGTGAAAGGCCACATCACCAGTTCTTATAGGCTTGGCTCTGGGACACTAAGCAATCTAGTATTTGTGGAATATAATGCTTCCACTTACACTGATGAGACCACAGCTGAATGGCAGACAGTACTGGTTTCTGAATAAGGAAGGATATTCTTGTATTGGGAGCAGTTCAGAGAAGGCGTGGAATGTGTGAGTTGTCTTATCAGGAATAGCTTGACAGAGTAGAATTGGTTCCACTGGGGTTTAGAAGAGTGAGATGGGACTATATTAAAAGAGGTAAGATTCTGAGGGGTGTTGATAGGATGGATGTGGAATAAATGTTTCTCTCCAGTGGGAAAATTTAGAATTTAGAATCAGATGAATGAGTTCCCTGCTCTAATGCCAGTTCTAACCAATGTCTCAATCAGAGAGGAAGAAGGAGATAAAGACTAGCTTTATTTGTCACATGTATATTGAAACATATAGTGAATTGCATCATTTTGAGAAAACAGCCTTTACAGTCCAAGGACGTGCTGGGGATGGCCTCCAATTGTTGCCATGTTTCCGGCACCAACTTAGAATGCCCACAACTTACTAACCCTAACCCATATGTCTTTTGGAATGTGGGAGGAAACCCACGTAGTTCATGGGGAGAAGGAACAAACTCCTTACAGGTCTGTGGTGGGAATTGAACCCTAATCGCTGCCGCAGCAAAGCACTGCGCAAACCACAATGCTACCCTGCTGCCCCTACTATAGAGAGCAAGGTTCCTGACACATGTTGAGAAATCTGCTGAATCTATCTCTCAAAGTGTCCTCCACAAGAAATTCAGCATCGGAGTGCAATCAGGAGATTCATGTCAATCAGCTGAGCAAGAGTCCCGAGCTTCTGCAGAATTATAGTCTAAATGTGATAAATTCTGCACACTCTTACTCTGTAGTCGAAAAAGGACAGTACTGTGCAAAAGTCTCAGACACATATGTATACCTAGGGTGCCTAAGACTTTTGCACAATACTGTATTTGTCAACGTGGAGCGGAGAGCGGGTTCATAAATCTGGCAGGAACAAAGAATGTTGAGAGTGGTGAAGGTGGAGCACCACTGGAGGGGCATGGGACAGGTGGCAGGGAAGCAGTGCCAAGGATGGGGTAAGGTGCGGGTGTAGATACACCCAGCCCTGAGAGTCCAGACCAGGTCATGTGATTTCAAACAACTGGTTTAGTGATCATTACAGAATGGCTCTCTTGTGCTTCCCGTTCCCTCTCCTCTCCCTTCCCCTGTTCCCAACCATGATTTCCCTCTCCCTGCTCCTTTCCCACTCTCAGTCCACAATAGAGACCCATATCAGAATCAGGTTTATCATCACTAACATATGTCATGAACTGTGTTTTTCCTACGGCAGCAGTACAGTGCATTACATAAAATTACTACAGTAGTGTGCAAAAGTCTTAGGCACCCTGGCTATATATATGTGCCTAAGACCTTTACACAGTAGTTTAGTAGAGTACAGCAAAGGAACGGGCCTTTTAGCCCAGCAAGTCTGTACTAACTATGTTTCCAATCTGTCTAATCTCCTCTGCCTGTGCATAGTGCAAACCCCGCTATTCCCTGCTTGTTCATGTGTCTACCTAAGTATCCCTTTACCATTGAATCATATCTGCTTCCATTCCCTCTCCTGGCAGTGCAGTCCTGGCACTTACCACTTTGGCGTAAAAAATTCTTGCCTTGTGCATCTTCTTTGAACTTTGCCCCTTGAGCCCTAAATCTACCATTTGACATTTTCATCCTTGAAAATAGACTTTGTTGTCATAATTTTACACACGTCAATCAGGTCACCTTTCTGACACTCCAGAAAAAATGGTAAGTTTTTCCAACCTTCCTTTGCATTCTGCAATCCTGACAACATCCCCTGGTAAACATCTTCTGCAACCCCTCCAAGGCTCACACATCCTTCCTGCAATCTAACGACTAGAAATCCACTCACTACTCCCAACAGCACAAGAGATTCTGCAGAGATCAGTTCCTATAGCAATTTGAATGCAGAGTTCTCAATGTGGCTTAAAGAAAGTGTTATGCAGCTGCAACATGACCTTCCAACTTTTATACTCAATGCAAGTAAGCCGTACATCTTCTTTACCCCCCTGTCCACTTGTGTTGTCATCTTCAGGGAATCACAGATTTGCATCCCAAGATCGTTCTGTGCGGCAATGTTTCTAAGAGTCCTGTTGTTTACTGTTGAGAATTTCCAGAAATATTCTATTTCAGATTTCCAGTCTCCACTTGATTGATTATTGTTCGGATATATTAAAGGTTACAGAGGGCAAACAGATGGAATAAGGATACAGATGATTCAAGACCTAATTCAGCAGAACAGGCTTGAGGCGTTGAATGGCCTAGTCCTGTTCATATTTTCCTGCATTGGGAATAATAAAAAAATCTCTCTAAAATCATTATTATGTATTTTTCATATTGGGCCAATGCTTTTGTTAATAAATGGTAATTATAATAACGTAACATGGGCATTTCGAGCAGTTCCTTTATTTCACTCTTTCCATTCAGTTTAAGTCGGTTAATTAGGGGCATTCCCTTAACAATCAGTATCTAACAATGTATCAATTAGGCAAGTAGTCTGAGTAAGATTACACTCACCAGGGAGAGAGAAGATGGAGTATGGTGAGCAAAAGTAGAATTGCTAAGTATAATCTTTAGACCCTAATAAAGTTGTTCATGTTTCATTTAGTCTTGGATAACATCACTAACTTGAATTTATACAGCACTTTTACACTGTGAGACTCCCAATACAACCATTAAACGAGTTAAAAGCAAAAGAAAAACTGTAGAAATATTTCAAAAGTTGCATAATTTCTTTTGGGAAAATTACTACATTATGATCACAAATATCAATGTTTCAGATCTGAAACAGAAACCATTACTTTTGTTTTATGTCTCTTACATCTGTAGAAGGCTAATCTGATGCCAGTTCTACAGCCAGGGAGAGTGCAAACCATGGGGAAATTCAGGCTTGCTATCCACATATTGATAAACTGCTTTGATTAGATAGAGAGATAGATAGATAGACAGATACTTTATTGATCCCAAAGGACATTACAGTGTCACAGTAGCATTACAAGTGCACAGATATACAAATATACAAATATTAGAAGAGAAGTAAGAAGGAATTAAAAAATAAGTTACCTCAAACAGTCCAACAGGAAGGAGTCATCACTTCCCTGGCTATAGGTTGACTCATTACAGAGCCTAATGACCGAGGGTACGACCATAAGACAAAGGAGCAGAAGTTGGCCATTCGGCCCATCAAGTCTGCTCCACCATTCTATCATGAGCTGATCCAATCTCCTATTTAGTCCCACTCCCCTGACTTCTCACCATAACCTTTGATGCCCTGGCTACTCAGATACCTATCAATCGCTGCCTTAAATATACCCAATGACTTGACCTCCACTGCCGCCCCTGGCAACAAATTTCACAGATTCACCACCCTCTGGCTGAAAAAATTTCTTCGCATTTCTGTTCTGAATGGGCGCCCTTCAATCCTTAAGCCATGCCCTCTCGTACTAGACTCCCCCACCACGGGAAACAACTTTGCCACATCCACTCTGTCCATGCCTTTCAACATTCAAAATGTTTCTATGAGGTCCCCCCTCATAAGAATGACCTTGTATAGCATTCTTTGGAGCAGGGCAGTAATCTTAGTCTATTACTAAAAGTGCTCCTCTGTTCAGCCAAGATGGCATGCAGAGGATGAGAAACATTGTCCAGAATTGCCAGGATTTTCCATAGAGTCCTTTGTCCTACCACAGCCCCCTGTGTGTCCAGTTTGATTCCTTACACAGTGCCATCCTTTCTAATCAGTTTATTGAGCTTGTTGGCATCATCCGTATTGATGCCATTGCCCCAGCGCACCACCGCATTGAAGGTTGTACTGCCGAAAACCGACTGGTAGAACATGTGCCTATGCTTTTAAATAGACAACTGACCTGCTGTAGAAAGTAGTGAACACTGTGATACATACACCCCAAGGTTGAGAGGGTTGAGAGCTTCAAGTTCTTAGAAGTGAACATCAGCAATATCCCGTTCTGGCCCAACCACATGAACGCCATGACCAAAGAGTCCCACCAATGCCTCTACATCCGTAGAAAACTGAAGAAATTTGGAATGTTCTTGTTGGCCCTTACAACTTTTAATGAAGCACCTTATCTAGAAGCATAATGGCTTGGTATGGCTGCTGCACTACACATGACTACAAGAAACGGCAAAGAGTTGTAAATACAGCTCAGCGCATCACAGAAACCAGCCTCCCCACTATGGACTCTGTCTACACTTCTTGCTGCCTCAGTAAGACAGCCAGCATTAATCAATGAGCCCACTCCCATCCCAGACATTCTCTCTGCTCCCCTCTTCGATTGGGCAGATGTTACAAAACCCTCAAGGACAGCTTCCACCCAGTTGTTGAAAGATCATAAGACATCGGAGCAGAATTGAGCCATTCGGTCCATTGAGTAAGCTCCACCACTCGTTCATGGTTGATCTATTTTTCCTCTCAATCCCATTCTCCTGCCTTTTCTCCATAATCTTTGATGCCATTACTAATCAAGAACCTATCAACCTCCACCTTAAATATACCCAATGACTTGGACTCCATAGCTGTTTGTGGCAATGAATTCCACAGATTCACCATCCTCTGGCTATTCCTCCTCATCTCTGTTCTAAAGGGAAATATTTGTATTCAGAGGCTGTGACCTCTCCAACTATTGGAAACATCCTCTTGATGTCCATTTTGTGCAGGCATTTAAGTGTTTGATAGGTTTCAATGAGATACCTCCTCATTCTTCTAAACTCCAGTGAGTACATGCCCAGAGCCATCTGATGTTCCATATACAAGGGGTGATTGATAAGTTCATGGCCTAAGGTAGAAGGTGTCAATTTTAGAAAACCTAGCACATTTATTTTTCAACATAGTCCCCTCCTACATTTACACACTTAGTCCTGCGGTCGTGGAGCATACGGATCTTGAACCTCCGGAAAGTGCCAAAGCAGGGGTGATTGATAAGTTTGTGGCCTAAGGTAGGAGGCAATGAGTTATTAACTTCGAACTTTCTGCATAATCACTCAAAGAGTTGAGCTGCATGTGCATGTAACGAGAGCTGTATAACTCATCTCCTTCTACCTTAGGCCACGAACTTATCAATCACCCCTCGTATGTTAATCCTTTCATTCCTGAGATTATTTTCATGAACTATCTCTACACCCTCTCCAATGCCAGCACATCATTTCTCAGAAAAGGCCCCTAAAAGTGTTCACAATGTTCTGAATGCAGTTTGATCAATTTCTTAAAAGGACTTATCATTACATCCTTGTTTTTATAATTCAAGTTCTCTTGAAATGAATGTCAATTTGCATTTGCTTTCCTTACTACTGACTCAGCCTGCAAATTAAACTTTAGGGAATCTTGCACTAGGTCCCCCAAGTCCCTTTGCACATCCAGTATTGGAATTTGCTCTGTTTAGAAAATATTCTATGCCTTTATTCCTTCTGCCAAAGTGCATAATCATACATTTCTCTACAGAGTTTTCCAGCTGCCACTTCTTTGGCAATTCTTCTACTCTTAAGTCCTTCTGCAGACTCCTTGTTTCCTCAACCCTGCCTGCCCCTCCAACTATCTTTGTATCATCCTCAAACTTCATTTCCAGTTGAGGCAATCGATTAGCAATCAGACCCAGGAAGTCCAGCCCATTATTACTCCTTTCCAGTGAGAGGCTTGCTGCCACTAACATAGGAATATGACTGGGCTGTGATAATAGACCCAAGTTCTTCAACCCTGGGACAGTTGGACTTTCAGTTCTGTGTTCATTTCTGGTTCTCTCATTATAGCAATGATGTGGAAGATTTAGAGAGGGTGGTGAGGAGATTTACCAGGATGTTGCCCAAATTAACGGGCATTTCTTATGAAGAGAGGCTGTGTAAGCTGGGGCTTTCTGTTTTGGAGTGAAGGAAGAGGGGGGGTGATATGATAGAGGTATATAAGATGATAAGAGGCAGAGAAAGAGTGGACAGTGAGTAACTTTTTCCAAGGGTAACAATGGCTGATATGAAAGGGCATAATTTTAAAATGACCGGCGGTGGGAGGGGGGATGATGTTAGGGATAGTTGTTTTACACGGAGATTCGTAAGTGCGTTGAACACACTGCCTGGGGTGGTGGTAGAAGCAGATACAATTAGGGACGTTAAAGAGACTCGTAGAAAGGTACATAAATGAAAGAAAAATGGAAGACTATGTTGGAGGAAAGGGTGAGACTGACCTCAGAGAAGGTTAAAGTGTCAGCACAACATTGTGGGGCGGAGAGCCTGTACTGTACTGAGGTGTGTAAGGAAGCAGCAAGCAGTTCAATATCAACAGGAAGATTACAGATAAGTGGGAGATCTAACCAAAATGCCTGGTATGCCTAATCAATAGTTCACTGGAGTATTTTTTAAAATTCACTTACAGAAAATAAAATGCTAATAGCGTAGGCCATGGTTCTCAACCTTTTTCATGGGCCCCTACCATTAACAGAGGGGTACATAGACCCCGGGTTGGGAAACCCTGGTGTAGGATGAACGTTTATGGGTGCCTGATGGTTGATGTGAACCCAATGAACCAAACAGCCTGATGCTGTGATGTCTGGCTGCTTGACTCTTTATAACATGTGCATCACTGGCATGCTAAGCTTTCATTATTCAATCCTAATTGCCTTTGAGAATGTGGTAACGATCATCTTTCTTGGCCCATTGCAGTCTTGTTGAAAATACACTCACAAGTACTGGTAGAAGGCGAGTTTGAGTATTTAGACTGAAAGGCAAAAAGAAGGGATGTGTTTCAGGACAGTTGCATGATATGAAGGTTTAATATCACTGGCACGTATCACTGTGTAAATGGCTTAGGTAATATATATTATACATCTAGGGTGCCTAAGACCTTGTATTTGTCAATGTGGAGCAGAGAGCCAGTTCGTAAATCTGGCAGGAGCAAAGGATCATGGGAATGGTGAGAATGGAGAGTTGTGGAAAGGGTGTGGGACAGATAGCAGAGAAGCAGTGCCAGGGCGTGGGGTTGACACGAGTGCAGACAGACACATCGTGCCCTGAGATGCTAGGCAAGGTCATTTGATTCCAGACAATTGGTTTATTGATTCTTTCCGAATGTCTCTCTGTGCTTCCCACTCCCACCCCTTCCCCTTTCCCTTTTCCAACCATGATTCCGCTCTCCCTGCCTCCTTCCCACTCAGTCCACTATATAGAGACCCATATCGGAATCAGGTTTATCATCACTCACATATATCATGAAATTTGTTTTTTTTTTGCCACAGCAGTACAGTGCAACATACATACAAAATTAAATTCAATAAATAAGTAATGCAAAAAGTTTAAAAATACTGAGGTGGTGTTCATGGGTTCATTGTCCATTGAGAAATCTGATGGAGGAAGAGAAGAAGTCGTTCCTAAAACGTTGAGTGTGTGTCTTCAGGCTCCTATATGTCCTCCTATTTGGTAGCAATGAGAAGGGAGCATGCCCTGGGTGATGGGAGTCCCTAGTAACGGTTGCACCCTTTTTGGGGTATCATCTTTTGAAGATGTCCTCACTGCTGGGGAGGCTAGTGACTATGATGGAGCTGTCTGGGTTAGTAAATTATGGGCACGCTATGTTGGCACTGGAGGTGTGGCAAAACTTGCAGGCTGTCCAGCACAACTCCCACTGATTTGATTTGATGCAAAGATGGCGCATTTCACCGTATATTTTGATGCACGTGTGACAAATAAAGCTAATCTTTGGAGCATATTCAGTGGTCATGATCTTGTGACAATAGGCCAAGAGTGAAAAAAAAACTGTATCACAACTATTTAGCAGAAAATTAAATTTTATTGCTAATATAGGAGCTAAAAGAACAGTTTACATTGGTGCAATTGTTTTGTTTGAGATGTTAGGGGTGGGAGGGCGGGGAGGTGAGGGTTGAGGAGATGCTGTCAAAGAAGCGTTGGTGACTAACCGGAGTGCATTCTATGAATGGGAAATCCCCAAGTTTCTGTTTAATTTTGTTCCTCACCCTTAGCTGAGTGGTCTGATTAGACAAGGAAAGGCCAGGAAACTGTGCGGAGCCCCTTTTTCCACCTCATAATACCAACGAAAGCATTTTATAGTAAAGTGGCAGGTCCAGTTTGTTTCTTCTATGTTATATGATGAACTGGATATTGTACATGTAACCAGCATGAGGGCTGTATTTCCTGGAGTTGCAAGGAGGAGACAGTAGGGATCTCTTCTTACCTTTGGTCAGTGTGTTTGTTGCAGGTGTAATTGATTACTGATTGGAATTGTGTAGCTCAAATCCTAGGCAAGAATCAATTTGAATTGGAAATACACTCAGCCACTTTAGTATGGGAGTGGAACCTGGTTTGGTCTTCTGCTGCTGTAGCCTATCCACTTCAAGGTTCAATGTGTTTTGCATTCAGGGAAGCTATTCTGTCATCTTCCTGTCAGCTTGAACCAGTATCAGCCATTCTCCTCTGACTTCTCTTATTAACAAAGCATTTTTGCCTACTGTTCACTGGATTTTTTTTTTGTTTTTCACACCCTTCTCTGTAGAGACTGTTGTGCATGAAAATCATGGGAGTTCAGCAATTTCTCAGATACTCAAACACCAATAATCATTTCATGGTCAAAGTCATATAGATCACATTACTTCCCCATTCTGATGTTTGGTCTGAATAACAACTGAACCTCTTGACCACGTCTGCGTGCTTTCATGCACTGAGTTCCTCCCAGGTGATTGGCTGACTAGATAGTTGCATTAACGAGCAGGTGTACCTAATAAAATGGCCACTGAGTGTATATTCCTGACTGAGAGGGATAGATTATATTACCACAGATTCAAGAGTAGTAGTCTGTGTTTAATAAGCTACTTCATTTAAGATGGGGAAAAAGTAGGACTTCCACACTTTGATCACAGTACCGGAGGGTTAGAAAGGGAACAGAATTAGCAGGAGTTCTGATAACCACGGGACATACTGGAATCCCTCTGAAGGTACGAAATTGGGACGTGATCCATTGTGTTGCCCTCTGTGGTTCAATATCCCATCTGTCATTCTGCTGAGGGATCAGATGGCAACCTAGACTGCAGAATGAAAAGTTACCACAATGGTATATCAGTAGGGAGCAAAGATCTGGAAAGATACCAACTCTGTGAAATTCATTAGCAAAATACTCAAAATTACTTTATAAAATTAATGAATATTGGCAGATTTTCCACAGATGATATTTTAATTTGAAGCTGTAGATCAGTACATACAACATGGGCACCAACACTAAGATACATGTATCATATGTATTGGCCTGCTACTCATTAGCAATGTTACAGGCAGAAATATCCCTGAATGAGGACCCTAGCAAAAGAGAACGTGAGAACACGTGGAATTTAGTTAAAGCCTTTCATATTCTTGGGAAGCCTCTGTACAAGTTGAAGGACTAGCCTATACACAGCAAGATCCCAGAGACTGGAAATTAGACTACTGACTAGCTAATTATTTTTCTGGTGTTGCTTTAGGAGTAACATCGCCCAGGGGTAAAAAAAAGATCTTGGTCGTCTTTGTATTATAATCCACCTGATATGGCAGTAGGTTTGTTAACCATGTACTATGTGTGAACCGTGAGCTTTCCATTCATTCTTACACTCTTCCCTGCCCCTCCCTTGTCTCTGCCTGCTCTTGCATTTATCAGACCTGTTGCATGCTCAGTTCTGAGAGTGGGTAATTGTGCTGAACTGTTAACCATGTTTCTCTTAGAAGAGTTATGTCCCACCTGCTGTAATGAAATCAAGATACGTTGCACTACTGAAGAACAGAAGGAACCATAAGACCTAGGAGAAGAATTAGGCCATTTGGCTCATTGAGTCTGCTCCACCATTCAATCATGACTGATTTATTATCCCTCTCAACCACATTCTCCTGCCTTCTCCCCATAACCTTTGATTCCCTTACTAATCAAGAACCAACCAACCTCTGTTTTAAATATACCTAATGAGTTAGCCTCCACAGCCATCTGTGACAATGAATTCCACAGATTTACCACTCTCTATTTAAATAAATAAATTCCTCCTCATCTCTATTCTGAAGAGACATCATTCTATTTCAAGCCTGTGTTCCTTGGTATAGACTCCCTCTCTCCTCTCCATGTCTACTCTATCCAGGCCATGGGTTCCAGACATGGGGTCCATAGACCCCTCAGTTAATGGTAAGGATCCTTGGCATAAGAAAAGTTGGTAACCCCTAATCTGGTTGGCATCCGTCTGTCTCAAAGGACAATGAGTGATGATGATTACCATCACAAGCCTGGGCGGAAGGTATGGAGATCCTGAGCTGCCCAGTTGTCAAGATCCCTCTCTCAGCCTCACCATTGTAGTCCAAAGGAAAGCCTATGAAGCAATACGTTTGGCACCAGCTTGGCTGCAGGAGCTGCCGGAAGGTTGTTCAATGACATCCAGCTGCCTTAGGGACACCACTCCAGATATGCTGTCTGTGTATACTCCTGTAGCCTTTGTCTCTCCTGACACTTCCCACAAGGCAGTGGGGTTATTTACCCATAGCTGGGGATCAGGTTGGTAATCCCTGGGGAAGGTTGGTAACCCCTAGTCTAGGCCTTCCAATATTCGATAGGTTTCAATGAGATGCCCTCTCATTCTTCTAAACTCCAATGAGTACAGGCCCAGAGCCATTAAACATCCCTTATACGTTAGTCCTTTCATCCCCAGGATCACTTTCGTGAACTCCTCTGCACCCTCAACAATTCCAGCACAATCGTTCTTGCATAAGGAGCCTAAAACAGTTCATAATACACCAAGTGTGGTCTGAGCAATACCTTATAAAGCCTCAGCTCAAATGAGATAGTATAGGCCGTACAGTCCCATAGCCTTCCTGCTATTAAATGAGATCATGACTACAAGGATGTTGCCGGAACTTGAGAAACTCAGTTACAGAGAAAGATTGAATAGGTTAGGACTTTATTCCCTGGAGCGTAGAAGAATGAGGGGAGATTTGATAGAGATATATAAAATTATGATGGGTATTGATAGAGTGAATGCAAGCAGGCTTTTTCCACTGAGGCAAGGGGAGAAAAAAACCAGAGGGCATGGGTTAAGGGTGAGGGGGAAAAGTTTAAAGGGAACATTAGGGGGGGCTTCTTCACACAGAGAGTGGTGGGAGTATGGAATGAGCTGCCAGACGAGGTGGTAAATGCGGGTTCTTTTTTACATTTAAGAATAAATTGGACAGATACATGGATGGGAGGTGTATGGAGGGATATGGTCCGTGTGCAGGTCAGTGGGTCTAGGCAGAAAATGGTTCGGAACAGCCCAGAAGGGCCAAAAGGCCTGTTTC
Organism: Mobula hypostoma; assembly: GCF_963921235.1. Taxonomy (NCBI): domain Eukaryota; kingdom Metazoa; phylum Chordata; class Chondrichthyes; order Myliobatiformes; family Myliobatidae; genus Mobula; species Mobula hypostoma. The sequence goes on along the minus strand of NC_086120.1, from coordinate 31,703,883 downwards.
TGTGCTGTAGTTTCTATGGTTCTATGTTCTATGGTAATCATTGGCCCCAATTCCATTTTCCTGCCTCAAAATCTACCCATCTAAACCTTGAGTATATTTCTAACTCAAATTCATTCTTCCTCAGGATGTAGCAATTACAATCTGTGGTCAGTTACTCCTGTAACAGACATGGAAAACCAGACTTGCTTCTCACTATTTTTAAAGCTATCTGCTGTTTTCCTCTTTCCAAATTGCCCACTGCTCTAAATTATGAGATCTGACCTTTCTTAACAAAATAATTAGACAATACTGGCAAATTATTAAGTAATTTAGTTTGCTCTACAGTTATGCGTTGATTTGACTGCATAAACTCCTGATGACAGAATGCTTTAATTCCATCTTATTGGGGCAGAGCTGCATATCTATTCTGGTCCCTAGGGTGAAATAAGTGCAGGTTAGATTATTTTTAACAACCTAACTCCAAGAAATAACAATTCTTCAAGTGGTTTAAAGCTTGGACAAAATGTCCACAATCAAGCTTACCTTTGCTGTTTGATTCAGGTCCAACTCTTCCCACACGTCTTTTATCTCCATCTTGCACCGAGAGCATTGTCAAAGGAAAAGTACTACAACTCACTGTGATTGCTACACACAGGAGTGTGGCCATCTAATTATCAGTTCTGATGACTCTTAAGTTTCTACAACTCCACATGAGTCATGACCAGAGATTTATTTGGAATGGTGTTTTATGAGCTGTAAGAAACATTACCAGGGCAGGAAACCCCTTAGTCTTCTTCAGCCAGCGGGTGGGACACTTTACAATCTAACAGCCCATCAGTTTCGTAATGCTGAATGCAGAAATCTCAACTGCTAGTTCTCTCCTCTCCTCAGTACTTGCGTGGCACTCTGGGTTTACATTCCAGATCCATAGTCTTCTGATTTAGAAACAAAACTACAACCAAAGTCAAAATAAAATTCATTATCAAAGTTCATATACTTGAGGTTCATTGTCTTGCAGGTATTTACAGGAAAATAAAGAAATACATTACAATTTGTGAAAAACTATATGGAAACAAAGACTGACAAACAACCAATGTGTAAAAGACAAATTGTGCACATAAAAACGATAATACTAAGAACACGAATTGCAAAGAATCTTTGAAAGTGAGTCTGTAAGTTGTAGAGAGAGTTCAAAGTTCAAAGTAAATTTTATTATAAACATACACATATGTCACCTTATGCAACCCTGAGATTCATTTTCTTGTGAGCACACTCAATAAATCTATAAAACAACAACCATAACAGAATCAATAAAGGACTGCCCAACTAGGGCACTAAACCAGAGTGCAGAAGAGAACAAACTGTGCAAAAAGAAGAAATAATAATAATAAATAAATAAGCAATAAATATCGAGATCATGAGATGAAGAGTCTTTGAAAGTGAGTTCATTGGTTGCGGGAACATTTCAATGATGACGCAAGTGAAGTTATACCTTTGGTTCAAGAGCCTGATGGTTAAGGGGTGGCAATTGTTCCTGAGCCTGATGGTGCAAGACCTGAGGCTCTGGTACCTTCTTTCTGATGACAACAATGAAGAGCGTGTCCTGGGTGGGGGGTGGGGTGTGGTCGCTGATACTGGATGCTGCTTTCCTGCAACAGTGTTTCACATAGATGTGCTCAATAGTTAGGAGGGCTTTACCTGTGATGGACTGGGCATAATCCATTACTTTTTGTTGGACCGTCCATTCAAGGTGTTTCCATACCAGGCTATTATGCAGTCAGTCAATATACTCTCCACTACATGCCTAAAGAGTTCAGAGTTGTGATGAGTGAAGTTATCCATGCCAATCCTTGAGGTAGGCAGATATGTGTATGGCTACAAAGAGGACCCTATAAAATCTAAATGTTTTGCCAATTTTACCTCATCTTTTGCTATTTAATTTGACAATGGTTTTCTCATTTATTGGAAACACAAGAGTCTGCAGATGTAAAGATCAGCAGCAGAAAATGAGCTGTTGGAGGAACTCAGGAGATCAAGCAAAATCTGCCAAGGGATTGTTAATATTTTGGTCAAGACCCAGCATCAGTCCTTATGTAGGGTCGTGACCTGAAATGTTAACTATCCCCTTGCCTCTACAGATGCTGCATGACCTACAGAGTTCTTCCACAGCTTGTTATTTTTCTCTCTCTCACTCATTGCTGTTTTATTTTCCAGTTAAACAACACCGACTCACCTATGTCCTTCATAGAAAAGCCTCCATGCAGAAAGACGCCGTTCAGTCCATTGAGTGACAGCCTCATTCAAGAGCATTCCAGCCAATACAACTTCACCAATTTTTCCTGCAGTTTTTTTTTTTCTCTCTCCTTTTTGATACTAGGACCAGTTCGCTTGTGAGGGAGTTCAGGCTTCCATCACTGCAACCCTCTGGCAGTGCATTTCACACACTCAACACTTGTCGCATGTCAAAGGTTTTCCTCGTGCCATTTCTGTTATTCTGATTTAAGTACTTCTATCAAATGCCTTCTCAAATTTCTTGGTCAGAAGGAGAGTATCCCCAAATGTACCGTCCATTTCAGAAGAGTCCCTCATCCTTGGACTCATTCTGTGACAGTAGGAAATCTGTCATCCTTACCGCATTTAGCACTAATTACCTCACTTTATTATTTATTCCTTTTTATTTGTAAGTCCAGTGTGGAACAATCTCTTCTGGCCCAACAAGCCATGCTGCCCAACAACCCTCCTATTTACCCCCAGTCTAATCAAGGACAATTTACAATGACCAGTTAACCTATTAAACAGAATGTCTTTGGACTATGGGAGGAAACCAGAGCACCCAGAGGAAACCCACACAGTCACAGAGAGGACTCCTTACAGGCAGCAACAGGAATTGAACCCAGACCACTGTCACTGTAATAGCATAACGCTAACCACTACCACACATGGTGCACTTCACATCAGTATGGTCATTCTGAAGCTAGCAAGTCAGATCCGGCTCTTAGCTTGCTGCAAAGAAGACTATCGTTGAACGTGGTCAGATGTCAAATCAGACCAAAGGCATGCGCAACTGAAATAACCCTGAAAGGTCTTACTCACTTATATCAGCACAACAGTGTCATAAACCTATAAGAACTAAATTGGGGTTGTTGGGGGTTGTTGCTGGGTAAGGGCATATCCTGTGCGGTATCTCTAATTAAATGAATGACTGCTACACTGCTATGGCACCCCTAAATAAATAAATAGATGTTGGTATAGTGCCATGATTCCTTCAGCCTGGCCGACACAAGAGAATGCAGAACAAACAACCAATGGGGAAGGGGGGAGAATTCAGCAGGTCAAGCAGCATCTGTGGGAGGAAAGAGATTGTCGACATTTTTTTTTGGATTATGAGAACACTCAGTCCTCTTTTATCGTCATTTAGAAATGCATACATGCATTAAGAAATGATAAAATGTTCCTCCAGAGTGATATCACAGAAAAGCAGGACAAACCAAAGACTAACGCTGACAGAACCACATAATTATAACACATAGTTACAGCAGTGCAAAACAATACCATAATTTGATAAAAAAACAGACCATGGGCACGGTAAAAAAAAGTCTCAAGTCGCGATTGACTCCTGAGTCCCCAATAGCAGGCGGCAAAAGGAAGAAACTCCCTGCCATAAATCTCCAAGGCACCAACAACTGCCGATGCCTTGGAAGCAGCCGACCACAGCCGACACCGAGTCCGTCCATCGGAAAACTTTGCGCCTCCGACCAGCCCCTCCGATACAGCCTTGCATGTGGACTGAAGCTGGGTGCTAATGTAGGGTTTCGACCCGAAATGTCGGCAATTCGTTACCTCCCACGGATGCTGCTCAGCCGGCTGAAATCTCCAGTCCTAATTGACTGGCTCCACCAACAGGACTGCATTGAGCGGTATTTCAACAGTGCCTCCAGGTTTACCGGCTATCAAAGCTGTCAGGGAAATTGATTGTCAATGAATTCTCTGACATTCAAAAACACTCAAAAGATATTAAAAATTAAAAAAACTATTAAAATTTTTTAAATTATTGAAAAATAAAAAAATAAAACTCTAAAAAGCCCAAGGAAACAATTAAATATACTTATATCAACTCAATTAAATCAACAAAAAAGGAAATTACCTTGTACTTGCGTTTCCTCCCCACAGCTGTTTCTTCTAATTGAAATGAATGGGCCCACTAGATTTGCACCAGGTTGACCTGCCAGAGGTTCATTGGACAGATTCCCCAGCCCAAATTGTGGGGAAATCCTTGGAAACTTGCTCTGCCCCCCCACCCTCCCACTGAGTTCCATGTGTGAAGTGTTGGACCTCAGTCATGCCTAAAGGTCAGCAAACAGCTGGGCAGAATTGAAAAACTTCTGCCTTCATTCAGAATCTCACACATCCACACAATTATACAGAGAAAAGCCTCCAGCTTTGAGCGGGACTGTCAGCTCTGCATCGGAAGATCCAGGCCAGATGTGTCTCTATAGATACGTCAACATAAAAGGAGGGTTAAAATTGCCCTATTGAACAATGAGATAACTGCTTGCAATGGCACAATGGTTATATTTTAAAAGAGTGAGTTAAACATAGCAAATTAAATTGGTTTGGAATACATGCTGCAAAAATTATCTTGTTACTGTTTCTGTTTGTAGGCTGTTAGCTTAATCTGCAAGATATCAAACCCATTTGTCTGAATTCATTCATGTCCTAAAAGTACATTAGTCCTATCCGTTTGCAAATCTCTTGAGTCCTTTCCTAAGGACCTTGCTAATGGCAGCACCATTTACACAAGGTTATACTGGGAAATGAATTAAACTCCTTCAATTAGACACACTCCCAGTGCTGTAAGTTTAATATCCGTATTTGGCTGCTTTGTGCAGATGTGACAAACCCACTGGGAGGAAGGCCAATCAGGTGAGGCAGCAGTCTGGAGGGAAATGATGTCACAAATGTTACTGATGTCATTAGTCAGAAAGAAGAGAAAAAAAAAGCCTGCTTTCTCCAGCAGGTGTGCATTTCTGTAGCGCCTTGCGTAACCACAGGGCATCCCGAAGAGTACACGAGTGTCAATAGTGCCATTGGTTTTAAGGAATGGAATAAAACACTACACATACATAGCACATTGACTATGATGTAAGAAAGAAAATGCATTGCACAGTTTATTCTTCTATTTTTTATTATGGATAAAGTTCATTTTGAAATAAAAATAGAGCTTTACAGACAAAGAAATACCTTTCAAGTGTTACACACACAAAATGCTAGAGGGCTCAGTTGGTCAGGCAGCATCTATGGAGAGAAATAAAGAGTTAATGTTTCAGATTGAGAGCCTTCATCAGGACCCCCATTCAAGTGCAGTCATTCTTCAAAGTAGTAAACCTGCACTGAAAAATGGTTTCATGTAGCACCTGCTTTTTTTACACATTACACAATCAATTGCAATTTTGCCCAGAGTGGATCACGCCAGGTGAACTGCTGTCAACCACAAAACTGGACCAGGCACTTGAGGATGTGATCCAAGTTAGGGGCAACGCAATAAACTAGTAGTTCCTTCACTTTAAGAAGAAAGTATTGGGTGTGAGGTTGAATTTCCTCCTTGAGCAACTGCCCCGCAGAAAATATAACTCCACCTCCAGTTTAAATTCCATGCGGAATATTTCGGAGGATCAAGAACCAAGAACCAAGAATGCTGAACCAAACCAAAACATGAAATTATTGAAGCCCTAGTTCCACCTGTAGTTGGAATAGAGAGCTCTTTACTATGACTATCACTGAACAGTCACTGTAGAACCAGGGGCTTAGGTACGAGTTTGTTAGTTTTCTCACTAAAGATACACTCATAAAGACAATATAGGGAAGCTTCAGAGTTCTCAGGTGCTCAAACACCTTCTGGGATCTGCAGAGCATGTTACAACTGGCACAGAGTGTTCTTTAGTCCAATATATGGCTTTTGAATTTCTCATTCACAGTTTGCCTCAGGAATGATATTGCAGGCAGTGCTCTGTTACTGGAGGAATTGGTATGGTTAGAGCTTCTCACTTAGGGAGGCTTGTAATTTTGGGTCAGGAAGCACAGAATTGCCCATCAGGAAAGAGATTACTTCCTCATATTCAGAGACACTACATCCTACCTAGACAGTTCCTGTAAGCATTGAGTTCCTGGGCTCAGGTTTTTTAAGATTGTCACCTTATTCTGTGAGAATCTCTTTAAAAGATTAGCTTTATTTGTCACATGTACATTGAGACATGGCAACATACAGTGAAATGCATCATTCATGTCAATGACCAACATAGTCCGAAGATGTGTAGGTGGCAGCCCACAAGTGTTGCTAAGCTTCCTGTGCCAACATCGCATACCCACAACTTACTAACCCCAACTGATATGTCTTCGGAATGTGGCAGAAAACTGGAACACCTGTAGGAAACCCTTGCGGTGGCGGAGAGAATATACAAACTCTTTACAGATAGGGAGGAGAATTAACCTCAGATCGCTGCTGTTGTAAGGTGTGACGCTAACTGCACTGGCACCGTGCCACCCTCTTACCCATACACTTGTGCCTGGACTGTTCTGTCCAGGAAAGTTAAACATACATTAGTTCTCTACAACTTTGCCACAAATATATCCAAGTAGGTCTTGACTTTTATCTCTCGATTGAATGCTCAGTGCAGCAACACAGGGGTCACCAGAGAGGGCAGTGTACTGATGGAGACATTATTTTATCTATGTGGATTTCAGTGAGGAACTGGATGCATCTCGGACATTGCTGGGTTTCCACAGTCGTGGGTTAGTACTGACCACTCATCTGTCCATGGGTGCCAACATGGACCTTTGCGTCAATAGAAAAGCTTTCCCTCAAAGTGCAGGTCAATTGGTATCAGAAAAGCAATGTTCTCATGAAACCCCATACCACTGCCACACCATGCTAAGGTACTGAATACTGCTGGAGATTTTCAGTGGCTAGAACTAGGGTGAAACCTAAATGATATGGGATACCCTCTACTTCCCTAGCTCCCTATGTTAGTATACTCTCTACTTATGACAACTGAGTACAGATACAAGGAAGGCATCTATGATAGGATTATAGAGGAAAAATGCCATCATCTCCTGCAGAAGGGTCTCAATAGGTTTCAGTCAGAGTAATGTATACAATATGCATGTTTTTTTTTCTTTGCAACCATTCACGAAAACAGAGGAGTGCCCCAAAGAATGAATGACAGTTGAATGTTAGAACCCCAAAGAACCCCCCCCAGCTCCCCCCTCCAACACACAAGCAGCAGCAAAGCAACAACCACCCCCCCACACACCCACCAGCAAAAAAACATTAGCGCCCTCCAAAAAGCATCAGTCCAAAAAGTTGACTGTTTATTCCTCTCCATAGATGTTGCCTGACCTACTGAGGTCCACCAGCATTTTGTGTGTGTTGCTCTGGATTTCCAGCATCTGCAGAATCTCATGAGTTTATCATCTCCTCAGGGTAACGTTTCATCGCCAATGTCAATTTGGCAGTGCATGGCAAGCAGATGCAGAGACTTCATCACTGATTACTGCACGTTGCAGAACCTTGTCAAATAGAGACAATAACCGCTGCTCTGCTGGAGGTAGAGAAGGGGGGTGACACCTGGAGAGAGGCTCATGAAGCGGAGCCTGGACAAGGGGTTGGAAGAGGAAGACCACCCAAAGACGTTGCGTTTCAGCCTTACTTCAAAGATTCAAGGCACATTTATTATCAAAGAAACTATAAATTATACGCCTTGAAATTTGTCTGCTTATAGGCAGCCACAAAGTAAGAAACTCGAATAACCCAATTGAAAAAAAGACCAAAAACCACTATGCAGAGAAAAAGAGAGAGAGGAAGAAAAAATGCCTACTCATTGGGCAAACAATAGAAGCAAGCCAACAGCATCCTGAACCAGACTGAGCCCCAGATCCGTCTGCAGCAGCCAGAGTCGGTCCAAGCCAAGGCTCACTTGTAGCTCATTCTTAGTTGCAGCTCACAACAAGAAGAGACAAGTATTGGCCGCATGGGATATAAGGGACTCCCTAATAGAGTGCCGATGAAGGGACTCAGCCCAAAACGTCAACTGCACCCTCCCCTCCATAGATGGGATGCTGCCTGACTTGCTAAGTTTCTCCAGCATTTTGTGTGCGTTGCTCAAGATTTCCAGCATCTGCAGAATCTCTTGTGTTTATGTGTCCCTAACAGAGAGTCAATTTTCATCAGGATTAATCAAGCAACGTTTTCAGTGAAGACTGAGTGACCTCCTGCACGCCATATGCACCATGAGCACTCCAGTAATCAGCTGGCTAAACCCAGATGTCATAAATTCCCCTCACATATTGCTGTAGAGGTCCATTTGCACTGAATGTGACACTTCAAAGAGTGTTTCACTGATCCTATAATGTCATTGACTTAATAACAAATTCTCTCTATATCCTGATGAATATCAGCTTGTTTGAATATTATGACTCAGCTGATATACCTTTTCCTTACATCAGTTCCATCGTGCAGGCCGAATCTTTGGAAGAAATTTAAGACACTTTAGTCTGCAGTCCAACGTCATTCATGGCTAATCACCCTAGTCGTCCCAGCTGCTGCGAATCATGCATATTAAAATATCTTGATCAACACTGACATTCAGTGTGTGAGGTGAGTTTTGCATTAGTTATTTAACTTATTTTTAAAATATGTATTTCTTATAGTATATTTTTTGCATTGCACTGTGCTGCTGCCACAAAACAACAAATTTCATGACATATGCCATTGATAATAAACCTGATTGTGATTCTGAATTAAAGAGGGGCCAACATTTTGAGCCAATGAAGTTCACAATAATTCAGCAACAGGAAATGTTTCACAAGAGTCCTGCTGAGATTCATTTTAAGCTACTGAAACAATTGACATTTTCAAGAAAGATAAAAGGACACAATTAGAAACATAGAAACATAGAAAATAGGTGCAGGAGTAGGCCATTCGGCCCTTCGAGCCTGCACCGCCATTCAGTATGATCATGGCTGATCATCCAACTCAGAACCCTGTACTAGCCTTCCCTCCATACCCCCGATCCCTTTAGCCACAAGGGCCATATCTAACTCTCTCTTAAATATAGCCAATGAACTGGCCTCAACTGTTTCCTGTGGCAGAGAATTCCACAGATTCACCACTCTCTGTGTGAAGAAGTTTTTCCTAATCTCGGTCCTAAAAGGCTTCCCCTTTATCCTCAAACTGTGACCCCTCATTCTGGACTTCCCCAACATCGGGAACAATCTTCCTGCATCTAGCCTGTCCAATCCCTTTAGGATTTTATACGTTTCAATAAGATCCCCCCTCACTCTTCTAAATTCCAACGAGTATAAGCCTAGTCGATCCAGTCTTTCATCATATGAAAGTCCTGTCATCCCAGGAATCAATCTGGTGAACCTTCTTTGTACTCCCGCTATGGCAAGAATATCTTTCCTCAGATTAGGAGACCAAAACTGCACACAATACTCCAGGTGTGGTCTCACCAAGGCCTTGTACAACTGCAGTAGTACTTCCCTGCTCCTGTACCCGAACTTTCTTGCTATAAATGATGATGTTTTAACAGTGGAAGCATCATGTTTCACCCACTTGACAATATTTGGATCTGATCTGTGAAATGCCAGTCTTTCCTGCACAAGGAATTATTTTTCACTAATGTTCTCTCATCCATTCCTGTTGCTTTCAATGTCCCATAAAGAGAAAAGGCAAAAGAGAGCGAATGTTTGATCTCATTATCAGGATTCCCTCAAAATGAGTATTTAATTTGATTTGGCGTAGTTGTCAGCAACTGTCAGCAGGCTGGACGGAGAGCGAGGTGTCTCCCAGTGGAGGTTGGTTGTAGGGGATTCGTAGCCCGTTCCTTAGTTAGAGCCTTCAGCAATTTGGGCATCGAGGGAGAGAGGAAGAGGAGAGCCATCCGCAGTACCACCGATGTGGCAGAGAGGGCCTCAAGATGGCTGTGGCTCAAAAGAGGGGAGCCATGGAGTCATAAGTAGCTAGCCACCTGGACACAAGCTGGGGTCTGATCAGCCCCGGCTGGGTCACCTGGAGGAGGTTGTATGATGTTGAAAGACCCGAAACACCCGATGATTCCAGGAACATCACTGAAGATGTGTCCAGAAGCATCAGTAGATGTATGGACACAGTGGGGTATTCTCAAAACCCTAAGATTATTGAAAAGTCTTCTGAATTAGGACAAAAATGTACCGACGTAGGTGTAAGTCACACTGGTGTGGCAGCTGCTGGAATTACTGGATGCCTTGCCATGACTCATCTAGAAAGATTGCTAATATCATGTTTGTTTTGGAAAAGATAGTCATCAGCTTTGTATTACAGTCAATGCATTCAAGGCCAAATATCAACTGGGGCATGAGTCTAAATCGTGTGACCCACTGTGTTGAGTCTATCGTTTATAAGAAGAAGCACACATGATATGAGCATCTTCTCTATTTCAGGCAATTATTCATATGGTCTCATCTCTGCCTCTGCACTGGCTGCTGCCTGCACCTGTGACTGCTGGCTGATGATATTTTTATCAGCCCCATCAAACTGAGGTACACAATGCCTCCCGAGATCATGACCTCCTGGTTCTGCACAATGTCCTGCAGGATAATCAATAGGAATTATCCATGTTTGGGTCGGCTGGTGGCGCAGTGACATCAGCGTCGGACTCCGGAACGGAGGATTCTGGATCCGAATCCAGTCGGGCTGCTCCCGAGTACGTTTTCCATTCATGCCCGTTTGAGTGTTGAGCTCGCAACTTGACCTCGTAAAATAAAGAAAAATACTGCGAAATGTCTGTGTGAGGAGTGGAGCGCCCCACACAGTCTCTCATTCCACGCCTTGTAAGGCATGAAAATGCCCAACACTGGCCTCCTGGGCCTGAGTCGACGTCATCATCATCATCATCATCATTATCCATGTTCCGTAACATCCCCTGCATATGGATACCCTTGAACAGAAAATCCTACAAAAAGTAGTGGATATGGACCAACCCATCATGGGCAAAGCCCTCCCAACCATTGGGCTCATCTACATGAAACACTGTCATAGGAAAGCAGCATGCATCGTCAGGGACCCCACCACCCAGGACATGTTCCCTTCTCACTGCTGCCATCAGGAAGGAGGTCCAGGAGCCTCCGGACTCACACCACCAGGTTCAAGAACCATCCTCAACTATCAGGCATTTGAAACAAAGGGAAAAACTTCACTTGCTCAATTACTGAAATGATCCCACAACCAATGGAAGAACCCTTCATCTCATGTTCTCGATATTTATAGCTTAATTATTTATATTATCGTTTCTTCTTTTTGTATTTGCAGTTTGTTGTCTTCTGCACTCTGGTTGAATGCCCTAGTTAGGTGGTCTTTCATTCATTATGATATAGTTATTATTCTATATATTTGTTGAGTATGTCCATAAGAACATGAATCTCAGTGTTGTATATCAGTGGTCCCCAACCTCCCGGCCACGGACCAATACCGATCCGCGAAGCATGCAGGGGTGCAACAGTAGCCAGAACACACCCAGAACATCTTTAAGAAAAAAGCCGAAATAAACAAGCGAATTAATTAGGTGCCACCCAGCACGTAAATGTCGGCCCAGATCAGAGGCGACGCAATCGGCAATCGCCTCTGATCTGGGCCAACATTTACATGCCAGGGGCACCTATTTAATTAGCTTGTTTTTCTCGGCTTTTTTCTTGAAGATGTGCTGGGTGCATCCCGGTTACCGCTGCACCCCTGCATGCTTCACAGATTGGTATCGGTCCGCGGCCCGGAGGTTGGGGACCACTGTTGTATATGATGACATATATGTACTTTGATAATAAAATTTACTGTGAACTTTGAGCTTTAAATGGTCAGATGCACATACGATATCAGTGTGTACACATTGACCTTCTCATGAAAGGGCCCCAGCATATCTGAGCCCTCTTGGGTAACATGGATGGTGGAAATCACCACCTGCTTCTCCCCATTTCCCAGGCAAGATCCACCACCAGATTCCCAATGTCTGATTTCCTTAGACAGTAGTCCATTGGTGCCTGGCACTGCTCCCTGAGACATGTGCCCCTTCTTTGGTCTCCTTACTTAAGAAAAGATATATTCGCTTTTGAGATGGTGCAGGGGAGGTTCACCAAGTTGATTCCTGAGATGATAAGGTTAGCCTATGAGGAGAGATTGAACTATAATTGCTGAAATACAGAAGAATATGAGGTTATCTTACAGAAAACATATTAAATTATGAAAGGGAATGATAAGTTAGAGGCAGGACAGTTGTTTCCACTGGCAAGTGAGGCTTCATCTTAGGACATAACCCCATGATTCAGAGGAATAGATTTAGGATGTAGATGAGGAGAAACTGCAAATTATAAGGTCTTTCAAGACACTAACATTATTTATTTATTTATTTGTTGAGATACAGCAAGGAGTAGGCCCTTCTGACCCTTCATACTGCACCACCTAGCAATCCCCTGATTTAATGCTAGCCTAATCACTGGTCAATTTACAATGACCAATTAACCTACCAACCGGCACATCTTTGGACTGTGGAGGAAACTCATTTGGTCACAGAGAGAACGTACAAACTCCTTACAGGCAGCTGCGGGAAATAATTCCAGGAAATTGTATGAAACATCATTTGAAAGGCATATATTAATCAAAACCCATTTGCCTGGATTGGTTTAGACAAATAAAATGACGAATTCCGGAGCAATCAGTACATCAGGCAGTATTTGAGAAGACAGAAAAAGAGAGGTAATGTTTAATTTTTCATCAGATCTGGCAATTCACGATTTTTAAACTAACACTTGAAAGGCCGAGGGAGAAAGAAGAGGGAATAAAACAGATGGGGTGTAGTTATAGAGCCACAGAGTCATGCAGAATGGGACCAGGGTTTTAGGACCAATTCATTCATGCCAATTGTGCTACCCAGTGAGCTGCTCCAATCTCTCCATGTTAGGCCCACAGCCTTCTAAACCTTTCTTATCCACATACTGATCTAGATGGCCTTTAATTGTTGTAATGTGCCCGTCTCAACCACTGCTTCTGGCAGATTATTACAAATACTCATTACTCTCTGCATGAATAACCTCCAAGGGGATCTCAATCTTGCCGTGGTTTGGAGGCTTGTGTGCCTCAATGACTCGGAGAGATATGTTGACTGGAGTCAGGGACTTGTGCTTTGGCTCTTGGTAAGGTCACCCATGCCAAACAGGTCAAAGGGTAGAGGCCAGACTACGAGTGGTCCACCGGTCTCTCCAGGTTTGGGGGTTCTGCTCAGGCCTACAGCCCTGATCAGTAAAACAAAATTGACATGGAAACAGCAACTGAGAATCTTTCTACATCTGAATGCAATGGTATTCCTGGGTTGCCACTTGGGACTTGCATGACTGACAGTAGTGAAAATCAAGAGGAAGCTACTGACATGATGAAGGAAGCCCTGAACACCACAAGAGATGGAACACCTTCATTGCTGCCCTAAATGCTTGCAGCATAATGGGCAGTAAGTAAGTTTGCATGAAGAAGATGCAACTGATGGTCCCTATTAAATCTCTGGCTGCTGATCTTAAACCTATGCTCTCTTGTCCATAGCACCCCACCCTTTCTATGCCCTTCATGGCCCTGTATGCCTCTGTCATGTTATCCCTTAATCTCTAACATTGAAGACAGTAGTTGTTCACCGTAGCACCAGTTCTGTTCATCAGCTCTCACTTGGGTATGTTTGCTTTAGAACCATATATGTACTAAATTGAAGAAAAACAATGAATTAAAGGTTTTTGCCTTAAGATATTAATCCCATTTTATTCCTGACAAATGCTACCTCATACTCTGAGCATGTCTGGCATGTTCAGTTTTAAATTCCAATTTCCATCATCTGCGGTATTTTTCATCTCTAAAGGAATGTATTGGTACATGTTAAAAGAAATGTGTACAGATTAATTTTAAACAAAATAACGGAAATCAATAGTTCCTTCACCTGAGAAAAATAACATTATTGGTACTTGATTTGAGCAATCTCATTATTACACTAATAATTTATGCAGAAATAAAATTTATACAAACAATTAAAATCCCAAAGATATATGAAAAAAGGATGGCCTTTTATTAATAATAGAAGTCTTTTATTGATTAAAATTTATTGCTAATTATTATGTTTTACAACTATTGAGCATTGAATCCCATTATAACAGCAGATGGAAAATTTAATTCATCATTTTCAGGTATTTCTGTGAGACCATAAATTGATCGTTGCATTTGTGTCTTGGAGCTTGCTACGTGGAAATAGGCTGCTGTATCCCTTACATTACAACAGTGACTACATGTCAAACATATTTGATTGAACGTAGAGAGGGACTGAGAGACACCAGTGTACAGACCTCCCCCGAGAGAGAGGGACTGAGGTCAGAAATTAAAGTCTTTCTTCATTTCCAAGTTTGAGTGTCAGCAAAGCTAATCACTTCCTAGCATCTACTTTTATTTAATTCTTTTATTTATTGAGATAGAGTGCAGAGTAGGCCCTTGCTTTGAGCCGTGCCTCCCAGCAATCCCCCAGTTTAACTGTAGCCTAATCACAGGCAATTTAACCTACTAACTGGTACATCTTTGGACTGTGGGAGGAAACCCACACGGTCACAGGGAGAATGTACAAATTCCTTATAGACAGCAGCGGGAGATGAAGCCTGGTTCACTCTCACTGTAAAGTGTGGTGCTAACCATTACACTGCTGTGCCTCCCCACATAAGTAATGTAACCCTAAACTACATAAAACCAGAAATCCATCCTTCGCAAGTAGTAATAAATGTCCAATTTAACTCTGGTAACATGGCATACCCAATATTTGAGATTTCTTCCATGGATATTCATACAATTAATTTCAAAGCACTGATATGGATGCATCATATGGTGAATGTTCCCAATTAGCAGTGAATTTCTATGGTACAGAGTCCACTTATCCTACCTGATTTATGCTTATGCTCACACACTTCCAATCAGAATCAGGTTTCATATCACTGGCATATGTTGTGAAATTTGTTAATTTTGCAGCAGCAGTACAATTCAATATTTAATATAGAGAAAATGTGAATCACAGTAAGTTTATATATATATAAATAATTCCCTGGGTCATAATGTTATTGTTATGCTGTATGTAATTCATTTTGGCAGTTCTGTAAGAGCAGTCTGTTCTGTTTTCATACTTGTTTGGGTGCCTGTTGAAGATAAGAAACAGGAGAAATGTGTGCCATCCAATTAGGATGGTCAGATTAAGGGGAGGTTTCTCTGGTGAGGGACATTAAGGTGGGGCTTGGGGCGTTTGTTCAGGAGGAGATGAAGAGAGAAGACGCTGGGGAGAACCGGTCGTAGCATACGATCCAGTGGGAGACCTGTTTATTCGAGATGGATTGCGAGCGACAGTCGGAAGGTGGTGTGTGCTTTCATGTTGACCGAGGGCCCAATGCGTGAGTGACAGAGAAGTTCAAGATGAGCTCCAACGTGTGTGCATTTGACTGTTTAATTAAAATGGGCCCTTTTCCTTTTGCTATTCTTTACTAACCTTTTAGTTAAGATTCATAAATATAGTTCCTTTAATCGTATGCAGTGTGCTGTCTGTTAGTTTGTGGCATTAGTTTGTAACAGGGTAGCAAATGACAGCAAACGCACAAACCGGCATTTGTGTGGATCTCACGCATTTGGTGGGGCCAGAGGGCGTCTTCCCTAGACTTACATGGCCAAGGAAACCGGGAACCGGGGTGTTTCATATATGTGTGTGTGTGTGTGTGTGTGTATGTATTGCAAAAAAAAACAGGAAGAAAAAAGTAGTGCAGGAGTGTCCTGGGTTCAAACTCCAATCAGAAATCGGATGGCAGAAGGGAAGAAGCTGTTTCTGAATCGATGGTCTGTGCCTTCAGGCCTCTGTACCTCCATCCTGATGGTAGCGATGAGAAGAGGGCCTGTCTTGGGTGGTGAGGGTCCTGAAAGATGGGCGCCGTCTTTTTGAGGCACTGCTCCTTGAAGATGTTCTGGATACTGCAGAGGCTAGTGCCCATGGTGGAGCTGACTAACTTTACAACTCATCGCAGCTTACTTTGATCCTGTGCAATAGCTCACCCATACCAGACCCTATATTCCATAAGTCTTTCTATTCCCTTCTTTTTTGTGTGTTTACCTTCATCTCAAATCATTCATATTACAATCACTGAATGAACTCCAACCTGTCTCTCATTTCCAGATCTCTGTCATCCAATACATGTACAGTATCAGAGTTACATTCACATAGCGCTTGACTTCTGGCAGTCCCAGAGTGCTTGCAGCCAACGAAGTTCTGTTAACAGTATTATTAAGCTTGTAGGAAATATTTACCAACCATCTGAACTCCTCAATTAGATTCCAGTCTGCGACTTGCTGTGATCATCTATTATTTGTAAACTACATGGATACTTCCATTCAGTTCCTGCTTTTAGATTAGTCCCAAGTAACCACTTGTTTTCAAATCTAAAATAAATTTACTCTAAATAAAATCAGAGATGCTAATCCCATTGAAACAACCGCGGAGACAAAGGCAGCCCACCGGGGGTTAAGGTGACGACATACAAAGTAAAAACAGCTTTCATGAGAACAACTGTACTACATTTTCCAGTCAGAAGTTCACACATTACACAGCATTGTTTCCAGCTCAGGAAGTTGTAGATGCTTAATCAGCGGCGAGAAGGAGCTGCTCATTTTTTTTATTAATCTCTTTGCTCTTTATTGTGGGCATGCCTTCCGCAGTGGAAACGCTTACACTCAAGGTAATCGTGTAGATTAGGGTAAACAGACTGCTTCTCATGCAAGGGCCTAGTTCTCATGCTGCTCCCTGGAATATTTTCCTGTTGATAATAACTTTTGGCAAGCAGAGTCCTTTCTGCTTAAAGGAGGCGTTTATAGTTACGCAGGTCATTTAGCTAAGGGTCCTTTTATATTAATAAGCACGGTTTTGAAAGCAGGAAAGTTTGTACATTTATACAGTGCTTTTCCCAGCACAACACATCCAAGATACTGGAATTAGGCCAGCAAACAGAGCGGAAGTTCGGTTATCTGCACTTCACTAACCACACGCTCCAGTAGCCCGCACTTCTGAGGGAACGGATAGACTGACATTAGGACAACACTGAGGGAGGACATAGACGGACATTCAGACCAAACTCAGCACTGTATGGACCGACGTTGGTACAAAGATGAAGGAGCACACAGACTGACATTGAGACAGAACTGAACAATCACGGACCTATACTGGGAGTCTCACACAGAGCTGAGACACTTACCAGTCCACATTGGGAGAGGGCTGAGGGTGAGCCCGGGACAGCACCAGGATAGAACTGAGGGACCATGAAAGCCAACATTAGGCAGCACAGAGGGAGCAGCCAGGAGAGTGCTGATGAATCACATAGGCTAACATCACTGAGGGTGAGCAGGGGATGACATGTGGAGAGAACTGAGGGAACATGACAGCCGACCTTCGGTGCATCGCCATGTTAAATAAGTTAATTAGCGATACAGTGCAGAGCAGGATATTCCAGCCCTTCAAGCCACACCGCCCCAGCAACCCCACAACTCCATATCACTGCCTGGTATGGAGGGGCTACTGCACAGGACCGAAAGAAGCTGCAGAAGGTTGTAAACCTAGTCAGCTCCATCTTGGGCACTAGCCTACAAAGTACCCAGGATATCTTTAGGGAGCGGTGTCTCAGAAAGGCAGCGTTCATTATTAAGGACCTCCAGCACCCAGGGCATGCCCTTTTCTCACTGTTGCCATCATGTAGGAGGTGCAGAAGCTTGAAGGCACACACTCAGTGATTCAGGAACAGCTTCTTCCCCTCTGCCATCTGATTCCTAAATGGACATTAAGCTTTAGACACTACCTCACTTTTAAAAAATATACAGTATTTCTGTTTTTATATTTAAAATCTATTCAATATACGTAATTGACTTACTTGTTTATTATGTTTTTTTCTCTCTCTGCTAGATTATGTATTACGTTGAACTGCTGCTGCTAAGTTAACAAATTTCACGTCACATGCTGGTGATAATAAAATTGATTCTGATTCTGATTTAATGCTAGCCTAATCACGGGACAATTTACAATGACCAATTAGCCTACCCGTTACACCTTTGGACTGTGGGAGGAAACCAGAGTGGTGGGGGAAAGCCCATGCATTCCACACGGAGGATGTACAAAGACTGCTTACAGAACGGTGCCGGGATTGAACTCTGAACCCCAGGTTGCCCCGGGCTGTAATCGGGTCACACTAACCGCCAGGCTTCAACGGTGCCATGGTTATTAACTAGCACCTGTCAAGTTTGATGCAGGTCTGACAAGCGTGGATCACGGTAGTGTAGTGGTTAGCATGTTGCTTTACAGCACCAGCTGTAAGATGGGGGTTCAATTCCCAAAGCTGCCTATGAAGAGTATGTACATTCTCCCTGTTTCCTCAGGGTGCTCCGATTTCCTTCCACATTCCAATAACATACAGTTAGGATTAGTAAAGTGTGTACACGCTATGTTGGCGCCCAAAGCATGGCGACAATTACAGGCAGCCCAGCACAATCCTTGCTGATTTGATTTGACGCAAAAAGACACTTTTCACTGTATGTTTCGAGGTACATATGATAAATAAGGCTAACTTTTCTTTCATCCTTTCTCTTTCTCTCTTTCTTTCACGCATAGTAGATGCAAAATTACTTGATACTTGTCAAGTCTTGTTAAAATGATAATTGGTCCTTCAGGTAAATCTGTAACAAGACGCTTAGCAGGGTGACTCATACTCTTATGTTATATTTAATATCTTCAACACACAACATTCTTTCTGAAACTTTTCCCTCTTCTTCTTACCTTGCTCCCGTTCTTGGTCCTCACCTGAACCCTCTGACCCCTGTGGTTGTTTCTAGAACATTGTTAAGAGTGGCACAGTTATCTATCTATCTCTGCAGCAAAGTGAACAATAATGTAATTTCTTTCTTGATTCCAGGAAGCAGGGCAGAAAAATGCATATACCACCACCTCCCCCGTGGAATACCTGTCGGTCTGTTTATGACAATGCTGATGGAGAGGTTGTGTAGAGGGGTTAAGATACGTCTCTACTGAGGGAGGTGTAAGGTGCACCTTCCCTCCGCTAGGCTGCAGGTCACCTGCGGGCAAGGCGTAGCACCTGCTTAACCCTGATCAGGGGGCTATCTGATGCCATAGGAGCAGGTGGTGGATGGTCATTTGAACAGCTAATGCACATCACATGTCCTGGTTTTGCAACCACTGACCCCAGGCAGATAATCTCTGAGAATATTGATAATGGCCTGGGTCATGCATCCTGTAAAAGCGCTGCCCAGAAGAAGGCAATGGCAAGCCATTTCTACAGAAAAATTTGCCAAGAACAATCATGCATATGGAAAGCCCATGATCCCCTCTGTCACGGCACATAACGAACAAATGAGCAATGGCGAGGTGAACACTAACCAGCCTAATGACAATGTACTTTCTCTGGACGCTGGGCAGGTCACTGAGAAAAACTGTCTTGCTCTTCACGATCCCATGTTATGTTTCATGTCGGCTGAGGGGGTAAAAGTACCTTCATCCACCACAAGCAGTCTTCCTGGTAGCCAAACATTTTAATTCCAATTCCTATTCGTGTTCCGATGTGTCAATCTATGGCCCCTTCTTGTGCCAAGATGAGGTCACTCTCAAGATGGAAGAGCAACAACTCGTTTTCAATTTGGGTACCCTCCAACTTGATTTTTTCTTCCAGTGGACAAAATTCACCCCCCTCCTCTATGTGTGGCACGTGGCCAAGTGGTTAGGGCATCGGGCTCACAATCTGAAGGTCGTGGGTTCGAGTCTTGGCCAAGGCAGTGTGTTGTGTCTTTGAGCAAGGCCTTTAACCACACACTGCTCCAGTCCACCCAGCTGAAAATGGGTACCGGCAAATGCTGGGGGTTAACCTCGCGATAGACTGGCATCCTATCCGGGGGGGGGGGGGGGCAGTCTCGTACTCTCAGTTGCTTCACGCCACAGAAACCAGCATAAGCATCGGAACGGACTTTGACTCTATTCCCCACTTTGACTTTTCCCTTCTTTTCACCTGCCTATTACTTCCCCCTGTGCCCCCCCTCCCTTTCTCCTATTGTCCACTCTCCTCTCCTGTCAGATTCTTTATTCTCCAGCCCTTCATCTTTCCCATCGACCTGGTTTACCTATCCCTTTCCAGCTAGTCTCTTTCCCTTCCCCCACCTTCCCTCTCAGTCATCTCAGTCATTCAGACATCTCCCCCCTTCCCTCTCGGTCATGATGAAGGGTCTCAGCCTGAAACGTCGAATGTTTACTCTTTTCCATAGACGCTCCTTGACTTGCCGAGTTCCTCCAGCATTTTATGTGTGTCAGTGTTCCAGGAAATAACCAGCTCAGGGGTCAGAAGCTTCAGGTGAGGGCCAAGAACTGGAGCAGGTTGGGGGGAAGAGGGGGAAACAAAGGTTTCTAAAAGAACAATGTGCATTAAAAATATTAAATATAACATAAGAGTATGAGTCACCTGCTAAGTGTCTTATTTCGATTTACCTGAAGGACCAATTATAATTTTAACGAGACTTGGCAAGAGTCAAGTAATTTTGCACCTGTTATGCGAGACTTTTTTTGGCACATGAACTCCTGGCAATGTTGTTCGGCGTTTGACAGCTTCCCTGCATCAGACCTTCCATCCAAAGTTGCTTTATTACGTTTGTGTCAAACAGATTGCCTTTAAGTCAGAATCTATATTAACAAATGTCCAACATAAGGTTGCAATTTTCACATGCCAGGGATATGGATCAGGGGACTGGGAAAATCCAGGATCTGGGCCAAGAGTTCTTTGAATCTGGGACCAGATTCAGGAGACAAATGAATCAGAGATTGGGGTCAAAAGACCAGGGAATTTTGGTGGCATCAAGAAGCCAGTGGGTTTTGGGATTCAAGTCAGAAGATCAGGGAATTAGGAAATAGATGCAGGAAGTTAGGCTTGGGGTCAAAAGAACAGGGAGTTTGGGTGGGAACAGAAAACTGGGAATCTCAAAATAAGATTGAGTCAAGGATTTGGACTGAATGACAATTTGGATATTATTTTTCTTTACTTTTACACAATAGTAACAGTCCTTTCCTGCCCAATGAACCCACACTGCACAGTTATGCCCACGTGACTATTTAACCTACGTACTAATCCATGCATCTTTAGAATGGAGGAGGAAACCAGAGCACCCGGAGGAAACACACATGGTCAAGGGGAGAACATATAAACTCCTTACAGACAGTGGCAGGAATTGAATCGGTGTTGTTGGCGCTGTAATAGCGCTGCTCTAACCGCTACGCTACCGTGCTCCTCCCACGCAGTGAGTGTTCAAGGTATTCAAAATACACTTGTTATCAATGGATGAGATTTGTTTGCTTACAGGCAGTCGCAAAGCAAGGAACCCGAAACAACCGAATTAAAAAAAAGCAACGAAGACCAACCCACGAAGTGCACAGAGAAGGAGAAAAAAAACAAAACATGCAAATAATAGAAATGAAGAACAACAGCATTCCAAGCCAAACTAAGTCCTTAGATCCAAATCCCCAGATATAGGTTCCACGGAGTACAGAATTCATGAAAACCCAAAGGAAAAAAAAATTATGAAGTATTTTTTAAATGATTGGAGAAGATCTGGAGGACCTTCAGTTGCCCAATAGCCATGGCAGGAGGGGATTCTCTTGTTATGGCAGTCGGTATTTCTCTGGAATAACAAGTAGGCTGTAACAACAAAGATAATGTCACTGAAGTATCGTAAATATGGAAGCATCGTTCAAAGAACTGTAGGAAAAGTTATTAATAATGAACTATAAATTAGCACTAGGAGAGATAACGGCATTTCCCATTAAAGCATTAAAAGAAAAATCTTGGTGTAATTTTCATACATTACAAAACTGATTAATTGCTAAAATTTGTAGAATGCTTATGTCCTCTGTGGAATCTGCACAAGAATTTATTTATATATCGCACCTTCAAGTATGAATTGAACTTACCCAATATAAATCAGCTTATTTCCTAAAAAAATGCAATTTGCAGTTGAAAGGTAATTTTCTAGCTCGTCTAGACAGAAAGATCATAAAACTAATATCACTACCCCAAATACCCCTGTCTCCTAAACCTCATCTCCCCCCTCACCACACTTCTTTCACTTCAGTCACTTTACTGATTACTCTCAAGACAAAGGTTAAGGACACAGATCTGGGATCACGTGCCAGGGTTTTAGAACATCAGAAAGTATACCGGCTGTTGATAATGATCAAAAGGCCTGTTTCTGTGCTGAATGACTCCGTGAAGTTATGAGAATGCGACGCCAATGAGATATTACAACAAAATCTTAAATCTTCGAGGATAAACACGAAAGAGGGAGAGGCAACGTGGGAGAGGAATGTGCAGAAAAGTTTAAAGAGGAACTTCAAAATACATATATGTCACTGTATACAACCCTGAGATTCATTTTCTTGCAGCATACTCAATAAATCCATAATCAAATAATAACTATAATAGGGTTAATGAAAGAAGTTTCAGAGTTCATGGCTGAAGCAGCTGAACAAAAAGCCATTCACTCTCGTGCCTGTTCATGTCAGTCAATAACATCCTTCACCTCATATCCCCTTTTCTATAAATGCTTTACAATCTTTAAATCTGAGTATGTTTCAGTAGTGAAACCAACATGAAGAGGGCGGGAAAGATGTACACCCCTCTTCCTCAAACTGATATGTATTGTATCTCTAATAAATAGGGATCATTAAACCCGGGACTGATAGTTCTTTCTTTAAGTTTTTAAGGGATGTGAGGCAAAGTTAAATGAAATGTGAAATGTCTGATAAACTATGATCTCATTGAATGGATGAACAGTTTCAAAGGGCTGAATGTCCTTATCCTGTTTCCAGAGCCTTCAATGTACTTTCAATGCAGCATAAGCAATCTCACCTTACCCTCTATCAATTCCCTTTATCTTTCTGGTAAAGTTACTGTACCATCTTCTGGGAGAGGTGACAGCAGGTTGTGGACTCACGCATTCGCGAATAGCTGCATGCTGGGATTATGAATTTTGGTCCTTACAGACATCCTGGGTGTTCTCTTTGACCAAAAACTTAACCAGACCAGCCCTTTACAGGAATGAGAATACTCTGAGAAATGGCATACCTCTTATTGTTTGCCTGTGCTGCATTTTCTCTGTTCATGTAACATTTTATTCTGCATTCTGGGTTTGTTCAGATTCAGATTCAAATTTAGATTCTTTATTTATCACATGTACATCAAAACATACAGAGAACTGCGTCATTTGAGTTAACAGCCGACACGACCTAAGGATGTGCTGGCACCACACATTCTGGCACCAACATAGCATGTCTATAGTACTCACCAGAACACCACAGAACACACCAAGCAACAAAACAAAAACAATAAGACAAGCCCCTTTCTTTCCTCCCATCCACCCACACAGACAGTCCCCAACCCCAGGACAGGCCTCTGTGACTCCAGTCTCCAGTGGACTTGCAGACTTGTAGACAAAGGACCTCTGACTTCCCCAGCGGACTTCAGACCTTAGACCCAGGGCTTCAGCCATTGGGCTTTGAATTCTGGACTTCCAATTAAACTTTGGACTTCAATCTTCTGTATTGACCCCAGGACTAGACAACAACGGGATCGGGAACTTTCCCCTGTACTACCTCAATTCACTGTTGTAATGAAATCATCTGAATGAATGGCATGCGACACAAAGCATTTCACTGCACTTTGGTACATGAGACAATTATAAACCACTTGACCAATTTAATGCTGCAAAGCTTTTGCATCAGCTACAACGTACACGGTCAGTATTGTGATGCACACAGTGAACCTGCCTGGATGAGTACAAATCCAATAACTTACAAGAAGCTTAACACCTTCCAGGACAAGACAGTCTGCTTGATCGGCATCCTTCTGACAACTAAAATGGTGAATTCATTTCCTTCCGCGATATTTCCTTGTGGATGCCATGTTCGTGACTTACGAAATCCTCTCTAGCTTATTGCCCACTCTGTGCATTTTCGAGAGCTATGTCTTCTTTAGCCAAGAAAGACTAAAGCTTCACATGAATTTGAATACCTCCACCTTTGGGTTTCCTTCCAAATTGCACTCCATCCTGACTTGGAAATAACCCATTGTTTCTTCATTATCACTGAGTCTAGATCCTGGGAGGGACTAGAAAAGATGGTATCAGAGGTTTTTGAAGCCCAGGTGACTTCTTCCAGGTCGTTCGCAAAACAGCCTATTCTTCTTCTCATGTTCTTCTTTTCAAGGTGACTGGTGTCCTGTCGAAGTCCGTGATCTACAGCTGCAGCTTAAACTACGGTGCTGCACTGGCAGTAGGTTCTCGCTCTCAGACTAGCCATACGGCCTGACATTTCAATATCACCAGGTGAGGCCTAGGAGATGTGTGCCCTCGGGGTGCGGCCCCATGGTCAATCCGATTCCTCACAGATGTTGTCATCATGAGAGACTAAAACATTGGGACAGCAGCTGGTGTGTACTGCTCTTGGAAAAAAAGGCCTCTGCACTTGAGTGATCTCTCGATCTCTCTCTCTCTCTCTCTCTCTCTCTCTCTCTCTCTCTCTCTCGAGTGTCGAGAGCGAGAGAGAGAGAGAGAGAGAGAGAGAGAGAGAGAGAGAGAGCGAGAGCCTGCTGGTCTTCGAGTCGGGGGGCTCAGAGAAGTACACGGCATTCATATTGTGACATTGAAACAGCGAGATGCTGGACTCCCGCTGTCGTTTGTTGCTGGAGCTTCCTCTCCCTCCCTCACTTGAGAGAGTGCATGTTTGAGGTATCGGTGTTGGATTATGGACTGTAGATTTCTAGTGGACTTAGATCAAGGTCACTTTGGGGGCTTTGCTGTTGCTTACATGGTGGGGGAGGGGGTTGGTGCTTTCGTTGGATCAGTGGGGCTTTGGGGTTCTAACATTTCTGTCATTCATCCTTTGTTTTTTCTTCTGTTTTGTGAATGTCTGCAAAGAGTAAGAATTTCAGGTTGTATACTGTATACATTCACTGATATTAAATTGAACCATTGACCCACTGATCCTGAAAATGTCTCAGTGCCAGCTCATTAGCTTGTTCCTCTTAGGAGGTGTTAGGAATGGGTATAAATGCTAGCCTTTACTGTATGTGTTTAAAGTTAGACTTTAACCAGCTCAGGTAAGGTTTGGGAGGGGAATATCAAATGCTATTATCTGACTCTGCACAGCTGACTAAGTGAGTTAGGGTCTGCTTTGTTCGAGTTGCTTTGAGTCAGCAGACTGGTCAATGTAAGTGATCAGGAATGGTCACGGCACTGCAGAGAAGGTGCAACGAATGGCAGTGGGAAGGAAGCTAACTGAGTAATTGTGGCACACTACCTTCTTCAGCCTGTTTTCCCAGTAGACAAACCAAAATCTTGGCCCTCTGACAACACAACAGCAGCAGTGACTTGCTCTCCTCGAGGAATCCTCTCATGGGTAAGTTCAACAAAAAAATAAATGTTCCTGGGATCTGCATTGGCCAGGAAATATTTCTTTTGATCCAAAGCCAAATCCACAGAGCTGTTGAAGTACACAATTAAGGTTGAGTGAGCCAAGGTCAACTGAAGCCCAACATTACCACTCACGCGACGAAGCTGTATCATAGCCAATAGTCACCAACCTTCAGTGACCTTTATTATTCTGTGGGAATGACGTGGATTTGAATGTTTATTCAATGCAATGAATGCCGAGTAAATAACAGTGATCTCGGCTTAGTAAAGACCTTTCCAAGGCCCTCTACAGCCAACAAAGCCTGGTCACTGATGCAGAGTATGAAATAGAGTTATAGACTAATACCAACATGAAAACAACCCCTCAAGCCCTGACAGCATCCTCATAAATTTTCTGTGTAGTTTTTCCAATTTAATTATGTCTTTCATATAACACAGTGACCATATCTTCCAGTAATAACCTGATGGCATAAACATTGATTTCTCCTTCCGGTAAAACAAATTTCACACTCCCCCCCCATTCCCCTCTCTTACCTGCCTATTACTTCCCCTTGGGTCTCCTCCTCCTTCTCTTTCTCCTATGGTTCATTCTCCTTCCCTATCAGATTCCTTCTTCTCCAGCCCTTGACCTCTTCCACCCAACTGGCTTCACCCATTACTATCCAGCTAGCCTCCTTCCCCTCCCCCCACCTTTTTATTCTGGTATCTTCCCCCTTCCTTCTCAGTCCTGAAGAAGGGTCTCTGCTTGAAACGTCGACTCTTTATTCATTCCCATAGATGCTGCCTGACCTGCTGAGTTACTCCAGCATTTTAAGTGTATTGCTTTGGATTTCCAGCATCTGCAGACTTTCTCATGTTTATGAATCTATGCACAATACTCAAAATGCAGTTTCACTGATGTCTTGTACAAATCTAAAGTCATATCTACTTTCCACACAGCAGGTTCCTCCAGCAGTTCTCTGATAGTGATGACAAAATCCTATTTTTATGTTATATATTTTCATTGATTAGGTGTCGTGGCAAGCAAGCATTTATTAGCCTTCTTAAATAAACTGTGTGGCTCTCTAGACCTACCATATTGGTGGGTCTAACAACAGCTAAAGGCCAGAGTGGATGACAATGATCCTCTCCTTAAAGACATTAGTGAAGTAGATGGGCTTTTCTAATGCTCTGTTATCTTTGTGCTCATCATCACAATTGATTTTTTTTTAGATTATTGATGGAAAGTTTCACAGCTACTATAATGAGTTTCTGGATTACAAGCCCTGTAATCACCAGCCCCTTGATAGTCAATGATACTAGTTAAGGTGTAAGTGTACACTGTGGAAAAATACACTCCTCTTCTCCAAATTATTTGAAAGCATGGGAACATAAGAAGCTACAGACAGCAGTGGACTCTTTCCCAATACATGATCAGAGATTAAGGGAGCTAGGGCTTTACTCTTTGGAGAGAAGGAGGATGAGAGGAGACATGATAGAGGTGTACAAGATAATAAGAGGAATAGATAGAGTGGATAGCCAGCGCCTCTTCCCCAGGGCACCACTGCTCAATACAAGAGGACATGGCTTTAAGGTAAGGGGCGGGAAGTTCAAGGGGGATATTAGAGAAAGGGTTTTTACTCAGAGAATGTTTGGTGCGTGGAATGCACTGCCTGAGTCAGTGGTGGAGGCAGATACACTAGTGAAGTTTAAGAGACTACTAGACAGGTATATGGAGGAATTTAAGGTGGGGGGGGTTATATGGGAGGCAGGGTTTGAGGGTCGGCACAACATTGTGGGCTGAAAGGCCTGTAATGTGCTGTACTATTCTATCTCTGTTCTACCATGGGCACATCCATCCTCACCAACGGTAGTATCTATAGGAGGTGCTGCCTCAAGAAGGCAACATCCGTCATCTAAGATCCCCACCATCTAGGCCACGACATCGTCTCATAGCTGTGGTACCTTCGGACAGTAGCTTGAAATCCCATACCGGGAGGTTTGAGAACAGCTACTTTCCTTCAACCATTCAGTTTGATCTAAAGTTCAAAGCACAAAGTAAATTTGAAAGTACATTTATGTCACCATATACTACCCTAAGATACATTTTCTCATGGGCATACTCATAGGTGTATAGAATAATAACCATAACAAAATCAATGAAAGATCGCACTCACTTAAGCATCCAACCAAAGTACAGAAGACAGCAAACTGTACAAATACAAAAAGAAATGTTAATAATAAGTAAGCAATAAATATTGAGAACATGAGATGAACAGTCTTTAAAAGTGAGTCTGTTGGTTGTGGGAACATTTCAGTGATGGGGCAAGTGAAGTTATCCACTTTGGTTCAAGAGCCTGATAACTGTTCCTGAACCTGGTGGTATGAGTCCTGAGTCACCTGTGCCTTTTTCCTGATGGCAGCAGGAAGAAGAGAGCATGTTCTCAGTGGTGGGTTCCCTGATGATGGATGCTTCTTTCCTGCGACGACTTTTCATGTAGATGTGCTCAATGGTTGGGAGGGTTTTACCTGTGATGGACTGGGCCATGTACAGTGCTTTTTGTAGGATTTTCTGTTCAAGGGCATTGTTGTTTTCATTCCTTGATGCAGGCTGTCAATATACTCTCCACTACTCATCTATAGATGGTCAAACCAACCAGCAAAACCAGAATAATTATAGTTTAGAAAACTATGACCTCTTTGATCGCTTGGCACTAAATGAACTTCGACTTTTTTGTTCTTTCTTGTAAAAATTGTGGATAATTTATGTTCTTTCTTGTGAGTATTGCTTATGTGATGCTATGTGCCTGTGAAGTTGTTGCAAGGAAATTTTTCAATCTGTCTGTACATACATATGACAATAAACTGGACATTGATTCTGACTGCAGGTCCACCTTCAAGACTATAATTCTAAACAATCTCCGTAATCCTAGACCTGAGTCCTTTTGTAACTGGATCATTGACTTCCTAATCCACAAACTGAAATCAGTAAAGATACGCAGCAACAACTCAGCACTGGAGCCTCACAAAGATTTTGACAGCAAGAGAGAATGAGGTTTGTAGGTGAATGCTGCACTAGGTGTATTCACGTCTGTTATAGTCAACAGATGGCTGTCCAAATGCAAATAGTGAAATGTGAAGAAAAGTGTACATATTTCCCACCCTCTGGATGTTGACCTCACTATTGAAACAGACTAAAAATGGTCAACTTTTCCAACTAACCTCAGACTCCCAGCCAGCAAAAAGAAATTTTCTTTCTCGTTATGGTAAGTTCCCCTTCTTGAAGGCTTCAATCAAATCTCCACTTAACATTAAGGTTCTGGGAACATGTGTTTGTGCACTCTCACCTCATAATTCTTCCTTCCATTTGGTTCAGCCATGCAGCACTCTCTCCAGCATATATAGCTCCTTCCTGTCTTCCTAGAACTTTTTTTTTTATTTATTGGGATGTAAGATGGGCATTCTTGCCTGGGTCAGCATTTATTACCCATCCCTGGTAAGAGCCCATTTCAGAGTCACCCATGTTGCCATGGATACGGAGTCACATGTAGACCAGGCCAGAGGGTGGACAATTCCCTCCCCCAGTGAGATTAGTGAAACAGATGGAGTTTTGCAGCAATGCAGCGGTTTCCTGGTTGTCATTACTAAGGCCAGCTGTTGTTATTTTTAAAACAACTCCAGATTTCAAACTGAACACAAATCCCACAGCTGCTATGGTGGGATTTGAATTCAAGCCCCTGAACCATTAGCCTAGACCTCTGTATTACTAGACCAGTAACTTAACATTTCCACCACTGCTATCCCAAGTGTAGACAAACCAGGGATCTGCTGAGCTCTTGCCATCGTAGAACATCTGGGATCAGGGCAAGTTTGGCACTAACACGTGGCGATGCACATCGAGAGCCTATTGCTGGTGGTACAAAATACAGCACACTTTTTTCATATTTAGAAGGATACAGCATGTCAACAGGCCCTTCTGCCCCAAGAAGCCGCTCCACCCAATTACAATTATGTGATGAGTTAACCAATCAACCCGTACATTTTTGGAATGTGGGAGGAAACCCACACGGTCACAGGGTAGAAAGTACAAACTCCTTATAGTCAGCAACGGGAACCAAACCTAGATCGCTGGCACTGTAATATGTTGTTATGCTAACCACTACGCTACCACACTATACCAACTTCCTTATTGGGATTAGAGTATTCCAATCTACAGTGGAGATTCATCCCACTGTAGTTGATGGAACTTAACTTGTTTAGAACTACCTCAATATTCCTGCAAAAACCAACAACAGAGCAACCCATGTTTTAATGGAGGAAACCATCCAAAAATGCTCCATAAAGGCAGAACGAAAAAAGATCTTGCCTAGAGAAAAAGGCTTTAAGGAGGAACAAGATATAAAGAAGGATGTGTTTAGGAAGGAAATTCTAGAGTTTAGGCCCGCCTTTGGTGGCGTGATTAAACTCAGAGATTACATCAGTAGACAGAGACGCATACTCTGCTTTGTCCAGTTAAGTTCCTGTAAACTTTCCCAAGCTGCCAGCCTCTTTGGCTCTGTGGTGCTATGACTGCTTCCGAATCTAACAATTGTGAGTTTACGCTGGGAGCTGCTCAGCATGTGATACTGGCTGGCATCTCCCAGCAGGCATGAGGGTAAGTTTCCTATCTGTTCTGGTGGATATTAAAGACTGTAGGAGAAGCTGTGAATTCTGCTGACCAGCATTCATTCTTAACAATGTGCATTTAGCGTCTCTAATATGGGAAATGTCCTGAAGTTCCAACAATATTTCCACAACAACATTAATATCCTGACAAAGGGATAATACAGTGGTAATCAATATCTGCCCTGTGGGATGATTTGCTCCAGTTCACCTTTGTCAGCAATGACCTGATCACCATTCTTCTGCCTGAACTTACCAGCAGCTGAAGCTCTATGTACAGCTCTTACACTGAAAGTAAAGCTAAGGAAATCCCCAAACCACTCACCTTAATATTACTTCCTAAGCATCAGATGGCTGTTTCAAGGACTCTACAATAGTACACTGTCCATGTATATCCGGCATTGAGATGGACCCCATGTTAAAACCACCATATTAAAAATGACTAAAGGTCAGCAGAGTTTACTAGCAGTTACCAAACTGGCTGGCAGATTGGGATGGTTTACGGAGAATGTACACAACCAAAGGCCTCTCAAAGTCCAACCCTACATCCCCATCATCAGAGGTGGAAACAGGTAAGTCAGGCCAACAGGGCTCTGGGAAAGCTGTATAGACCAATCCCCTGTACGGAGGATGCAATGGATTGCAGAAACGTTAATGAACTCCAACCATACCGTCAACTTCAGAGGAGATGGAGACGGGAGGTCATCGATGGCCTATGCTCCACCGGGAGCAAAGAGCCGAATTAAATAATTAAGTATGTAATACAGCCAAAGCAAATTACGTGTCTTTGGCTTGTGCTCATTCTCAGTATCACAATAGCTGTACAGGACATCTATGCACAAGGCCCCTTCACCTTTGATGGTGATTGAAGTCCATCTCTGACAGACTGTTGAGCAACTTGAGAATTGGCATTGGTTTATTATTGTCACATGTACTGAAATTCAGTGAAAAACCTTTTGTTTGCATTCTATCCAGGCAGGTAGCGCAAAAAAAAAAATCAGAATATAGTGCTACAGTTTCAGAGAAACCTCTAAGAGGACCGCAAGCTTGTTGTAGGGCTTGGGGGAGGTTCCTACTTCAGAAATGAGAGCATGAATTCCCACAATGACTGGCAACTACACAACTTGCAACTAAATCAGCCTCTACTACAAAACCTTGGCACCCTGTACAGAGGTTTGCCCATTTACCTGACCCATAATATCACACATCATAGATTGTTTTCAACACAGGAGGCCATTCTGCCCATTGAACCCATGCTATATTTTGTCAAGGTAAGTCTGGTTTCCCCATTCTTTCCGAATGTTATCTCTACAAATATTTATCCAAGCCACACCTACTCTACCTTCTTCCCCGACTCTGGCAACCAATTTCAGATCATAACTGTTTGCTTTCTGAGAAACCTTTCCTCACAAATGCCCTTAAGTTTCTTTTGTAGTCACATTAGATGAATGTCACTGGAGCTCCAGTGACTTTCACACATTTTGGGGGATGCTGGAACACATATGGAGAGTTCCCAAATGTGGAAGCGTTTCCCTTTTTCTAGTGCATTCTTCTTTCTTGCTCCCTGCCCCCCGCCCCCACTGTGGAAAGGCACCAGGCCCTGTCCAACGGAAGAATAGTTTCACACTGAATCATCAAGGTTATGATGCTTGCAGTACATGGTAGCCTTTTTTAATGGTATGTTTTTAAATTACTATTTTCCACACAGAGGCAAGTTACTGCGCTCTCAGTGATTCTACAGAAAGATAGAAAACCGAGCCCCCTAGCCACTCAAGATTAATGTTGTGTAGCACACAAAGCAATTGGGCTAATAGGTTCCACAGATGATCAAGGCCTTAGGACACCCCCTGCTGCTACAAAATAGACTAAAGCAGCATTCTTTATGCATTCACATTAACATGTTGACAACCATCCCTCTTTTTAAAAAAAAATCTTTAAGCATTAATATGCTTATATCCTCATACTTCCCTGTAACATCAAAGGAAGCCATTTGGCCCATCAGGTCAATGCCAGATCTCAGAGAAATCCTATTGCCCCACTTATTTCCATGTAATTTATTTTTTTCACAAGTATTCTTTAACTCTCTACAAGTTTTCTCAACAATAGGTTCCCAACCTGTGGTCCATGGACCCCTTGCTTAATGGTACTAGTCCATGGTATAAAAAAGGTTGGGCACCCCTGATCTGCACACTGGGAGAAATTTACAATATCTAGCAGGTTTTTGGGGATGCTGGAGGAAACCAGAGCACCTAGGAGAAACCCATGTGCTTCCTGGAAGGAGGTGCAAACCCCACACGTTATAATGGAGCTGTTCTATCTGCAGAACTGCAAGTGGGCATGATACCATTCTCTCTTTTGGGGTTGCACGGTAGCGTAGCGATTTTACAGTCCGCCAGCGGTAAGATCAGGATTCATTTCACACTGCTGTCTGTAAGGAGTTTGTATGTTCTCCCCGTGACTATGTAGGTTTCCTCCGGCTGTTCTGGTTTCCTCTTACGCTCTAAAGACCTTGTGGTTAGGGTTAGGAACTTGTGAACATACTGCGTTGGTGCTGGAAGCATGGTGACACTTGCGGGCCGCTCCCAGCATTTCCTGGCGCAAGTGACGCATTTTACTGTATATTTCAATGTACATGCCTAAAATAAAGAAAATTTTAGAATCCTGTTGTTCATATTGTGGTCAGATGGGAGAGGAGAGTTATACAGTGTTCCTTCTTTGCAACAATATACTAATGTCACAGACTCTGGAACATTCAATCATAGTTCACAGTTCAAAGTAAATTTAGTATCAAAGTACCTCTACGTCTCCATGTACAACCCTGAAATTCATTTTCTTGTGGGCATACTCTATAAATCTATAACAGAATAATAACCATAGCAGAATTAATGAAAGACCGCACCAACCTGGGCGATTGACCAGTGTGCAAAAGACAACAAACTGAGCAAATACAGAAAGGAAGAAATAATAATAATAAATAAACAAGCAATAAATATTGAGAATGTGAGATGGAGAGCCCTTGAGAGTGAGTCCATGGGTTGTGGGAGCATTTCAGTGACGGGGCAAGTGAAGTTATCCCTTTTGGTTCAAGAGCTTGATGGTTGAAGGGTAATAACTATTCCAGAACCTGGTGCTGTGAGTCCTCAGGCTCCTGTGCCTTCTTCCGGATGGCGGCAGTGTGACAAGAACGTGTCCTGGGTGCTGGGGGTCCCTGATGATGGATGCTGCTTTCCTGCGACAACGTTTTGCAGGAAATGATAAAATCACACAGAACAGAAACAGGCCCTTCAGCCCAACTGATCCATTCCAGCCACGATTCCCATCTAAGCTTGTCCCATTCACTCACATTTGGCCCATATTCCACCAAACCTTTCCTAACTATATACATCTCCAAGTGTTTTAAATGTTTTTAATGTACAGTACCTGCCTCAACCACTTCCTCTGGCAGTTTGTTCCATATAGAGCATAGAATATAGAACATTACAGCACAGTACAGGACCCTTGGTCCACAATATCATGCCGACATTTGAACCTACTGCAAGCTCAATCTAACCCTTCCCTCCCATGGAATCCCTGTGCCTAAGAGTCTTTTAAATATCCTTGATGTATCTATCTACCACCAGCCCTGGCAGTGTGTTCCACGTACTGTCTGTGTAAAAAAACTTACCTCTGATGTCCCCCATATATTTTTCTCCAATCATCTTAAAATTATGCCGCTTGTGTCAGCCATATATCGTCCACCCTCTGCCTTATAAAGTTGTCTCTCAAGTTCCTATTAAGCTTCTCTCAATCTATGGCTCCAGTTCTTGAATCCTGAATCCTGGGGAAAAGGACTGTGCCCATTCACCCAAGTTATGATTTAGATTTTATAGATCTCTCTATTCCATATCCCTCATTCTCCTGTGGTGCAGCGAATAAAAACCCAGCATTTTCCCTCGCTGTCCTTAACTCAGTCCCTCGAGCACCAGCAACATCCTCGTAAATCTCTACTGCACTTCTTCCAGACTTACAGCATCTTTCTATAGCAGGGAGACCAATCTGTCGGCTTAAAGCCTCAATACATAAACAGTTTAAGTCTGCTGCTCTGCAAGCAGCTCTTTCAGATACGTGTTGCCTCTCAATGTACTTGTAAAGGCAACACACTGGAAGACAATGTCCAACAAGCCCATTACACTCATTTGGTTTAATGTGACCCAGCTGATCCTTGATCTATTAAACTGACTGAATTAATGGTCCAGTACTTCGTGGTTACTCAGCTGTGATCCTTTCCTGGCCAATGACAGCAGCTCATTTAACTAATTGGCCAGAGTCACAGCAGGTTAACGAGCTTATATAACATTCCTCTGCTTTACTTCCTCCAGCTGCTCAACCCTCCGTGGTCTCTGCTTTGCTCTTCTGTACCCTATTGAGTGTTACCCTCTTCTTCCCTGTCCCTTCCTTCACCATATTCCACCACTTTCCCACCTGCAAGATCTCTGGACACAAACCCACAGCTTGTAAGTATCAGGAACGGTAGGTGGTGTAGTAATGTCACAATCAGCGCCATCGCTTTACAACACCGGCTCTGAGAGAGGGGTTCAACTCCTACCGCTGTCCATAAGGAGCTTGTACTATCTCCTCACAAACATGTGGGTTTCCTCCAGGTGACCAGGTTTCCTCAGACGTACGGGTTAGGGTTAGTGAGTTGTCGGCATGCTATGCTGGTGGCCAAAACATGGCGACATTTGTGGGCTGCTCAGCACAGTCTGCACTGATTTGGTTTGACACAAACAACAAATAAAGCTGATCTTTATCTTCATGAAATTACCATAGCTCCAGGGACTTTGGTCAGCTGAACTGGAGATGTGGGGTTACAGGATCCCACGAGAGCTTTCACACCTTCACCACCGCTGCAAAGCTGCAAGACCACTCCTCTCAGTGTCTCAAATTATGATGTCCATACTGTCTGGTGAAAAGGCTGAGCTGCAGAACTCCTTCTCTAAACAGCTTTACAAACTATAAGGTCGCCAATGTTTCTGGAACATGTTGGAATTTCCATGAATTTGAGGTTAACCTCTTGCTGTAACCAACCCAACAGGCAAACAAGAAGCTTTGCAAAGGTTCGTTTTCCTTTTAAACTCTTTTATTACATATGAACAGAGAGAGAGATGAGAGAAGGCAGGATGGTCAAGAAATACAACGTGTTGAGGACATTCTCACATCTTCTTTAAGGCTAAACTTGATTAGTAACTGTGTCAAACATTACAGGAAAGTGGCAAGAGAATGGGGTTGAGAGAGAAGATGTTAAAGGTTCAAAGGTACTTTCAATATCAGAGTATGTATACGGTATACAACCTGAAATTCGTCCTCTTCACAGAGATCCACGAATCAAAGAAACCCCAAAGAATGAATGATAGAAACATAGGAGCCCCAAAGCAACATCCTCCCACTCCCTTCGCACAAAAAAACAGCAAAGGCACTGTCTCCATCTCCCCCCACCCATGCCAGCAGAAGCACCGAGACACCCCCACCCCATGCGAGCAACAGCAGAAGCCCTAAAGAGTCCTTGATCCAGAGTCCATCAGACTTTAGTTCACAAACCTGTACTTCAGTAACTCAGACAGGCTGTCT
The DNA here is from genome assembly GCF_963921235.1 of Mobula hypostoma. Lineage (NCBI taxonomy): Eukaryota > Metazoa > Chordata > Chondrichthyes > Myliobatiformes > Myliobatidae > Mobula > Mobula hypostoma. The sequence goes on along the minus strand of NC_086120.1, from coordinate 31,668,080 downwards.
GTCCCAGTGAGGGAGAGACAGGTCGCTCCTGGAATGAGAGCACAGACCCGCAACTTGCTCTTCCGATGTTACAATCTTCCACCTTGTTTCTCCAGGCCCCCCGTCTCAAGGACTCGCTCGAGTACAGTGTCCTTCCTCCAACAGCAGCTGCTGATTAGCAAACGCTCTGCCTACTGTCCTAGTGTTGCAGAATCCATGCATCAGTCTCCCATGACACTTCAGTCGGTGAAATCAGCCGTAATTGAAAGGCAGAGCAGATTCTGCAGGCTGAATGACCTAGTTCTACTCCTATGCCTTATGGTCTTGAAACATTTGTCCAGCTGTCTCTCATATTCCCTTTGATGGATTGGTCCTAATTGGGGTAGTTGCAACGATGATTCAGGAAATGTGCCCAAAATCAAAGTTCTAACTAGATACAGACAGCTCACATGGGTGGGCAACATTGTTCAACTCTAGGCTCCCGAATCATTACCTCCATTCCAAGTTCTATCACAGCATCAATTTTCAGGTGGACCGACAGAATACTCAGAGTATGTCCTCAAAGTCTTCTTGGCAGACAGTTAATATCCTTGCTATCTTGTCAGAATCTCTTGAGAAGGAATAATTAAGATGGCACAGAGTCCCTTCATCAGAAGCCCAGCAAAACTGGTGAAAAGAATGCATCACTTCCCACACCATCCACCCACCATCACCTGTCCCAGCGTGGAAGGGTCTACAGATCCCACCTCAGTACTCATGGGACCCCTCCAACTCTTCTCCTCCCTTTCTCTGCTTTCTCTTTTTCTATTGTAAGGGATATATTATCAGCCGAGATTCAAAACAATCCCACATACTCCAAGCAACACACACAAAAAATACTGGTGGAACGCAGCAGGCCAGGCAGCCTCTATAGGAAGAGGTACAGTCGACGTTTCGGGCCAAGACCCTTCGGCAGGACTAACTGAAAGAAGAGATAGTAAGAGATTGGAAAGTGGGAGGGGGAAGGGGAGATCCAAAATGATAGGAGAAGACAGGAGGGAGAGGGATGGAGCCAAGAGCTGGAAAGTTGATTGGCAAAAGGGATAGGAGGCTGGAGCAGTTATTTTGATCAAACAATTCCACAAACTTTCACGGATACTTTGACCACATCTCCTCCCACACTGCTGCCTAAGTAGACATTACTCCATTTTTCTAGTCTATGTCTGTTTTGATGATAATGGTCACCAGTGTCTTCATCACCAATAGTCGTCACCACTTCTCCGAGATGGTTTCCTTTCTCCTTAATCACAATTACCCCTCTGCAGGTTTCTCAACCACGTCTGTTGCATTCTTGCATTTCTAGTCTTTTCTCCCACAAACAGCAAGGATAAAGTTTTCCCCAGTCTGTATCTTTCTCCCCACCAGCCTTTACATTCTACAGATCCTACTCTGTAATTTAAAGATTGTTTTTTTATTAAGATACAGTGCAAAATAGGCCCTTCCAGTCCTTCAAGTTGCACCGCCCAGCAACCCCCAGTTTAACCCTAACCTAATCACGGGACAATTTACATTGACCAATTAACCAATGTCTTTGGAATATGGGAGGAAACCAGAGCACCCAGAGGAAACCCACACTGTCAAGGAGAAAAGGTACGAACTCCTTACAGACAGCGATGATGGAACCCGGGTCACCTGTACTGTGGTCTGTTGTGCTAACCACTACACTACTGTGCCGCCTCCTTCAATATGAAGCCTCCAGCAGACAAGTTACTCTCTCCCCTCTCAGTGTTTCAAAGAGACCATTCCCAGCACAATGATGTGCCCAGATTCTACCTGTCACCCTGGCTATGAAGGATGGGTCTGGCCCCACTCCCGCGCAACGCCCCAGTCAGCTGGTCGTTGCCGCCATACCTGTCCTTCATAGAAAAGTTCTTCCAGGACAACGCCTTTGATCACAAGGCTATCAGGCAGTGGTTGGCACGTAATATCCTGCAGGCACTGCAGGAGAAGGACGTGATGGACATAGTTGGGTGGTTCCCTGAGCAGACCGTCCAGTTCATCTGGCAAAATGCCTCATCGCCAGACCTCACCAACAGGCACCAGGACCTCACCTAGCTGGTGGTGAGAGGGGTCCTCCCAGTCAGATCCCTCCTGTACGCCCAGAACGTCGTCTCCACACCCCGCTGCCCACGGGAGGACTGCAGTGAGGAGGAGTCTGTGACCCACCTCTTTGCACACTGTCAGTTCGCAAAGAGGGTGTGGAGGAGGATGGACGGGCTAGTGTCACGTTTCATTCCCAGCAGCTGCGTAACAGAGGATTCTCTGATCTACGGGCTGTTCCCGGGGACACACACGGAGACCAACATCCGGTGCTGCGGGCAGATCATCAACTCGGTGAAAGACCATCTTTGGTCGGCCCGAAACTTGATGATCTACCAGCACATGGAGATGTCCGTGGGAGAATGCTGCCGACTGGCACATTCTCAGCTGCAGGAGTACGTGCTGAGGGACGCACTGAAACTCGGTGCAGCCACCGCAAAGGCCCGGTGGGGAAGGACCACGGTTTAGGGTTCTTCTCCCGCGGGAGTGGGAGGGGTCAGGTGGTGGGGAGTATACCCCTCAACAATGGTGTGGAAAAGTGAAACAACAGAGTGCCACGTGGGTGGCTAAAAGTGTGGAAATGTATAGACAGTAATGGAAACATCTGTAAAGGATTGACAGTCATTGAATGGTTTATTGTACATAATTTTATTTTTGAATAAAGTATATTTTGGAAAAAAAAATGCTTTGGTTTACGCTTCAGCCTCAGCCAAAAGATGTGAATCCTGGCTAAGGTTGAAGAGAAAACCAAAGTATTTTTTTTACACCGTCCCATGCAGCAATAGCAGAGAGAACACCTGCCCTTTTACGTAGTGGCGCTAACACTGGCTCCAGCTATAATTCACTTGTACTTTTTCCAGTTTTGTGTGCTGCCTTTGTGGTCTCAGCAACGAGCTCCTCTTCACTGAAGGAAACATGTTATTTGTGCAAACACCATTCAGAACTTCTCTATTCGGTCCAAGAGGATGGTCCTGAGCTCCCAGTCACTTTAACTCTCCATTCTGAACTCTGTCTTTGGCTTGTACTGTTCCAATAATACCCACCATGAGCTCAAGGAACAGAATCTAAGCTGACTAGGTGTAGAAACACAGCACTAAATTCGGCAACTTCAGACAACCAGCTTCGCTAGTTTGCATCAGAACTGGCCAGTTCATCAATGTGTTGCACTATCCCTGCATTCCTCTCTCTATGGGTGCTGCCTGACCAGATGAATATCTTCAGTATTCCCACTTTAATTCCCGATTTCCAGCATCACAGTTCCTATGTTGGTTTGTTTTCATTTTCTCTCTCTTTCTGTTTTCATTCATTTCCTTTGACTTCAGAATCAGAATCAGGCTTAATATCATTGATATATGGCGTGAAATTTGTTGTTTTGTGGCAGCAGTACATAAAAATTACTATAAATTCCAAAAAATATAGAAATATAAATTAAATAAGTAGAGCAAAAAGAGGGCAAAAGCAAAGTTGGTTTATTGTCCGTTCAGAAATCTGATGGCGGAGGAGAAGAAACTGTTCCTAAAATGTTAAGTGTGTGTCTTCAGGTTTCTGTACTTTCTCTGTGATGGTAGTAGTGAGAAAAGGGCATGTCCTGGGTGAAGGGGGCCCTTGAGGATGGATGCTGCCTTTTTGAGGCATTGCCCTTTGAAGATGTCCTCGATGCAGGGAGGCAAGTGGCCATGATGGAGGCGGCTGAGTTTGCAATCCGCTACAGCTTGAGCAGTGGTGTTTCCATACCGTGCAGTGATGCAACCAGTTAAAATGTGTCAATGGTACAACCGTAGAAACCTGTGAGAGTCTTTGGTAACATACAAAATTTTATTATATATGTAGTAACTTTGCACAGTCAAAAGGCACATCAGCAGCTATATTTGATTAGGTGGTTGAGAAGATTTTGTATGTCACCAAAGACTCTCACAAATTTCTACAGAAATATATATATATATGTGTGTGTGTGTGTGTGTGTGTGTGTTTGTGTATATACGTGTGGCTAAGGTGACTTAAGATTTTTGCTCAGTACTGTATTTGTCAATGTGGAGCAGAGAACAAGTTTGGTGGAAGCAAAGGATGTTGGGAACGGTGAGGAGTACTGAGGAAGGGTGTGGGACAGATGGCGGAGGAGAGCCGGGGGCAGGGGATGGCACAGGTGCAAGCACACCCAGCCCAAAGACACCAGGCAAGGTCATTTGATACCAAACAATTGGTTTATTGATCATTACAGAATGTCTCTCTGGCACTTCCCACTCCCTCCCCTCACCCTTCCCCATTTCCCAAGCATTATTCCCTTCTCCCTGCCCCCTTCTCACTCTCAGAATCACTCAAATACGTCCTGAAATTTGTTTTTTTTTGTGGCAGCAGTAACAGTGCAATACTCACAAACGTACTCTGCAAAAGTCTTGGGCACCCCAACTATATATATGTGCCTAACACTTTTACACAGTACAACGGTACAGTTTATCTCCTCTAGCCAGATTAGCAGCGGCAAGTCCTCAATAACCTTTCTCAGCCACCTGTATCCGTCAGCCTCTTTGGGTCTCCTTTTACAGGCAGTTCTTTTCTTGCCAGCCCTTTCTTTCTCTGCAAATTTAAACACACTTTTGCGTTCCAACTTCTCCCACTTCCGATGAAAGTTGATGGACCTGAAATGTAGCTCTCCCCGCTGATGCTGGCTGACTTGCTGACTAATTCCAGTGTTTGATACCTTTTTTTTTCCAGTGCTCACAAAATTGGAACTAATTGATCGTCAACCCCAAGAGACTGCCCGAGAAGAATGTTTCACAATATAAGCAACCTCGCACAATCTAAAACATACACTCCTCCTTCTGCCCAACCCCACACCTCAGCAAGTGTTTTAATTAAAGATGTTAACGTGTGCAGTTTTTACAAAATGATAAGCAACCTGAAAAAAGCTACATCACTAAAGCTGAACAGTAGGTCAATTGTGCTGTATGTGTTATGAGATACAAATTTAATAAAACATAAAGCACTATCTATAAGAGTTTAATATGTCTCAGTTGCTATTGCTTAATTAGGTGAAAATGTGCCATGTGGTGTACTACTGACCCCTTCAGGCACAGGTATTGTCCAGGCTAATCTCCAGATACTGTCAGTGATGATAATGGTGATAGCAGGTCACAGGTGCCTCTGGTTCATCCAAGTGAAATGGAGCTCTCGCTCCTGACTTGTAGGAATACTGACAAACTTGCACATGAACAAAGAATACTTAAATAATTGTCTCGGGGGGTGGGAGGGTGGCTGTCTCCTACAGGGTGCTCCAGATTTTAGTGGAGGAAAGAATTTTAGAAAATCTAGGGTTGCACATTCTTAATGTTCATATTTAGGAGAATAAGGACGTCATACCCAACAGCATTTAGTGGCTATCTCTAGTTGTCTCCAAGGTGGTGGTGGGCCACTGCCATCCTCCCAATCAAGGTGCTTGTAAGAATAAGTGCAGAACAAGGTGTTATGGACCTTGAGCCTGCTCTGCTATTATTACATCATTGCTGACATCACGACTATGCAGCGACTACATTTCACGGAGTTTGAGGAGATTTGGTATGTCACCAAAGTCACTTACAAATTTCTACGGGTGAACTGTGGAGAGCATTTGAACTGGCTGCTATGAGTTGGCGGGGGTGGGGTGGTGGTGGTGGGGCTACTGCACAGGACTGAAAGAAGCTGCAGGAAATTGTGAACCTAATGACACCAGCCTCCGTAGTATCCAGGACATCTTCAAGGAGCGATGCCTTAAGAAGGCAGCATCCATCATTAAGAACCCCATCACCCAGGACATGCCCCAGTCTCATTGCTACCATCAGCAAGGACGTGCAGCTGCCTGAAGGCACACACTCAATGACTCAAGAACAGCTTCTTCCCCTCTGCCATTTGATTCCTGAATGGATTTTGAACCCATGAACAATACCTCAGTAAATTTTATTTTTATATTTGCGCTGCTTATTCATTTAACTACTTAATATATTTATGTATATTTACTGTAATTCACTTTTTTTCTCTATTATTATATATTGCATTATGCTGCTACCACAAGGACAGCAAATTTCACGAGTTTAGCCAGTGAAATGGGCCCTTTGGCTCGTCATATATACACCAACCTCTCTGCCCATCTACACCAATCCCGTCTGCCTGCATTATATGCGTATCTTTTATGTCTTAACTCTCTAAATTTCTCTTGAACATAGAGATTTTATCTGATTGCAGCACTTTCTGTGGTAGCAAGTTCCAAATATCAACTACTCCATGCCAAAAAAAAACTTTTCCCTCAAACCCCTTCTAGTTCTCACCTTAAGCCTTGTGTCCTCTTGCTTTTTCATATACCATTACCTCATGAAAAATATTCTATCTACCCTATGCATGTTGTACCTGTAAATACTTGCATCAGGTCAACTTTCTGTTTCTTTTGTTCCACATCCTTCCTGTAGTGGTGACCAGAACTGTGATCAATACTCCAAGTATGTTCTTATCAGGACTTTTACAACAACCAAGATGAAATCTGAAATAAAAACACAGAATGCTGGAAATCTTGGAGAGAGAAACTGAAATTTTGCTTCAGATCAATCATCCTTCGTTAGAACTGAACTGACATGATCTGTAATGTTAATGCCCTTTCTGCACTGACATTGCCAGATCTAATAGGAATTTTTGAAAGATTTATTTTATTATTTAGAGATACAGCACAGAACAGGCCCTTCTGGCCCAACGAGCCACACCGCCCACCTATTTAACACGTAATCACAGGACAATTTACAACGCTCAATTAGCCCACGAACTGAAACGTCTTTGGACCTTCAGGCGAAACCCATGGATCACAGGAAGAACAAACAAGCTCCTTGGAGATGGCGTTGAAACTGAACTCTGAACTCCAAAGCCCTGAGCTGTAATAGTGTCACACTACCGTGGCACCCTACTTGTGGTCTGTTTATGGTTGACCCAGTCAAAGGCTGAGGTCCACCTTCCTGTCCATCCCAACAACTCTTTACTCACTTATTGGCCAAAGATCTTTCACAGCCTTGAAAATACTTAATGACAACGCCAACTTCTCTCTCCAAAGTATAGAGCTCTCAGAGTATTTTAGAGAAGGGAGCACCAGAATTTAGATCTAGCAAAATAAACTAATAGTAAAGAAAGTAACAAGTTATTTACATGATCTTTGGAGACAGCTTATCTACTGATGTCTATTATAAAACCACATACTCTCTCAGCTACCTCTTCCCACCCTGTTACTTGTAACACCATCCCCTTCTCTCAATTCCTCCATCTCCCCTGAACCTGCTGTCAGGATGAGGCTTTTCATTCCAGAACCAAGGAGATGTCCTCCTTCTTCAAAGAAAGGGGCCTCCCTTCCTCCACTATCAATGCTGCCCTCAACCACATCTTTTCCATTTCTCACAAGTCTGCTTGCACATCATCCTCTTGCCACCCTGCCAGGGTTCCTCTTGCCCTCACCAACCAGCCAACCAGCCTCTGCATCCAGCACATAATTTTCTGCAACTTCTGCCATCTCCAATGGGATCCCATCACCAACCACATCTTTTCTTCTGCCCACTTTCTGCTTTCCACAGGGATAGCTCCCTATGTGACTCCCTAGTCCATTCATCCCTCCCCACTGATCTCCTTCCTGCCACTTATCCTTGCAAGCAGAACAAGGTGCCCCTACACCTCCTCCCTCACTACCATTCAGGGCCCCAAACAGGTGAGGCAACACTTCACCTGTGAGTTGGTTGGGTTCATATACTGTGTCCAGTGCTCCTGGTGTGGCCTCCTGTATATTGGTGAGACCTGGCGTAGATTGAGAGACTGCTTCACTGAGCACCTACATCCCATCTGCCAGAAAATGTGGGATCTCCCAGTGGTCACTCATTTTAATTCCATTTCCAATTCCCAGTCCGTTATGTCTATCCATGGCCTCCTCTACTGTCACGATGAGGCCACACTCAAGTTGGAGGAACAACACCTTCTATTCCATCTGGGTAGGCTCCCAACCTGATGGCATGAACATTGATTTCTTGAACTTCTGGTAATACCCCCCCCCCCACCCTTCTCCATTCTCCATCTCCTTTTCCCTCTCTCACTTAATCACCTCCCTCTGGTACTCCCCCCCCCCTTTCTTTCTTCCATGACCTTCCCCCTTTCTCCAGCCCTGTATCTCGTTCACTAATCAACTTTCCAGCTCTTTGCTTCACCCCTCCCCCTCCCAGCTTCACCTATAACTTTGTGTTTCTCCCTCCCCCCCCCCCATCTTTTAAATCTACTTCTCATCTTTTTCAACTGTACTCTTTTCCATAGATGCTGCCTGGCCTGCTGAGTTCTTCCAGCATTTTGTGTGTGTTGCAATTATTTATATGATTACATTTTGAAGTCAACATTTAATGTTGAAATTGCCCACATGACACTTAAATTGGAATTCCTGAGTAAACAATAGTCTGTAATGATTTGGGATGACATTTGAAGCTTTGACAAACTTCTACAAATGTGCAGTGGATAGTATATTGACTTGCTGCATCACAGCCTGGTATGGAAACACCAATGTCCTTGAATGGGAAATCCTACAAAAAAGTAGTGAATAGGGCCCAGTGCATCACGGGTAAAGCTCTCCCCACATTGACCACATCTACAGGGAGCACTGTCGAAGGGATGGGGCGTCCATCATCAGCGTCCCCCACCATGTCCTGAGTGCTCTCTTCTCACCACTGCTATCAGAAAGAAGTTACAGGAGCCTCAGGACTCACACCACCAAGTCCAGGAACAGTTATTATCCCTCAACCATCAGGCTTTTGAACTAAAGGGGATAACTTCACTCAACTTCACTTGCCCCATCATTGAAATATTCCCACAACCTATGGACTCACCTTCAAGGACTCTTCATCCCATGTTCTCAATATTTGTTGTTTATTTATTTACTTATTATTATTATTATTATTATTATTTCTTACTTTTGTACTTGTGCAGTGTGCTCTTTTGCACATTGGTTGAACACCCTAGTTGGTGCAGTGTTTCATCGATTTTGTTAAGGTTATTATTCTATAGATTTATTGAGATCGCCCACAAGAAAATGAATCTCAGGGCTGTATATGGTTACGTGTATGTACTTTGATAATTAATTTACTTCTAACCTTTTGAACTTTGAACTTTGAATGTAGTTGCAGACTCCAACCAGGCAGCAGAGGACTTTCTGAATTGACTGCAAAACACCTTGAACGATTTTCCAGTATGTTCACATCTTCACCTATAGGCTCCCAAATAAAATCTTGTTAAAGGTATTTCATGGAACTAATCCTATTACTTTTCCTTGGTTCTGTGCATTGATGAGCACAGCCTTGAAGTGCTTCTTTGTATCTGATATGATGCTTGATGTGCTGGCATGAAGATGTTTACACTCAACTGAGAATAGGATCGGGATCGAGAGTGGGGGTGACATTGCTGTCAGAGAATTGAGTGAATATGAAAATATTAGAATCGGAGTATTTGTACTGTCTATATGAAAAGACATCTACATTGCTTTGCAGTCCAAGGCTGCCCCCTTATGGCCCAAAGAAGTTTAACATCTACAGGAATCATTAATCAAAAATATTTGACTCTTACAAATGCAATTTTCAGTTTGCTCTTGTCTGTACCTGCTATAAGAGATGAGTCCTGCTAGGGAGCATGGGGGGGTGGGGGAATGAGGCCCCTCAACACAAACATACCAAAGTAATTCACCAAAGAGATCACTGTCTCATCTCAGTGAAGTGCCCAGAGACATTTCTCTACACAATAGGCAGTGCCGAGATGCAAGCTTTTATCAGTGAAGTTAAATTACAAAATACCAAGTAAACAAAGAGCTAAAAAAATTAATGCAGCCCATGGGCCAAGTTAAAGTCTGATGAGAGGAAAGCAATATCTTAAATGTGTACAATTTACAAAACCCAATTAAAACTGAAATGTAAATTGTCTAATTAAAGCAGAATTCATTAACAGTTTCCCCCAATGGTATTAACTAAGAGCTCACCGGAACTAGTGACACTACACCAGGGATCATGTATTTGAGGATGCAATTCCCTATATTTTTCACGATAAAGTGTTATTTTCCCCATCTCATTCCTTCTACTGTAATTTATAGCTGTTGGCGAGAATTATGTGATAAGCATCCTGAACCGCATCTGAGGAGAACAGAACCCTTGGCTTGGACACCATCCAGTTCAAAAGTGTATTTGAGCACCCACCATGCTGCCACCACATCTAGCTCACTGTAGCAGCAAATTGTCAAGGATCCTTCAAACAGCTCCTCTCAAGTCCATGATCTTGACAGTGTCCCTTCATAATTAGACCATAAAATATAGGATCAGAATTAGGCCATTCAGCCCATTGAGTCTGCTTTGCCATTCCATCATGGCTGATTTCTTATCCCTCTCAATCCCATTTTCCTACCTCCTCTCCAAAACTCTATCGCCAGGTCCCTCCATGTACACACCCTTACTATCCTTTTTTGCTCTTTATGCACTATTTAGTTAATATATATATATATATATACTGGCTAAAGAAATTCCTCATATCTCTGTTCTAAAAGAATACCCTTCTTTTCTGAGGCTGTGCCCTCTGCTCCTAGACTCCCCTACTCTAGGAAACATCCTCTGCACATTCACTCTATCTCGGCCTTACCATATTTAGTAGGTTTCAATAAGATAGTTATTCTTTTTAACTCGTGAGTACAAGCCCAGAGCCATCAAATGCTCCTTATTCATTAACCATTTCATTCCCGGGATCATTCTCATGAACCTCTTCTGGACCTTCTCCAATGCCAGCATATTATTTCTTAGATAAGGGATCCAAAACAGCTCACAATACTCCAAGTGCAGTCTGACCAATGCCTAATAAAGCCTCAACATTATCAGCAATTGCACACGATCCTAATTAGTAAATCTACCACCACCTCTTTGTCATGGTATCAAATAGTCAGAACTCCTACCCATCTATGTTGAAGCAGCCATACTGCAGAGGTGTATAAGCCCTTCTTGATGGGCAAAAATAAAAGGCAGCATGAGCACACTGGACAAAAAAAGTTAATAAGTTGCTAATACTTCATGTAGGCAAGAGTCTCAAATGAATGTTATGGTCTTCTGCTGAATCCTTCTACGTTCAGTTCATGTGATCAGGTTTAGAAAGTCTTTGTCCAACATTCATTACTATCTACCATTGGTTATTTTATGGGGATCTTTACTGCTCTTAGGGGGATATATAACCATATAACCATATAACAATTACAGCACAGAAGCAGGCCATCTCGGCCCTTCTAGTCCGTGCCAAACTCTTATCCTATCCTAGTCCCACCGACCTGCACTCAGCCCATAACCCTCCATTCCTTTCCTGTCCATATATCTATCCAATTTAACTTTAAACGACAACATTGAACCTGCCTCAACCACTTCTGCTGGAAGCTCGTTCCACACAGCCACCACTCTCTGAGTAAAGAAGTTCTCCCTCATGTTACCCCTAAACTTTTATCCTCTAACTCTCAACCCATGTCTTCTTGTTTGAATCTTCCCCACTCTCAATGGAAAAAGTCTAACCACGTCAACTCTATCAATAGCATCTGCAGTTATGCACAGTTCACCCTCCCATGTGGGGAATGTGGGCAGCATTGTGGTTAGCGTAACGCTACTACATCACCTGCTGTACAATCGGCATTCAATTGCTGCCATTGTCTATAGGGAGTTTGTACGTTTTCCCTGTGACCATGTGGGATTCCTCAGGGTGCACCAGTTTCCTCATACATTCCAGACTTATGATTAAGGTTAGTGAGTTGTGGGCATGATATGTTGACACTGGAAGTTGACACTGCAACACTTGCGGGCTTCCCAGCAAAATCCTCACTGATTTGATTTGATGCAAGTGATGGATTTCACTATACGTTCTGATGTACATGTAACAACTAAAGCTAATCTTAATCTTTGTCTGAATCAACACACACAAAATACTAGAGGAAATCAGCTGGCCAGGCAGCATCTATGCAAAAGAGCATCATCGATGTTTCGGGTCGAAACCTTTTGGCAGGACTTCTGAGTTCCTCCAATATTTTGTGTGTTGCTTGGATTTCCAGCATCTGCAGATTTTCTCTTCTTTGTCTTAATCAGTTGACTGATGACAGTGGTCTTCTGGATAAGTGTGAACATTACAACTGCTGGCAGATGATTTATTGGAACCAAGCCAAAATCTGACCACAGACAGGGTCAATAAGTCAAAGAGACATTGCCATTCAGTGATCCAAGGTACATGGCCCATGATTTCTAGAAGAGTGCATCATGGATTTTTCACCCTGAGCTCTTAATAAACCTCAAACACGAGGAAATCTGCAGATGCCGGAATTTCAAGCAATACACATAAAAGCTGCTGGTGAACGCAGCAGGCCAGGCAGCATCTCTAGGAGGAGGTACAGTTGACGTTTCGGGCTGAGGCCCTTCGTCAGGAAATAAACCTGTTGGCAAGGTCTTACTAAGTAGAAAATGCCATGGAAAGATGCAAAGCTGATATTTTACCTTTCATCAGGACGGGAGGTGGTTAGTGACCAATTGAGTTTAAAGATGCAGGAAAGGGAGTGAGTTAAGGGGCCGAGAGACTCAAAGCTGAGGTCTGTGATAGGATGCCGACCAGAAGAGATTAAATGACAAAAAAAGTGACAGAGCCGGGGGAAAGAATTGGAAATAAGATTGAATTCAGCAATTCCAAACAATTAATGTTCAGCCTGCAAGCTTGAATGTGCCTGGTTGGTTGTGCTGGCCATTCTTCAAACTGGTGGTGTGGTTCAGTGGAATAGTCCAGGCAGAAAGGTCTGAATGAGGAGCATGGAGATCCTTGTCCCCAACACCAATGATTCAACATAATGCTACTTCAGATTTCCAGCATTGACAGTAACACTTGGGTGTTGTTGACCAGAAATATTAACAGGAAGCTTATTGTTGCTTTACATGAAAGGCAGAATAATACAACTCCGAGAAGCTCAGCTACTTCCCCCAGCCCCAGAGATACTTCAGCCTTATCTAAAGGCTAGGTAAGACTTCGGTGCAAGTAAGCTTTCAGTGCTAGGGATGTCGATCACAATCTGTACATTCACTTCCAGTACATCTATATTAAACTTATCATGATCTTTGAATCCTCAATAGTCTTGTCCCTCCCCATCTTTGTAACCTTCTCCAACCTTACAATCCTCAAAGGTCGCTGCACAACAATTCCGCCATCTTATGCATCCTAATTTTCCTAATTACTCCACAACTGGCTGTAATCTTGAATTATGCCCATGATAATGGAAGTGCACACAGAATATTTAAGGAAAAGGGATTGACAGGTGTGCTGCCGTCAGAGCTGTTAGACCCAATGGTTGCCTCCTGTGCTGTGATAATTCTACAATTCTACACCCTCAACTGTTGGAGTCCTATATTCTGGAATTTAGCCGCGTAGTGCAGTGGTTAGCACAATTGCTTTACAGTGCCAGTGATCACCCACCAGGGTTCGATTCATGCCTCTGTAAGGAGTTTGTACATTCTCCCCAAGGCTGCATGGGTTTCCTCACATCTTCCAAAGACGTATGGTTAGAGTTAGGGTTAGTGAGTTATAGGCATGCTATTTTGGTGCTGGAAGTGTCGTGACATTTGAGGGCTGCTTCCAGCTTAATCCTCACACTGTGTTGGTCATTGATCAAAATGACACCATTCGTTATATTTCTACCTACATGTGACAAGTAAAGCTAATCTTTAATCTTTCCTTCCCCAAACCTCCTCAAAACACAAACCTCGCTGACCAAGCATTATTTCACATGCCCGGGTATCCCTTGATATAGCTTCATGTCCAACCTTTAATGGCATTTTATTCTATTCTATTCTGAAATACAGCGTGGAATAGACCCTTTCAACCCTTTAGGCCGTACCACCCACTGCCCCCAGCAACCCCTATTTAACCCTAACCTAATCACGGAACAATTTACAATAATCAATACTACCCAGCATGTCTTTGGATTGTATAGGAGGAAACCAGAGGACCTGGAAAAAACCCATGCAACCCACAGGGAGGACATGCAGAGACTCTTTACAGAGGACATTCAGAATGAACTCTGGACACCCCTAGCTATAATAGCACCACACTAACCACGGTGGCGACCAAATCATACTACTATGAAGCATGTGTAGTCACCTGACTAAAGATGCTTTATTTACAAGTTACTGCCATTATCCACATCCAGGCACAGCCTTTGGTAAGTACACTCCTTTCTTAGTCCCTTTACTTTGTGAGTTCAAACCCAAATCCGGGGACCGTACCACAGTTCCAGTGCTGCTCCAGAAAAGGCATCCTTCTGCTGAGATTTATTCTGGTGCACATGCCTTCTTCTCTTGCCAGACAAACAGATTGGTAATTTTAAATGCTGAGGTCAAGGGAGTTAATCCTGGTCTCTTGCGCAGTATTCATATTTCCATCAGTGTCACAAGAAGGACTTCATTCCCTAGAATTTAGGAGAATGAAGGGAGATCTTATAGAGGCATACAAAAGTACAAGGGGTATAGATGGGGTGAATGCATGCAAGCTTTTTCACCCGAGATGGAGTAAGACCAGAATTAGAGCTCATTGATTTAGGGCAGGGGTTCCTATGGGGTCCACAGACCTCTTGCTTAATGGTATGGGTCCATGGCATAAAAGGTTGGGAACTCCTGATTTAGGGTCACATGAATTGAACACAATGGACAATGGCATTCATTTGAGAGGAATAATAAATTAGCCATGATGGAATGGTAGAGCAGACTCAACACGCCAAATGGTCTGAACTCCTGTGTCTTATTGGTGAAAGTTTTAACATTGAGGGGGAACTTCTTCACGCAGAGGGTGGTGCAAGTGTGCAAGGAGCTACCAATGGAAATAGTAGATGCGGGTTCAATTGCAAAATTTAAGAGAAGTTTGTATAGGTACATGGATGGGAGGAGTATGTTGGACTATGGTTTGAGTACAGGTAGGTGGGACTAGGCAGAAAAATAATTCAGCATGGACTAGGTAAGCCGAGCAGCCTGTCTCTGTGTTGTAGTGCTCTATGACACAGATTAGCATTGAGTCCTGAAGAAGGATCTTGGCACAAAAATGTCGACAGTTTATTCATTTCTATTGATGCTGGTTCCTCCATCATTTTAGAAACATACAAACATGGGAAACCTACAGCACAACACAGGCCCTTCGGCCCACAAAGTTGTGCCAAACATGTCCCTACATTAGAAATTACTAGGCTTACCTATAGCCCTCTATTTTACTAAGCTTCATGTACCTAGCTAAATGTCATTTAAAAGACCCTATCGTATCCGCCTCCACCACCGTTGCCGGCAGCCCATTCCACGCACTCACCATTCTCTGAGTAAAAAACTTACCCCTGACATCTCCTCTGTACCTACCCCCCAGCACCTTAAACCTGTGTCCTCTTGTGGCAACCATTTCAGCCCTGGGAAAAAGCCTCTGACTATCCACACGATCAATGCCTCTCATCATCTTACACACCTCTATCAGGTCACTTCTCATCCTCCGTCGCTCCAAGGAGAAAAGGCCGTGTGTGCTGCTTTGGCTTTCCAGCCTCTGCAGATTTTCTCATGCTTATCGTTACATTTTTAGGACCTTATTTGGCACTAATTGAGTACTATGCATTCTTAAAGTAATTATACTTGGTGACTTCGAAAGAAATACATTAACATAGTTTATTTTTTGTTAGATTGTCTAATTTCAGGACATGGGACTTCTGCCCTCAATCTATTCAACAGTGCTCACTGAAAATGTGATAGGAGACTGTATGCCCAATTGAAACATGCAAACTGACCGCATTAAGCACACATTGGTAGGAAGGAAAACATCAGAAATTAACATTTAAAAGAATGGTGCAAAACAGTGCTTTTGATTTAAAAAAAAATTTATTGGTCATAGTTGAACAACTGAAAATACCCAAGTACATATATACACTTTACATTTGGTTTTTTGTGCGGTTTATAATATGGTCTCTTTACAATCTCAAACACTAAAAAAAGCCAAACAAAAATCAACCTATAACAAGGGTTGAGATACAAGTTATATTAGTAACAAATATGTGTACAGTAACTGAAGTACCTGTGTCTGCCTTTCACTCCTCAGTAAAACATGTTCCCATCAAACGAAGACACTTTTGATAATTAAATGAGCCAGCGATTTTTCTCCATCCATTCTAATTTTTATTTGTTGGGAGAGGTGGGTGTGGGTGTGAATGGCCTCAAGGAGACAGAACCATAAAGTGTGATGGGGAGAAACCTCTGGCTCCAATCTGGATCTCTCACTACCCACCGGCATCCTTGGCTCCTGGCTCAATTTTATCTCAAGTGAGGCTGGGTGGGGGGAGATCCACTTCACAATTTCGAAAAGTAAGGCAGCCTAACAAGAACCAATGAAAACAAAGTATGTAGATATTGCTAACATACACATTAGGAATGAACAGTGAATAAAGTCTGGGCAGGCGCAAACCCTAAACCTGCTCTTGTTAAAATATAACATGTATGGTGCTCCGAAATGGAAAAGGCAATTTAAATACAAACCCCAGAAGCACTGCAGAGGAAACATTTACAGTACAACATTTGGAATAAAAAGAACTTTGTTCTGCTTAGCAATCCCTTACGAATGCTAAGCAGAGAAAACTGAACTAAACAGAAAAGCTGGAAGTTAAGAATAATAAAAGGTCAGGGAACACTCAGCAGGTTATGAACATTAGTTAAACAAAGGGAATTCAGCAGATGTTCAAAGCATAAACCTCAGTTTAGAACTGGGTGTTATGCAAAATAATTTGGTTGGATTAATTAATTAATCCATCTCATAAGCACTTCCAGTCACTTGCACACCCTCCCATCTGGAGATGAAGATAAATTATGTTCTGTTGTTTGCTGCTTCCCAGGACTTTAGAATGGCTTATGGTCCACATCCATCCAAATACAGTTTGTTCACAGACAATTAAATAAAACTCCAACAAATTTCTCCACAGATACTATGATCTGCTTACTTTGATCTAGGTGTTTTAACCAGATACTGCTGTAAAAGGGCAAGGTCAAGCCCATAAAACAGCAAAAAAAAGGTGTTGTTTTACCTCAACCGTCTAACCAAATTCATAGTGACAGCCCTTCAATGCAAAGTACACTGCCACGTAACAAAAGCAAAATAAACCAAAAGGAGATCACATGAAGCATTTAGCTGATAAAAGATAATTTCACTTACAAGTCCACAATGTGTTAATAAGTGACTTCTGGTATTAGTTTGGAATTAATTGCTCCACAATCTGAGATAATAATAGCTATACGGCAATGAAAAGAGGGCAAAGTACACAGACCTGCTGCACGGACCAACTCCCTCAGTAACTCCTCAGATGTTCAATCACACATTAAATTTTCTTCCCCCTTCTCGCTACATGGGCTACATTATTAGTCTGGATGCATTGCTCCAGTAATCATCCCATGTGGCCATTCTTTACCTAGGAAGCTAGAAGGGGGTGGGAAATCTCAGTTCCTGATTCAACTCATTTCCCACTGCATTACTCAAGAATGCAGGGGCTTCTGCTTGTTACTGACTACCAATGACCCTTACTCAAGAAGTGTCATTGGTACGGAGGAACAAGCAGAAGCCCCCTTTCCCAAACCTAGTGTCATGTGAAATGTGACAAAGCACATCTCTCCAAATAGTTTTACCGCAGGTCAGCAAGTTCAGGGATGAAAGTTTTCCTTTTGAGCAAAAGCATTTTTATACTCATTAAAATAAAATCAATTGCTCATTTACACACCAACAAATTCACCGTATTTTCTGAATATCACCATTTGTCAGGCAAGAAAACAGACAAACATATTTTCTATGGGTCCAAAATTAAACTTGCTTTGTTCTCTGGGGAAGAAAATGGCTAATGTACCATGAAGTGATCCATTACACAAAGTGATTTACTCTTCTGTTAAGCACAAATTTTACTTTTAAGTTTTTTTGCCCTCTCGATTAGTACAAGGACATAACATAATCCATAAATTTATTAAGGCTGACTAATGTTCTCCTCTCACACTAGGCGAACACTCAGCAGCATCCTTAATGTCTCAATGATACTTGCTGTAACTCACATTTGCCAATTTTGTAGTGCTCAGCTGATTTCAAAACAAGAATGGAGCAAACCATCTGGGACCAAATGTTGCATTTTCATAAACAAGCACATTCAAAGAATAATCTGACGCACATTTGTCCAGTTTGCTCCTCTCCTTGCAGCTTGCCTCCGTGAGCTGCCTCTCTGCTGCAGTGCATTTGTTCAAGGTGGAAGAATCCCTTTGTCCTTGTTGCATTGCAACATTAAAAATCCAAAAGTGTACAGTATTACATGGAAAGAGGCCATCCGGCCCATTTTCTCAATGCCAGCTCATTGCCTTGTGATGCTTCACACCAAGCAACAATTCCTGGAGTGATGCTACTTCCTTCACTTCTCCGAGTTAGTGTCCATGCTTGTTAGAAAAACCTGAATGTTGATTGCAAGCAGGGTATAAATTTGCCCTGATTACCACATTCATCTGTTCCTATTAGCACACTTTTCAGCACTGTTTCATTCCCAGAAGAGAGCCTGGGCAAGTTTTCTCCAATATTTGTTCAGATCAGAGCCATTAAGGCCCATAGGACTAGTCCGAGTGATAGGTCAACCAGGATTAGCTCATGGCCTAATTAATTATGCTTAAATATTGTTTTCCAATAAGCAAAGTTGTTGACAAGCTTCAGGATACAGTAACAAAGCTCTTCAGTCCATTAATAGTTTAGCCAATTCATAAAACCATGGACTAAAGATAATCTGACACTGCTCACACATAGTGTCAGATTTTCTGCCAGGTCCCTGACCTATAAGAGATTCAACAGCGCTATCCAAGGAAAACTGAATGTGGGTTGCTGGAAAAGAGGAGGCCAAAAGGAATTAAAGCAGGCCAGCCCATCCATTTGATGTCAATTTGTCTATCCCTGGAGCTCTATTAATAAGGGCACTGAGTGACAAATGTGTTGTACGACAGATGATCATGTCTGCTTGTCCGGTGGGTGGAGAGGAAAGCAGCAATGTAAATCCACTCCTCTAGGCTACTGAACACATGCATAGGTTTAACTCGGCCCCAATTTTAAGAGGGGTCAGTGCCATTTACATGGAAGACTGTATATACTAATGACAAAATGGCCAGGCGAAGTGGACACAACTGGGCAATTCTATCAGTCCTGTTGACCACATTATTATTAATCACAAAGATTCATTTTCAGCATGACTGTTTTCCACTTACTGCCTTTGTCTGGGATAATTACCCTCCTTTTATTCAGAAAAGTAGTTGCAGTTTATTTTCTTTAAGCTTTAAATAATTTTTGAGGAAAGGCTTGGTTAAATAAGTACTGTAAGCCCAGTTATACAGCATGCCTTACCTCCAACACATTGCCTGATCCAGTATTATCTATTAATAATGTAAAACAGATCACTGCCATTGCTATAACAGTTGTGAAAAAATAAGGCAAACAGACGTTTAAAATGTTCACCTTGTTTTTTTTCCCCAAGGGTGCCCTGGACTAAAAACATATTCATACAGATGTAGTATGAAAAGCCTGTTACATGACTGCGTATGAATTGAGCTCAAGTTGCCTCAACCCAAGTCCTTATGAACACAAGAATTTCACTGTGGAAAGTAACCTAACTTGGCATTGGGTGGTGATCTGAATCAAACAGGCCGCAATTCCTAATGAGAGACAGGAAAAAAAAACTTGTCAGCCTGGTACAATAAAAGGGTATTATCCACAGTGGGTAGATTCAGATAGCAGCTGATCTTATTGTTGGGTACAAATTAGAGAGTACTTTATTTCTCTCTATCCAACATTGATGTGCTTAATGCCAAGGAAAGATTGAAGAGTTCCATTTTTCCTTTCAAATGTGTTTCATTCTGAAGATCACATAACTAAATAAATACAGCATTGTAACAAACAATAGTTATGGAGCTTTGGTCTTTTGCTTTTATTTCTTCCAAAGATACAATATCACTACTTCTACTTTCCCCTAAATCTCTAACCCATTTTTTTTCTCTTTCAGCACTTCTGTTGCCTTTGACTGCAATGTGGAAGTGAAACAATGAATCAGCAATCCATTCAGAACAATCAGCTTTCTATTAAACAGAGCAGGAATTACCGTCAATAACCCACTTTGTATTCTCTTTTAAACAGGAAAAGACAGTTTCATTCTTTCCCTCATGTTCCCTGTTAATAAAACAATTGAAACCTTGAATCAGAATTTAAGATAAATTATAAGCTTATTTCAGTCACTGCATAAAATGCTGTGAAATCTGCATTTTGTTTCTGTACTCAGCGGACATTTTATGTAATTAAAATATTATCTTCAATTAGTGCCAAAGTCACGAGTTCCTTGTAACATAAGGAAAATTAATAGTGGAAGGGAAACACTGTGCCAGTCTGTGCATAGGAAACAGTGAACAGAGTTTGTGCTCAAATTATTCTGTAATGCTTCCCCCTCACCCAATTTCACCATCCCATCTCCAAACTCTTCGACCCAAGGGCTGTCCTGCCAAAACTTCACTGTAGCTCCCCACCCTTCTTCAACCAGAATTTAAATACCCCTTTCATTTTGGCACATCACATTGTATAAATCCCAATTGCTTCACCCCTCTTCTGGTACAGACTTAATTAAACACCTGGGTACAGGAATGTGTTCCGGAGGACTCTCTCGGCAACTCTAACTACATCTATGAACCCTATCAGTTAAATTACAAACAGCACCAAAATTATTTTAAAAAGGTTTAAAATATCTTGCAATGAACCCGTAAATTAAAGAAAATCTATGGCATTCAATTGTAGCTTCTTCATGTTGTTGGGGAGGCATGTAAAACGCTTCACAGTTCCAACAAATATATACTTTGTGAGTTATGCTACATTGGCCAGGACTGAACGTATTTAAGCTAACAATGAAATAATCCTTGAATTGCACACAGGAAACAGGGTTTCAATCAAAGTAAGATAGTACACCGTGGCTGCACTGAAAATAATTAATTCAACAGCAAGCTGGCAAGTTTCTTCCTTGCAAGTGAAGTCAGTTCCCCAAATGTGCCATGAAAATGTCTGTTTACAGGTGAAACTTGAGCTGCAACTGTGGCAACTAGTTTGTACATACTGGTGTCACTGAAAAGGAGATTCATTTTTAAAACCTGTTTTTCCCCATTCCTCCTCCCCAAGAGAACTTTTCAGTGCACTAGAATCACAAGTGCAAAAGAAGCATTCTATGTTAAACAACTGATGACACCCAATTAATTGCTCCCTTTGTTTAAGCAGGCACTCCTACATGACAACATTATACATAGACGTACATATACATATACGTTTGTACTTAGGTGGTTAGCAGACTTTCTGTATAGCCATCCATAACTTAATAAGGACAAAGTGTAACACAGCACTGTTTTAAATGTAATACAGCTCTGTTGCTAGGAAGGCCATGGAAAAAGCATTTAAAATGAGATGAGATTTGAGGTGCCACTTTCGGCAAAGGTTTAGTTGTTTCTTCCAAAAAAGCAAGTGCTCCCTGCCAAACACAAAATATTGATAACATTGTTGTATGTACATACATACATTTATCCACAGTGAATGACGTAAAAGCAAACATTCCACTCAGTGTAACATCAATTTAGATATCTCATTACAGAAAATTATACATGTTTTAATGTTTGCAATTTCCACTTGCTGTAAAGTAGAATTTTAAAGAAAAACAATTCAGACAAATCTTCAGCTTGTCTTTTGAATGACACAGAATGATACAGAAATTTCAAAGTCAGTGTAAAACATCTCCCCCCACCCCATGAAGAAATTCACTGTTCCTTTACTGAAGGGCCTGCTTGTCCTGGAATTGTTACCTGTCGAGTGCCACATAAAACCATAGGAATATTTTTAGTCATTGGTTGGTAATCAGTGGGCGACAGGCAGCTTCTTAAAATTGCACAACAGGTAATGTTGCACTCGCTGTATGTCCCTCGGGTCCTTATTATCTACAAACAAAAATATATAATTAACATCATAAATTTGTCATTTTGCAGTTTGTATTTAACGGCTATGACTTGTCCAACGCAACTAGATTCAGAAGCAAAAATCTTAGATGCTTAAAAAAAAGGTCAAGATTAAATGGTTATTGCACAGAAACAAATCAGAATTCTACTTCCATTTCCACAACTTATCTAATTAGTGTAACAGCACTGGTCGTTGAATGTAAGAATGGATGCAGTCCAATTATAAACATAATGGGCCCCAGATAACATTATAAAAAGATGAAAATAATGCTTGGAGGATTATCCAGACTGTCAGCTGGGCTTGTCGGCAACTTTGCTTTGCACTGGTTACAGTTCTGCAGGAGTAGCACGACTTAGACAATGCTAACTTAACACCAAAGGCATCTTCATTATTAAAATAGCAAAGATATCCGCCTACAAAATTGCAACATAACACAGACTTCCCATCTCAAATCTAATCGTTCAATAAAATAGAAAAACATTGAGCTAAGCAGTATTTTTAAACATTTTCTTTTACAATGGGTGAAGCAACAGAGCATGCACTATTAAAGGAAGTCATGTAAAAAGATGCATAATTGATTGGGCAGAAGATTAAAACTGCGATCATGCAACAAATAAGTTGAGATTTAAGCAGGACTATAAAAGACAGCAATAAAGTATAAATCTG
Organism: Mobula hypostoma; assembly: GCF_963921235.1. NCBI lineage: Eukaryota > Metazoa > Chordata > Chondrichthyes > Myliobatiformes > Myliobatidae > Mobula > Mobula hypostoma. The sequence goes on along the minus strand of NC_086120.1, from coordinate 31,645,286 downwards.
GGTTGAAGAGGGAAAAATCAAGTGAATGAAGTTACCAAGAGAGAGTCAAGTTTATATAATCTTTCAGTAAAAGTAATTCCATTTCAAGCAATGGACCCTGCAATGAATGATCAGGAAAGAAATCATTTCAAGTAAAATGCCTTGATTTTATCTGAATAAAAACAAAAAATAATAGGAACATGCACTTTCTGGAAAGAAAGACTTACTATTCTGCACATATACTTTTGCCATAAACTCAATTTACTCACTCCTAACCAGACGCAGAGTGACCCTCCCCTATGTATCTCTTCCTCAGTAACTATTTAATTCAGCTGTTTCCAGAGAGCTGCATCAATGCCATTTCAGAACCAGGCATTATTGGCCTGTGCCAATGTCCTTTCTAAACAGTGAATTGACTTTTGTAAAGGCAGGGATGGGGCAACTCTAGCTACACAGATGTTCAGCTCATGGCAGCTTTAAGACTGGAGTCTGGTTCATTTTGCAGACTTGAAATACAAAGTGCAAGGCTGCTGGAGGAAACAAGTGAAAAAAGATTAATCACAGAAAATCTTTGTAATTAATTTAACCCCAATTAATGCAATATTTTAAAAAATTATTCACATAGTGACAGACACATCAAGGCCAGCACTTACTGTCCATCCTCGATTACTTTCGATTGGTTGATCATTTCTGAACGAGCTGCCAGAGGAAGGAGGCAGGTATATTTAAAAAGCAGTTGGATAAATACATGGATAGGAAACATTTAGGGATATGGAGCCTACCAGAGAGAACACAATTCTAGATTTAGTGTTGTGCAATGAACCGGATTTGATCAGGGACCTCGAGGTAAAGGAGCCATTAGGAGGTAGTGACCATAATATGATAAGTTTTAATCTACAATTTGAGAGGGAGAAGGGAAACTTGGAAGTGTCAGTATTACAGTTGAACAAAGGGAACTATGGTGCTATGAGGGAGGAGCTGGCCAAAGTTCAATGGAACAATACCCTAGCAGGGATGACAGTGGAACAACAATGGCAAGTGTTTCTGGGAATAATGCGGAAGGTGCAGGATCAGTTCGTTCCAAAGAGGAAGAAAGATCCTAAGGGGAGTAAGGGGAGGCCATGGCTGACAAGGGAAGTAATGGACAGTATAAAAATAAAAGAAGGATAACGTAGCAAAGACAAGTGGGAAGCCGGAGGATTGGGAAACTTTTAAAGAGCAACAGAAGGTAACTAAAAGGGCAATATGCGGACAAAAAATGAGGTACAAAGGTAAACAAGCCAAGAGTATAAAGGAGGATAGTGAAAGCTTCTTTAGGTATGTGAAAAGGAAAAAAATAGTTAAGGCCAAAATTGGGCCCCTGAAGACAGAAGCGGGTGAACTTATTATGGGGAACAAGGAAATGGCAGACAAGTTGAACAGGTACTTTGGATCTGTCTTCACCAGGGAAGACACAAACGATCTCCCAGATGTAATAGTGGCCAAAGGACCTAGGGTAATGGATGAATTGAAGGAAATCTATATTAGGCAGGAAATGGTGTTGGATAGGCTGTTGGGTCTGAAGGCTGATAAGTTCCCGGGACCTGATGATCTGCATCCCAGGGTACTTAAGGAGATGGCTTTAGAAATCATGGATGCATTGGTAATCATTTTCCAATGTTCTATAGATTCAGGATCAGTTCCTGTGGATGGCGGCTGGCTAATGTTGTCCCTCTCTTCAAGAAGGGAGGAAGAGAGAAAACAGGGAATTATAGACCAGTTAGCCTGACGTCGATGGTGGGAAAGATGCCGGAGTCAATTATAAAAGATGAAATTATGACACATCTGGTAGTAGTAACAGGATTGGTCCGAGTCAGCATGGATTTACTAAGGGGAAATCGTGCTTGACTAATCTTCTGGAATTTTTTGAGGATGTAACTATGAAAGTGGACAAGGGAGAGCCAGTGGATGTAATGTACCTGGACTTTCAGAAAGCCTTTGATAAAGTCCCACATAGGAGATTAGTGGGCAAAATTAGGGCACATGGTATTGGGGGCAGAGTACTGACATGGATTGAAAATTGGCTGGCTGACAGAAAACAAAGAGTAGCGATTAACGGGTCCCTTTTGGAATGGCAGGCGGTGACCAGTGGGGTACCATAGGGTTCAGTGCTGGGACCGCAGCTGTTTACAATATATATTAATGATTTAGATGAGGGAATTAAAAGTAACATTAGCAAATTTGCTGATGACGCAAAGCTGGGTGGCAGTGTGAAATGTGAGGAGGATGTTATGAGATTGCAGGGTGACTTGGACAGGCTGGGTGAGTGGGCAGATGCAGTTTAATGTGGATAAATGTGAGGTTATCCACTTTGGTGGTAAGAACAGGAAGGCAGATTATTATCTAAATGGAGTCAAGTTAGGAAAAGGGGAAGCACAACAAGATCTAGGTGTTCTTGTACATCAGTCACTGAAAGCAAGCATGCAAGTACAGCAGGCAGTGAAGAAAGCTAATGGCATGCTGGCCTTCATAACAAGGGGAATTGAGTATAAGAGCAAAGAGGTCCTTCTGCAGCTATACAGGGCCCTGGTGAGACCACACCTGGAGTACTGTGTGCAGTTTTGGTCTCCAAATTTGAGGAAGGACATTCTTGCTATCGAGGGAGTGCAGCGTAGGTTCACAAGGTTAATTCCCGGGATGGCGGGACTGTCATATGTCGAAAGGTTGGAGCAACTGGGCTTGTATACTCTGGAATTTAGAAGGCTGAGAGGGGATCTTACTGAAACATATAAGATTATTAAGGGATTGGACACGCTGCAGGCAGGAAGCATGTTCCCGCTGATGGGTGAGTCCAGAACCAGAGGCCACAGTTTAAGAATTAGGGTAGGCCATTTAGAACAGAGTTGAGGAAAAACTTTTTCACCCAGAGAGTGGTGGATATATGGAATGCTCCGCCCCAGAAGGCTGTAGAGGCCAAGTCTCTGGATGCTTTCAAAAAAGAGATGGATAGAGCTCTTAAAGATAGCGGAATCAATGATTATGGGGATAAGGCAGGAACTGGATACTGATAGTGGATGATCAGCCATGATCACAGTGAATGGCGGTGCTGGCTTGAAGGGCTGAATGGCCTACTCCTGCACTTATTGTCTGTTGTCAAACAGAACTAGTTTAGATTAGAAACTCAGTTAGCACAGACCAGATGGGCCAAAAGGCCAATTTCTGTGTTGTTAAGAGTATGATGCAGAGTCAATCGCATTGCTATATACAGGTGTAGAGCAGGAGCTCCCAACCTTTTTTACACCATAGACCCCTACCATTAACCGAGGGGTCCATGGACCCCAAATAGTGAACCTCTAGACTGGGGTCAGACACAGACCAGAGTGGGCAAGGACAAAAGATTTCCACCCTTTAAAAAGAATCTTAGCAAACCAAGTTGTTTCTATGACAATCCAGTGATTTCATGGCCACCACAATTAATACAAGCTCAGAAAGGTAATTAACAATTTAAATTACAGTATTGCCTTGGCAGGATTTTAACTAGTGCCTCTAGTTCTGAATTATTAATGCTGCAATGCAACAATGGAGGGCTGTGTGGGAAGGAAGAGTTAGATTGATCTTGGAGTAGGTTAATGGGTCGGCACAACATTGTGGGGCAAAGGGTCTGTACTGTGTTGTAAAGTTCTGCTACCATAGCATTGTGATTAGATTATTTGACACGTATCCAATGACCTGGATCATTTATCAGGCGATAGTATTTTGAGTCACATAATTGTAGGGAGTGAATTTAAATTTAAATATTCAATTTGAAACAAAACAAAAATAGCACCAGTACTAGACAGTTGCAGGAATCAACCTGGTTTACGAATGTCCTTCAGAGAAGGAAATTTACTATTTCGACGTGGTCTTGTCTGCAAGGACAAATCCAGAACCACTGCGCTGCCTCCTCAGCTGAGCAGCAACTAGGATTGGATAACAAACAATAGCCTTGCCAGTTTTATCTACATGCCATAAACACACAAATTAAACAGATAAAACTCTTTGTTCTAGGTCAAAGTGATTGAACATCTGTCCCTGGATGAATATAGGATTTTAAATCACATTGAATACCAAAAACTATATCCAGCAGTCCAGAAGCAGCAAATACTTGCTGGGTTCAGTTGCAGATAGCTGGGAAAGCAAGCTGTTGGATGCACTCACCTGAGTAAACTATCCCAAGTGAGACGATCAACAGTCTTTCCTCCTAGAGCAGGGGTTCCCAACCATGTTTTTTAATGCCACAGATCAATATCATTAAGCAAGGGGTCCATGGAGCTCAGGCTGGGAACCTCTGTCCCAGAGAGTGTAGGATACGTAGATGAAAAGAAGGATGCTTTCTATGACTTTAGGATACAGTTTCGTGGGATGGTGGGGTGGCAACGACACTACTTTAGTTAATAGCCCCTTATCAATTCTGACTGTTACTTTATACAATAGATTAAGGCTTCTGATTTCACATCAGAGAATCATTAACGATCTAAGTGGGCAAGATCATCAGTTCACATATTTTCCCCTTTTGTTGAAAGCACAGAGTTTACTTCGATTTAAACAGCAAACACCAACACTACTATCAAGAGAGCTTGTTTATTTAACCTGCTGCTCTCCATTGTGGAGTTAAAACCTGACACCAACTTACTCTTTTTTACTCCAGTCCTCCAAGCACAAGACCCTTGTGGTGAGAAACTGAAGGCTGTGATAAATTTCTTCTGAAGCCTCCCTTCCTTGATAGGTAACTCCTCAAGGGGAAGCTGTCCACACTTCCTACAATCTCTTTGGGGAGATGGTGTTGTACAACAGAAGCAAGCTGGAAGAAGATCCCTGTTTTGTTGATATGAGTTGTTTGGTCCATTCTCTTATATGATTCAGTAAATTAGGCAATAATGACTTGAGCAGCTTCCAAGCATACACAAGTGCAAGCCACCATCTGCATACCGCAGTTTAATTTCTTTTAACAGATGGTGGTGAATCTGTGGAAGGGATTGCCACAAATGGATGTGGAGGCCAAGTTAATGGGTATATTTAAAGCAGAGATTGATAGGTTCTCGATTAGTAACAGCATCAAATGTGACAAGGAGACACCAGGTGAATGAGATTGAGTGGGAAAATAAATCAGCTATGATCAAGTGGCAGAATGGCCCAATTCTGCTCCTATGGCTTATCACCTTAACTACTGAAGATGAGGCACGGGGGGAGATTCCAATTCAAGCTGTCACGAATGTGCTGTAATGCCTGGATATTATTGTCAAAGCAGTCCTGATATTTTCTGAGAACTTCAGGGGTGCTAATTACAATGGATTTCAAGGCAGTCTAGATGTCATGGTCATTCTTCTTGGCTGCAAATTGTCAGCTTATCCACGAGTTATCATTGCAGGGTCTTTATAGACTTTATGTTGACTTTCTTGTGACATTCTATTGCTGCCATTATTTTGGGTCAAGGTTAATGAAAACATGTCATTTGGAGATTATGGACAGGTGTCAGTGCCAGGACAGGGGTGAGGTAGTGGGTTATATTGATATCATATTTGATGTTCGTTTCACTGACAAAACAGGAATTGATTATGACAAGGCTATGCTCCAGGTATTTTGATATGAGCGCTCCACCCAAGTTACTTTTCCCCTACTCCCTCTTGCCAAATCATGTCTTACCAAAGGATTATAATTTTTCTGATCTTATCACTGAAAGCCGCCCAGGATATCAGGATTGTTACAGCAAGCCAAGAGGTGGTGATGGATCAGCATATAGGAGGGAAATTGAAAATCTGGCTGACGGGTGCTACCACACCAACCTCTTACTCAATGTCAGTAAGACCAAGGAGCTGATTACTGAATTCAGGAGGAGGAAACCAGAGGTCCATGAGCCAGTCCTCATTGGGGGAATCAGAGGTGGAAAGAGTCATCTACTTTTAAATTCCTCAAGAGTATTCATTTCAGATGACCTGTCCTAGGGCTAGCTACAAAGAAAACACAAAGTTCCTAGACTTCCTTAGAAGTTTACAAAGATTCAACATGACATCTAAAGCTTTGATAGACTTCTATAGATATGTGGCGGAGAGTATACCAACTGGCTGCATCACAGCCTGGTATGGAAAGACCAATGCTTTGAATGGAAAATCCTGCAAAAAGTAGTGGATACAGCCCAGTCCATCAAGGGTAAAGCCCTCCCCATCAATGAACATATTTACAAGGAGTATTGTTGCAGGAAAGAAGAATTCAACCTCATGGACCCACCCCCACTCAGGTCACGCTCTTTTCTCACTGGTGCTGTCAGGAAGGAGACACAGGAGCCTCAGGACCCACAACACTAGGCACAACACAGTTATTACCCCTCAACCGCCAGGGTCTTGAACCAAAGGGAATAACTTCACTCAACATCACTTCCCCCAATCACTGAAATGTTCCCACAAACTATGGATTCACTTTTAAGGACTTTTCATCTTATGTTTTCGATATTGATTGCTTATTATTATTATTTCTTTCTTTTTGTATTTGCAGTTTGTCATCTTTTGCACACTGGCTGAACATCCAGTTGGCGCAGTCTTTCATCGGTTCTATTATGGTTATTATTCTATTATTGATTTACTGAGTATGATTGCAAGAAAATTAATCTCAGGGTTCTATATAGTGCCATACAGGTACTTTGAACTTCTGAACAAGGCTGTTGCTCTCTGGAATGTGAGGCTGGAGCACAAGTCCGAGTTCAATTCCTGCCACTTCCTGCAAGGAGGTTTTAACATTCTCCCCGTTACCATGTGTGTTTCCACCAGGTGCTCCAGTTTCCTCCCACAATCCAAAGACTTACTGGTTGGTAGGTTAATTAGTCATTGTAAATTGCCCCATGCTTAGGCTAGTTGCTGTGCAGCATGGCTCGAAGGGATGGAAGGGCCTACTCCTCATTATATCATAATAAATAAATATCTTCCAGGATGACCTGCCATACTGATGACCATAATGTGCAGGTTGCTAGAACCAATCCAATGGTCATTTATCCTGCAGAGGAAGTTGCTGAGATACTTCACCAGCTCATTCGTAGTAGCAAAGCTCACCCCATGAAGACAACCAGTCACTGTATTTTTGAGCTGCCCATCTCCCGTCCACATCTCATACAAGATGGCAACGTCAATCGCAAAGCTCTTGGGGCATTGTAACTGGGCATTAAGTCAGGTCTGTTATAATTGGAATGGCCATACAGTAAACTCTTATTGATCCTGTGATTACGCATCCAGAATTCTCATGCAACCGGCAACGAATTTCAAAGAATATTTAAGTTTTTTCAAATTTTATTTGCTAAAGCATAGATTTTAATTTGAAGCTGATGAAATACCATTCGAGTACTCTGCACAGCTAATAAATTACTCTGGCCTTTATACATTTAGAATTGAGTGATTTGAGTTTAAGTGGAAGCCTGGCCCAGATTAACTACCACTTAAACTAAAATCTATTAATCTGAAATATCGAAGTCAATACATTACCTACATGAGATTTTGTTTTTATGAACATAAACTCAATTAATTTTATTTCAAGCGTTATTCAAAATATTGTTTTAGTTTACACACAAGGGCAGTGCAGTTACAGGTTGATTAGAAGCAATTCCTTCTTTGAAGATGAGGCACTTCATGTGATGGCAGGCACAGACACTCATTTGTTTATTGCTGTGTTTCGCCTTAATTTATATAATTGCAGTGTAAAACATTATTTAAAAGGGTGAGGAGATAATATATAGTTTGGCAATTTATTTATAGATTTATGCAATTTGCGATTGACAGTATTTTTCCCAGAATTCTCATGCAACCTGCATGTACATGGAACCAGCACCACATTTTCCATGGATGGGAGATAGCTGAGAATATACTATATTTCATGAAGTCATTTGAAAATATAGAGGCAACTACTTGGCCAAGTCTATGCCAGCTCTCAGAGCAATCCTATCAACCTATGAAAGCATGGGTAATCATTTTTTACTCTCATGTTTATCTATTTCCCCAACTGTCCTACCACCCGCCTAGACTAGAGGCATCTTACAGTTACCAACTGTAAATCCTTTGGTTACATGGAAAGAAACCAGCTTTTCTAGGAGAAGCAGACATAATTAAACTCCACAGACAGTTTTGAATCTGGGTGTGGGCTTATGAAGCAGCAGCATCGTCTGCCAAGCACTGTATGCTGCACATATGCACACATCCATGAGGAGCCTAATGTTTCAGATCCTAAGCAAAAGTGATTCTTACACAGCAGGGTAGCCATTGCACATCAGCTGCCACATGGACTTGGTAGAGTGGGGTCTTGATTCTGTGACAAGGTGGATCCAAGGTAACTGGAGATCAAGCTCATGGCACTGGCATTAAATCAGGTGAACTTGCATGTCAGCACCCGTCAATGCACACATTCTTTTGCTCCAAGTATCTCCTGCAGGAACAGTAGCAGGCACCAAAAGATGCTGGGGGCAGTGAAGTCTTCATACTTCACAACTAATACACTCTTTATAAGTAATTGAATAATTTCGAAAGTTTAACTGGATTATAATAGCGTAATTGCAGCAATTTACACACAGCAAGATCCTACACATCTATACATTGAGAAATTTGCTGTTTTAACAATGTGAGTTGAAGATACTGGGAAGATGCCTATGCACTTTTAACCGTGTCTGAGATCTTTCATGTTCACCCAATGGAATGGACTCAGTTTAACAAGTCATTCAAAATCTGACACTTCTGACAAAGCAGCACACTTCTAAAATATCAGCTTCTCTTAAATGTTCAATTTCAATGAGATCTTGAAATGAAGCAAACATGATTCAGTGGCTAGAAAGTCATTTTGAACCAAAGGAAGCAGAAAACTTGGGTGGGAAACGAAACACTAATAGTGTCCAAGCATTTGAAAGCCTAGAATTCCCTGCTAAAATCTACTGAAACCCAAGCAATAGACAATTTGCAAAATGTATAAATTTGCTGAAAGGACCTTTAAATAGAAACCTCTTACTGAAGAACATTAATTTGAATTCACATCAGTGCAAGCTGTTCTATGCAGCCATTTCCAAATAGGCTTTTGTGACTTCAAATCTCGAAGGTAAGAGAGGGAAGAGCAGTGGGAAAGCTTTTCTAAAGAGGCACATGTGATTTTCAAAAGAAAATTTTCATAGCTACTAAACACTAATTAAATTCTGAGGGACTGAAATCCCCAATAATCAATTTAATGAGATTGTGTATTACCAGCTGAGTGACAAAGGAAAGGTAATGGCACAGAACTTGCAGGCAAAATAATGAAGAGCTTAATGTGCATACCATTCTTGTGTAAAAGACCAGAATGACATGGAGGAGATACCCACCAAGTGGACTCAATTCCCTGTCTGGACCTTGTATTTTATTTAGAGATACAGCACAGTAACAGATCCTTCCAGCTCAACAAGCCTATGCTGCTCAATTACACCCATGTGACCACTTAACCTACTAGCCTGTAGGTCTTTGGAATGTGGGAGGAAACCGAAGCGTCCGGAGGAAGCCCATGTGGTCATGGGGAGAATGTACAAACTCCTTACAAACAGCAGCATTTTCTTGCGTACCATTGTAAAATCAGGGCACAGAACTATCATTTTTATTACTTACTGCAAAAATCACATTTTTTTTGCCAAAAATGCTCAGTTTTGCTGTGCTCAGCAAGCAGCCATTTAAATTTGATGCATAAAGTGGATAAATGCAATTTTTGTTTATCATGCAAAACTGAAACATGACAAATAGGTAGAGCAGTTTTCCTCAAACATAAAGGACAACTATACAACCACGCTTCTTTCAGTCTTCTTTTCTCCTATATTTTTTGGTCTTTTAAAACCCCACTCCATTAAACTCTACTTCCTCTTCTTTTGAATTGAATTGACTTTATTACTTACATTCTTCATATACATGAGTAAAAGTCTTTACATTACACCTCGGTCTAAATGTGCAATTGATGGTAATTTATTATAAATACTCCAAGTCCTCTGCATTCTGAGCCTGTCCTTTTGTGTGTGTTTTCTCCTCAGTTCAATTTATTCCTCTCTCAATCACACAATAACATTCAGATAAACATGCATGGATATTTAGAAAAGGGATCGTTGAGAAATTGGGAAAGGGATTTTGTTAATGGGAATAAGGTGGGATGGAAAAAGTAACAGCTAGGATTGTGTAAAGCAAAGGACAGAATACCTATCAAACTCACAGCAGAGAAGTGAAGCGTGCCTTGAAGAATTTGGAGTGGTTGAAAAGTCAGCAAGTTTGTGAGGCAGTGTAGTTAACGCTCCTATAAAGGTTAAAACAGAAAGTAGAACAGAGTTTCAACTATTACAGAAGATCAAATACCTGTGTGTTAAGCTAAGCATTTACTATTTCTTTATGACAGTGTTGAATGGCAAAAGAAAATTAATACATGCAAAACAGCGCACTTTCCACTTCAGGCATTCAATATCTTCAGCAAACTCTTATCTAGTTAGTTTTTAAAAAAGTCAGATGCTTTGTGAATCACAATCTACTCTGTCCAAACAGCAAGACCTCTTCTCTGTATCTGATGGCCTCTTAGACTGTGAAATCCAGGGCAAACATTTGCAAAAGGTCAATGGATCGAAGTATGATCTGGATCAAGCTCTCTAGAATTATTTCACAACATTCCAACTAGGTCATAAATAATAAAATGAAAAGTGTATATTCCTTTATTTTGCAAATTGAGAGCAAGAGTGATCCCTAGCTAAATTTACCATTCTATCCTCAAAAAGGCAGGTGCAGTATGAAATAACCAACCATAAATGGAAGGAAATATGCCAATTCACCACTATCAAAAACACTAGTCAGTTAGCCAACTCACCAGATTTCAAAGGTTCAAAGGTCCAATTTAATGTCATTGAAAAGTATACAATATACATCCTGAAATGTTTTTTCTTCGCAAACATCCACTAAAACAGAGAAGTGCCCCAAAGAATGAACGACAGTTAAACGTGAGAACCCCAAAGTCCCCCTGCTCCCCCCCTCCCGCACGTAAGCGGCAGTGAGCAACAATCCCCCCCTCCCCCCACCGGCACAAAAAAGCAAGCATCAGCACCACCGCCAAGCACAAGTGTGAGCAGGGCAATAGCAAAGACGCAGACTTGCAGTTACCCCAAAGACTCCCCATTTCATCCGGCATTCGACAAACCACAGGTTCGTTCTCTCCCTAATAGGGGAGAGGGAAGTGTCCCAAGTTTTCACAGCGATTTTAAATACATTTTCAGACATTATAAAGTTTATTTTTAAGACGTTATCAAAAATTGAGTGTAGGTGGTCAGCTTTTGGTCAAAGAACATTATTTTGCCCATTTAGACTCAAACTTCTGAAATACCAATATCACATTTAAGAAATTACTTTTCATCAAAATTTGCTCAACACAACCACCTGGCAACCAATTGATTAACATCCATCTTAACAAGATGTGCAACTCGTTGTTCATGCTCCCTGTAAAACAACTTTGTAGTACTCTCATAAACAGTTTATTTAAAAACCCTCAACTCATCTTGTCTGAATTTCTACCTTGGCTGACCTGGAAAAATTGTTCTGGGTTTAACTATTTACGTTTGTCTACAAGGTCCTTTCTGTAATTGTAGTTTACCATGGACAAAATATTACATGATTTTGTGCAGGGCAGTGAGTTGCACTGGGTTCACTACTCTCCTCCGCATTGATATGAGCTTTGGATCAGGACAAGAAATGTACATTAATTGTAACGACACACCACATCAAAAATTCTGCAATTCTTAAATGAAAGAGACCAGTTTAAAAGTCTCATTTACTCAAATAAAAAGTTGCCTCTAACCATTTATTTTAAATTTGTTTAATATGTTCAATTTTAAAAGTTTGAGAGATGAGAAGACTTTGAAATATATAACCACACCCCAAAAACATGAAAAGTTAACTCTTTCAGGGTTCAAAAGCTGATGAACAAAGTCATGGACAAAGTCAACAGATGTGGACTGGGCACAGCACATCACCCTAATCAGCACCAACAACAAAACATCACCTCCTTATGCTCTTTGCTTCAAATAGTGTTGTGTCATCATCATCTGTGTCCATTGGAGCCATCTCCACATGATCATCAAAGGAGGATAGCAGCCCATACTTCTTCCTTTGACTTTTCTTTAACCTAAAAAGCAAAACAAAATTGCTTTTAAAATGTATTACTTTTTCACTTTCTTCATTTAACAATCATTAAAAATCATTTTTGTAAACCCAAATTATAAATAAAGTGCAAGAAATGTTCAGTACATCAGTTGGTGTATAAGTATAACCTTTGTGGAAACTGTAAAGTAAAAAAAAATGGTTTTAAGTTACAGACAGGGTAGGATGAAAAGGATATAGGAAATATTTATGATGAGGTGAAGCTAAGGTTGCCATGGGGATAAACTGTAAATGAGGTCATTCAGTTCATTTGTTAATGAGGACAATTAGAGAAACAGAGAATCTGAAGAAAGGAACATTAAGAGCAATGAAATGTGTGCAGAGTGAGAACGATAAGGAAAAAACTCCAAGATGCAGAATGCATAGCTGTAGATCAACATGCTAATGGACAGAGAACTTTCAAGCCACTATTTGTAATGAATGATTTACAGCATTACTGGCCAGTTCTGCTTTAGACAAAGAAAGTAAGGTTTATTTATCAAAGGTCTGAGAGTTCTGGACAGTTGTGCATAGGTCATCCAACTGCAGCATCAGCTCAGTTCTCTCTCAATAACCAGACCAGCTGAGTACTTTTATCAAAATACAGCAAGGAATAGACCCTTGCACCCCACCGAGCGGTATTACCCATCAACTTAACCCTAACCTAATCACAGGACAATTTACAATGACCAGTTAACTACTAACCAGCAAGTCTTTGGACTGTTGGAGAAACCAGAGCAACCTGAATCACAGGGTGAATATAAAAATACCAGAGGGCCCTACCAATGATGACAAAAAGAGAAGAAAATGCTTTGCATTCGTAGAAAAAGAAACAAAGTCAATATTTCAGGATCAAGACACGATCAGAATGGGAAAGAAAACTGGTCATTTCTTTAGGTTGTAGAGTGAATGTTGGAAGAAGTCATTTGGAAGAAATAACCTCATTTACAGCTTATCCAGAATTGGATTTTGAACTTCAACTGCCTGAGCTGTAATAGAATTGTGCTAACCACTATGCTACCATGGCACCCCATACTATGACATGTCCTGTCTCTGCACTTTGCAATGTTTACATTCCTTTCTGTTTTCACTCTCTAAATGCCCTCATTTCGTAACTTTTATGGTCCCCTGTTCAAATTCTCTTTCTCTCACACACTCATCCTTCATTAATCCATAGACCAGATAACCTCATTTACAGTTCATTCCCATGGGAACCCTAGTCTGACTCACAGATATTCTCTTTGTCCTATTTGTTCTTCCAACATTCTCTCTACAACTTAAAGAACTTAGTTTCCTTTCCCAATTCTGATATTGTCTTGGACCTGAAACATTGACTTTGTTTCTCCTTCTAGAAATGCAAAGCGTTTTCTTCTTTTTTTGTTGTTGTTGTCACTGGTAGGATCGTTTGCAAAGAAACACTCCCTTTTTGCAGATAAATATTAAATCCGGTTTACTGAACAGAAGGAACTAAAATCAGATTCCTACTGCAACTTTAATACAATGGCGCACAATTTTATAAACAAGTTATGGCCAGATTGATCATCCAAATTTAATGGTCTCTTATCCAAAAGTCTTGAAGTTCTTGCAAGGTCTTTGCTGATGTCAATCTACATGTTTCAATACTAAATGCACGAATTTCTGCACTAGAGAACCAGCTTCTATTACGATCACTGGGAAATCTGGGAGCTCAATCTGTGATGGATTAAACCTGGCACAGACTTGGCAACTTCATTCATTTCAAAGGAGATGAATGATGAGAAACAGTTTTCAGATAATTGCTTAAAAAGTAGTACGCTAAGTTCATTTGATAGTTGAGGATGTTGGTGTTTCATGTTTCTCCCCCATCCCTCACCTACTTAAATTTATATTTAAATTCCAAACTTAAGTGTTATTTATCAAATATTTTCAATAAAACATTACCTGATCATTGTTCACAGACACAAGAGGTACTGCAGATGCTGGAAATCTAGAGCAATACACACAATGTAGTGGAGGAGCTCAGCAGGTCAGGCAGCATATATGGTTGGTAATAAACAGATGACATTTCAGGACTGAAGGGTCTCGGCCTGAAACATCAACTGTTTATTCCCATCCATAGATGCTGCCTGACCTGCTGAGCTCCTCTAGCACATTTTATGCATTGCACCTGATCATTATTTCATTGCTGTTGGTGGGTGCTTTATGGCAAAAAAATAACATTTCTCCTGCATTACTCAGTGGCTGCAGTTCAACAGATTTCTTTTGATGATAAAGTGTTTTGCAATGTAATATTGCAAAAGGTGCTCTGTCAAACAAACCGATATTTTTAAAAACTGAGTGCCACAGACTGAGTCAAAGTAACAGCTGGCAATGAAATGCATGACTGCTAATATTATGCAACCTCTGTTGCCCTGCTAGAGCAGAAACAGCAGGCTTGGTAATAGATCCAGTAAGTTGCTTTACACTCTTTGTGTTAAACACAATGCTAATGGTGCAGACTGCAGGTTAAAACACTGATGTTAAACAGGTTATTTAAGTGTTCTAATTGCCTCATTAGGGATTTTAACACCTTGGGTTACTTAAGGAAAATGGGCTCTCAAGTCATTTTTTAACATTTTTACAATGCAATATAGCAAATGGAACAGAAATCCACCGTTAGACATAGCAAAGTAAAAGATCCAGTGCAACACACACAAAATGCTGGAGGAACTCAGAAGGTCAGGCAACATCTATCGAAGTGTATGAACAGTCTGAATTCGGGCTGCGACCCTTCTTCAGGAGTCCTGATAAAGTGTCTTGGCTCGCAGCATCGACTGTTTACCCTTTTCCATAGATGTTGCCTGGCCTGCTGAGTTCCTCCAACATTTTGTGTGTGTTGCTTCGAGTTCCAGCATCTACAGGTTTTCTCATTTCTGGAGAGGAAGAGATCTGACAGGAGAGGAGAGTGGACCATGGGAAAAAGGGAAGGAGCAGCAGCACTAGGAAGAGGTGATAGATAGGCAGGTGAGAAGAAGTGAGAGGCCAGAGTAGGGAATGGGGGGGGGAGGGGATGGACTATTTTTAAACCAGATGGGGAAATCAATGTTCATACCATCAGGTTGGAGGCTACCCAGATGGACTACAAGGTGTTGCTCCTCCACCTTGAAGGTGGCCTCATCGTGGCACCCCCTCATATCAGAAAGGGAATGGAAATTAAAATTAAAATAATTGGCCACTAGGAAATTCTGCTTTTGACAGATGAAGAGGGTGTGCTCAACAAAGCTGTCCCCCAACTTACGTCAGGTCTCACCAATGCAAAGGAGGCCACATTGAGAGCAGTGGATACAATAGACTCATAGGTGAAGTGCTGCCTCACCTGGAAGGACTGTTTGGGGCCCAGAATGGAGATCCACCACAAAGTGAACGAACAAGTATAGCACTTTGGCCACTTGCAGGGATATTTGCTGAGAAGAGGATTAGCAGGGTGGAACAAATGGAGGGAATCACAGAGGGAGGAATCCCTTGCAGAAAGCAGAGAGTAGGTGGGCAAGGTAGAGCTGTACTTGGTGGAATGGTCCCACTGAAGATGGTGGAAGTTGCAGAGAATGACATGTTGGATGAAGAGGTTCATGTTGTGAGTGTGTATGTCCAGGAAATGGAGGAGATGCAGGTGAAGGCAACATCAATGGTGGAGGAAGGTAAACCCCATTCTTTGGTGTAGAAGGACATATCTGATGTCCTGGAAAGGAAAGCCCTATACTGGGAACAGATGCAGCAGAATTTCTTGTGCTAAAAATCTAGTTCTGCTCAATAACCAAAAGAGTAACAAAGTTAAAGGTATGATAACTCCTTTATAGAGATAGCACAAGTTTATGGGTTCAGTGGCTTACTTGGCACTGTTTTTCTGACATAAAAGAAAGTTTTACAACTTGGCTTCCAGTTCATTTAATGCCCCAGTAAAGGATGACACTACAACAGTGACTGACTTATAGGGAAGGGAACGTCAACTCAGACCATGAGAGGCCTGCGTCGGGCATTTTCATGCCTTACAAGGCGCAGATTGGAAGACATATAACTTAACCCTATTTTAGTTGACTCTAAAGAAAAAGGCAAAAATTCCCAATATATCCAGTTGCATTAGTCAGTATAATCAGCTTATTCTGAGTGTTGCAACTACTTGACTTTCAGAACTTTCACCTGATCTGATTAAGCAGGGGCAAGTATGTGAACCAGACCACAATTATCACACTTCTGCAAATAAAGTCAACAGAAACTTCACAGAGGTTAGAACACAAAACTTGCTACCATGAAATGGTCGACATTAATAGCATACTTATATTTAGGAGGAAGCTGAATGAACAACTGAAGAAAGGTTTGGAAGGCTAGAGTGCAGTTGGGAAAAAAGTAAAAGGAGATTCATTTGGAATATTAACTTGTGGTCCAGTTGGCTTGCTCCTAGGCTGAATTGTATGTAATTCTATACAAGAACTTCTGGGATATACTTAAGTAGGTTTAAATTGCTTTCAGCCATTCTAAATGTAATCTTCTTTAGTTCTGCAAAACAAAATGAAGTTAATTTGTGAAAATTCTCCAGAACGAGTTGTTCCTCTATTGAATCACAAAGTAAAAGTTCATGCTTATATAGCCACCTTTGGACAATGTCAGCATAGAAAATTAACCACACATGCAAGAAGCCTGAAATACGACAGGCTTGTGCATGGTAAGAAAATAGAATTGAATAGAGCAATGCAATCTTTATCATCTACATGCAGCAATGAAGTTGTATAGCACCTTCAATGTAACAAATGCATCCAAACGTCATTTACAGAACGGTCAGCAAACAAAAAAAAAACAAACTGACCACATAGGAGATGAGGAGATTCAACAGTTTTAATGAGAAAAGATTTAGCAGTGTGTGAGGGAATTTCAGAATTTGGCCTTTGACAGCTACTGGCAACTTGGTGATGATCAAGTAGAACTAAGGGTCTCAAAAGGTTATAGGCTAGAGCAAATGAAGACAAAACCAAGCATTTAAGTAGACTATATAACTGGGAGTCAGTGCAGGCTGGTAAAGATGGGGTCAATGAGTGAGCAAGACTTGATGCAAATTAGGGCAGCAGAGTTCTGAGTGTCAAGTTGAGAGCAGAGAACAAGGCTAGCTATACTTTTCAGTGGAAGATTTAATATTTCAGCTGAAAAAAGCACCCCATCTGACAGTGCAGCACACTCTCAGCATTAAGAGTTGTATTCCCAAAAAGGGCCCAAGTGCACAACTTGCTAACAATGGGGTGAAGAGAATACTGTCTTAAATTAGAACCAGAAAGTGCTACAAACTTACAGAATTATCCAAAGTTGTTGTAAATATGCAGGGTAGAAACCTGCACCCTCTTGAAACACAGAACTCTCCCAGAGTCAATATTTCCTATTCAGTGATTAACACTAATTATTCCTTAATGGTTAAATGTATGCTGTACCCTTATGAATTACAACTCTGAATATAGTTAGCAGATTAAAGAGTAAATATATTCATCTCAATTCGACTGCTGTCTCTCATGCTCAACCTTTGTTCTTGGGCTTTAGAACCAGTCAGTAGTAGTCTGGGAACAGACATTTAAAGTGAAGTTCTTTTCAAATGACATCAAGGATGGAGCCTGTTCCCTACAGCTCCACATTGCCTTCCAGAATGTCATTGAAAATGAAATAACAGCACCAACTTCAGCAGAATATTCCCCTGGAACATAGCTCAGAAAGAAAAATATTCACTTTAGCTTTACCTTTGAAATAGCTCTGTCAATTTAGAAGAATTAACCTAGCTTACCAGACTGTAATCAGACTTGGGAAATGCCTTCCAAAGGGCATAACATTACCTCAGAAAGGGGTGGAAAGCTGAATAGTATAGCAAGCAGCAATCATTATTGATACGAGATTGTATATAGAAAAGCTAATATAAAAGCTATCCAAAATACAATGTGCAATAAACTCCTTACATTTGCCTGCTTGAGGCTTGAATAAGTATCATTACTATTCACTATTCAAGAGTGTCTGTACCAAAACTCATTCCTTAACCAGATCTGCCCAAAATTATTAACTGACCATTCAACTTGAGTCAAACAACTGATTACTTTGAAATAGCAACATTATTAATAAAAATGATAAAATACTAAATATTTTATCTTGTAAGCTGGAAACTAAGCTCAATTAAGCACTTTAATAAGCACTATATTAACTGTTTTATTTCTGCAGTTGGACAAAAATTATGAATTCACAAATAATATGGGAAAGTATGTTGTAGCAATCAGAATTTAGATGCTGACATTATTTATGTAATCACAGAAACCTACCCATTAACCCAAATTCCCCTCAGCTTTAAATTTTTCCTTTGAAATTTCCCAGCCAGTCTCAATCCAAAACAGTGACTGTCCATTCCTTCCATAGATGCCGTTTGACATGCCGAATTCCTCCAGCACTGTGTGCTGCTCCTCTCCAATAAGCTTTTACCATCAATACAGACAATGCATTCTAGCAACCCACTGTTTTATACTTTTGCTGCGTAAATTACTTTAAATCAATTTCCTTTGATGCCAATGCTTTCGAAATTGTAAATATTTTACTTCCTGACTAAAATGCTTTATTACACTGAAAACTCCGAGGTTTTTCTGCCCGAGTCTTTCCATTGATTTGAAATCTTGTATCCCTGATTCAATTCAGCAGTACACACAAAATACTAGACGAACTCAGCAAGTCAGGAAGTACCTACAGAAATGAATAAACAGTCAACGTTTCGGGCTGTGATCGTTCCTCAAGATTGGAAAGGCACTGTGAACACGAAAGAATAAGGTGTTGGGGGGGGGTTGAGAAAAAGAATAGCTAGGTGATAGGTGAAACCAGATGGTTAGGAAAGAGAAAAGGCTCGAGAGAAAAGAATCTGATAGGAAAGGAGAGTGGACCTTAGGGGAAAGGAAAGAAAGAGGGGGCCCAGCGGAGAAGTGATAAGCAGGTGAGACAAGGTAAGAGGCCAGAGTGGGAAACAAATTGATGTTCATCCATCAAGTTGGAGGCTAGCCAGACAGAATATAAGGTGTTGCTCCTTCACCCTGAGGGCAGCCTCATCTTGACACTGGGAAAGGAATGGGAATTTAAATGTTTGGCCACCGCCAATTTTTACTTTTGGCAGCTGGAGCGGAGGTGCTTGATGAAGTGGTCCCCCAATTTCAGACAGGTCTCACCAATAAAAAGGAGGTTGTATTGGGAGCACCAGACACAATAGATGACCCCAGCAGATTCGCAAATTAAGTGTTGCCTCACTTTTCTTCAGTTTGTTCCTGATACAAATCCAAAAGGGAGATGCCCAGAACTGGCCACAATACTCCACCTGGGTCCAATAAATGACCATTTGCATATCATCTCTATTCAGTCCGGAAGACTCATCTTGAGCTTTCAGTTGTCTACAAAAAAATTCTCCATACCTCTCTGCTTCAGTAGTTCCAAAAGCCGAAGACAAAGGACAAAATCTAAAATAAATAATTGAAATAGTATCTCATCCTCCAAGTTTTAGCCCCCAAGACCTAGCAACAAATTTATCTATTTCGCATAACCAGACTTACCCGCTTGTGTCAAAACTGGCATGTTCTGATGTTCATCAAGCTGCAATTTGTCTTCCACCAATTCATTCATATTTCCAATGCTCCCTTTCCAGCAATTACAGAATTTTTAATTACTCCCCCCCCCACCTCCATCCCCTTTCTGGTCTTTTGTCTTCATTTCCCTCCTGTTAAGATTTCATCCAAATAGATGAAAGAAATTATCATCAGCACTTCATTATGACTTTTGTTCTCCATGTTGTCACTGATATTCCCATCATTTCCCTGCCTACAATTCAAAACACTCATTTTCTAATCTTTGTGAGTTCTGATCAGAATTGGATTTATTATCACTGGCATGTGTCGTGACATTTGATAACTTAGCAGCAGCAGTTCAACGCAAAACATAATATAGAAGAAAATAAATAAATAACAGTATATGTATATTGAGTAGATTAAAAATAGTGCAAAAATAGAAATAATATATTTTAAAAGTGAGGTAGTATTCACAGGTTCAATGTCCATTTAAAAATCGGATTCCAGAGGGGAAGAAGCTGGTCCTGAATTGGTGAGTGTGTGCCTTCAGGCTTCTGTACCTCCTACCTGACGGTAACAATGAGAAAAGGGCATGCCCTGGGTGCTGGGGTCCTTAATAATGGGCGCAGCCTTTCAGACACACTGCTCCTTCAAGATGCCCTGGATATTTTGTAGGCTAATACCCAAGATGGAGCAGACTAAATTTACGACCCTCTGCAGCTTCTTTCAGTCCTGTGCAGTAGCCCACCACACCCCACCCCACCTCATACCAGACAGTGATGCAGCCTGTCAGAATGCTCTCCACAGGACATCTATAGAAGTGTTTGAGTGTTTTTGTTGACATACCAAATCTTTTCAAACTCCTAATGAAGTATAGTCACTGCCTTGCCTTCTTTATAGCTGTATCGATGTGTTGGGACCAGGTTAGATCCTCCTTATACCCAGGAACTTGAAACTGCTCACTCTCTCCACTTCTGTTCCTTCGTCTTAATCTTCTTGAAGTCCACAATCAGCTCTTTCAAAGGTTCAGAAGTCGAATTTAATGTCAGAGAAATGTATACAATATACATCCTGAAATGCTTTTTCTTCGCAAACATCCACAAAAACAGAGAAGTGCCCCAAAGAATGAATGACAGTTAGATGTGAGAACTCTTTCATCTTATTGACATCGAGTGCAAGGTTGACGCTGTGACACCACTCCACTAGTTGGTTTATCTTCCTCCTGTACGCCCTCTCGTTTCCATCTGAGATTCTGTCAACAATGGTTGTATCATCAAATTTATAGATGGTATTTGAGCTGTGCCTAGCCACACAGTCATAGGTATAGAGGGATTAGAGCAGTGGGCTAAGCACACACGGGGGTGCAGCAGTGCTGATCGTCAGCAAGGAAGAGATATTATCAGTTGTCATCAATACCAAATGCTTTTGCTTCCATAACTGCTGCCTATCCTCAGGAGTATTTCCAACTTTTTATATATTTCTTTTAAGCATAACTCACACTGTCTTAGCACCATGCTCCATTACAAAGCCTATGCCTTGTGAAATCATGATTGGCTCATGTACACTGTACATTTTCCTGTTTCTGTATCTCTGCTCCTGTAAACATTTTACTATAAATGAAGAACAAGATAACAACCTCTGAATATCAGCTACAAGACAAATTATCTCAATAATGGTACAGTAGAGCTGCAGACTCAAACCTAAAATGAAATTAAATGTTGCTGCTGTCATGCTATAAAGATTGCAATTGTTACTGTTCATTCTTCCTATCAAATGAATCACTTCATACTTGCACTGAACTATATTTGTTACTCTTTTTCTCCAATCCATATCTTCCAGAAATACAGTGAACATTGAGGAAGCTAGTAACATACCAAAGTTTAAATGTGACACGAAGCTTTGACATGATTTGTTTAGTATAATACACAAGAAAAAAAACAGAAGTAATCCCAAAACCTACCGTCAGTGAACAATACAGTATACTTTTCTCCAGTTTGAAAAAAGGATCATTCAAAATCTCTCTTTGCTCTATGTTTCACCAAGTTTTGTACTTTAAAAAGATGTTGCCAGGTTAATATCATGAGTCTCAAATCTGCCAACAAGCATATTATATGGTACATTATAAAATGCTTTACTGAAATTATATGCAACATCAACCACTTGATCCTCATTAGCTCTTACTTCTAAGAACACACTCAAATTTGTCTTTAATAAATCCTACAGCTAACAGTAACATTTTCATGACTGCCAACCAATTTTGCTTTGCATTACTGTCTTTAAAACATCCCCATTATTAACACAGACCAACTATATTGCCAAATCTATCTGAATAAGTCAAATCTGCAGTCCTCTGGCACCACTCCCCAATCACTTCAACAATACTTAACCAGACACAGTTCATCTTGACATTAAATTAAACACTCCCCGGCAATTACAATAAACTTTAAATACAAAAGATTCTCTTATTTTATTAAGTGACATGTCACAAGAATAAGGGAAGTCTCTGAGTACTTCAAAGAGCTCAAGAACAAGGTCAAGTTTTTAAAACATGAATTAGTTGTATTTGAATCATGCAAGATACTTAACATTCAGAAAAGAAATGTGAGGAATTTTAATCATTCGCCTGAGGTACAAAACAAAAATAAATTACTTGGCACACAAGGGGTTTTACCCTCTTTCACCTGGCTCAGTCATCTTTCTAGTCATTCAGCGTCTTCTGCCCTTCATTGAGACCCCTGTCCATTTCTCCCTATTTAATCAGCAACTTTAAACACTTTCTATTTTCTCTCAGGTTTCGCAGATCATCAACCTGAAGCATTTAACACCTTCTCACGGACCCCGTTTCATTTGCATTTTCAGTTATCTCAGATTTCCAGCTTCAAAGAATTTGATTTTGTCCAGTAAATTAACTGATAGTTTATTCAAAAATTACAAACTGCACAATCTGGAAATCTGAAACAAATCAAAAAATATGTAGCAGTTCATGCAGCTCCTACGGAGAGAGAACCAATGTTTAACATTCAAGTCACCACAACAATCCAAAGGAAGATTGTTGACCTAAAAATGTAAATTCTTCTTTTGTTGTGGCAGATCCCATTGAATATTTTATCAAGCATAAACTTGAGAAGTCTATAGATGCTGGAAATCCAGAGCAATACACACAAAATGCTGGAGGAACTCAGCCGGTCAGGCAGCTTCTACAGGAAAGAACAGATAGTCAACTTTTCAGGCCGTGACCTTCTTCAAGACTCAGGACTTTTGTCAAGCATTTTCTCTGGAAATGTGGCAGCCAAAATTCTGCATATAAAGCTTCAAAATCAGCAGTCAATTAATAATGTTTTAGTGGTAACAACTGAAGGAAAAGTGCAGACAGGAGAAGAGGGATAGTTCTCATTTATCTTCAAAATACTGCCAGTGAATGGCCACTTTTAGAAGGAAGTAGCCTGGCTTTAATACTGCAAAACCAATGGATAGCCTTCTTGACACTGCTTCTGTTCCTATTAACCTCTCCTTGTTAGTCCTTCTAATGTGTCCCAATTCCCTCTCTCAAACCTAAACCATTTAGTCTAACTTCAACTGAATAATCGAACTAGAACTTCCTGTAAGTCTACTTCAAGACCCAAACTCAAGTGGCAAGATAAGTAATGAAATGCAGTTTTGTAAGAAGTTTGTTAAAGCAGTGGCTCACATTCACTCTGAAATTGCCATGGAAGTACTCAATGATTGGTGGGTGAGCTGGTGAGCTGGAGAGAGGGTCAGGGGGAGGGAAGGAATCTCTCTTAATGATCCAACTATCACCATTATTTTCTCAGTCAGTCGTACCACAGCCAACGATTAATCAGTTTCCTCAAAGCTGTTTGGGAAAGATTGTCCTGCACAAACATAGTTGGCTTTTTACTCAGATGCACAACAGCAATTGCACTTTTGAAAGCAATTCATCGTGTACAATGTCATTGAAACATTTTCAAGGAATTTGAAAAAGACATGTTGCAAATATGATAAGGGAATGAAAGGGTTAACATGTGAGGAGCTTTTGATGGCTCTGGGCCAATTTAGAAAGATAAGAGGTGACCTCATTGAAAACTGCTGAATATTGAATGACACCGATAGAGTTGCATGGAGAGAATGATTCCAATAATGGTAGAATCTAGGATCAGAAGGCACAGCCTCAGAATAGAAGGACATCCCTTTAAAACAGAGATGAGGATTTCTTTAGCTAGAGGGTGTTTTAATCTGGAATTCGTTGTTACAGTCAGCTGTGGAAGCCAAAACAATGGTATGTTTAAAGCAGAGGTTGACATGTTCTTGACTGGTAAGGGTGTCAAAGGTTTCAAGGAAAGGGCAGGAGTACGGGATTGAAAGGAAAAATAAATAAACTATTATCAAATCAGAGCAGACTTGATGAGCCAAATAGCTTAATTCTGCTCCTATGTCTTATGAATTATGTAGCAATAACACATCACAGGCAAGTTCACAGGCACATATATAGCATATCAAATCAAACATCAAGTTGGTAAAACCAGCAACAAAATGTAATGATTAACTAAAAGGTGAGATTATGAACAGTGGTGCTTGTTTAAAATAAGTTTAAGGCAATTACCCAAACTGGCAAGAATTTTCAACCAAAGTTCTTGGTAAACATTGATTAGTGATAGGTCTGCAAGATTCAAATCTTTCTCTCAAAATAATGCGTTGACTGATTTTTAAATCATTTCCTCCCACCAAACCATACCCTCACTTCTTCAACTCCACCCCCCACTTCTCTTCCATATCTATCGTTGCATCCTTACTTTCACTTAAACCATTCTTTATCCACCCTCCTTTCCCAGTTTACCCGATGCAATAAAACAATATCCTACAGATTTACAAACCCACTCATTGCTAATCCTATTAATGCCCAAGTACACTTAATTTCAGATGTTTAATTTTATGTTAACCAACCCAGCCTGTGACTTCTCCTGGCACCCCAACTCCCACCACTCAATTTCCTTCCCTATCCATCTCACTGTCGACCCTGTCTCTCTTTCTCCTCCTCCTGTACCCTCCACCTCGGATCGCACTCCTTTCTCCTCCTTTCCCTTTCCACCCTCGCTTCACCTTAGCCCCCTTTACCCCTTCCTTCTCTCCGCGACAACCGTCCGCCCACCCTCCCCACTGACCAATGTCCCGGCCTTTCTTACCGCAGGCCCCGCACCAACAGGTAGATGAGCCCGAGGACGCTGAAGCCGAGAACCACGGCAACGGCGCGTCCGATCGCCGACCCGTCGTTAGATTTGCCCCAGGCCGGCGTAGACCCGGGCCTGGAACCGCTGCTGTTCAGCGCCGTGGTGTTGCCGGAATGCAGGCACTCCCCCGGCGGCGGCAGCAGCAGAGGCAGGCAGAGGACGGCGGCCAGTGCCCAGCCAAGGGAATCACCGCCGTCCAGCCTCATCGTCCAGGATTTCCCGCTCCTGCTTTGGGTAATGGGGAACCTTCACACTGTGACACCGTACTGCAGGAAAGGCGTCACACTCAATCCTCCGGGCAACAAGCAAGAGCTTAGAGCTCACACAAAGACAGACAGACACACACACACACACACACACACACACACACACACACACACACACACACACACACTCACACACACACACACACACACACACACACACACACACATTAATTATTAATCAATCAACAAATCCTTTCTGCCTTAAAACTTGTGTCTTTGCAAAAGAACTAATCTGACTTTATTAGGATTTAAAGAAGATTTGTATTTTCGCCTCCAGTATGTATTTTTTCTTCTAAATTTCGTCACAAAGAAAATTATAAATGAAGTGTGTTCGCAATCCTACTTTGTTTTGGCGAGTTTAGTAATTCACCTTAATCAAGTTACTCAGATCCTGAGCTGTCTGATTGGAAAATCGCTTCGTGATGTTTTATAAGGATCTAATTTCGAAAGTGTTTTGCAATCAGCATGAGCAGTCAAAGCAAGTGATACCAGATTGTTTATTTAGTTTTTTTTTCCACTTTTATGGTTGTATATGGCATATTAGGCTGCTAAAATGAAATTCATTGAAAGAATAAAGGGGTATTCTAGGCCTACCAATTTATTATGATGGGGAAAATAGAATATTGTGTGAAATCACAAACAAGAGAATATCTGCAGATGCTGGAAATCAAAGTAATACACGCAAAATGCTGGAGGAACTCAGCAGACGAGGCAGCATCTATGGAAAAGAATAAACAGTGGGCGTTTTAGTCCTGGGTTCCTCCAGCATTTTGTGCATATTGTGTGAAATGTTAACTTACTTTGTGGGATATCCTAGTCACAACATGGAATTGTCATGGTTTAAAAATAAAATGCAAAAAAAAAGATAGGCATTATTTGAACAAATTGTACAGACTACAACATTCTACTCTAGTGATTTATGACACAGTTATTTGAGTTCCAGTGTCCCAATTCTATTCTGTATTTTAATTGGCTACATTTATTTAGGAACACCTTTTTGTAAATTGACATCGAAAAACACAGCTGCCTGTTAAGGTCCATTTCAAATTGATTTTTGGACTCTGTCTCCTGTACTGATCTTTTGATGTATAATGTGACCAAATCTTCTTATCTGATCTGTTTACTTTTATGTGGAGGATAAGATAAATCCACATGAATGTTATCCTTACCGTGATTAGACTTTACCCTTCAATAAGAGTACCAAATAAACAAGACACCATAAATGTCCTCGAAAACAAACATGTAACTGGAGAAACGTTGACGGTAACCTTATTCTTGCATTAATGACAATGGAGCCTCAGGTTCACAAGGTCATGGATACAAGTGCCACTGTTGAGACTTGACCACAAAAAATCTATGGTGACACATCAGTGTTGTATTTTCACACGGGGCATATCTGCTCCCTTGTATGCATGTATAATTCATAAAGAGATTAAGGACTAGATTTGAAAAGAAAAAGAGAAGTTCTCAAAATCATGGCTATATTTATTCATCTTGAGATGTTGGAATATCATCTCAGAAATGGAACACAGAACAAGCACTTTGGCCCATCATGTTTGTATCAACCATGACACCAATCCAACTAATCTCATCCGCCCACAAATGGTCTACATCCCCCTATTCTCTGCCTGTTTATGTGTCTGTCTGACTGCCTCATAAACACTTCTATTGCATCAGCATTTAACGCCATCCTTGGCAGTACATTCCAGACATTCTCCACTTTCTGTGCTATAAAACTTGCCCCGTAGACCTTTTAAATTTTTCCCCCTACAACGTTAATTAGGTTTCACTTTTCACCCACACAGCCTGTTTCCAGTATGTTCGGTTTTTATTTTTCATATCTCCAGCATTTGCGGTTCTTCTTTTATTTTTATACTCTAGATCAAATTGTTGTATGTGAGAAGTTGCTATGCCAATTGGCTGCAAAATGTTCTTACGTTACAAAACTCTCTACACTACAACTGTGCATCATTAGCTGTAAAATGCTTTAGAGTGTCTAGAAAGGGACTAAAATATTGCTATATTCTTCAGAATGTGTCAATTAATTTGTCCAGATAAGATGCAAATACTCACATTTTTCCCAAGAAAAATATTAGGCTCGTTGTTTCTGTCTGCTTCTGCCCCATTGAACTCCTGCCTGCATTCCTCGACTCCATTCTATCCCCCTTTCTTCATTCTATTGCCACCTACATCTGCCACATTTCACACACTTGCGATCTCCTCATCAACTTTCAGTTCCCTGGCTCTGACCACCTCATTTTCACCATGGATGTCCAGTCTATCTCCCATCAAGAAGGCCTTAAAGCTCTCTGTTTCTTTCTTGACAATAGACCACCACCCTTCTCCATCTGGCAGAACTGATCCTCCCACCTCAACAGTTTCTCTTTCATGTCCTTCCACTTTCGCCATACCCAAGTTGTAGCCGTGGGAACCTGTATGGGGCCCAGCTATGCCTTCCTTTTTTGTTGGCTGTGTGGAACAATCTAAGTTCCATGCTTTCCCTGGTAATACTCCACAACTTTCTGTGCTATATTGATGACTGTACTGGGGCTGTTTCATGCACCTATGCTGAGCTCATTAATTTCATTAACTTTGCCTCCAACTTCCACCATGCTCTTAAATTCACTTGGTTCATTTCTGACACCTCTCCGCTCTTTCTCAATCTCTCTGTCCCCATCTCTGGAGTCAAACTATCTACCAATATCTTTTATAAACATACTGTTACATACCCCATAACTGGGTTGCCAAACCAGCAGAAATGGAACACTCGTTGGAGTCTGTGATTACCAGGAACTAATAAAGTTTTATTAAAGAAGTAAGTAATACAGTACACTAACCGCAAGGATATAAATGTAACAGGTTAGCAATGATAGTATACACATATACATAGAAATAGGGTGATAGGAATCAACCAAGCTCTATCGCAGTCTAGGGGTAAAATGATCAGTCTTAGGGTGAAGCAGAGTTCAGTTCAGTCTAGTGCAGTTCGAAGTAATCGCTGTTGTTGTACCGTTGGAGAGAGAGAGAGAGTGAGAGATGCAGTTGGTTTCAGGCAAACCTTTCAATGCCTTCTGATCCAGCTGTGGTCACCGACTGTGACCCCTCCGTTCCGGATGCAATCGTTCTTCCGTGGTGAACCCAGCACCCAGGCAAGGGCAGACACACACCAGGTACCCACCAATCGTACCTTTAAACCCTGTGAGCTCTGACCGATTCCCACAAACCGGTCCTCCAAACTCCCAGTTTATAGGGCACACTGCTCTTTCCAGGGTCTCGTGGCGTGTGTGACGTGCCTTAGCAAACCCGCTATTTTTATCCCCCGGATGGGGTATCACCTGTCCATCAAACTTCAAACAGTTCAGGTTCAAAGCAAACTGTCTGTGGCAGACGCCAACATCTGAATTGTGTCTCTTTCTGGTTAATCTCTCTCTCCTCTCTTATTAGCATTTTGAATGTTTCTCCATTGTCTTTCGTTATCTCTCTCATTAGCATCATCCATTCTGCAGCTTTGCTTGGCTTCACACATGACAATACCAATTCCTGTGGCTATCTTGACCATACCTCTTCCCACCCTGTCTCCTGTAAAAATGAAGTTCCCTTTTCTCAGTTCCTTTGTCTCCACCACGTGTTCCCAGGATGAGGCTTTCCTTTCTAGGACATCAGAGATGTCCTCCTTCTTCAAAGAACAGTGTTTCCCTTCCTCCACCATTGATTCAGCCTTCACCCATATCTCTTCCATTTCTCGAACATCCACATTCACCAACCTTTCCATCACTTTAGCAGGCATAGAGTTCCTCTTGTTCTTGTCTATCACCCCATGAGCCTCTGCATTGAACAAATCATTCTCCGCAACACCTGGCATCTTTGGTGGGATCACATCACCAATCACATCTTTATCTCGCCTACCCATTCTCCACTTTCCTTAAGGGATTGCTTCCTCCATGACTCCCTTGTCCATTTGTCCCTCTCCACGAATCTCCCTCCTGGCATGTATCCCTGGTGCTCCCGATGCAGCCTTCTTTACATTGGTGAGGCCCAACGTAAATTGGGGGACCTCTTGTCGAGCACCTCCTCTCCATCTATCAGAAGCAGAATTTCCCAATGGCCAATCATTTTAATTTCTATTCCTATTCCCATTCCAGCATGTCAGTCTATGGCCTCCTCTTCTGCCACAATGAGGCCACTCTCAGATTGGAGGAGCAACAGCTCATATTCCATCTAGGTAGCCTCCAACCTGATGGCATGAACATTGATTTCTCCTGGTAATTTTCCCCTCCCCATTCCCTCATCTTCTATTCCCCAATCTGGGCTCTTAACTCTTCTCTTCACCTGCCTATCACTTCCCCCTGGTGCTCCTCCTCCTTTCCTTTCTCCCATGGTCCATTCTCCTCTCCTATCAGATTCCTTCTTCTCCAGTTCTTTCTTTTTCCAATGATCACCTCCCACCTTCTTACTTCATCCTCCCTCCCCTACCCACTTGGCTTCACCTATCACCTCCTAGCTTGTCCTCCTTCCCCCCCCCCACCCATCTTAATCTTGGATTTTCCCCACCACCCCCCACCTTCCTTTCCAGTCCTGATGAAAGATCTCGTCCTGAAAAATTGACTGTTGATTCATTTCCATAGATGCCACCTGACCTGATGAGGTCCTCCAGCATTTTGTACACGTTTATTTTTCAAGAATATTATAGTTCAGTCCAAGGTTTGGCTGTCTCAGGTCTACCCTTCTGGTTGACAGGATTTTTTTGCCTCAGTTACATTTCCTGCATGATCCTTAAAACTCCTCTGCAGTCGAAAAATCTATTTCAACCCTCAACATGCCCAGTGATTCAGCCTCTAATTTTCTCTGGAGCACCGACTTACAAAATTTCATATAAATTCTTCCTCATCTTTGTCAAAAATGACCAATTGACCCTTTATTCTGAGACTATAACTCTTGGTTGTAGATTCCCTTTGCAGGGAAACATGCTCACAGCAACGAAACAGAAAGATATATGACCTAACTGAATGGTATTATTGATGATGTGACTGCTAGCTTCTACAGGAATATGCTGATTACAGCAACACATTTATTCCCATCTATCTATTTATACCATATGAACTGTCCCTAGTGGTTCAGCTGATAACTGCATTGTCCTTTGCAAAGGAAGAACTTCCCATTACATCACCACTTTGACATTCTCAGGGGGCTAACGTGGATGGGCATCACTCTTGTTTTTTTAGTCATTTCACATAGCTGTAAAGTCCCTCAAGCACTAGGTCAAAAAAAAAGAGCTGTTAAACTGGTGATGTAATTAAACTCAGGAGACTGCTCAAGGCAACGCCTTTGGTGAATCCCACAGGAAGCACTGTATTCTCAGTTTAGCAGCCCATCCACCTCCAGGAATGCAGCACTGCTTGAGGACGGGACTGGTGTGAGTGTAGACTGTGCAGTCATATCCCAGTCGGACTTGAACCCACAACATTCAGATTGAACTGTGGCAGCATGATGAAATGACACAGACAAGCAGGATCCAGCTTGGGTTCGGTCAGTCGATGTTCAGCTGACTGATCCTAGCTTAAGAGAAAAAAAAGAGCCCTAGTGCTGTTCAGAGCTGGCACATTAATCAGTGTTTCTGCTGTTGAGTAACAGCTTCTTCCATAATTGGGGAAGGGCAAATTATGAGGCTATAGGGCTAGAACTTGCGGGTGTGAATTGGAATGATGTTTTTGCAGGGAAATGTACAATGGACTTGCAGTCGATGTTTAGGGATCTCTTGCAGGATGTTAGGGATAAATTTGTCCCGGTGAGGAGAAAAGAATGGTAGGGTGAAGGAACCATGTGTGACAAGTGAGGTGGAAAATCTAGTCAGGTGGAAGAGGGCAGCATACATGAGGTTTAGGATGCAGGGATCAGATGGGTCTATTGAGGAATATAGAGTAGCAAGAAAGGAGCTTAAGAAGGGGCTGAGAAGAGCAAGAAGGGGGCATGAGAAGGCCTTGGCGAGTAGGGTAAAGGAAAACCCCAAGGCATTCTTCAATTATGTGAAGAATGAAAGGATGACAGGACTGAAGGTAGGACCGATTAGAGATAAAGGTGGGAAGATGTGCCTGGAGGTTGTGGAAGGATCTAGGAATAATGGTGCAAAGTTCCCCGAAAATGGAATCTCATGTGGATAGGGTGGTGAAGAAAGCTTTTGGTACGCTGGCCTTTATTAATCAGAGCATTGAGTATAGGAGTTGGGATGTAATGTTGAAATTGTATAAGACATTGGTAAGGCCAAATTTGGAGTATTGTGTGCAGTTCTGGTCATCGAATTATGGGAAAGATGTCAATAAAATTGAGAGAGTACAGAGGAGGTTTACTAAAATGTTGCCTGGGTTTCATCTCCTAAGTTACAGAGAAAGGTTGAACAAGTTAGGTCTTTATTCTTTGGAGCGTAGAAGGTTGAGAGGGGACTTGATAGAGGTGTTTAAAATTATGAGGGAGATTGATAGAGTTGACGTGGATAGGCTTTTTCCATTGAGAGTGGGGGAAATTCAAACAAGAGGACATGAGTTGAGAGTTAAAGGGCAAAAGTTTAGGGGTAACATGAGGGGGAACTTTTTTACTCAGAGAGTGGTAGCTGTGTGGAACGAGCTTCCAGCAGAAGTGGTTGAGGCAGGTTCTATGTTGTCATTTAAAGTTAAATTGGATAGATATATGGACAAGAAAGGAATGGAGGGTTATGGACCGAGTGCAGGTCAGTGGGACTAGGTGAGAGTAGGAGTTCGGCACGGACTAGAGGGGCCGAGATGGCCTGTTTCCGTGCTGTAATTGTTATATGGTTGTAAGTGAGCGAGGTCCTCAATGAATACTTCACTTTGGTATTTACCAATGAGAGGGAACTTGATGATGGTGAGGACAATATGAGTGAGGTTGATGTTCTGAAACATATTGATATTAAGGGAGAGGAGGTGTTGGAGTTATTAAAATACATTAGGATGGATAATTCTCCGGGGCCTGACGGAATATTCCCCTGGCTGCTCCACGAGGTGAGGGAATAGATTGCTGAGTCTCTGGCTAGGATCTTTATGTCCTCATTGTCCACGGGAGTGGTACCAGAGGATTGGAGGGAGGCGAATGTTGTCCCCTTGTTCAAAAAAGGTAGGAAGGATAGTCCGGATAATTATAGACCAGTGAGCCTTATGTCTGTGGTGGGAAAGCTGTTGGAAAAGATTCTTAGAGATAGGATCTATGAGCATTTAGAGAATCATAGTCTGATCAGGGACAGTCAGCATGGCTTTGTGAAGGGCAGATCGTGTCTAACAAGCCTGATAGAGTTCTTTGAGGAGGGGACCAGGCATATAGATGAGGGTAGTGCAGTGGATGTGATTTACATGGATTTTAGTAAGGCATTTGACAAGGTTCATCACAGTAGGCTTATTCAGAAAGTCAGAAGGCATGGGATCCAGGGAAGTTTGGCCAGGTGGATTGAGAACTGGCTTGCCTGCAGAAAGCAGAGAGTCATGGTGGAGGGAGTACATTCAGATTGGAGGGTCGTGACGAGTGGTGTCCCACAAGGATCGGTTCTGAGACTTCTACTTTTTGTGATTTTTATTAATGACCTGGATGTGGGGGTAGAAGCGTGGGCTGGCAAGTTTGCAGATGACACAAAGGTTGGTGGTGTTGTGGATAGTGTAGAGGATTGTCAAAGATTGCAGAGAGACATTGATAAGATGCAGAAGTGAGCTGAGAAGTAGCAGATGGAGTTCAACCCAGTGAAGTGTGAGGCGGTACACTTTGGAAGGACAAACTCCAAGGCAGAGTAGAAAGTAAATGGCAGGATACTTGGTAGTGTGGAGGAGCAGAGGGATCTGGGGGTACATGTCCACAGATCCCTGAAAGTTGCCTCACAGGTAGATAGGGTAGTTAAGAAAGCTTATGGGGTGTTAGCTTTCATAAGTCGAGGGATAGAGTTTAAAAGTCATGAGGTAATGATGCAGCTCTATAAAACTCTGGTTAGGCCACAATTGGAGTATTGTGTCCAGTTCTGGTCGCCTCACTATAGGAAGGATGTGGAAGCATTGGAAAGGGTACAGAGGAGATTTACCAGGATGCTGCCTGGTTTAGAGAGTATGGATTATGATCAGAGATTAAGGAAGCTAGGGCTTTACTCTTTGGAGAGAAGGAGGGTGAGAGAAGACATGGTAGAGGTATACAAGATATTAAGAGGAATAGATAGAGTGGATAGCCAGGGCCTCTTCCCCAGGCTTAATACAAAAGAGGACACGGCTTTAAGTTAAGGGGTGGGAAGTTCAAGGGGGATATTAGAGGAAGGTGTTTTACTCAGAGAGTGGTTGGTGCGTGGAATGCACTGCCTGAGTCAGTGGTGGAGGCAGATACACTAGTGAAATTTAAGAGACTACTAGACAGGTATATGGAGGAATCTAAGGTGGGGGGTTATATGGGAGGCAGGGTTTAAGGTTTGGCACAACATTGTGGGCCGAAGGGTCTGTACTGTGCTGTACTATTCTATGTTCTACATAAGTTTGCTGATGACACCACTGCTGTTTCTAGAATCTCCAGTGGTGATGCAGAAGTGAAATAGATTGGTTTGGCTGAGAGTGTCACACCAACATCTTAGCACTTAATGTAGCAAGATCCAGGAACTGAGTGTGGAGGAAGGGGAAGTTGGGAGAACATGCACCAGTCCTTGTCGAAAGGGTGAGCAGCTTTAGGTTCCTGTGTGTCAACATCTCCAAGGATCCGTGCTAGGCCGAACACATTGATGCAATCATGAAGAAGGCACAGCAGAGGCTCAACTTTGTTGGAAATTTGGGGAGATTTTTTGTCACCAGAGACACTTGCAAATTTCTCTTGATGTACAGTGGAAAGCCCCACAGCCTAGTATGGAGCTTCCAATGCACAGGACTGCAAGACACTGCAGAGTGTAATAGGCTCAGTCAGCTCCGTCACGGGCACAAGTCACTGAGGTTATCTTCAGAAGATATCACAAGAAGACAAATCCCATCATTAAGGACCCTCACCATCTGGGATGTGCCATCTTTTCTACCATCAAGGAGGAGGTACAGAAGCCTGAAGACCCACACTCAATTATTCAGAAACAGCTTCTTCCTGTCTGCCACCAGATTTCAGAATGGTCCATGATGTTGTGAACACAACTTCATTATTCTTTTTTCTTATTCATTTTTGCAGACCGAAGATTTGTATATCTTCTCTTGCACTGCTGCCACAAAACAACAAATTTCACAACATACGTCTGTGATAATAGATCTGATTCTGATTCTGGTACATAGAAAGAAATAAAAACTTTTTTAAAAACTTTCATCCTATTCAGTTTTCATAATGCCCAAACACAATGTTAGAGGTAGAGTGGAAGGAATGATGATGAGGAGGATGAGCGAGACATTTCTTTCCAGTCAAATCTCAACTTGTTCTTGTATACATGGTATTGGGAGTGGAGTATGCATGTGGTCAGAGGCAACACCAATATTTCTGTGGCTATGGTCTGGCATCCACTGAGGGAGGTTTATAGTGTTGGTGTAAGAGACCGAAGGCAATGGTTTCAGTCTACCCACAAACAAGAGAAAATCTGCAGATGCTGAAAATCCAAACGATACACAACAAAATGCTGGAGGAACTCAGCAGGCAAGGCAGCATCTATGGAAAAGAGTACAGTCAAGGTTTCAGGCCGAGAACCTTCAGCAGGACTGGAGGAAAAAAGAGGAGGAGTAGAGTTAAAAGGTGGGGGGAGGGGAGGGAGAAACACAAGGTGAAGCCAGGAGGGGGAGGGATGAAGTAAAGAGCTGGGAAGTTGATTGTGAAAGTTACAGGGCTGGAGAAGGGGGAATCCAATCAGAGAAGACAGAAGGCCATGGAAGAAAGAAAAGTGGGGAGAGGCGATGGGCGGGCAAGGAGATAAGGTGAGAGAGGGAAAAGGGGAGGGGAATGGTAAAGTGGGGAGGGGCCATTCCTGGTAGTTCAAGAAATCGAGGCTGCCCAGACAGAATATAAGGTGTTTCTCCTCCAGCCTAAGTGTGGCCTCATCACAACAACAGAGGAAGCCTTTAATAGACATATTGGAATGGGAATGGGAAGTGGTGACCACTGGGAGATCATACTTTTTTTGTCAGACAGAGTGTAGGTGCTCAGTCTACCTTTAGTTTTCCGCAAATAAAATGAAGTGAGGTGTTTTATGTTTAACAAAACCCTTAGCACATTTTATTTAACTCCAAAACCTATACCACCAAAGCATGCTAAAAACCTTTTACGTAATAACATCACCATGTCAGACCAGCTTCTTAAAGCTAAACCCCAACTCAATGTACATTTCTCCCAATTACGTTACCTTACACAGCAACCCCCCTCCCCCCCACCGCACCCCGCAGAATACACTAAAACTGGCATAGTGAGCAATGTTCCCTCTCAATTTTAGTAGTCAGTGCGCGCAAAAATCTTATGTTGTGCAAATTTTTTTCCTTTGACAAAAGTATGTGCGCACTGAATGCACACATGGGACAGTTTATGTAAGTTTACAAAATATTTGACAAAAAATTGCACAGAATAACAACAAAATAACGTACATATTTAAGTCACACACACAAAAAATGCTGGTGAACACAACAGGCTAGGCAGCATCTATAGGAAGAGGTACAGTCGACGTTTCGGGCCGAGACCCTTCGTCAGGATAACTGAAAGAAGAGCTAGTAAGAGATTTGAAAGTTGGAGGGGGAGGGGGAGATCCAAAATGATAGGAGAAGACATGAGGGGAGGGATGGAGCTAAGAGTTGGAAAGTTGATTGGCAAAAGGGATACCAAGCTGGAGAAGGGAGAGGATCATGGGATGGGAGGCCGAGGGAGAAAGAAAGGGGGAGGGAAGCATCAGAGGAAGATATAGTGAGAGGGACAGAGGGAGAAAAAAAGAGAAAGAAAGGCGAAAAAATAATAATAAATAAATAAATAAGGGGAGGAGGGGCAGTAACAGAAATTAGAGAAGTCAATGTTCATGCCATCAGGATGGAGGTATTTAATTTTTTATTATACTTAAGTCACTAAGTTATTTTTTCTCTCTCCTGTCTTTGGCATTTACCCATTCTTTATAAACTCTATCTTGACTAATAGAACTTATATCCAACTGATAGCTTTCGATTCTCATTAACATATCCAAATGACATTAACCTAAACGGTTTCTCAGCTTGTTTCTGAGTTGATTCATTAGGCTAAAACCTAGTTCACAGTCCGCACTAGTCGCAAGAAAGGTTCCCCCAATGTCCATCAACTGTGCAAGATCGCAAAACTGTTCATTTTGAAGTATAAATGCCACCATTTGAGCAAAGTTTGAAATCAGATTGGATTTAATTTTTTCTTGCATGGACAATTTGAAATCATTAAACTGTCTAACTATTACAATATTTTCAGCGAGAAAATCATGATATTTTAGACATAAGGCATTAACTTGTTCATCGCCAAATGTGAAGCCACAATCTGCAATTGTGGAGAAATCAAAAGCTGACCATTCTTATACCTCAACTTTGATCTCCTCTGGGTTTGATCGTTTTTGCTTTTGCTCATCTGCACTCAACCGTAACATGCATGGCACTCCTGTAACGGGTAATGACGGGTTCTGTTGCCTGAGCTTTTGTACACCGTCCAAATGCGATTTACTTGTCAAATGACGCTTCAGAAAATCAAGTTTCCAAATATCATTCCACTTCTTTCCACTAGCAAATTCTCCAGCAACTTTCACATCACAACAATACAAACAGATAACCCCAGTTTCCGAATCATACATAAACATTTCTCGTAGCTGAACGTTCATGGTCTCATGAGCTTTCCATGTAACAGTTTCTACTATTTTGTTAAGTCATTCAACTTTAAACAAATTGGTTCTTTTGCGCTTCACGCCCTTCGCTTCTTTTGAATTCGACATAGTGAATCAATATTTTTTCCAATAAAAACTTAGTAAGCTATCTACAGGATTTGAAACAGATCTTTGTAAACTTTATGATATGAACACTGTCCGCCAAACATGGCTGCCGCCATGATGCAGCTGTACAAACCGGAACAGGATACGTAAATTAGTGATGTGCATTGTGGTATTTGAAAAAATGACTAACTAGTTAACAGAAACAGTTAGCTAAAGTATTATTTTCAATAAGTATAATTACTAACTACTACATTATCTGAGGTAACTAAGCTGTTGTGCACACATTGATTTCCTTTCTGCGCTGGTTGAAAAACGTGTGTGTGCGCGCACACGTGCACAGCTTCAAGGGAACTGTGATAGTGAGCCTGTCTGGAGCTCAGACGAGTCACTCGGCTTGGGTCCTATGTTCCATAGGTGGAGGAATCGCAGGTGCCTCTGGCTCATCCGTAAATGCATTGACACACTCATGATCACGTTGTGATGCCAGGAGCATGACAGAGGAATACTCCAAATCTTGATGGGCTGGTTTAAGGCGATCTACCGAAATACATTCAGGTTTACCCCTCCTATCTATGATAGAACTCTTTTCTCCCTGTTCCTCAATGTGGAAGTCCATGGTAAGGGGGCCTAAGGGGATGTTGGTGCGTGTCATGATTGTAGAAAACAAACAAGGTGGATTGTAGGTCAACAGAAATCCAAGATTGCCGTACGCCATGATGGGAGGTAGGAATAGGTGAAAATGAATTGAATTTACTGAGGAGGTTAGTACACTGTTGAGAGGCTGACCAGGTGGTCATGGCATCAGGAATGAAATCACCTGGCAGTAGTAATGGCTGCCTGAATACCAACTCAGCCAATGACGACAGCAGGTCCTCTTTTGGAGAAGTTCTGAGTCCCAGCAGGATCTATGGGAGACAATTATTCCACCACTCATCAGTCAGAGAAGCCCTCAGAGCAGCCTTTAAGGAGCAGGGAAACTGCTCGTATAGGCTATTGGACTGAGGGTGATACATCGCGGTGTGGTGTATCCCAATGCCGAGGTTGTGGGCTACCACAGCCCAGAGATCTGAAATGAACTGGGGACCGCTGTCAAAGGAAACATCAGATGGGGTGCCAAACCGAGCAACCCAGGTCCTGATGAAAGCCCAAGCCATATCTGCAGCAGTCGTCAATGCAGAGGGACGACCTTTGGCCACCTAGTGGTATGGACCACCACGGTAAGAAGGTGCGTGAAAACGTAGGAGGGAGAAAGAGAAGCAACAAGGTCCACATTGACATGGTCAAACCATCAAAAGATGCTACGGGCACCAGAACATGAAGGTTAATTTTTGGCCACTGGCACTCCACAAAAGCTGCAGTCCAATCACATGCAGCATTTTTGATGCCATGCCAAACAAACTTTAGTGCAACCAGTTTCTGTGAGGCCTTCCAGACCGGATTGAAGAGGCCATGTATGGTGTCGAAAACAGTTTGGACCAGTTTGTGGGCACGATGGGGCAAGGGCGACCAGCTGAGGCGTCGCACAGAAGAGAAACACTAACTTCTCTGAACTTAGGGTCAGCCAACCACAGGCCCATGATTGCTGTTCAGTAAGCCTGGACCTCTGGGTCAGTAACTTGGTCAGTTGCCATTTAGCGTTGTTAATCACTATGTGTATGGCCTCAACAGCAGACCATGAGAGGCAAGCGGTCACGGCGTTATTTTTCCCCTTGATATGTTGTGCATTCGTTGTGAACTCTGATATGTAGTTGTTATTGCTGCCATGCAGACTAAGGGACTGACATTTTGACCATCGTGTGCATGAGGGGCTTGTGATCATCAAACACTGAGAAATGGTAACTCTCTAGAAGAAAATGAAAATAGTGAACAGCCAGATGGAGACCGAGAAGCTCATGGTCAAATGTGCTGTACTGCTTTTCGGGGGGAACTAGCGGCTGACTGAAAAAGGCGAGCAGCTGCCACACATCTCTGACCAGCTGTTCATACACAACACCCACAGCATAGTCTGAGTTGTAATGGCTATGGGTGTGTTGCGGAATGAGTGTGGCGGTAGAAAGAGCTGGTTTGGTATCATCAAATACCCTGGTCACGTTGGCTGACTAGTCGAACATTTGATTAGGGAGATTACCTTTAAGCGCACTATACAGGGACAGCATAAGTTCATGGAATGAAGTGGTGATAGAAATTCACCATGCCTAAAAACTGCTGGAGTTTTTAGTAGTATGGGTTGGTGGGAAATCCATAATAGTGGCTATCTTTGATGGGAGGGGTTTGCAGCTTCTGCGGAGATGCGATGGCCGAGAAAGTCAATCGTTGCATCCCAAACTGCATTTAGCAGGGTTAATAATCAACCCATGTTGGCTTAAGCACTTGAAAAGTGTGCGAAGATGAAATACATGTTCGGACATTGGCAATAAATATGTCATCCAGGTAAACGAAAAGGAAATCTAAGTCTTTTCATACAGAGTCTATCAACTGTTGGAAAGTCTGTGCTGCATCTTCTGTCCAAACGGCATGTGCAGAAACTCAAAAAGACCAGACTGTTTTGGGAATATCCTCTGAGCACACAGGCACCTGATGGTAGCCCCTAAATAGACTGACTTCAGAAAAAATTTACTTTTCAGCTTAATCTGCTGAATGATCTTGGATGTGTGGGACCGGGTAATGATCAAGGGTGATGGCCTCATTAAGGCATCAGTAATCACCACAGGGGCGTCAACCACCACTGCACATAGGAACTATATGGAGGGATGAAGCCCAGGGGCTATTCAACCAGCATAGATTCCGAGACTTTCCACGTAGGCAAACTCAACCTTTGCAGTTTCCAGCTTTGCTGGATCCAGTCTGCACGCACAAGCACGGACTGGCGGGCCAGTTGTGGGAATGTGGTGCTTGACCCCATGTTTTGTGACTGTTGTGGAGAATATAGGCTTGGTAAGGTCTGGGAAGTCACCCAGCAGTCAAGAAAACTCACATGCAGTGGTGCATGTGCTAGACAGAGTCATTGTGGGGAAATTACTAGGGGAGCAGGGCAACAAGCCAAGGGCCTTGACATCTACAAGCTGGCAAGTTATAAA
This sequence comes from Mobula hypostoma, assembly GCF_963921235.1. NCBI lineage: Eukaryota > Metazoa > Chordata > Chondrichthyes > Myliobatiformes > Myliobatidae > Mobula > Mobula hypostoma. Next base: position 31,605,093 of record NC_086120.1, on the reverse strand, counting down.
ATTGAATAATCCTTGGGCTTACAAGAAATCTGCACCATGCAGAGGTCTAGCCTCTTTAGCCTGGATGGAGTCCTATGTGTAACTGTCGTAACCCTAAGTCTGGATCTTGCTGCCATTGGCGGCTCCAGCAAAGTTCTGTTGCTCTTTGCCTTCTCATCAATAGGGGATGCTGGTAGCACGCTCACTTGTGCTCCTGTGTCACACAGGAACCATCACCCTGAAAGAGTGTCCATAATGAACAGTAGATGACAATGGCAGCTGGAACCCATGGTGTTCACAGACCTCTGATGCCCTGATGCGCTGGCATTGTTGAAGCTGCAAGGTGGTCGGCACTGCCTACTGTTCCAACCAAAGCGAGCATGGTAAAAGCACAGGCCCGGCGGTAAAAGCACAGGCCCGGCGTCATCTGTTTTGCAGCCGCAAGTGTCCTTATGTTGTGGGTCTTGCTACCCAGGCTTATTGAGGTAGAGAAAGGAGGAGGAATTAACTACTAGCCATTTTAGCCAGCTCCCTGTGGTCCTCTCGGGTGCATTAATGAAGGCTATGTGAACTTGCTCAGGCATTTGCTGCATGAAGTGTTCTTTAAAAATAAAACACGGATGGTGATTTCCCAGGAGAGACAGCATGTGGTTCATCAGCTCCAAAGGCTTAGCATCCCCGAGACCGGGTAAGGAGAGCAATTGTTTGGCATGCTCAGACTCCAATAGTCCAGAAGTCTGTAAAAGGTGAGTTTTCAGTGATTGGTATTTATTATGTTCAGGCGGCTGTTCAAAGAGATTCATCACTCTCACCACCGTGGAATCGCTGAACCACGCTACCACACAGTAGAGTTTGGTATCATCTGTGGAGATTTCTCGCGGAGCGAACTGGTCCTCAGCTCGTAGGAAGCAAGTGACGGCATTTTGTTCCCAAAACTCTGGAATCATCCTAGTTGGTCACCGATGTAGATTTCCACAAAAAAATTGAAGTGAGGTGTTTAATGTTTAACGAAACACATAACACATTTTATTGAACTCCAAAACCTACACCACCAGAGCCCCCTTTTACGTAATAACGTATTCACATCACACCAGCCTCTTAAAGCAAAACCCCAACTGAATGTTGGTGGTTGTGAATTGTGTAGATTTCTCCCAATTACATTACCCTACACACCCAGTATTATAAAGATAAAGATAATGAGGGAGAGACCAATGAGAACTAAAACACACAAAGTCTCTGGTAAATGGTTCCACTTCAGTATTCTCAGCTCCAACCGTATCAGTGTTTAACACTTGCAGCAACAGCTCCTCCCTCATCCCAATTCCAAAGCCTTAAGGATTCCTAGTTGGATGAGCTCGGCAAAGTGCTGGAGGAACTCAGCAAGTCAGGCAGCATTAATGGAAGGGAATAGACAGTCTGAGTGGAAGTTGGAGGCAATGTTGAAGAAACGGACTGTTCCTCCAGCATTTTGTGTGTGTTACCTGGGTTTCAGCTACCTTGCTGCTCAACTCCAGAGACAATTGACTTTCCATTCCCTTGCCTAACCTGACAACCATTGGGAGAAGGCACACCTGTTTCAAAGCACCTTTCTGAGGCAAGTGAAGAAATCGGCTCCAGAACCTCTAGCCCTTTCTCAAAAGAATAAATGGGAAGTACAAAAGAAATCTGTGGTCAGTCTGCAGTAAGTACGCGGTCCTCTGTGTACCTGCAATTCATGAATTAAAACTGTTATTATGCTTTGTTTGTGGAGTTTGGAGCTACTCAGAGAAGCATGAAAATTACTTCTCATTGACTTACTTAACCACGACAGTGAGGGGGACTTCCGGTAGCGCTCATGGAGTGAAGTCGCGTTCTTGACTCGCTCCATTACCTCTGAGTTTTTTTTCTCTATGGTCAGCTATACTTTAATTAACCATTAAGGCATCAATTTTTACAATACTTTGAATTAAACTGAATTCTCTGACAATTGGATGATACTTAGATCTGCTATGTCTAAGAACGGGAAAAACGGCAAGGATGGTAAACCTCCGGTTAAACCGAAAGCTACGGATCTCCCTCCGACTGAATCACCGGTGACTTTGAAAGCGATATCGGAGTTAATTCAGAGGGAAATTTCAACCTCTGTTAGGGAGATGATTCGTACGGAAATTGCACGCTTTGTTAAAGACCTGATTCATATGGAGATCTCAACTAATTTCCAGAAAATTGCCGATTTAATTGATAAGATGCAAACATGTATTGCGGAACATCAGTCGGCTATATCTGATCCTCAAAAATTCGCGCAACAAAGTGAGCTTAAGATGGGGAAAATCGAAGAAACAATTAATGTAATGAAGAAGAAACTTGACTTTTTGACTTTTAAAAACTCTGACTTGGAATCTAGAATGCGACGGCAGAATTTACGAATGATTGGCGTGAGGGAAGCCGTTGAAGCTAACAACCCCATGAAATATTTCTCTCAGCTTTTAAAAGATGCATTCCCTACTGTATTTCCTGACCAACCACCGCTACTGGATCGTGTTCACAGAATCCCATCATACTCGTCTAGGTCAGATAGACCTAGGCATGTTATCTTACGTTTTCATTACTTTCAAGACAAGGAGAGACTGTTTCGATTCGCTCGATCTAAAGGTTTCATTGATTTTTCGGATCTTAAGTTCCGATTTGTGGAAGATTTCAGTAAACCAATCTGGGACCAACGGGTCCGTTACAGATCCGTGATGTCGGAATTCTATAAGATGGATTTAAGACCAGCACTGCTGTACCCTGCACGTCTAAGGATTCGCATGTCAGATGGAGCCCTTCGTTTTTTTGATTCTCCATCGGATGCCCAGAGTTATCTGGATCAACTTTCATCTTCAACATCTTAATTGCCTTTTTTTTAATTTTCTCCGTTGATCGGAGGCTGTGAATTGGTTGGTTTTAACTTTTCTGTGCCCTATTTGGGCAGAAAAGTTTACTTTTGATTTCTTAATATGGCTGCTAAACTTTCTTTTTAACTGCGTCATTTCTTTCTTTTCCCAGGGGATTCTGGGTGGTTACTTCCCTTTTGTCATCTTACGTATTTCCTGTGCGGCCTTAAATTTTGTAGTTTTTTTTTAAATTTTATTCTGTTTTGCTTTTTATAATCACTTTATGTTAATAATCCTATTTTTTTTTGTTGCTGTGTCTATTCATGAGTTTGAGGTTTATTGTGGTTTTTCTTAATATATATTTTCCGGCTTTTGTTCTGTTCTGTGTGTATTCTAATTGAGCTAACTTTTTTTTACTTATTTTTTTACTGTTTTACAATTAGCTGATCCTTTTCATATTTATACCTTTTTTTTAGGGAGCGTATACCGGAAGTCATGGGGGTAGTTTTAGCGCTTGCTTCTTTCTGGCGGGTCTGCTTTAGATTTTGCCTTGGGGTCTTGGGGCGGGGGGTGGTGGGAGGGGCTTCACGTTTTAGTTTGTTTTTCTTTGGGCTATATACATTATTGAAGTACTGGTTGCGTCCTTTTCCCCGGTATCTTTTGTATGTTCTGTTTCCTCTCCGGGTTTGTGGGTCGCGCCTATTGTCAACCCTCCTTGTTGTGGGTTGACTTTAGGATTTATGGAGTCTATTATTAATTTTGTCTCCTGGAATACTAATGGTCTTAATCATCCTATTAAAAGAAAAAAAGTTTTTAAAGTGTTCCGGAGACTTAAAGCACAAATTTTATTTTTACAAGAGACCCATGTACGGAGGGGGGACAGACTACGTTTTTTCAAATTCTGGAAGGGACAACAATTTCTATCGAACTCCAATGCTAAGATTCGAGGCGTCTCTATTTTTATAGATTCCTCAGTTACTTTTATACAACAGGATATTATCTCTGATCCGAATGGTAGATTTTTATTGGTTAGTGGTTTACTATTTAATAAAAAAGTAGTTTTGGTTAATGTTTATGCTCCTAATATGGATTGTCCGGAATTTTATAAATCACTGTTTGATCAGTTTCCTAATTTGAACGAGTTTTCATTGATTTGGGGCGGAGATCTTAATACCTGTTTATCTCCAGCTTTGGACCGTTCGGCTCCTTTACGGACTTTACCTAATAAATCTGCAAATTTGATTAATTTTTTCCTTTCTGATTCTGGGTCGACGGACATTTGGCGTTTTCTGCATCCTCAGGAAAAAGATTTTTCCTTTTTTTCACATGTTCATCATTCCTATTCAAGAATTGATTATTTTTTTATTGATTCTCGTCTCATTCCTTCAGTGATTAAATGTGATTATGATTCTATAACCATTTCGGATCATGCTCCACTTAAGCTTTCTATTAAAATTATGGCCAATATACCAAACAATAGACAATGGCGTTTTAATTCGCTGTTGCTTCAGGACTCGGACTTTGTTAATTTTATGAATGAACAGATTGAGCTTTTTTTTACAATTAACCATACAGAAGATATTTCGGTTAACACTCTTTGGGACACTTTTAAAGCCTATATTCGGGGTCAGATTATTTCGTATTCCGTTGCTTTGAGGAAGAAACAGAAGCAGGAGGAGATGGCAATTGTGGACAAGATTAAAGAAATTGATAAGAAATATGTTATGGCTCCTTCTGAGGAGCTATACAAACAAAGAACTGAACTTCAAATGGAACACAGTTTACTACTCTCGTCCTCGATTGTAAACCAATTAAAGAAAACAAGAAGTGATTTTTATGTTCACAGTGATAAAATTGGGAAGCTGCTGGCTAATCAATTGAAATCTAATTATGTTAAATCTCAAATTAATCAGATTTATAACCAAAATGATCGATTGATATTGGATCATGTGGGGATTAATCAAACCTTTTGTGATTTTTATTCTTCTTTATATCAATCAGAGTCTCCTCGAGATTCTAAATATATGAATGATTTTTTAGATAAGTTAGACTTCCCTCAGATTTCACAGGATATGTCTTCTTTATTAGATACTTCCATTACAATGGATGAGATTAAGAATGTTATTTTTTCTATGAATCTGGGGAAAGCTCCTGGCCCTGATGGGTTTACCGTTGAATTTTATAAATGTTTTGCCTCTTTATTGATTCCTTGGCTCTATAAAGTTTTTGAGGCTTCTTTGAAACTTGGTAAACTTCCGGAATCTTTTAATAGAGCATCAATTTCTTTAATACTAAAGAAGGATAAAGACCCTGCTCAATGTGCATCTTATAGACCAATATCTTTATTAAATGTTGATTCTAAAGTTTTTTCTAAGTTATTAGCAAATAGACTAGAAAAAGTACTTCCTTCTATTATTTCGGAAGACCAAACGGGTTTTATTAAAGGTCGTTACTCTTTTTATAATATTCGTACATTCTTAAATATCGTTTATACTCCCTCACAAAATGTTCCTGAGTGTGTTATTTCTTTAGATGCCGAGAAAGCTTTTGATAGAGTAGAATGGCCTTATTTATTTAAGGTGCTTGAAATGTTTAATTTTAGCTTGAAATTTATATCCTGGATTAAACTGTTATATCACTCCCTTGTAGCCTCGGTTCGTACTAACTCTTTAAACTCACCTTTTTTTCCTCTCTTTCGTGGTACTTGACAAGGCTGTCCTCTTAGTCCCCTATTATTTGATATTGCATTAGAACCTCTTGCAATTGCTATTCGAGAATCTTCAAATATTACTGGGATAACTCGGGGATTAAAGTCCCATAAATTATCACTCTATGCTGATGATTTACTTTTATATATTTCTAATCCTGAGAGATCTATTCCTGCTGTTTTAGAGTTATTAGCACAATTTGGTCTTTTCTCAGGTTATAAATTAAATCTTAGTAAGAGTGAACTTTTTCTGATTAATAAACATCTTCCCTTATATTATAAATTTCCATTTAAATTGATTAATAATTATCTTTCATATCTTGGGATTAAAATTACTTGTAAACATAAAGATTTATTTAAGACTAACTTTTTACCATTAATAGACCATATTACTCAACTTTCATCTAAATGGTTTCCCTTATATTTAACTTTGATTGGTCGTATTAATGCAGTTAAGATGTTTTTTTTGCCAAAATTTTTATATGTGTTTCAGGCATTACCAATTTTTGTTCCTAAATCTTTTTTTGATAAAGTCGACTCTAAAATTTCTTCATTTATTTGGCAGAATAAGAATCCGAGACTGGGTAAAATACATTTACAGAAAGCTAAGAGAGATGGAGGTTTAGCATTACCTAACTTTAGATTTTATTATTGGGCTATTAATATTCGACATATGAAATTTTGGTTACTTGACCGGGACATACTATCTATTCCTAAATGGGTAGCATTGGAATTACAATCTGTTCAGGGTTATACACTTGGTTCTATTTTAGGTTTATCTCTTCCTTTTGATTCGAAACGCCTTAAGCAGGTCTCTAACCCGATCGTTAAATATGCTTTGCGTATTTGGTTTCAATTCAGAAAATTTTTTGATCTTAATCAATTCGGGTTAGCGATTCCTATTTTAGGTAACATATTTTTTCCTCCCTCTTTTACGGATCGCGCTTTTCAAACTTGGAAGACTAAGGGTATTTTACGGTTTTTGGATTTATTTTTAGATGGTTCCCTTATGTCTTTTGAACAATTATCTAATAAATATAACTTATCAAGAATACATTTTTTTAGATATTTACAAGTTAGAAATTTCCTAAGTACTATACTTTCTTCCTTTCCAATGCTTCCTCCTATATATATTTTAGATTCGATAATTAACCTTAATCCATGTCAGAAAGGTGCATCGGCTATGATTTATAATATTATTATGAAACTTAGGAAAGCTCCATTTGATAAGATTAGGGTAGATTGGGAACAGGAATTGGGGCTTACCATTTCTGTGGATGATTGGGGGCAGATTTTACAATTAGTTAATACTTCCTCTATTTGTGCTAAACATTCCCTAATTCAATTTAAAGTGGTTCATAGAGCACATATGTCCAAAGATAAGTTAGCGCGTTTTTACTCGCATATTAATCCTTTCTGTGATAGATGTTCGGGGCAGATAGCCTCTTTAACTCATATGTTTTGGTCTTGCCCTACTTTGGAAACTTTTTGGAGAGATATTTTCAATATTATTTCTAAGGTATTAAATATAGATATCTCTCCTCACCCTATTAATGCTATCTTTGGACTACCTAAAATTTCTAGTAATCTTTCCCCTTCAGCCCGTAGAATGATTGCATTTCTTACTTTAATGGCGAAAAGATGTATTTTACAACATTGGAAAGAGCTTAATGCTCCAACTACCTTTTTTTGGTTTTCTCAGACGATTTTATGTTTGAATCTGGAGAAAATTAGAAGTAACCTTTATGATTCTTCATTTAAATTTGAACAGATTTGGGGACCTTTTATTCGATATTTTCATTTAATGTAATATTTACCCTTCTTGTTTTTTTTTTACTGTTTTAATGGAGGTCGGGATTGAGGACGTGATTTTAAGTTTAACTCTGTTTGGTTTCAAGTTAGCCCATTGCTTTGCTTTGCTTTTAGTTAGTTGCACGGTGGGTTTTTTTGGGGGGTTTTTTTTTCTTTTTTTCCATTGATATATATAAAATCTAGTATACTATTATGTTATCTTGGTTTCTTATGCTTAAATTACATTGTTTGTAGTATTTTCTTTTTGGTATTGTTATCTTTTGGAATTTTATTATACTTTAACATTGTATTAATGTTTATATGGCTTACCTTTTTTGTATACTTACTCAATAAAAAGATTTAAAAAGAAAGAAAGAACCACGACAGTGAAACTCCTTTAATTATCACCTCAGAACTCTGGTGACGGCAGACCAACAGATTTTTTGCATTATTGGATGTTTTCCCATTATTCCGACACACCTTTCTCTTTTTTAACATGTTACAATGTAGTGAAATAATTTTTCCAGTGAACCAGTGAGTTTAAAGGGAGTGAGAAATGGAGCCCCCGTGAGTTTAAAGGAAAGCGAGGCCAATGACTGGACGAGATGTACCCCAGGCTACTGTGGGAAGCAAGGGAGGAGATTGCTGAGCCTCTGGTGTGATCTTCAAATCATCAATAGGGACAGGAGAAGTACTGGAGGATTAGAAGGTTGCAAATGTTGTTCCCCTGTTAGAGAGTGGAGATAACCCAGGAAATTATAGACCACTGAGTCTTACTTCAGTGGTGGGAAAGTTGTTGGAGAAGATCCTGAGAAGCAGGATTTATGAGCATTTGGAGAGATTAGGGATCGTCAGCATGGTTTTTTCAAGGGCAGGTCATGCCTTATGAGCCTGATTGAATTCTTTGAGTTTGTAACAAAACACATTGATGAAGGTAGAGCGGTGGATGCAGTGTATATGGATCTCAGTAGGCATTTGATAAGGTTCCCCATGCAACATTCATTAAGAAAGTAATGAGGCGTGGGATCCAAGGAGACCTTGCTTTCTGGATCCAGAATTGGCTTGCCAACAAAAGGCAAAGGGTGGTTGTGGATGGTTTGTATTCTGCATGGAGGACGGTGATCAATGGTGTTCTGCAGGGATCTGATGTGGGACTCCTCCTCTTTGTGATTTTTATAAATGACCTAGATGAGGAAGTAGGTAAGTTTGCTGATGACACAAAAGTTGGGGGTGTTGTGGATAATCTGGAGGGTTGTCAGAGGTTACAGTACGGCATTGGTAGGATGCAGAACCGAGCTGAGAAGTGACAGATGGAGTTCAACCCAGTTAAGTGTAAAGTGGTTAATTTTGGTAGGTCAAATTTGAAGACAGAATGTAATATTAATGGTAAGATTCTCAAAGCTGCTGTGCAGATTGACTGTGTTGTTAAGAAGGTGTATGGTGTGTTGGCCTTCATCAACTGTGGGACTGAGTTCAAAAGCCATGAAGTGATGTTACAGCTATATAAGACCTTAGTTAGACCCCACTTGGAGTACTGTGTTCAGTTCCGGTCACCTCACCACAGGAAGGATGTGGATATTCTAGAGAGGGTGCAGAGGAGATTTACAAGGATGTTGCCTGAATTGGAGAGTATTCCTTCTGAGAATAGGTTGAGTGAACTTGGCCTTTTCTCTTTGGAGCGATGAAGGATGAGAGGTGATCTGATAGAGGTTTATAAGATAATGAGAGGCATTGATCGTGTGGCTAGTCAGAGGCTTTTTCCCAGGGCTGAAGTGGCTAACACAAGGGTGCATAGTTTTAAGGTGCTTGGAAGCAGGTACAAGGGGGATGTTTTTCACACAGTGAGTGGTGGGTGCACGGAATGCACTGCCAGTGAAGGTGGTGGAGGTGGATACAATAGGGTCTTTTAAGAGACTCTTAGATAGGTACATGGAGCTTAGAAAAACAGAGGGCTAAGCGTCAGGGAAATTCTAGGCAGCTGCTAGAGTAGGTTACACGGTCGGCCGAAGGGCCTGTAATGTGCTGTAGATTTCTATGATGTTTCTATGTTTCTAATGGGTTTTGGCTTGTAAGTTTCCTTTTGTATGCTTCAACTTGTCAAACGAATCCACAGTATTGATGACCATCTGCCTGTTATGCCACTGGTGTTTAGGGCAGCAGTGAAGGTCGTCCATCTTTGTCCGTCCATACCATTGCACTCAGATACAGAAAGATTCTTCATTGCTTTGTTTTACCAGTCCGGGTTGTTAACCCTGAGCTGAACCCCCGAACCTGGAATACTGATGGACCCCTCTTAGTCTGGTCTCTACCCTTTGCCCTGTTTGGCCGGGATGACCATACCAACAGCCAAAGCACAAGGCCCTTACTCCAGCCAACATAGCTCTCCAGGTCACTGAGGCACACAAGCCTCCAAACCACGAAAATGTTGTGATCCTCTTGGGGGCATGACCTACTATCGAGATTTCTGAAAAATCAAATACTGGGTTATCAGATACTCACATTCATATAGAGACAGAGATGTAGGATAGGGATATCCATTTATCAATGAAGCGGGGTCGGGGTGGGGGGGGAGCTAAATGAATAATCCAAAGGTTGGCTTGTAAAGCCATCAGGTGTAATTGTAAGCAACACACATAAAAGTTGCTGGTGAGCGCAGCAGGCCAGGCAGCATCTCTAGGAAGAGGTACTTTTATGTGTGTTGCTTAAAATTCTAGCATCTGCAGATTTCCTCGTGTGAGGTGTAATTGTAATTCTGCTAAAGGACTTCCCCATGTGCTTCTCAGTCTGATTAATTCAGCAATTTCCTGACCTTTGTAAATAGCAAAGAACTGGATTTTTGGTCAGTAACGTTCATATAGTAAAATGTTCCAAAGAATTTCACAAGTGATATTACAAATCATCGAGCTGTGGAAATTCAATGGTGCTTAGGACGGTCATTCACAATGATAATGGATGCTGTTTCTGCCTCCACCAGTAGATGGCAGGGAACCTCACTAATCAGAATCGGGGTTTCGTATCACCTGCCTATGTTGTGAAATTTGTTAACTTGGCGGCAGAAGCATAATGCAATACAAAATAAATAAATAAACAAATAAATAGATTTCAGTAAGTATATGTGTATATTAAATAGTTAAGTTAAAAATAGTGCAAAAACAGAAAAAAAAGCAAAGTAGTGCTCATGAGTTTAATGTCCATTCAGGAATCGTATGGCAGAGGGGAAGAAGCTGTTCCTGAATCATTGAGTGTGTGCCTTCAGGCTTCTGTACCTCCTTCCTGATGGTAACAATGAGAAGAGGGCAATGAAGGGCCTTAGTAATGGATGCTGCCCTTCTGAGGCACTGCTCCATGAGATGCCTTGGATACTATGGAGACTAGTACCCATGATGAAGCTGACTCGTTTTACAACTTTCTCTAGCTTCTAACGATCCTGTGTGGTACCCCCCCCCCACCCCCATGCCAATGATGTAGCCTGTCAGTATGCTCTCCATGGTACATTCATAGGAGTTTTCAAGTATTTTAGTTGACAGACCAATTTTCCTCAAACTCCTAATGAAGTATGGCCACTGCCTTGCCTTCTTTATAGCTGCATCGATCAAGGATGTTGGTGTTCAGTGTTTATGTACTACCCCAGGCAGCACTCAGGATGTGTTTTCAGAAAAGAGAGAGCACATCAAGGAGGCTCAATGCTAAAAGATTCACATTTATTTATCATGTATACATTGAAGCATAAAGTGAAATGAGTCATTTGCATGAATAACCAGCACACCCCAGGATGCGCTGGGGGCAGTCCGTAAGTATCACCACACATTCCAGGGCCAACGTAGCCCGTCCACAATGCTTGGCAGGCAACAGACAATGTAACAAAACAGAACGCACCAAACAACAAAGCTGTTGTGTTCATTATTGAGGGCTGGTGCAGAGCACACCAGGACACAAGCATGCAGGATACTCAACTGATCTTTACCAATAACTCTAATTGTACACTGTGAGAACTCCTCCTATGTGGGGGTGGCTAACTGGGTGGTATTGGAATAACACTATTAATTACCACTACAAAAACAACAACAGCAAAATCATTGCATCGTATTATACATATATATTCCTTACAGTATTGTGTTCCATGAATCTGGCTGGAAATCCTGCCTTCCATGCTCTGCTCATGCATGCTGATGTTGAGGGCTCAGCCCCTACTAGCATTCCTGCAGCAGTAAAATATCATCGTCCCGTGGCTCAGTCTAGAGTGAGCCATTGAAGCAATGTGCAAAGGCTGCCCAGGCAGGAGAGCTGGTGGACTGGGCCAAACAGTGTGATCACTTATCACGGACAGATGTGGTTCCATGGTATGTGCCAAGGTTGGCAACCAGCAGTGGCTGGTCCATGTGTCCGCCTGGATCCATTGATCTCTCATTACCTTCTCTTAGATGTGATGGAATCTGCCGCCACCCCTTCTCTTTGTCTGACTGAACATCAGTCTGCAGCCTGGAGATTTGTCTGTGGTAACAAGCTCGTTTGTCAGTGACAGCGTTACACTTGTTACCTGAGTAAAAAAATCTCAGGGCTGAAGATAGCTGTGGGACCTAACACCTGAGGAGGAGACAAATCACCATCACCATCAGCTCCAACAGCTAAATCACCAGAGATGAAGCCATCCAGTCCATTCTAGGTGTTCTCTCTTCTGCTTTTTCACTGAGCCCTGTGAATTTCTCCTCTACAAAGTTTCTTTTTGCCTTCAGACAGAGTTTAAATTCATAGCTTACGGCTTAAAACCATTTCAGATTCAGATTCAGAGTCAGAACCTCTCCAAGTTAATTGACAACAATAAGTACAGCTTAATTCATATGAAGAGCAGACACAGAGAACATGTTCAAAGAAAAATTATACCCTTGGACTGGGTTGTTCATGTGAGACATTTAAGGTTGGGCTAAGTCATTTAATGTTGCTTTCAGGAGGCACATGAATAACAGTATGAAATTATCTTCCTCATTCATGACTACAGTATCTTCCTGAGCTTCTGTGTTAGGGGATTGGCTCAGTAATTTCTGCAATTTAGCAGAAAATGTGAGTCACTTCCACGTTGGGGGTTTCAGTAATCAGAAAGAGGAGACGCTCCAGCATCTCAATACCAGAGGGCATCTCTTTAAGTGCGGGGAGGACAGTTCAGGGGAGATGTCAGAAGTAGGATTTTTTTTTTTACATAGAGTGTGGTACGTGCCTGGAACACACTTCCAGATAGATGCTGGTAGAGGCTGATACAATATTAAGATCTAAGAGACTCTTAGACACATGGATGTATGAAAAATGTAGGGTTATGGGCTGTGAAGGAGGGAATAGTTAGATTGATTATGGAGTAGGTTTAAATAGTTTGGCACAACATTGCCAAAGGACCTCTATTGTGCTATACTATCTTAAGTTCTCAGTTCAATCATATGGAAGGTCTTCATTTAGGACCTAGAGACAGAGTGTGTTCAGATAAATTGAGACCTACCTGACAGAAATCTTTACAAGGTTCATTTGACTTTTCTCTGCTCAAAGGTTGCCAGAGAGTCAGTGAATGTAATTGGGAATCTCCTGACTAGCTTTGCCCTACTTGGAACAATCTGCCTGTCATCTTGCACCCCTCCTCAGTCCACCAATCACCCCAGTCTCTATTCCCACCACTCCCTTCTCCTCGTTATCTGTCATCTCACCTCTCTCCTTTCAGTGCTCAAGTGGGGTTTTGTCTCAAAATGCTGACAATTCCCTTCCTCCCATAGATACTGCTCAACCCACTGAGTTCCTCCAGCAAATTGACTGTTGCTCCAGATTCCAACATCTTTATACATAATCCATATTGTTTAAATCCAGTTTTTCGTCTCTTCTTTATTCAACATGGGTTTGTACCCATAAACATGTCCTCATTTATTTTTTTCTTTTCCTTTGTTAGAGATTAGACAGATTAATGTGTCTCTTAACCAACAGGCTGAGAGGGAGATGGTTTGACTGGTCCCTTTCTCACCCTCCAAGCATAATTGACAGAGAGCTTTTGATACAAAGGGAGATTGGATACGCTGTGTTTGTTCTCACTGGAGTGCAGGAGACTGAGGGATGAACATACTTAAGTTTATAAAATCATGAGGGCTATTGTTAGAATAGATAATTAGAGATTTTTCCTAGGGTAGGAGAGGAGAAACTTAGATCTATAGATGTGCAGTGGAGAGTATATTCATTGGCTGCATCACAGCCTTGTATGGAACCCCTAATGCCCTTGGAAGGAAAATCGTACAAGAAGTAGTGGATACGTCCCAGTCCATCATGGGTGTTGTAACATGAGCAAAGTCACCGGAGAAACACTGAAACTAGTGGATACAGGAGTGTTCTATTCAAAACAAAATGACACAGTCTTGGAGGAAGAGGCCTGTTTGATTCAATATTACATGACATTTTATACGCTAAAGATCAAAGATAATATAAGGACAATTCTATATTTACAATGTATCTACAATGCTTCCTTTGAATTACATATAGTTTTCACACCTCCTTCTTCGCACCCATACTCCAGGCACCCAAAATGAATGTTAATCAGTATTGTCTGGCTTTCAATCAGCTGGTGTCCACAGCTCCTGTAAACTATGGTTCAGGGCAGCATTTTAAATTTAATCTACAAATCTGAAGATCGATTGCTGAAGTTAATATTATGCTATATACACTGACTCCAGAATATGCCCTAACAGTCTCTCCTCTTGACCCTCCTGGACAAAAATTTTTTTTCCAGGAAAAGCCTAACTTTAAAAAGGATCTAATCAAATAGGGTAGCAAAAATGCCCTGTATTTCAGAACCCCTTCCCAAATTACCTGTCATGTGCATCTACATCAATGCTATCATCCCTTATGGCTACCTACAAGATTCTAAGCAGAGATTGTTCCTGAAAGTTGACCAAGTCTTTAAAATGCAGCTCCATTATTCATATGCCTGTTGTCTCTTTCCCTGCTGGCTGATTACAGTTTAATCACATTCTTTATGAAAAAGAACCAAGTGCTTTCCTGGTATATATGACAAATAAACTCTTTTTGGACTTCTAGCCAGGGACAGGTATTGATTTTAACCCATGTTTCGATAACAGACTCCGCCATTGTCATCAGGGATGATGCCTAGGCATATCTAGTCTGGTGGTATATGACCCCCCTCCCCATTGTCCATCCCTCCTGATTAGTTAGTCCTCATCCAATCAGGTTTCCACTATCCCTCCTTGTTTACAATTAAATTCCAGCTCTTACTTAGAGCAAGACCTTCATCTTTGTTCAAATTCTTATTCTTTAGTTTTATTTCAGTTGGCTTCCATCACCAGGCAGTCTCAAAATCCATTGGCACAGTAGTTTCGTGCCATCAATGTCAATCCTATGGCCATTGCAAATGCAATGTTTTGCTATCGCTGATTTCTCTGGGTGCCCCTCCTTGATGCAGGTTTCCACCATGTGCCCCATCTGGCTGATATACACTGCTCCACACTTACAGGAAAACCTGTAAATGCCAGGCGTCCTGAATCCCAGGTCAGCTATGACTCACATAAGCTGTGATTTGAGGTTCCTTTTGGGGATGTGAATGATATTTGATTGGACACAAGGAGGGACACAGGAAGCCTGATTGGATGAGGACTAACCAATCAGGAGGGATGGATGACAGGGGTATAATTACCACCAGACTAGACATGCCTTTGCATTATCCCAGATGAAGGTGGCAGAGTCTGTCATTGAAACATCAATTAAAACTGTACCTGACTGGAAGCCTGAATAGAGTTTGTTCCACATTCTGTATCTTCACCACTCCATGTATTGGCTGACAGACAACAGTTCACACTCCATGTCATGAAAACAGATTGTCAGAATTTTGACAAACAGTCTCTTGGAGTCTCTCGTTGATGTACATGAGGGGCTGAGGTGGTCTCTATTTGGATGACAGCAAGGACCTCAGCCGGGTGGAAGGGTATCCCCTTCCAGACTGTCCGATCAATCGGTGGCCCAACCACTGAAAGGGTCCAGCTGTGTGTAATTTCATTTCCTTCTCAGTCAGCCACGCTGTCGAAGTTGTGGCACTTGATGTCTCTGCTGTCACTCGGATCCCACCCCATCTATTTTTCAAAAATGTGTTTTCTGTACTGAACTATATGATTAATCATCTGCCTTGAGCAACCAGCCTTCATTACAGAAAACTATTGCCATTACACTTTAACACGCTATTCACGACTTGCTGTTGCACGCTTTCAGTGTCCTCTGCCTTTGCATTTGCTGTGGGTCTGCTCCCATCAGGTCAGATGCAGCCGGCTGGTGTTCATCACTTGGGTTCTCTGCAATGACACTGTTACCAGGTACACTTGATCTCATGCTCTGTCTGTGAGTGCAACAAGAAGGGGGGTCATGCGGTTTGACCCAATCCAGTGTTTCCACTGGCTGCCTCACTGGACTGTACACCAAGACAGGCTTCATTCGCCCGGAGTACCAACTGTTGTTCCATCCACCTGGGAGTGAAACCTGTCTTTTCAGCCAGGTCCCTTACCATGACTTGGTCACCATTTGTCTGACCTCACCAACTCTGTAATCTGGCTAGCAGTCAAATCAGAAAGAGAGCGTTGCCGTGGATTCTGCCTGCTTTGGTGTGATTTTTACACTTTGCTCTCTTTTCAGGGCACGGCCTCCAACCAAGGCCTGAGAAGCTACAGCTGTAACAAATGATCTCCCTTACTCTCCCATGACTATTCCAGCGGTTCCTTGCTACGTGCTCCAGCTACTGGCACACAAGCAAGTTCTCTGTGACATCAGCTACATTCTCTACAGCCTCTTCTCTTCCCCCTCCTCTGGCCTGTTGCACCAGCCTACAATAACATCTTGGAGTAGGTTGATCCCACCCATAGCCACAAATCTAAGACTTCCTGGTGGGCCTTCCTTCAGTATTTTCAGGAGACTGGGTTGTCCCTCCCTGGATTATCCAAGCCTGAATATTCCTCATAGACTCAATATTTACATTCTGCATAATCAATGGCTGGCTCATCAGCTCTCAAAACTACTGATATTATCGTTCCCCAGTTACTTTCACCTCCCCCCTCAGTCGCTGCCTCACTTCCCCCTTAAGCAAGCGATACCTTTCTTCATTGTTGGCGTTTCCAGTAGTTGTCCATGTGCCATCCTGCACCCCTTGGGCCAAACTATCTCACATATTCCTCGGGCCCTTTGTTTCTACCACACATGTATATCTTTAGGATGCATCTGGTGAATTTCAATCACTTCTTCGAGCTTGCACCAGAATTCTACATTCCCGCAGGCACCTTTAAGTGAGGGCAGCTCTGACAAAATGCTCTGCTTCTCCTCGGGTGTGAAGGTATTATGGATGGTCATAACCAAGATCAAGGGCTGGCTCCAGTTGTCAGGGTTCTCAACATGATTTAGCCTACCCTCAATCAGTGCCATCCCAACAAATATATCTGGGTATAACCTCTCCCTCAAATACCTCCACACTAATTCCCACACTATGCAAAATATAAATGACTGATAAAAATTAAACAATATACTTAAAACAACAGAGCATGCGCTCTGCTATCTGCTATGTGCATCTGAACTCATAATGCCTGTTTGCACTTAAAACTGTTACAGACTTATTGTTAAAACACATAAACACACTCGGAAAGTCTGCCACTATGCAGTTTTCTGAATGAGTATACACACACTCAACTGGTGTTCTGAACGGTCAGTAATCACCCTTCACAAATTGTGGCATCAAATTAACACACAAATGTTTAGTCTCTTACATAAACACACACCACAGCATTTTTATATCTACTAGTTCAGCTAACTGCCGTGTTAAAGTGACCTTGTGATCCTGTAGTCACCGACCCAAACAGATCTAAGTATGAGTGTTAATTTAAAAAGTACTCACACACTTAAACTGCTGCGATCGCTGGCCACATGATGGGTTATGAAAGTATCTCGGACAAGTTCCCAAATGTAACTGAATAAAGTCACAAGAGAGACACTGAAGATAATGGACACAGAAGTGTTTTATTCACAAAATGAGACACTCTTGGAGGAAAAGGCCTGTTTGACCCAATATTACAAGATATTTCATATGCTACAGATCAAAGGTAACAAGAGGACAATTCTATAACTATAATGTATCTACAATGCTTCCTTTGAATTACATATAAATTTCATATCTCCTTCCTTGCACCCACACTCCAGACACCCAAAATGAATGTTAATCAGCATTGTCTGGTTTTCGTAGTTTCCAGGAAACTATGGTTCAGGGCTGCATTTTAAATTTAATCTACAAATCTGAAGATTGGTTGCTGAAGTTAATATTAGCTGTACAGCCTAACTCCAAAATATGCCCTAACAATGGATACATCCCTCCCCACCATTGAGCCCATCTATGTACATGAAACACTGTTGCAGGAAAGCAGCATCCATCATCAGGGGCTCCCACCACCAGGTCCTGCCATCTTCTGCTGCTCCCATCAGGAAGAAGGTACAGGAGCCTCAGGGCTCATGCCAGCAGGTTCAGGAACAATTTCTATCCCACAACCATCAGGCTCGTGAACCGAAGGAGAAAACTTCATATGCCCATCATTGAAATGTCCCCACAGCCAATGGACTCACTTTCAAGGACCCCTCACTTCATCTTCTCGATATTTATTGCGTATTTATTCATTATTATGATTTCTTTCTTTTTGTATTTGCACAATTTGTTGTTTTTTCCACACTGGTTAAACACCAATGTTGGTGTGGTCATTCATTGATTCTGTTATGGTTATTATTCTATGGATTTATTGAATATGCCACAAGAAAATGAATCTCAGGGTTGTATATGGTGACATATATGTACTTTGAAAATAAACTTACTTCGAACTTTTAACTTTAATTATAAAGACCAAAAGTTTTTTGTATGTCTTAACCTTTTACTTTGAACTTAAAGGAGTGGAGGTTCTTCACATGGAGTATGGTATTATATGGAATGAGCTGTCAGAAGAGGTGTTGGAGACAGATGCAAGCATTTCAACAGGTTGTTAAGATAGGAAAGCAGCAGACAAAGAGCAATGTAGTGATGCCCATCTGGTATGCCGAATGTAGGCAAACGGGATAGGGATCACTTGAGCATCCATTAGTGTAATCCTGCAGCTCGCCACTAGGTGGCAGAATACTCTGGAGTCACAGAGTTGGGCTGTACGGAAATGAGCCGATCCATCAGCCCAACTCGTCTCACAGCACCAGCCTCCCCTCTTCAAAGAAGTGAGGATTCTGGAAAGAGGAAGGAAGGTAAATCTGTTTCCAGCGAGGGTCAGCAACTAGAGGCCAATTTTAAAATATTTGGCGAAGTAACCACAGGCAGCACGGATAGTAGACGGGGAAGTGAGGATTATGAAGCAAGTTGTCCTGCTCTGGAACTCAGTAAGGGCAGTAGAATCACATACTGTGTTTGAAAGCGAAAAAGTTATGCACCTAAATGTGCAGGATTAAAGGAAAAGAATGGAGGAACGAGGTAGACATTCAGTGAGGTAACAGAGAACTGATGAACCATATGGCCTCCTTTGGGTTTTCCACGTTTCTATAATTCCTTTTTGGTTGGATCTTTGTCCCTGGGCCTGAGGTTGGGAAGGGAAGTGGTGGTGGTTGTGGTGGGGGTGGGAAATAAGGATTTCATTGGGAGAATATGGGTGGTAAGTCTCCACCAAAGGAGGTGTAAGGCGCTCTTTCCCTCCGGTAGCCTGCAGGTCACCCTTGGGCAAGGTGTAGCGCCTGCTTCGTCCACCCCCTCCCCCAATCAGTGTCATGTGGAGCCATGGAAGCAGGTGGTGGATGGTCGTATGAGCAGCTGGTGCATATCACAAGCCCTGGTTATGCGACTATCGCTTGGTAGATGATCTCTGAAGAGTATTGATAATGGCTGGGTTCAGCCATCTTGTAAAGACACTGCCCAGAAGAAAGCAGTAGCAAACCCGTCGAAAGAAAAGTTTGGCAAGAACTATCATGGTCACTGACCATGATCCCTGCCTCATACGACAGGTGTTTGGGAGTTTAGAATCCCATTCTCACCAGATATTGGGTTGTAATCTTGACTGTTTCAGAATGAGAGAATGGAGTATAGTTCTATGACAAACGTCATAAACAAAGCAGAGAGGATTAATATATTTTATTGACGGTCTTACATGTAACGTAGAAAGGATCAAATATGCTTTTGCAAAGCATAAAACTTCTGTTGATATTATACCCTTTCATTGCTTAACATGAAACTCCATTGTGTAAAGAAAATGGTGAATTGACCTTATGCGTTTCAGAAAGAGTAAGCTATGATTATTCCATCATATAAAGAATGAAATTAATGGTCTGCTGGAATATAAGATTAAATTCCAATCAGAACCTGACAACCACAACCAGTTTTGGGCTGATCCAAACCGAAACAATTCGAATTTTTTTCCTAAGTGTGATCCAACCTAACCATTAGCATAAATATAACAACCTATTCACATGCCCGTAACACTAAACAAATCACCTGAGCTCTTCCCAATGTGAATTTATAGTGAGCTCGACTCTGCATTGGGTTGGGTGGTGAAACTTTACATTGATTGGGAGACCACTTCGTCGAGCACCTATGCTTTGTCCGCCAGAAAAAGGGGGATCTCCCAGTGGCCACCCATTTTAATTCCACTTCCCATTCTCATTCTGAAATGTCTTCATGGCCTCCTCTATAGTTGTGATGAAGCCACACTCAGGTTGGAGGAACACACCTTATATTCCATCTGCGTAGCCTCCAACCTGATGGCATGAACATCGATTTCTTGAACTTCCGGTGATGCCCCCCCCATCCTCTTTTCCTCTCTCAACTTACCTCCTTGCCTGCCCATAGCCTCCCTCTGGTGGTCCTCCTCCGTTTTCTTTCTTCCTTGGCCTTCTGTCCCCTCTGATTGGATTCTCCCTTTTTCAGCCCTGTGTCCCTTTCACCAATCAACTTCCCCAATCTTTACTTCACCCCCTTCCTCCCAGTTTCACCTATAACCTTCTGTTTCTTTCTTCCCTCCCCCGTCGCTTAACTCTACTCCTCAGATTTTTTTCTCCAGTCCTGCTGAGGGGTCTTGGCCCAAAATGTCGACTGTACTCTTGTCCTTAGATACTGCCTAACCTGCTAAGTTCCTCCTGCATTTTGTGTGTGTTGCTTGGATTTCCAGCATCTGCAGATTTTCTTTTGTTTACATAGATTATGATGCATTGAGGACAAAATATTCTATTTAAGATATATTCCCCAGAATTAATAATACTAGGGGGTGGTTAGAGTAGTTTTCAAGCTATTAGGTGAACAGAAAGAGTGGATGGATGGTGAGAAATCATTTCCACGGGAGTCTAGGGCTTCATTTGGGGCCCAAGAGTTAGATCCAGGCCTTTCAGGAGTGAAATTAAGAAATTCCTCCTCGTCTTAGTTCATCAATGTCATTTTCAAGCCATAGATATAACTGTTTAACATTCAAACACGATGCATCTTATTCCTTCGAATCACACTTCAAAGTCTATGTTTTAAATATTCCAACCTAGATCATTTGTAAAGTGGAATCCTCTGTGACAGGACGCCAGCAAGGTTGCAAGGGATGAAAGGAAAATCAAGATAAATGGGGAAATAGTGATTAGATGGTGTCAACTTGAATTTTAATAGCCTAAAGATGGAAGGAAAGACTGACAGGGAGTGTAACATGGTTTTGAGGTTCTGGGAAAGAACTGGAAAGGAAGGTTTTTTTTTAATTTACGAAGGACGCAGGGAAGAGGAGAAGCATGAAGGGTGAGGGGTCTCACAAGGTTCAGATAATCAGGAGAGGAAAGACCAAATGTTGAAGGTGGTTAGTAACCAGACTAGTATTCTGACCCTGAGATATTTAATCCTGCAGCATGAGTTCAAATCTCAGTGGGAATTTAATTACTCAATACACATGTAAACAATTGAATTTAGTCTTTTGCCCAGGGTTGGGGAATCAACAACTATAAGATATATGTTTAGGATAAGAGGGGAGAGATTTAATAGGAACCTGAAGGGCACACCTTTTCGTCCAGAAGGTGATCCACATATATGAAATGAGCTGCCAGGGAGATGTGGTTTTGACAGGTGCAGTGGTGTGCAAAAGTCTTAGACACACATAGCTACGATGCCTAAGACTTTTGCACTGCTCTGAATGGCTGCTGCAATAAAAAAAACGAATTGCATGACAATCGGTGGGAGGAGAGAGAGAAGCGCGCCGTGTGTGCGCAGCCCTCCGGTGAAAAATGATATTGTATCCGTTAAATAGGGGCCGTGGACAATTCTGATTTGATGGAAATGGACGTGAAGGAAAAGAGGAACATCTGGAAAAATTTCTGAAACGCCAGTTCGCTGCTGTTGTTACTGCGTGAATGGGGAATCTTTCGGAGGGAAAGCCTCAAAATCCCCGGCTTTGCCTGCTGTTGATGACCGAGACGGAGGTTGAATCGTTTGGACAGAGATGGCGCTCAGTAATTGGTGTCGGAGAGCTGATCAGAGCTTGAAGTTTTCGGATGACTCGAAGTCGGACTATAGTTGGGTATAGCAGGGAGAGTTTTTCTTCCTTCTCCCATCTGCGTGAGATGTGGGACATTTGAGAGACTTTGAACTTTTTACTGTGCTCATGGACTTCTTCATCAAGTTATGGTATTGTTGCACTGTTGTAACTATATCTTATTATTACGTGGTTTTGTTAGTTTTTTTCAGTCTTGGTCTCTCCTGTGTTTTGTGATATCACACCGGGGGAAATATTACATCATTTCTTAATGCATGCATTACTAAATGACAATAAAAGAGGACTGCGTGTCTTCATAATCTAAACGTGAATGATGGTAAATCTGATTCTGATAAGGGGTCTCTATTGTGGACTGAGAGTGGGATGCGGTCCAGGGAGAAGGGAGGGAGCAGGAAGCACAAGTGAGACATTCTGTGATGATCATTAAACCAATTATCCGGAATCAAATGACCTTACCTGGTGTCTCAGGGTTGGGTGTGCACTACCCCTACCCTGGCACTCTTTCTCTGCCACCTCTCCCACACCCTTCCCGTACAGTTCCACTCTCGCAATTTCCAATACCTTTTGCTCCTGTCAGATTTATAAGCCCACTCACTGCTCCACGTTGACAAATACAGTACCTAGGTACCCTAGCTATATAAATGTGCTTAAGACTTTTGCACAATAGGGTACATTAATAACATTTAAAGACCTTTGGATAGGTACTTGGACAGGAAAGGTATAGAGCAAGGGCTCCCAGTGTTTAATACCATGGACCCCTACTATAAAGCAAGAGGTCTATGGATCCCAGGTTGGGAACCCCTGGTATAGAGGAATATGGGCAAATGCAGGCAAGTAAGACTAACTTAGATGGGAATCTTGGTCAGCAAGGACCAGTTGGGACAAAGTGCCTGTTTTTGTGCTGTGATTCTGAGCCCTCACAGCCTTTTATTATACCATAGGACACTGTAGATAATGAAATGCCTTTGGGTGTGTCGTCATTTACTTTAATGTAAAAGGCAAATAAGGGTGAACTAAAAAGAAAAATGAGATTAGAAACATTCACTTCCAATGTATGCATCAGTAGAAAAGGCAGATTATTCTTGCATTTGTTGAGCAATTTTGATACACCTTACATCCAAGGTATAAAAGCAAAACAAATCCTGACCCCAGTATTCTGCCAACAGCTTCCAACCTGCCCAACCTAATTCCCTCTACTGTTTCCTCTTCATATTCCTATTGATTTTAAATACAATTGCCTCAGGCTAAGCTGGATCCATATGAGTCAGGAGGACCTTGGCCAATGTCCAGAAAAGCTCATGACGGCCTTGGAGATTACCTTCACCATCTACCCGTGAATGTGTCAATGAAAGCTGACAAATAAAATTATCAAAGTTACTCTATTCAACACACAGTACCACCCTGCCCACATAAAAGCGAAAGAGAGGGCATATAATATAGCAAAAATTAGTGGGAAATTAGAGGATTGGGAAGATTTTAAAAACCAGCAGAGGGAAACTAAGAAAGTCATTAAGAAGGTAATGGTGTAATACGAAAGTAAGCTAGCCAATGATATTACAGAAAATTCCAAAAGTTTCTACAGATATATAAAGTGTAAAAGAGAGGTTAGAGTGGAAATCAGACCACTGGAAAATGATGCTGGATAGGTAGTAATGGGCGACAAGGAAATCGCAGATGAACTGAATAAGTATTTTGTATCAGTCTTCACTGTGAAGACACTAGCAGTATGATGGATGTTCCAGATGTCAGAGGGCAAGTTACCATAACTAGAGAGAATGTTCTTATGAAACTGAAAGGTTTGAAGGTAGATAAGTTACCTGGACCAGATGGTGTACACCCCAGAATTCTGAAAGAGATAGTTGAAGAGATCATGGAGGTATTAGTAATGATCCTTCAAGAATCACTAGATTCTGGAAGACTGGAAAATTTCAAACGTCACTCCACTCTTCAAGAAGGGAGAGAGACAGAAGAAGGGAAACTACAGGAGGCAAAGAGTGGAAATAAAGGGAGCCTTTTCTGTTTGGCTGGCGTTGACTAGTGGTATTCCACTGGGGTCTGTGATGGAACTGATTCTTCTTATATTGTATATCAGTGATTTGGATGATGGAATTGATGGCTTTGTTGCACAGTTTGCAGATGATATGAAGATAGGAGGAGGGCAGACAGTTTTGAGGATGTCGGGAGGCTGCAGAAGGACTGAGACAGATTAGGAGAATGGGCAAAGAAATGGGAGATAGAATACAGTCTTTGGAAGTGTATGGTCATGCACTTTGGCCGAAAAAGTGAAAGGGTTGACAATTCCCTAAATGGAGAGAAAATACAAAAAAACAAGGTGCAAGGCGACTTGAGAGTCCTAGTGCAGGATTCCCTAAAGGTTCATTTGCAGTTTGAGTCTGTGGTGAGGAAGGCAAATGTAATGTTAGCATTTATTTCAATAGGACTAGAATATAAAAGGAAGGATGTAATGCTGAGACTTTATAAAGCACTGGTGAGGCCTTACTTAGAGCATTGCGAGCATTTTTGGGACTCTTATCTTAGAAAGGATGTGCTGAAACTGGAGAGGTTTGAAGCAGGTTCAAGAAAATGATTCCAGGATTGAATGGCTTGTCATATGAAGATTGTTTGATGGCCCTGGGCTTGTATTCACTAGAATTCAGAAGAATGAGGGGTGACCTCATTGAAACCTATCGAATGGTCAATGGCTTTGATAGAGTGGATGTGGAGAGGATGTTTCCTGTGGTGAGAGAGTCTAAGACCAGAGGATGCAGCCTCAGAATAGAGGGGCATCCTTTTAGAATGGAGATGAGGAGGAAGTTCTTTAGTCAGAGAGTGGTGAATCTGTGGAATTCCTTGCCATGGGCAGCTGTAAAGGCCAAGTTTTTATGTATGTTTAAGTCAGAGGTTGATAGATTCTTGATTGGTCAGGGCATGAAGGGATACAGGGAGAAGACAGGAGATTGGGGCTGAGAGGAAAATTTTATCAGCCATGATGAAATGGCAGAGCAGAATCGATGGGCCAACTGGCTTAATTCTGCTCCTTTATCTTATGGTCTTATGATCTAACATGCATCTTTCCTTTTCACAGTGAGTCTCACAAAAGTGGAAACAAAATAAATGAATATTTTTGAGCAAAACTTTTTTAATATTTGGAAAGAATCAAGGTTAGGGAGCAACAGATAATCAATGCTGAAATTTATACCACAGCCCAACAATAAGCCTGGCATCTTGAATTTTTCAACTTTAATCAATAAAAGTAAAAAAAAAATTGAGGGCTACTTAGAAAAAATTGTTTTGTAAAGATTGCAAAATCGCTGTACCAGTTTTAAATGTTATACTTGCAGGATTTACATTTTTTATTCATATTGTCTTACAAGCCACAGGCACAGACTAACAGCGTGAAAAGACAACTGACCAATCCCAGGCCGGCTAGTGGCGCAGTGAGGTCAGCGGTGGGCTCGAGAACGGAGGTTCCCGAGTTCGATCCAGTGACAGATCGCTCCCGAGCGCGCTTTCCATTCGTGCCGGGTTGATGTTGAGCTCGTGACTCGACCTTGTAAAAAAAAACACTGCCACCTCCAGTTTAAATTCCCACGTGGAATATTGTGGAGGATCAAATACCCATACCCAAACCCACCAGTGTGTGAATGTGCTGGTCAATATGTGACCTCACAGGAGTTAATTTTAATTAGTAACATAGAACATAGAACAGTACAGCACAGTACAGGCCCTTCAGCCCACAATGCTGTGCCAACCCTCAAACCCTGCCTCCCATATAACCCCCCACCTTAAATTCCTCCATATACCTATCTAGTAGTCTCTTAAATTTCACTAGTGTATCTGCCTCCACCACTGACTCAGGCAGCGCATTCCACGCACCAGTCACTCTCTGAGTAAAAAACCTTCCTCTAATGTCCCCCTTGAACTTCCCACCCCTTACCTTAAAGCCACGTCCTCTTGTACTGAGCAGTGGTGCCCTGGGGAAGAGGCGCTGGCTATCCACTCTTAATCTATTCCTCTTAATATCTTGTACACCTCTATCACGTCTCCTCTCATCCTCCTTCTCTCCAAAGCGTAAAGCCCTAGCTCCCTTAATCTCTGATCATAATCCAGACTCCCTAAACCAGGCAGCATCCTGGTAAATCTCCTCTGTACCCTTTCCAATGCTTCCACATCCTTCCTATAGTGAGGCGACCAGAACTGGACACAGAACTCCAAATGTGGCCTAACCAAGAGTTGAGCCAGTCAGTAAAACTGGAAACGAACCTCCGGGAAAATCAAATGTGATTACAGTGCCTCATTTGAAAAATGACCGATGGAAGACATCAAACAAAAGCACAATATCAAATATTTTTGTAGCTTTTCTCGATAGTGAACCTAAAGTTAAGGTCAATGGCAGAGAAATTCATCTCTAGTCATGGGTCTCAATTTATGAGAATGTCCGCTATCTGTTGCATTCTCTCTGCACATTATGCTAAATGTTTGGAACCAAACATGGTGGTGATTGCAACCAGTGGGCGATCTTCTGACATATGTTTGGCTTGGGAAATTATTCACAGAATTCTCCACTAGTAAAGTTTTATCTTTAATTGCTGAGAATATACAGCACAGAAGCAGATCATTTCATTCCATTGATGTTTATACCCAGCAGGAGTTCCCTCCCTCTCATTTCTCCCTGCAATACAACTTGAGATTCACTTTAGCCCCATGCTGATACTCAGCTGCTACTTAAGCCGTGTCGCAATACTGAGGTACATAGACCAATCAAAAATTCAATCCAGTTACAATTGCAGATAATTTCAGTAATGAAAACAGCTGAAGAGTTATATGTTGAAGAGTATGCAGAAAAAGAATCATTGGCAGCAGCCGGACATCACTGCAGGGCTTACATTGCATGCGACTAGAACAAAGAGTGGACGGGAAAGATCAATGCGGACACTGCTTGTTATGCTTTGTAGCTCCAAAACATAAAACTAATTGCAAGAAAAAGACAGGAGCCCAGTTGCGTTTTGTAACTTCAAAACATAAAAACCAATTAAAAGAAAACACAGAGCCTGAATAACTCATGTACATTCTTAGTTTTACTTCTAGCCAAACACGCAAGCATGACCATAAGACCATAAGATATAGGAGCAGAATTAGATCATTTGGCCCATTTAGTCTGCTCCGCCATTTCATCATGACTGATCCAATTTTCCTCTCAGCCCCTGCCTTCTCCCCGTATCCCTTCATGCCCTGACCAATCAGGCATTTATCAACCTCTGCTTTAAGCATACGTAAAGACTTGACCTCCACAGCTGCTTATGGCAAAGAATTCCACAGATTCACCACCCTCTGGCTAAAGAAATTCCTCCTTATCTCCATTCTAAAAGGATGCCTCTCTATTCTGAGCCTATGTCTTCTGGTCTAAGACTCTCCCACTATAGGAAACATCCTCTCCATATCCACTGTATCAAGGCATTTCACCATTTGATAGATTTCAATTAGCTCACCACTCATTCTTCTGAATTCTAGTGGATACTGGCTCAGAGCCACCAAAAGCCATTCAATCCTGGAATCATTTTCGTGAATCTGCTTTGAACCCTCTTCAGTTTCAGCACATCCTTTCTAAAATAAGGGGCCCAAACCTGCTCACAATGCTCCAAGTGAGGCCTCACTGGTACTTTATAAAATTTCAACATTACATCCTTTCTTTTATATTCTAGTCCTCTTGAAATGAATGCTAACATTGCATTTGCCTTCCTCACCACAGACTTAACCTGCAAACTCACCTTAAGGGAATCCTTCATGAGCACTCCCAAATCCCCTTGCACCTCAGTTTTTTGTATTTTCTCTCCATTTAGAAATCAGTCAACCCCATTTCTTCTACCAAAGTACATGACCATACACTTCTCGAGATTGTATTCCATCTGCCATTTCTTTGCCCATTATCCTAATCTGTTTAAGTCCTTCTGAGGCCTCTCTACTACCTCAAAACTATCTGCCCCTCCATCTATCTTCATATCGTCTGCAAAAACCTTGCAACAAAGCCATCAATTCCATCATCCAAATCATTGATGTATAATATAAAAAGAATCGATCCCAACACAGACCACAGTGGAACACCACTAGTCACTGGGAGCCAGCCAGAAAAAGCTCTCTTTATTCCCACTCTTTGCCTCCTGCCAATCAACTTCTGCGTTATCCGTGCTAGTGTAATACCCTGGTTCATATTTTTACTGTTAGGCTGTATGTATTTGACTTTGGCAGTTCTACAAAAGCAGTCTGTTCTGTTTTCATGCTTTTTTGGGTTATGGTTGAAGATAAGAGATGAGGAGAAATATGTGCCATCCAATTAGGATGGTTGAATTAAGGGGAAGTTTCTCTGGTGAGGGACACTAAGGTTGGGCTTGGGGCTTTTGTTCGAGAGGAGACGAAGAGAGAGGACACTGTGGAGAACCGGTCATAGCATACGATCCAGTGGGAGACCCGTTTGTTGGAGATGGACTGCGAGCAACGGTCGGACGGTGGTGCGCGCTTTCACATTGACCGAGGGCCCAGCGCGTGAATGCGAGAGGAGTTCAAGATGAGCTCCAACTTGTGCACATTTGAATATTTAATTAGAATGGACCCCTCTCTTCTTTTCTAATCCTCTAGTTAAGATTCATAAATATAATTCACTTAATCGTATGCAGTGTACTTGTCTGTTAATTTGTGG
This sequence comes from Mobula hypostoma, assembly GCF_963921235.1. Taxonomy (NCBI): domain Eukaryota; kingdom Metazoa; phylum Chordata; class Chondrichthyes; order Myliobatiformes; family Myliobatidae; genus Mobula; species Mobula hypostoma. The sequence goes on along the minus strand of NC_086120.1, from coordinate 31,576,533 downwards.
CATTAGTTTGTAACAGGGTAGAAAATTACACAGCATCCGCGCAAACTGGGGTTTGGGGAGGGACTGAGTGCGCCTCAATCTCACGAGATTGGCAGGGCTGGAGGTTGTCTCCCCTAGACTTACGCAGCCAAGGAAACCAGAGTGTTTCACTAAAATCTCTCCTGTAATACCGTGAGCTCGTAGCTTGTTAGGCACCCTCATGTGTGGCATCTTGTCAAAGGGCTTCTGTAAATCCAAGTACATGCCATCAACTGATTCTTTTTGTCCATCCTGCTTGTTATTTCTTCAAAGAATTCCGACAGATTTGTCAGGCGAGATTTTCCTTTGAGAAAACCATGCTGACTATAGCCTGTTTTATCATGTGCCTGCAAGAACCCTGAGACATAGAAACATAGAAAACCCACAGCACAATACAGGCTCTCCGGCCCACGATGCTGTGCCGAACGTGCCCTTACCTGAGAAATTACCTAGAGTTATGACGCACCATCAATAACTCCAAAACACTGGAAGTAGAGTAAAGACTGAAAGGCTTTTATTTGCAGTAAAATGTGACCTCCAGCATGCTGAGTGTCTGCCCTTGGACTGAGAGGAGGAGCCAAGGCCCAATCGCCTTTATTCAGGGGTCTGTGGGAGGAGACACAGGAGCAGTCAGTAGAGGGACGTGTCTAGGCAGGTAACCCAGTTACAACATATATATATAGTTTACCACAGGTTACCCATTGCCCTCTATTTTTCTGAGCCCCATATACCTGTCCAGGAGTCTCTTAAAAGACACTATCGTATCCGCCTCCACCACCGTCACCGGCAGCCCATTCCACGCACTCACCACTCTCTGTGTAAAAAAACTTACCCCTGATATCTCCTCTGTACCCAAAGACCTTATCCAAATCAACCCCAAATCTTCCCAAACACTTGAGATCAGAGTAACTGTCCTGTAGTTCAAAGGTTCAAAGGTCCAATTCAATGTCAATGTATACAATATACATCCTGAAATGTTTTTTTCTTCGCAAACATCCACAAAAACAGAGAAGTGCCCCAAAGAACGAATGACAGATAAACATAAGAACCCCAAATTACGCCCCCCCCCAGCTCCCCTCCCTCCCGCACGTAAACAGCAGCGAGCAACAATCCCCCCACACCTCACTGGCAAAAAAAAAGCAAGCATCATTACCATCGTCAAGCACTCAAGTGTGAGCTAGGCAATAGCAAAGACACAGACTTGCAGTTATCCCAAAGATTTCGCATTACACCCGGCATTCGACACACCACAGATTCTTTCTCTCCCTAATAAGGGAGAAAAAGGTGTCTTCATTCTCCCAGTGAGCGGGGAGACATAACAAGCAAATCGCTGGTTTACAACGTTAGAAGTTCATTACGTTGCTTTTTTCAAGCTCTGTGCCTGGAGACCACAAAGATCTCGTGTCTTCAGGCCCACAGCAGATATCCCGACTCCCCTGACGACACACAGGTTTCCTGCCGTGACACCAACCCTCGATCCACTCGTCTCCAGAGCCCTGAGATGTTAGGCTTCCGAATTCGAGCTGGACTCTCAGGCCAAACCCTTGGTGTGCTGAACAACAGCAAGTCCTGAAACCCCGAAAACGGGTCCCATTCCCATGAAGAACCAAAGTCAGCGTGTAACTCCAGGTCAGGGTCTTCAAAAGAACCCTGAAAGGGAAAAATAAAGATATTAAAGATGGAACTAGAGCTGTTTCCGAAGATGCAAGCGAAGGAGTCGCCGTTTAGCGCCATCTTAACTTTGTTCCGCCTCCTAGTTTTGTTTCTTCTGCCTTTCTCCCTTCTTGAAGAGCAGAGAGGCATTTGAAATTTTCCAGTCTTCCAGAATCATTCCAGCATCTAGTGATTTTTGAAAGATCATTACTAATGCCTCCATGATCTCTTCAGCCATCTCTTTCAGAACTCTGAGGTGTAGATGGTCCAGGTGACTTATCTACCTTCAAACTTCTCAGTTTCATAAGAACCTTCTCATTAGTCATGGTAACTTCGCACACTCCTTGCCCTCTGACACCTGGAACATCCATCACACCGCTAGTGTCTTCACAGTGAAGATTGATGCAAAATACTTATTAATTTGCCCACCATTTTGTTGTCCCCCATTACTCCCTCTCCAGCATTGTTTTTCCACTGTCACCTCTCTTTTACACTTTATATATCTGAAGAAACTTTGGAATCCTCTTTAATATTTTGGCTAGCTTACTTTTGTATTCCTTCTTTACCTTCTTAATGTCTTTTTAATTGCCTTCTGTTGGTTTTAAAAGCTTCCCAATCCTTTTACTTCCCAAACAACAAGAATTCTGCAGATGCTGGAAATTCAAGCAACACACATAAAATTTGCTGGTGAACGCAGCAGGCCAGGCAGCATCTCTAGGAAGAAGTGCAGTTGATGTTTCAGGCCGAGACCCTTCGTCGGGACTAACTGAAGGAAGAGTGAGTAAGGGATTTGAAAGTTGGAGGGAGGGGGGAGATCCAAGATGATAGGAGAAGACAGGAGGGGGAAGGATGGAGCCAAGAGCTGGACAGGTGATAGGCAAAAGGAATACGAGAGGATCATGGGACGGGAGATCCGGGAAGAAAGACAAGGGAGGGGGGGACCCAGAGGATGGGCAAGGGGTATATTCAGAGGGACAGAGGGAGAAAAAGGAGAGTGAGAGAAAGAATATGTGTATAAAAATAAGTAACAGATGGGGTACGAGGGGGAGGTGGGGCATTAGTGGAAGTTAGAGAGGTCGATGTTCATGCCATCAGGTTGGAGGCTACCCAGATGGAATATAAGGTGAAGCCACACTCAGGTTGGAGGAACAACACCTTATATTCCATCTGGGTAGCCTCCAACCTGATGGCATGAACATCGACTTCTCTAACTTCTGCTAATGCCCCACCTCCCCCTCGTACCCCATCTGTTACTTACTTTTATACACACATTCTTTCTCTCACTCTCCTTTTTCTCCCTCTGTCCCTCTGAATATACCCCTTGCCCATCCTCTGGGTCCCCCCCTCCCTTGTCTTTCTTCCCGGATCTCCTGTCCCATGATCCTCTCGTATCCCTTTTGCCTATCACCTGTCCAGCTCTTGGCTCCATCCCTCCCCCTCCTGTCTTCTCCTATCATTTTGGATCTCCCCCTCCCCCTCCAACTTTCAAATCCCTTACTCACTCTTCCTTCAGTTAGTCCTAACGAAGGGTCTCGGCCTGAAACGTCGACTGCACTTCTTCCTAGAGATGCTGCCTGGCCTGCTGCGTTCACCAGCAACTCTTATGTGTGTTCCTTTTACTTCCCACTATTTTTTTCTCTCTTATATGCCCTCTCTTTGGTTTTTATGTTCGTTTTGACTTTGCTTGTTAGCCATGGTTGTGTCATCTTTCCTTTAGAATACTTCTTCCTCTTTGGGATGTATATATTCTGTGCCTTCTGAATTGCTTCCAGAAATTCCAGCCATTACTGCTCTGCCGTCATCCCTGCCAGTGTTCTTTTCCAATCAATTCTGACCAACTCCTCTCTCATGCCTCTGTAATTCCCTTTACTCCACTGTAATACTGATACATCTGACTTTAGCTTTCCTTCTCAAATTTCAGGGTGATGTCGATCATATTATGATCACTTTCCCCTAAAGGTTCTTTTACCTTAGCTCTCTAATCAATTCCGGTTCATTGCACAACACCCACTCAGAATAGCTGAATCTCTGGTGGGCTCAACCATGAGCTGCTCTAAAAAGCCATCTCGCAGATACTCTAGAAATTCCCTCTCCTGAAATCCAGCGCCAACCTGCTTTACCCAATCTACCTGCTTATTGAAGTCCACCATTACTATTGTAACATTGGCCTTTTGACATGTATTTGTATACATCTCCTATCAAGGTACTTTTACCCTTGTAGTTCCTTAGCTCTATCCACAATGATTCAACACCTTCCCACCCTATGTCACCTCTTTCAAATGATTTGATATCAATTTTTTACCAACAGAACAACGCCTCCTGCTCTGCCTTCCTGCTTATCCTTTCAATACAATGTGTATCCTTGGCCATTAGGCTCCCAGCTATAACCCTTTAGCCATGATTCAGTGATGCCTACAACAACTGTGCTGCAAGTTAATCTCCTTATTTGATATACAACACCTTCAGTTCTATGTTCACCCTTTCGATTTTGTCTGCCTTTTATGTTGCAACTTATCTTGTTGACTGCAATTTTGCCCTTTCAACAGTCTCTCCTTACCACACATTGCCTCTATTTATAAAGCAGCTACCTCATCTTCAGCCTATGATACTTCATGCATTGAAATATAGGCAGCTCAGGGCACTAGTCTCATCATGCTCAACCGATTGAGTCCTAGCTTTGTCTGCGGTCTTACCAACATCTGCCTCCACAACCTCTCTACTACCTGCCTGGTTCCCATCCTCCTGCAGCTTTAGTTTAAACCCCTCCATGCAGCATCAACGAACCTTCCCACTGGGATATTAGTCCCCCTCCAGTTAAGGAGCAAACTGTCCCTTCTGTACAGTCCCGCCTTCCCTGGAAGAGAGCCCAATGACCCAAAAGTCTTATGCCCTCCCTCCTGCACCAACTCCTTAGTCATAGTCATAGTCATACTTTACTGATCCCGGGGGAAATTGGTTTTCATTACAGTTGCACCATAAATAATTAAATAGTAATAAAACCACAAATAGTTAAATAGTAATATGTAACTTATGCCAGGAAATAAGTCACATATTAAACCGTATAATCTTCCTCGTTCTGGCCTCACTACCACGTGAAGAATCCTGAGATCACAACCCTGGAGGTCCTGCCCTTTAACTTAGCACCTAACTCCCTAAACTCACTATGCAGAACCTCATCATTCATCCTACCCATGTCATTGGTACCTACATAGACCACGACTTCTGGCTGTTCACTCACCCACTTAAGAATGCTGGGGACTTGCTCCAAGATATCCCAGACTCTGACACCTGGAAGAAACATACCTTCTGGGAATCTCATTTTCGCCCACATAACCTCCAGTCCATTCCCCTAACTAATGAATCCCCTATTACAGGGTGCCTCTTCTCCCACTTCTTTTCTGAATCATTGACTCTTCTGGCCAGGCAGGTTTCTGTTTAGACATTGCAATTTTGTTCGCGCTCACTTTCATTCCTGACTGCAACTTAATTGTGACTGCCTGCAGTTTCCATTGATACAGCAATTTCAATTGCACTTTTGACTGAGTTGTACTTCAGTCAGGAGCCATTTTGAATGTTTTCTTGTAAGATTCCTCAAACTAAATGATCTCTCAGTACAACAATAAACTCATGACTGAACTAAAAATGCTCAGACAAATTTTTCAATACAGCCATGCATGTTGAAATGGACACCCCTTCTTTTTGATTCCACTTTTGAAACCTAAAGGATTCTGCAATCAACAATGGTTACAGTTCTACCTGTTCCTGCATAACTTTCATGATATCAAAAAGCTCATTTCAGCTGGTTTGGTTGGAGTAGTCAAACTTCAAAGCATACTGTATGCCTTTAAACCCAATACACTCAGCAAAACTGACACTCACTTCTCATTGGCTATTTCATTTGCTACAAAATATTGCTCCGTTCTTGCCTTATACATCAGCCAGTTATCTCTTGTGCAATTGAACATATCTCCCTTTCCGATGTAACCAGCCATTTTCTGCTCTTTCTTTTTATTTATGATTATTATGACCCGTACTCATTGTTTATGAACCAATGAGTTCCTGTTTTCTGCCTTTTTTTCACTCAAACATCTTCTCTCTCTCCCTTCCAAAAAGACACATGCTGTGCTGCTGTTTTTTACTCAAACATTTTTTGCAGCACATTTTTTAAACTCGAACGTTTCGCTGCACTTCTTTTTAATTCGAATGACCCACTGTGCTTTAACAGGTATGTAGGCAGTCATTGCAGGTTCATTTGAAACTTCCTCATCACCACTGTTTGTAGCTTCAAAACATAAACTTCAGGACATTTTATAAGTTTCTTCCTGCAGGCAGTTAATCTGATCAATAAATCTATACAGTCACCCCACTCTCCTCTATCCATTACCTCAGTCACCACACTGCACTGTAAACGCTTTAAAACATTCTTTATTATTCTTGAATGTCGTTGTTTTTTGTTGCATGTTGCACCAACACACCACAGCAAATTCCTAATACATGTAAACGTATATGGCGAATAAAGATGAGCCTTTAAACATGAGGTATAGATTTGGTTGTGACATGATCGTTTCGACAGGAGGGTAAGCGTACAAAAGTGCGGAAGACTTGCCACAACTCTGCAAAACACTGGTGAAATGGCTGATGTGTACAATTTTCTTTTTTTTTGATGAAGAATATATTTGTCTTGAAGGTTGTGCAGAGAAGGTCCACCAGGTTGATCCTTGGAGTAGAGGCTGAACAATTGAGCAGGATAACCAATGATCTCTGGTGTAGAAGAATGAGAGTTTGTCATATTGAAACATCAGTGATTGAAGACAGGTACAGGGAGAACGTGTACCCAATGGGTGAAATATTAAAGAATAAGCATAGTCATAGGATAAGAGGGTACCCAGTTAATAAGCAGATTCACTGCTGCAACCTCAGTGAGTTTGTTTAATAAAATTAGGCTCAATGTGTTTAGTCACTACAGTTTACAGGTCTTCATATTTTCATAAATTAAACTTGAAAAAAATTATTTTATCATTATTGGCCAAACAGTGATAGAGGAAAAGGTAGATGTCACTTAGACACAACAAAGGCATGTTTCTAAAATTGAAATCCTTTAAAAGGGAATTTCTTTGCATATTGCTACAGCATACACTCAGTGGCCTTCCATTGAGTGCCTCCTGTACCTAATGAATGTACGTTCATGGTTTACAGTTGCTATAACCCAACCACTTCAGGGTTTAACATGTTGTGTATTCAGAGATGCTCTTCTGCACACCACTGTTGTAACATATGCTTATTGAGTTACTGTCACCTTCCTGTCAGAAGAACTGCTGCTCACTAGATTTTTGTTTTGTTTATTTGCAGCATTCTCTTTAAACTCTAGAGACTGTTGTGTGTGAAAACCCCAGCAGATCAGCAGTTTCTGAAATACTCAAACCAACAATCATACCATAGTCCAAGTCACTTAGATCTCATTTCTTTCCTATTCTGTTGTTTCTACTGAACAACAATTGAGCCTCTTGACCATGTCTGCATTCTCTTAAGCATTAAGTTGCTGCCACATGATTGGCTAATTAAATATTTGCATTAATGAGAAGGAGTACAAGTGTACCTATTAAAGTGGCCACTGTGTGTATATTTTTCTTTTATGGCATATGAAAGAAAGCAAGCTCATTATTCCTTTGTGGCATTCTATCCATTTCTGCTGACTCTTCCTGCCTGTGTTCCAGATAATCAGGTATCACTGAATAAATGAGCTGCTTCTGAAATATTCCTATTCTAAAAATCCCAGGTCACGGGAAAAATGCAAGACAGACATTCAGTATCTGGTTACCTAAGCACCTCTGAGGAAAGTCAGAAAAGACAAAACAGAAAGATCAGAAGGTAGGTGACTCAGGAGTTCTGTGACATTCAAAACTGTCTGGGCAGCAAGGTTTGATGACTCCAGATGGAAGAATCACAATGAGATCTCAAATATCTGGGATGAATTTTTGACCTTTGTCTTAAACCTTCAGGCTTCTATATTGAAAGTCAGCTGAGGACATATTAAAATCTCTGAGGAAGATTGCTGTTTCAGGTTTGTAAACTGAAGAAGTAGGTCATTACCAGGCAGACTAAAAATCACCTGTTAGCAATCCTAAGCATTCAGCTTTTAGTGCTGGTGTTTACATAGCACACTTCGAAGCTGGCATGTTTGATATACTTACACACTTGTGTTTTTTTGGAGGTCTTACTGCATTAATCTGTCCTAAAATATACAGCAGCTCTACTAAAGGAATAGCCAAGTAAACCAATAACAAGCAAACAGGCCTAAGATTTCTTTGAGCCTGCTCAATAACATCGAGACAGATCTGATCAATGGGTAACGTTTTTCTATGACATCCATGAACCGTGATTTTCCAAAAATCTATTGGTAGCATGACCCAGTTACAGCTCGGAGTTCAATTCTGTCATTATCTGTCTGTGCTTCCTCCCCATGAAATGCGTGGGCTTTTCCCGGGTCCTTCAGCTTCTCACTGTTACCATCGGGTAGGAGGTACAAAAGCCTAAAGGCACACGCTTTGCGATTCAGGAACAGCTTCTTCCCATCTGCCGTCCGATTCCTAAATGGACATTGAACCCGTGAACACTACCTCACTTTTTAATATATATTATCTCTGGTTTTTGCACGATTTTTAATCTATTCAATATATGTATACTGCAATTGATTGATTGATTTATTTATTTTTCTTCTTCTCCTCCTATATTATGTACTACATTAAACTGCTGCTGCTAAGTTAACAAATTTCACGACACATGCCGGTGTTAATAAACCTGATTCTGATTCTGATTCCTCCCACAGTCTAAAGACAGGTTAGTTGGTAAAAAGGTCATTGTAAAATATCCTATTGGGCTGGGGTTAAATCATGGTTTGCTGGACAGTATGGCTTGATGGGCCAAAAGGCCTATTCCACACTGCATCTTTAACTAACCAACTAACTAACCTCAGACTTGAAAATATCCAATAACTCTGCACCTACAATTCCCTGGGGTACAGAGCTCGAAAGACTCACGCGGTTGAATCCCAGTGTTATACCTCCAGTGCTCACCCAAACCCCACCCCATTTCTCTGTGGCTTCTCCCAAAACTAGTGTTAAATGAACTTTATTACAGGATGCAGAAGGCAGTGTCAACAGAGGACGTATCTCCTGCATTTTCTCTGGGTTTGTGTAAGTGGTTATTGGGGTAATACCAGCAGTTCATGGATTCCCATGATTTGATGGGCACCCTGCGAAATATTCATTCAGGTAGTTATTCTGTTGCAGATACTGTATGAGCAACACCTTGCGTTTATATGGTATCCCTAGGTGGAAGGAGCAGATAGCAGTGCACTGCGCACGCGCAGCTCTCCGGTGAAAATGATATCGTATCCGTTAAATAGAGGCCGTGGACAATTCTGATTTGATGGAGACAGGCGTGAAAGCACAGAGGAACATCTGGAGAAATTTCTGAAACGCCAGTTCGCTGCTGCTGTTACTGGGCGATCGAGAATCTTCCGGAGGGAAGACCTCAAAATCCCCGGCTTTGCCTGCTTCTGGCGACCGAGACTGAGGTCGAATCGTTCGGACAGAGATGGTGCTCGGTGCTCGGTGTCGGAGGGCTGATCAGAGGCTCGAAGTTTTCAGATGACTCCGAGTCGGACTGTGGTCGGGCATGGCAGGGAGAGTTTTCTTCCTTCTCCCGTCTGCCTGAGATGTGGGACATTCAAGAGACTTTGAACTTTTACCGTGCCCATGGCCTGTTCTTCATCAAGTTATGGTATTGTTGCACTGTTGTAACTATATGTTATAATTATGTGGTTTTGTTAGTTTTTTTAGTCTTGGTCTGTCCTGTGTTTTGTGATATCACGCCGGAGGAATATTGTATCATTTCTTATAGGAACTCAGCAGGTCGGGCAGCATCAGTGGAAAAGATCGGTCCACGTTTCGGGCCAGAACCCTAGAAAGTGGGGGGAGGGGAGGAGGACGTACAAGACTGTAGGTAATAGGTGAAACCAGGAGAGGGTGAGGATTGAAGTAAAGGGCTAGGAAGCTGATAGGTGAAACATGGTTGGTTGGTTGGTTGTTCGTCCATCGTTGACGTCGATGAGGACCTCGACACCATTATGATGGTGTCGAGACTAGCGCGTGATTTGGATTTAAGTGAGGGAGAGTTGCGCAGCGTCAGCCTCACTCTCTCTTCCCAATTCCCATCTGGATCCAGTGGCAAGACACAGTCTAGACGGCTGGAGATGGGACTAGGCGCAGTGAATGACCAGGACATCTTCTGTGTCTTGTCCTGCTCTACACGTTCCACGACGCTCGCAGAGACTGCCTTCTTGACCGTTGGACCTTCCATAGGTCTCGTCCGCTCAATCCGCCGGAGTCTGTCTTCACATGCTGGGATAGACAACTCCCTATCACACCGAGGGTTTGAGACCCGTCGGCTACCCTCACTTGGTTTAGCCGGCTTGTCGAAGCCGTTGCCTGGGGTGTGGCCGCTGTCGCATGCAAACAGCTACAGGGAGCCACAGGTGAGAGCTGAGTGCCAGGTGGGGACCAAAGGTGGACTAGCCGCCCTGGAAAGGACGCGACATGTTCCCCCACCAGAGGTGCTACCCCTCTCTGACATACACCCCTGGGTGAAAGATAAATGGCTGGAGAAGGGGGAGTTGCTTTCCCTGTGGAAAGAAGAAAGCAGTTTATGGAAAAGAGTAAACAGTTGATGTTTTGGGCTGAGACCCTTATTAGGACTGGAAAAATCTATGGAAAAGAGTAAACAGTCAAAGTTTCAGGCTGAGACGCTTCATCAGGTCTGGAAAACGCAGACCACTTTCTGCTTTCTGCAGGGATCACTCCCTACGTGAATCTCTTGTCCATTCATCCCTCCCCACTGATCTCCCTCCTGATACTTATCTTTGCAAGAAGAACAAGTGTGATACCCCCGCCTTCACCACTACAATTCAGGGCCCCAAGCAGTCCTTCCAGGTGAGACGACACTTCACCTGTGAGTCTGTTGGGATCATCTAGTGTATTCAGTGCTCCTGATGTGGCCTCCTGTATATTGGTGAGACCCAATGTAGATTGTGAAACTGCTTCACTGAGCACCTATGCTCCAACCACCAGAAAAAGTAGGATCTTCCAGTGGCCACCCACTTCAATTCAACGTCTCTTCCCATTATGTCACGCCAGTCCATGCCCTCCTCCACATTCATGATGAGGCCACACTCATGTTGGAGGAGCAACACCTTATATTCCATTTGGGTAGACTCCAATCTGATGGTATGAATATTGATTTCTCAAACTTCCGGTAATTGCCTCCCCTTCACCATCCCCATTCTCATTTCCCTCTCTCACCCCATTTCCTTACCTGTCCATTACCTCCTTCTGTTCCTCCTCTCCCTTCCCTTTCTTCCATTGTTCCCGTTCCCTCCACTATCAGATTCCCCTTTCTCCAGCCCTTTATCTCTTTCACCTATCAGCTTCCCAGCCCTTCACTTCACCCTTCCACCTCTCCCAGTTTTACCCATCACCTATCAGCTTGTATTTCTTCCTCCCCTCCCCCCACCTCCTGCTCGAACCTCATCTGTTTTTCCAGTCCCGATGAAGGGTCTCAGCCTGAAACATTGGCTGTTTACCCTTTTCCATAGATGCTGCCTGACCTGCTGAGTTCCTCCAGTGTGTTGTGTGTGTTATCATCCTTCTATACCACTCCTGCGCCACAGAATGAAATTCAAATGATTTCCATATGCTCTTCCCTCCTCCAGACACAGGGCTGTATACTAGATGGAAATGTACAGGAACCTGAAGACATACACTCTGTCATTAGATTTCTGAAAGTTTAATGAACCTGTGAACACCACTTCACTATCTTAGCACCATTTGTATGCACAGTATATAAACAATGCTGTGCACTGTATATATAACCGGGCTGGTATCTGTGTGTGTGTATACTGTATATTTATATGCATACTGTATGTATATATTTCTTATTGTAATTTATAGCATGTCTCATGTAGTGCACTATTCTGCTGTCACAAAACAACAAATTTCACAACGTATGTCAGCAATATTAAACCTGAATCTGATTCTGATGTAAAATACTGGTTAGTCATGAGACCACACAATATGGTGATGAGGTTTTGACATGTCATTTTTACACACAGAACTCGGTCTGCCCCTTCAATCTTTTCATGTACTTTGGTCAGAGGGCAGTTCTTAGCTCTTCCTTCAGTTTTTTCTCACTTCAGGAAGTAAATGTTTACTTCGCCACCCACAATTCACTTCAGACTTTGCACAAACGAGCTGCTTGATGTTGGCAGCTCTTCACGGGGACGCAGGACATTCAGGGAAGGCAGGTGATCTGATCTTATCTTCCTCACTCGAGCGATCTACAGTTTGAAATCTAAAAGCATTTGAAAGAATATCTTTCCAAATCAGTGGGGAAAAAACTGGGATCTGAGGTGGCAGGAACTCCTGCATTTAACATATGCAGCTTCCAAATATCTTGTGTCAGTTCAAGAAAGATCAAAAAGCAACCAGCGAGTGCTCATTTGCTGTGATTCCTTCCTTCCCATCCTCCAGGGCACTGTAGGGGGATGCATGCACCAGAGCCTTTTTTCACCCATCCTTTCATCGTTTCTGCTGTTTTATTTGACCTTAGTGGAGGCTGCTTAATGCTCTGAGGAATACAGCAAAAACATGCCCCAGGAACATGAAGAGCATAATTACACCCTTCGTTTGCCTCAGCTCCCTCTTATGATTTCGATTTCATTAGGAAGAAGAATTGAGTAAAAGCAATCCGACTGATTTTCTGTCTATAAATTCTGACTGTTTGAAAGGCAAGTTATTAACACAGAGCAGTTCTATTGGAGTTCCTCAACATCAATGCATTTTAAAAAATCCATGAATATTTTGGTTTCTTATTGATGGCACACTTCGATTTCACCACAGAATTGGGCTTTAAATGAGGTCACAACTAGGCCTTTGGCAATACAAGAGATGGCTCTTCAAAACGAGTAACATTCTCAGTAAATCTGAAGCACAAGCATTCACTGGGTACTGCATGTACAGCTATTTAATGATGAATATATTAAACAATTCAAGCAACGTTTATTTCTAATTTATCAGATCATTATGTCCTATAAATTCCATTCAGAGATGCTTACACGAATGTCATCCGTGGTTCAGTGGTAGCAAAACTGCCTGTAATTGACAAAGATTGAGAGTTCAAATCCCACTCCAGATACACGAGCACAAAGCCTAGTGCAGAGCTAAGGGCATGTCATGATATCATTGGTGCTACTTTTTGTATGAAACTCCCTGAGTTAAAAGTGACCAGGTTAATGTTTTTCCTTTAGATAGCATCACAGATTAGATTCTCTAGTCATAATTGTGGTGTATTTAGTACTTCATTTAAAATTGTAATAATTTGAATATATTGTTTGATTAAGCATTCGCTATTTGTTTACATAATTCATTATGGGTTATATGTAAGAAGTACGTGAACGTCATATGTCATTACACCACCATGTCATATGTAAGCACCTCGCGAAAGAGAATCTAAGTACATGCATCTCCCATGTTTTTCTTTCTATTAGTTTCTAGAGTTACAACAGTGATGATGAGGAAGTTTTAAAACTAACCCAAAATGACTATCTATCTGTTGAAGTGCAGTGAAATGTCTGAGTTTCAAAAAATGTGCAGCACTTTTTTTCCTTCGGAAGGGGAGTGAGATGGTCAAGTTAAAAAAAAGGCAGAAAATGGGCAAAATACAGTGAGTACAAGGTGATGATAATAATAATAAATTTTAAAAAGCAGAAATGGTGGTTACTTCAGAAAAATAGGTGCATTCGACTGCGCAGCAGATAATGAGATCTGTTGATGTATGCTGTGTCACGTGATCGGCAACAATGAATATAGAATTGAATCGAGTCAGGTTTTATAAAAACAATCAAACATTTATTAAGTTCTGCTCAATATAAAAAAAAACACATGGAAATCTTAACCGGAAGTAAACTGCTCTGCGGCCATTTAACAAACCACCACTCAGTACTAGTTCTTAAAGCGGTAAATGCGAAAACAGTTCTTAAAGCTGTAAATTCAAACACAGTTCTTAGAATGGTAAATTCAAAAGTCCAAGAGATTTATACAGTCAATTAGGAGAGACTTTCCTGAAATAAATAGTTCCTCGAAGACACGACATCATGCCAATCCCAGCCAATCCCGCCTGGTCCACAGGATTCACGATGAAGGAAATAAAATGGGTCTAAAGGCACTGACCTTTCCCTCTGGATACTAGATCCTGCACAGCCTTTTCTGCCACTTTTAGCAGAGGCTATCTCATGCAGATCACTCTTTCTCGAACAAATTCAATAATGGTCGATCCTTTCAACCGTCGAACAACTCCTTCATGTTCTCGTCTTCACTCTCCAATATTACTGAAAAGGTACATCAACAAATCTGGCAACTATTGGTTAAACTGCCAGCCCAGCACTTCTGTACCTTACAATAGAACGTAATACTCCATTTTAAATCAAAACTGCGTCATAAGGCAAATACGGAGCGGAGTATCCGGCTAACGTTTATTATTATCGGTATTTTTATTTTTTTCTCAGTTCAAGCTGGTAAAACCTGAGGTTTGAGCATAGTCAAGCACATTCATTTATCAATTGCTAGGAATTTTATGACTACTCTAGTGGTGTTTAGTATTGTGGCTTTCTGAAGATTTACTTCAATATTGTTGTGTAGGCCTAATCGTTCAATGCTATTGTGTAGTGACTTCAGGATGATACCAGTTGTAGACATTACCATTGAGACAATGTTTGCCCTGATCATATTCCACAGCCAGGATTCAAGATTCATTTATTATCAAAGAATGTATAAATTATACAACCTTGAGATTTGTTTGCTCACAGGTAGACACAAAGCATGAAATCTGAAAGAACCCAATCAAAAGAAAAGAAAAGATCAATACTTGATGCACAAGAGAAAGGAAAGATATACAAATTATGCAAACAATTGAAGTGAACAACGACATTCCGAACCAAAATTGAGTCCTCAGATCCAAAACCCAGAGTAGGCTCAAAGCCTCGCTTATCAGTTCATCATATGAGCAGGCACAGAGCACAGCACCTAGAGTAGTCTTCATAGCCTCAGCGCCATTGAGATGGCCATCATAGAGATAGAGCGAAATGGGTTCTCGTCCCTACCAACACCATGTTTTCAGTCTATCTGGGCTGGCGTTTAAATTGACCCAACATTGGAACAGCAAAAGGCTTCAGTGCCCTGGAGAGAGGAGTGAAGATCGCAGAGAGCAAGTGAAATTGGCTCTCGCCTCCGATCTAAGCCAGGGTTTAAATTGTCTAAACAGCGTAAGGAGACTCGCAGTAGCACCTGGGCACCGGGCCTAGACCACAACACCCAACGACTCACTCCAGGCCCAGATTCCGTCACCCAGCCTGAAGCCACTCTGAAGCTCTTCAGATCAGTTCAGCACCCAGAGCGATCCAACCTCGCACCTGGGCCAGTTGAACAAGCATCAGAACTTCTCTGCCCAGGCCCCAACCGCTTCTGGCACCCAGAGTGAACCATCCTCGCTCCCGGGCCAGCTGTATGGGCATCAGAACTCTAACTGCAACGATTCTAGTACAAATCATCTTGGCTCATCCTCTGAACTCGCCTCGCCATCACTTGCCCCTTCACTGTTTGCAGCGAAAACTTAACACAATTTACCACAGAAAAGATATTTTTAGTGATGATTTTAGTTGGATTTCTTATCTTTTTGACTACCAGAAGCTGTCGCATACAAATTTCATCAAAAGCACCATCTTAATCGGAAGTCTTTCAATTTCATCTTTTAATTCAGCATTTTTCTGGTGTTTTTCAGTTATTAAGTTCTGAATGTTATGTGTGTTTAGAAAGGCTATATTTATTAAGTAAGCTGTTCTTGCTTGCTTATCCTGCAACATTATCTCCAGATGGTTATTATGGATTGCCCTATCTGTAATAATGGATCAGCTAAAATGTAATTTGTAGGACCCTGACTCTAAAACTGGATCAGGCTTTTATTTATAGTAAGGTATGGTGCCTTCCATCAGTTTGTATTTTAAAGCAAGATTTTGGTGAATGATGTTTGCCACTGATTGTTCCTGTGTAAGTAATCAGACTGAGTTAAACTGCAATGTGTTAGATTGTTTCTGGTTTCTCTTGGCATTTTCTGCATTTATCATCTTGGATTTGATGGTCTTTTACTATGTATTTTTGATCAATTTTTGTTTTAACCACCTGGTCCTGTACTGCCACAATGAACGCCTGTGTTTCTGGGAAAAGGTGTCCAATTCTGACCCAAGTGTTCAAAACTTCTTTGTTGACATCTAGTGTGCTCAGGTCATGGGGATGTCTTCAACAGAGGGTCATGCTCTTGCGTTGGTTAACTTTTTCTTCTAAAGTTATAATTTCTTCATTTTTTTTTCTGGCTTGTGTTTTCATTTAAGTTAAGTGGTGTGTGCTTCTTATCAGAATTGCATATGTGGAGTGCAGATTCCTGCTTTTGTTGATGAAAATATATCCTTAGAAGTTTTATCTGATTGTTGAGTAAATTTTTGTGTCTGTTATTACTCTTCCTCTTTATGTTCGGGTACTGTTGTGGTACAGGTACACATAATGTTTTCTAAAATTTGTTATTTCAGTTCTTATTTTTCTTCCTAAATTTTGCAGATTGGTTTTGGACCGAGATATTATGCCAAAAGAATTTCAATATTGGTATAGTGGAAGTGCTTATTGCCTTTGTTATATTTTTACTATTGAGCTCTGTTTTCCAGATGTTCTCAAGCCTTTAAGTAAATTCTGTCAAAAGTTTTTCCTTTATCGCACTGTCATATTCTTTGCTTATTGACATCCCAGGTACTGTTTCAGATTCATTCATCTATTGTATTGTATCCTGCTGCTTTGTTTCATATTCTACTAGCTCCATTGCACCTTTCTTTAAGTTTAATGTTCTGCACTTATCTAGTCTGAAGTTCATGTTTATATCGTTAAAAAATAGTTCTACTATTTGAATTAATTGCTTTAACTTTACTGATAAAGGAGCACATAATTTCAAATCATCTATGTATAGAAGGTGTATCAAGGCATAATTTGTTTGGCTGTCTCTGATTTGATACCCTATTTTTATCCAATTCAGTAAATTAGAGAGTGGGTTTGAAGCTAGACAAAACCACAGTGAGTTCAGAGAGTAGTCCTAGAAAATGCCTCAGCTTATTTTGATAACAGCTGTTCTTTTTTGGTTGTTAATAGATCAAGTGATTATAGTATGCTAATACTTCATCAGATATAGAAATTTCACAAACATTGGGTGTAGTTTATATATATAAGCTTTTATTAACTGTGAGTGTGGGATAGAATCAAATGCTTTTTGGTAGTCAAGATAACAACATGAAAGATTTCTGCTCCCTCCCCCCCACCGCCCCGGGCTTGATTTAGAATTATGAAATCTATTATCAGTTGTTCGTTGCATCCTTTCATACCCTTACGGCATCCTTTCTGCTCTTCTGCAAGTATATTGTGGTTATTAGTGAGTGGTGATTTGTTGCAAGGTGTGTGATGTCACAGTTTTATATATAGTTTGTAAACAAGTGATATGATATTTTGACGGGTCATTTGTGATTTCTCCTTTAGCTGAGAGATATGTTTTATTGCACTTTCTCAGGATTAAGAAAATTGTTGATATGCATTAATAGGTACAGATGAAGACAAGTAAATGTTTATAGCAATAACTATGAATATTATTGCTGCTGGTACTTTGCCAGTTGTGGGTATTTTTTAGAACAGCTTTTAGCATATTCATTGTAACTTCAGGTGTTTGCATTTCTTTGATTGTGTGAGTACATTCTTTTTCCTCTCAAATCTAACTTATTTATTTACTTTTTATTATTATTGCTATTATTTGTATTTGCACAGATTGTCTTCTTTTGCATATTGGTTGTTTGCCAGTCTTTGTCTGCAATTTTTCTATTATATTTCTTTGTTCTTCTGTGAATGCCTGCAAGGAAATGACTTTCAGGGCAGTCTATGATGACATATCTCAGTACTGTCTCAGTACTTATATATTTGTGTGCTGTAGTACTTTTTTTATTCACAGTCATTTTGTAAATAACACTTCTTTGCATTTCTGGTCAGATGCTAAGTGCATTTCATTGGCTTTGTATCTGTACTCGGCACAATGACAACAAAGTTGAATCTGATCTAATGTAATCTAAAACATATATGTATTTTGATAATAAATTTGCTTTGAAATTTGCACTCCCTTCTTTCTCCCATTTCTCTGGTTTTGATTTTGCTCCACTTTGCTGTGTAAGGCATTGTGCGATTTAATTGATGTTATTGACGATTGAGCTGGATTTATGGTGTGTTAACATCCCCATGACGGAGAAGAGTATTAAGTTTGCAAAGCTCACATACTGCTTGACCTAATGAATAGCCCAGACATAATGCACTGTGAAAGCCACATAGCTGAGTGGAAAATGGGCACCTCTTCCAGCATTCTCTCAATAGTGCACTGAGATGCCAGCCAAGGTTACGTATGGAAGAGATTCACATATGGTGGACATGATTACCTGCACAGGTAACAAAGAGATGCTCTTGCTCAATATCTAGGCTGTGCGATTGTACAACTAGAGAGCAGTGTGTACTAAGTAGAGGGATGACATCCAGCCCTTCAAACCTGTTCCTCCATTCATGAAGACCACATCCTGTACTTCAGTATGATCTTCCTGCAGCATTTCTATATCACTCCGATTCCTCAACAACCTGAAACAAGTTCAGGTAACAGGAAGTAATTCTCACTGAAATCAATAAGTTAGAAATCTGCAGACATACCTTTGTAATACCAATACTTTAGGAATGACAAAACCATGGATTTATACACTGATTTAATGCAAATACATCTCTATGGCACTACACAGGAATATAATCAGGCAAAAATTGACACTGAATCAAATAAAGAGATATGAGGAATTCCGGCAAAACGTTTAGCAAAAGTGTCAGGTTTTTAAGCTGTATCTGGAAAGATGCTTTTCGAGTCATATAATTATAGAGCATGGAAACAGGCTCTCCAGACCAGCCCATCCACTCCAGTCAAGGTGCCTCCCTGAGCTAATCCAATGACCCATATCTCTCTAAATCTTTGCTGTCCATGAACCTGTCCAAAAGTCTTTTAAACATTTTAACTGTACCCTCCTCTACCACTTCCTCTGGCAGCCCATTGCTTAGACCCATCAACCTCTCTGTGAAACACTTGCCCTCAGATCCCCTTTAAAATGTTCCCCTCTTACTTTTAACCTATGCACTCTCGTTTTCCTTACCTGGGAAAAAGATTGTGAACATCTGCTCCTGACCTGATATATCTTGATAGCACCACCACTCAGCCTGCTATACTGCAGGGTAAAAGTCCCATCTTTCGCTCATTATAAATTAAGCTCTCCACTCCCAGCTACATCCCTGTGAATCCTTTCTGTACCCTAGCCAGCTTAAACACATTCTTCTCAGAGCACTGGAGGGCTGGAGAGGTCTGAGCAGGGAACTCAGGCAGCTTAAGGCATTAGAGTAGGAGAAAGAAAGAGGGGGGTGCACAAGAGATCAGAGTTCACTTATGGCTGGAGGGGCGTAGAGAGACTGGGAGGAATATTGCTGTGGAAGGATTTGTAAACAAGTGCTCAAAGTTTACAACTGAGCCATTACTTAGCTGGGACCAAACATAGATCGAGAACTAGGTGTACACAGCAGAGATTATTCTAAAATTTTATTTTATTGATACAGCACCGTAACAGGACCTTCCAGCCCAATGAGCCCTCTCTGCCCAATTACACGCATGTGACCAATTAACCTACTAACCTGTACACCTTTGGAATGTGGGAGGTCACTGGAGCAAACTCACAGAGTCATGGGGGAGAACGTACAAGCTCTTTAGATGGCTGCAGGGATTGAACCCTAGGTCGCTTGCACTGTAATAGCGTTGTGCTAACCATTACGCTATCGTGTAACCATGTAAGAAGAGTTTTAACAGGGTAGAAGGGAGAACAGCTATAGTTTAGTTTATTGAGCAGAAGTAAATGAGGTATTAACCTGAAGTTCAATGGGCAGTGAATCATTGGCTGTGCCCTTGTTTTCTATCACTAGGTTACTGAGTTGTAATTCATAATCTTTCTCATCTAGACAAATTTTGCCTGGATAGGATTTGGAGAATACCTCACAATTATACTTCATACTTTATTGTCGCAAACAATTGGTACTGGAATGTACAATCATCACAGCGATATTTGATTCTGCACTTCACACTCCCTGGATTACAAATATTAAATATTAAAGATATTAAAAATAGTTAAAATTAGTAAATATTAAAAACTTAAATTATAAATCATAAATAGAAAATAGAAAAATGGGAAGTAAGGTAGTTCAGAAAAACTGAGAGGCAGGTCCGGATATTTGGAGGGTACGGCCCAGATCTGGGTCAGAATCCATTCAGCAGTCTTATCACAGTTGGAAAGAAGCTGTTCCCAAATCTGGCCGTATGAGTCTTCAAGCTCTTGAACCTTCTCCCAGAAGGAAGAGGGACGAAAAGTCTGTTGGCTGGGTGGGTTGTGTCCTTGATTATCCTGGCAGCACTGCTCTGACAGTATGCGGTGTAAAGTGAGTCCACGGACGGAAGATTGGTTTGTGTGATGTGCTGCGCCGTGTTCACGATCTTCTGCAGCTTGTTTCGGTCTTGGACAGGACAACTTCCATACCAGGTTGTGATGCACCCTAGAAGAATGCTTTCTACGGTGCATCTATAAAAATTAGTGAGGGTTTTAGGGGATAGGCCAAATTTCTTTAGTTTTCTCAGGAAGTAAAGGTGCTGGTGGGCCTTCTTGACAGTGAACTCTGTTTGGTTGGACCAAGTCAGGTCATTTGTGATATTGACCCCGAGGAGCTTAAAGTTTTTGACCTGTCCCACTTGCACACCACCAATGTAAATTGGGTCGTGCGGTCCGCTACTCCTTCTGAAGTCAACAACCAATTCCTTCGTCTTGCTGACGTTGAGGGATAGGTTATTGTCTTCGCACCATGCCACTAGGTTCTTAATTTCCTCTCTGTACTCAAACTCATCATTACCCGAGATACGTCCTACGATTGTTGTGTCATCAGCAAACTTATATATTGAGTTTGATGGAAACTTGGCTACACAATCATGGGTGTACAGTGAGTACAGCAGGGGGCTGAGTACACAGCCTTGTGGGGCACCGGTGCTCAGAGTGATTGTAGAGGAGCACTTGTTCCCTACTTTTACAGCCTGGGTCCTGTCTGTGAGGATGTTGAAGATCCCGCTGCAGATCTGAGTGCTAGGGCCCAGGTTCCGGAGCTTAGGAATCAGTTTATTTGGAACGATGGTATTAAAGGCAGAGCTGTAATCAATGAAAAGGAGCCTTGCGTATGCGTCTTTATTCTCCAGGTGTTCTAAGGAGGAATGTAAGGCCAGAGAGATGGTATCTGCCGTTGACCTGTTGCTCCGGTAGGCGAATTGCAAAGCGTCGAGGTTGACCGGTAGGCTGTGGTTGATGTGTGCCAAAACCAATCTCTCAAAGCACTTCATAGCAATTGATGTCAGAGCCACAGGTCGATAGTCATTCAGGCATGCCACCTTGCTCTTCTTCGGCACTGGGATTATCGTTGCCTTCTTAAAGCACGAGGGGATCTTAGACTGAAGCAAGGAGCAGTTGAAGACGTCAGCAAACACTCCAGCTAGCTCGCTTGCACAGGCCCGGAGAACCAGTCCTGGGACGCCATACGGGCCCATCGCCTTCCTTGGATTTATCTTCAGGAAGGCACTTCTAACGTCCTCCTCGGTGACGATGAATCTCGATGCCACCAGGTCCGATTCATCCGGAGGGAACGGGATGCTCCTCTTCTGTTCGAATCTTGCGTAGAATATGTTAAGTTCGTCAGGAAGAGAAGCGCCACAGTTATTGATATTTCCAGCCTTTTCTTTGCGCCCAGTGATCTCATTTAGACCCTCCATAGTCTACTGGCATCCCTTTGGTTAGCCTGGGCTTCCAACTTGGCTCGATATTGCCTCTTGGCACCCTTACTGGCTTTCCGGAGTTCACGCCTGGATTCCGTGTAGTGACTGGTATCCCTGGACCTAAAAGCCGCAGCTCTAGCCTTTAAAAGGGACTTGACCTCATAATTCATCCAAGGTTTCCGGTTAGGGAGTACCCGGATTGTCTTGCGAGACACACAGTCCTCTGTGCATTTCCAAATAAAGTCCGTGACAGCTGAGGCATACTCATCGAGGTTAGCTGCCGAGTCCTTGAATACTAACCAGTCCACCGATTCAAAGCAGTCACGGAGGACCTCATCCGTTTCCTCCGTCCAAGGCGACACTGGAACTGGAGCATGGATTTTGCTCACTGTTGTCCTTTTGGTTCACAGTCCAAGATGCTGACACATGTTGAGCATTAATCCTCTTATGATCACTCCTTTTTCTCATGCTATTTTTGGGCAACTTTGTACTGGGGCAGCCTGCAAATGATGACCACTGAGCTGAACTGAATATGGACACTTGGAATTTGTGTTTTATATTTAGTGTTTTCGCTCAGTCTTTCTTGTTGCAACTTGCATGATTTATGTTTTGTGCGTGGGGGGGGGTGACATTCTTGTTGCCGTGCGTGTGGTTTGGTTTTTTTTGCACGTGGGGGGTTGATTTTTTTTTCTTTGAACAGGCTCCATAGTTTTCTTTTTTGGTTTTCTTTGTTTCGTGGCTGTCTGCAGAGAAGATGAATTTCAGGGTTGTATACTGCATACATACTTTCGTGATAAATGTACTTTCAATCACTCGTATGCTTATCAGAGGGTCTCTCATCCATCACAGATAAAATGTGAATGAAAGGTAGAATAACGGGTGTTAAGTGCACGCACTACAGTTTTCCTGTCGTTCTACCATATTGGGAACGGGAGAGGTGCCTGAAGTTTTAGAGTGGACTGAATGCAAGGCTTTAAGAAAATCCTTCATTGTTTTCATTTCAAAGAACAAAATGCCTGACTGCAATTTGTCCTGTTCCTCAGGCGTGTTGGGAGCACTAAAGCAGTTCATAGGAAGGTCAAATAGTGTAACAGGAAGGATCAAAGGCTGGGAAATAAGGTTTATTCTTGCATCCTTCAGCAGTGCCCTGAAGGCTTGGAAGGAAGGAATTAGAGCAAATGAGCGCTGACTGTTTTTTGATCTTCCTTACACTGACAGAAGATATTTGGAGGCTGCTTGTGATATGTATAGGAGTCTGTCACCTCAGGTCCCAGTCATGCCCACTGATCCAGAAGAAGATTCTTTTGAATGCCGGTATTTTTTTCTTAACATTAATCAAAACACATTCATGTTGCCAGATCACCATATTTCTTAAATCTGAATTAAACATACCAGCAGATTTTTTACAATGCAAGGAAGATCAGATCAATTCAGTTTGTTGCTTTTGCCTCTGTATTCTCTGGGTGCCGCAGTCAAAACTGCCAACGTTATGCAGCCCTGCAGTCAGACTTCTGAGACTAATTGTAGGGGGGCGGAGGTAGAGGCAGAGTGGAGGGGAGGAATCTATGTGTCTCACTGATTGACAGTGACAAATGAGCTCTTGCAGACTCAGACTGCAGGCTTTATGCTAATTATGAATATGAAAGGACTTCAGAATGAATGCATATCCTGTCACTCACACACAAGGCAGCAGCACACAAAATCTCAAATGCAAGGGGCACGAAACTCTGAATTTTGGTAGTTTTAACTGGAATTAAATTTTGGTTTCTGCTCCTATAAATCCATTGGTGCAGTTGTTGGTTCTTTATTAATTTCACCTGGTGTAACAGTGCAGAACTCACTATCCCAGTACAGAATCTTCAGTAACGAATAACCATAATTAACCAGTGTTTCCTGCTCCTGATCTTGCTACGCCAGCTCTCATGGGAAGCATGTGCAGATATTCTCTGAGGAAAACTGGTTTGCTTTGAATTCCACCCTGCCTGTTAGATGCTGGCAGAGGACGTAATGTAGTTTGGTACAATAACAACAGTTAACAAGTGGTTGGACAGGTGCTTGGATAGGAAAGGTTTTGAAGGGTATGGACTGATCATGAGGAAAACAGGACATGCTTGGCCAGCGTGGATGAGATGGGCTGAAGGTCTAGTTTTATACTGTGTTACTATATAATTCTACCTAAAACAAAAACTGAAAATGCTACTAGAATCAGGATCAGGTTTATTATTTCCAGCATGTCGACCACTGGGGATACAAATTGACAATAAACTGGACTGGTCAAAGAACACTGAGGCTGTCTACAAGAAGGGTCAGAGCCGTCTCTATTTCCTGAGGAGACTGGGGTCCTTTAACATCTGTCGGACGATGCTGAGAATGTTCTATGAGTCTGTGGTGGCCAGTGCGATCATGTTTGCTGTTGTGTGCTGGGGCAGCAGGCTGAGGGTAGCAGACACCAACAGAATCAACAAACTCATTTGTAAGGCCAGTGATGTTGTGGGGATGGAACTGGACTCCCTGACGGTGGTGTCTGAAAAGAGGATGCTGTCCAAGTTGCATGCCATCTTGGACAATGTCTCCCATCCATTACATAATGTACTGGGTGGGCACAGGAATACATTCAGCCAGAGACTCATTCCACCGAGATGCAACACAGAGCGTCATAGGAAGTCATTCCTGCCTGTAGCCATCAAACTTTACAACTCCTCCCTTGGAGGGTCAGACACCCTGAGCCAATAGGCTGGTTCTGGACTTATTTCCTGGCATAATTTACATATTACTATTTAATTATTTATGGTTTTGTTACTATTTAATTATTTATAGCGCAACTGTAACGAAAACCAATTTCCCTCAGGATCAATAAAGTAGGACTATGATTATGACTATGTGTCATGAAATTTGTTAACAGCAGCAGCAGTTCAATGCAATGCATAATATAGAAGAAAAAAAATAAGTAAATCAATTACAGTATATGTACATTCAATGGATAAAAAATTGTGCAAAAACAGAAATAATATATATTAGAAAATTGAGGTTGTGTTCATGGGTTCAATGTCCATTTAGGAATCGGATGGCAGATGGGAAGAAGCTGTTCCTGAATCGCTGAGTGTGTGTCTTTAGGCTTCTGTACCTCCTACCTGATGGTAACAATGAGAAAAGGGCATGCCCTGGGTGCAGGGGATCCTTAATAATAGACTCTGCCTTTCAAAGACATTGTTCCTTGAAGATGTCCTGGGTACTTTGTAGGCTAGTATCCAACTAAATTTATGACCCTCTGCAGCTTCTTTCAGTCCTGTGCAGTAGACCCCCCCCCATACCAGACAGTGTTGCAACCTGTCAGAATGCTCTCCACAGTACATCTATCGGAGTTTTTGAGTGTTTTTGTTTATATACCAAATCTCTTCAAACTCTGGATGAAGTATAGTTGCTGTCTTGCCTTTTTTATAGCTGCATCGATGTGTTGGGACCAGGTTAGGTCCTCAAAGATCTTGACACCCAGGAACTTGAAACTGCTCACTCTCTCTCTATTTCTGATCCCTCTATGAGGATTGGTATGTGTTCCTTCACTTACCTTTCCTGAAGTCCACAATCAGCTCTTTCATCTTACTTATGTTGAATGCCAGGTTGTTGCTGCGACACCACTCCACTAGATGGTATATCTTGCTCCTGTATGCCCTCTCGTCTCCATCTGAGATTCTACCAATAATGGTTGTATCATCAGCAAATTTATAGAAGGTATTTGAGCCATGCCTAGCCACACAATCATGGGTATAGAGAGAGTAGAGCAGCGGACTAAGCACGTACCCCTGAGGTGCACCAGTGTTGATCGTCAGTGAGGAGAAGATATTATCACCAATCCGCATAGATTGTGGTCTTCTGGTTAGGAAGTTGAAGGTCCAATTGCAGAGGCAGGTACAGAGGCTCAGGTACTAATACTCAGCTGGTCACAGAATATATGTGGAGAGGAAAATCGAGTTAACATTTCAGGCCCAAACACCTTTGTTAGAACTGGGAGAGGGAGAAACAAGTTAATATAAACCATAAAACATACAGCACTGTACAAGCCCTTCAGCCCAAGATGTTATGCTAACCTTTTAACCTACTCTAGGGAAGGGAATGTCGACCATGAGAGGCCTGCATCGGGCATTTTCACGCGTTACAAGGTGCAGACTGGAAGTCTGTGTGGGGCGCCACTCCTCGCACAGACACTAGAGCAATGTGTGATTAAGTGCCTTGCTTAAGGACACAAACACGCTGCCACAGCTGAGGATCAAACCGGCGACCTTGAGATCACTAGACGAACGCCTTAACCACTTGGCCACATGCCCAACACTAACTACTCCAACCTACTCTAAGATCAATCTAAACCTTCCCTTCCACATAGCCCTTCATTTTTCTATCATCCATGTGCTTATCTAAGAGTCTTTTAAATGTCCTAAATGAACCTGCCTCTAACACCACTTACCTCTGTCATCCCCCCGAGACTTTCCTCAAATCACTTTAAAATTATGTCCTCTCGTATTAATCACTTCCACACTGGGATAAAGGCTTTGGCAGTCCATTTGATCTGTGTCTTTTATCAAATTAGTTTAAATCCCAGAGCAGGTTAATAAACACTTCTCAGGCTTGCAGCTGGGTACAGGTATCAATTATAACCAGGGTTTCGATGACAAACTCTGCCATCTTCATCAGGGATGATGCCAGGGCATGTCTGGCCTGGTGGTATTTATATCCCCCTTGTCCGTCCCCCTGATTGGTTAGTTCACAACCAATCAGGTTTCCGCGCTCCCACCTTGTTTACAATTGAATTCCAGTTCTTACTTAGAGCGAAAACTTCGTCATTGTTAAAATTCTTTTCCTCTAGTTTTAGTTCAATGGCTTCCTTTACCAAGCAGTCCCAAAAGTCTTTGGAGCGGCACAGTAGTTTTGTGCCGTCGAGGTCAATCCTATGGCTATTGCAAATGCAATGTTTTGCTACTGCTGATTTCTGGAAACACGCATCAAGGTCCACAGGAGGTGTATCTGTTTTGGATTACCCGGAAAAAAACGAGTTTATTCGTCATATATGCCGGGAAAGCACCAGGTCCTTTTTTCCAGAGATGGAAAAGATGAAGGAAATAATCATGATAAGATGAGACCAAATGCAATTAGACACAGATAATGCTTCTTTGTCTGTGTTTTACTTTATGTGTTGCTAATAGAATGGGAGTGGGCATGCCTGCCAGGTTAGGCTCTTTGTCACTTGGGCAACAGGGCAGAGTTGCATGTCAAGGGTGTGGATAGATTAAATGGCTCTATGTGAGGCCACACAGACAAATGGCATGTTAATGCTGAGAGACTAACAAGAATTCATGGTGTAAACCTTAAGCTGACAAGTTTACGTGCAGTATCGGCAGGGCTTTTCATGAGTTTCCAACCGTACAAACCCACTGCAACTTTCAATTGCCTATTTTCAAATGCTCAAGATGGACCAGATTTTCCAAGAACTTGCAAATCTGATTTTTTTAACAGTGATGATTAAAGGTTGGCTTTATTTGTCACACGTACATCGAAACTGTTGTAGAGTGGAGGAAATCACCCGAGGGACAGGGAGATACAAAGCAGCTTCTTTATTCCACGCAACAAGGTACAGCAGGCATCATACGGACGGAGACGCTTTCCGTAGAAAGGTCTGCTAGTCCAATGTGGGCGCGATATTTATATGCTAAACACAAAGGCAATCGCTACTTAAAAAGTTATAGACAATGCATAGAAAATGCTTCCTATTGAAGCTACATATAAAATATCACAGCACCTAACTTCATCCTTACCTTCTGATGCCAACATGTCTGGGTTGGTATCAAGTTAAATTCACAATACATTTATTTGGCATTTTACGTGCTAACATAGAAGACAATTAATATTTATAATTTATAGATAATACTGTCTTTGAAACTACAGCATCTGGTCAAACTACAGCGCCAGAAGCATCTGATATTCACAGCTTTTTAAGAAGCGCATTGTTGTGGACTCAATCCACAGTACTTTGTCAAATAGTCAACTAGAAGTCTGGTGGCCAAAGTCATTTAAATGTAAACAAATCATCTACCCAAAAAAAATCACTCTAACAGAAGCATACAATGATGTTCCTGTTAGATGCTGGCAGAGGACCAACAGAGCCCATAAGACCATAAAACCATAAGACATAAGAGCAGAATTAGGCCATTTGGCCCATCGAGTCTGCTCTGCCATTCAATCATGGCTGATCCCTTTTTTCTCCTCCTCAGTCCCACTCACTGGCCTTCTCCCTATAACCTTTGATGCCGTATCCAATCAAGAACCTATCAAGCTCTGCCTTAAATACATCCAATGTCCTGGCCTTCACAGCTGCCTGTAGAAACAAATTCCACAAATTCACCTCAACTTAGTAAGCAGCCTCATGTGTGGCATTTTGTCAAAGGCCTTCTGAAAGTCCAGATATACAACATCCACTGCATCCTTTTTATCTATCCTACGCTTAATCACCTCAAAGAACTCCAACAGGTTCATCAGGCAAGATTTTCCCTTCAGGAAACCATGCTGACTTTGTTCTATCTTGTCCTGTGTCACCACATACTCCATAACTTCATCCTTAACAATTAACTACAACATCTTCCCAACCACTGAGGTCTGGGTGAAATGTGCTGAGCATTGCACGTAATATAACCATGCTTCCGGCACTATGCTACCATAGCGATGAGTTGGTAAAGAAATCAGTAATGCAGAGTTCTGCCATTGAGTACAGGAATTGTGTTCTGTTGTGTGAGCACATGATAAATCTATCTGATTGTGGTACAAGAATCAGCAGAAACTTCCTGCTCAGGATGTTGAATCTCTGGAATTCTCTACGTTGAGAGGTAGTGGAGGTGAGATCATTGGAGCTACTTAAAGAGGAAGTAGATACATCTTTGAAAGATGTATTTTTTTCCATTTTTTTTAGCGGAATAAAGAGCATGTCTGTAGGGTTAGTACTTTGCTCTAGATGTCAGATGTGGGAATTCTGGGAATCTTCCAGTCTCCCTGATGGCCACATCTGCTGCAGGTGCACCGAGATGCAGCTCCTGAGACACCGTGTTAGGGATCTGGAGCTGCGGCTTGATGACCTGCAGCTTATCAGGGAAAGTGAGCAGGAGATAGAGAGGAGCTACGCAGAGATAGTCACCCCAAGGCTGCAGGAGTTAGGCAAGTGGGTGACTGTCAGGGAAGGGAAGGGAAGAGCTCAGATAGCAGAGAGCACCCCTGTGGCCAACCCCCTCAGTGATCACTATCTCGGCTTGGAAGCTGTTGGGGGGGGGGGTGACCTGACAGAGGACGACCACGACGATTGGGTCTCTGGCACTGAGCCTGGTTCTATAATGCAGAAGGGAGAGAAGAAGATAAGGAATACAGTAGTCATAGGGGATTCCACAGTGAGGGGAACAGACAGGAGGTTCTGTCAGCCTGATAGTGATGCCTGCATGGTGTGTGCCTCCCAGGGAGAGGGTGAACAGCCAGAAGTCTTGGTACATGTTGGTACCATTGACATAGGTAGAAAAAGGGAGGAGGTCCTGAAGAGCGAGTTCAGGGAGTTGGGTAGGAAGCTGAAAAGCAGGACCCCTAGGGTAGTAATCTCAGGATTGCTGCCTGTGCCACGTGCAATGAGCACAAGAATAGCATGATCAGGCATATTAATGCGTGGCTGAGAGACTGGTGTAGGGAACAGGGCTTCGGGTTCCTGGATCATTGGGGCATCTTCTGGGGGAAGTACGACCTGTACAAAAAGGACGGGTTACTCCTGAACCCAAAGGGGTCCAATATCCTAGCAGGCAGGTTTAATAGAGCCGTTAGGGAGGGCTTAAATTAATTTGGCAGGGGGAATGGGAACTGGAGTGATAGGGCTGAGGAAGGGGAAAACAGAAATAAATCAAAGACAGCATGCAACAGAGATGATAGAAAGGACAGGCAGGAGATGAGGTATAATCACAGCCAGCGGGATGAGTTACAGGGCAATAGAAGCGTGGTGCAGTTAAAACAGAAAGCAACAAATACCGGACTGACAGCGTTGTATTTGAATGCACGCAGTGTAAGAAATAAAATGAACGATCTTGAAATTCAGCTACAGGTTGACAAGTATGACGTGTGGTCATCTCTGAAACTTGGCCAAAGGATGGCTTCCATTGGGAGTTGAATGTCCAAGGATATATGGTGTCTAGGAAAGATAGGTTAGAAGGCAGAGGGGGTGCTGTGGCCCTGTGTATAAGAAATAGTATTCAACCATTACAATGGGATAACATAGGTTCGGAAGATGTAGAGTCTCTATGGGTTGAGTGGTTGAGTTAAGAAATGGTAAAAGGACCGTAATGGCAGTTGTATACAGGCCTCCAAACAGCAGCCGGGATGTGAATTACAAATTACAGCAGGAGATTAAAAAAGCATGTCAGAATGGCAATGTCATGATAATCATTGGGGATTTCAACATGAAAGTGGATTGGGAAAATCAGGCTAGTTCTGGACCTCAAAAGAGAATTTGTAGAATGTCAAAGGGATGGCTTTTTAGAACAGATTGTTGTTGAGCCCACTAGGGGATTGGCTGTGCTGGATTGGGTGTTGTGCAATGATCCGCAGGTGATAAGAGAGCTTAAGGTTAAGGAGCCCTTAGGGAACAATGATTACAATATGATTGAGTTCACTTTGAAATTTGAGAAGGAGAAACTAAATTCCAATGTGTCGGTATTTCAGTGGAATATAGGAAATTTCAATGGCACAAGAAGGGAACTGGCCAAGGTTGACTGGAAAGGGACACTAGTAGGAAGGACAGCAGAGCAGCAATGGCTGGAGTTTCTGCGAAAAATGAGGGAAGTGCAAGACAGATATATCCAAATAAGAAGAAATTTTCGAATGGAAGAAGGACACTACCTTGGCTGACAAGTGAAGTCAGAGTCAAAGTAAAAGCAAAAGAGAGGGCATACAAGGAAGCCAAAGCTAGTAGGAAGATAGAGGATAGGGAAGCTTTTAAAAACTTGCAGAAGGAAACTAAGAAGGTCATTAAGAAGGAAAAGATGAATTTTTAAAGGGAGCTGGCAACTAATATCAAAGAAGATGCTAAAAGCTTTTTTAAGTAAATAAAGGGTAAAAGAGCATTGAGGGTAGATATAGGACCAATAGAAAGTGACGTTGGAGATATTGTAATGTGAGACGCAGAGATGTCAGAGGAACCAAATGCATATTTTGCATCAGTCTTCCGGTATACTGCAGAAAGCATCTACAGTATACTGGACATTCAAAAGTGTCAGGGAAGTAATGTATGTGCAGTGAAAATTACAACTGAGAAGGTGCTCAGCAAGCTTAATGGTCTGAGGGTGGATAAATCTCCTGGACCTGATGGAATGCACCCTCGGGTTCTGAAGGAAGTAGCTAGAGAGATTGCAGAGGCATTAACAATGATCTTTCAAGAATCGATAGATTCTGGCAATGTACCGGATAACTGGAAAATTGCAAATATTACTCCGCTAATTAAGAAGGTTGGGAGGCAGCAGAAAGGAAACTATAGACCTGTTAGCCTGACATCAGTGGTTGGGAAGTTGTTGGAATCGATTGTTAGGGATGAGATTAAGGAATACCTGGAGGCACATAACAAGATAGGTCAAAGCCAGCATGGTTTGCTGAAAGGAAGTTCCTGCCTGACTAACCTACTGCAATATTTTGAGGAAATTACAAGCAGGATAGACAAAGGAGATGCAGTAGATGTGGTGTACTTGGACTTTCAGAAAGCCTTTGACAAGGTGCCGCACATGAGGCTGCTTAGCAAGATAAGCGCCCATGGAATTACGGGGGAGTTACCTGCATGGGTGGAGCATTGGCTGACTGGCAGAAAGCAGAGAGTGGGAATGAAGGGATCCTATTCTGGCTGGCTGCTGGTTACCAGTGGAATTTTACAGGGGTCGGTGTTGGGACCACTGCTTTTAACGATCTATGTCAATGATTTGGACTATTGGATTAATAGATTTGTGGCTAAATTTGCCGATCATGCAAAGATAGGTGGAGGAGCGAGTAGTGTTGAGGAAACAGAGAGCCTGCAGAGAGACTTAGATAGATTAGGGGAATGGGCAAAGAAGTGGCAAATGAAATACAATGTTGGAAAGTGTATGGTCATGCACTTTGGTGGAAGAAATAAATGGGCAGACTATTATTTAGATGGGGAGATAATTCAAAATGCCGAGATGCAGAGGGACTTGGGAGTCCTTGTGCAGGATAGACTAAAGGTTAACCTCCAGGTTGGTGAAGAAGGCAAATGCAATGTTGGCATTCATTTCTAGGGGCATAGAATATAAGAGCAGGGATGTGATATTGAGGCTCTATAAGGCACTTGTGAGACCACACTTGGAGTATTGTGTGCAGTTTTAGGCTCCTTATTTCAGAAAGGATATACTGACATTGGAGAGAGTTCAGAGAAGATTCATGAGAATGATTCCCGGAATGAAAGGGTTACCGTATGAGGAATGTCTGGTAGCTCTTGAGCAGTATTCCCTGGAGTTTAGGAGAATGGGGGGGGGGGTGGAATCTCATAGAAACATTCCAAGTGTTAAAAGCCCTGAACAGATTAGATATAGCAAAGTTGTTTCCCATGGTAGGGGAGTCTAGGACAAGAAGGCACGACTTCAGGATTGAAAGACGTCCATTTAGAACAGAGATGCGGAAAAATTACTTTAGTCAGTGGTAAATCTGTGGAATTTGTTGCCACGAGTAGCTGTGGAGGCCAAGTCATTGGGTGCATTTAAGGCAGAGATAGATAGGTTCTTGATCAGCCAGGGCATCAAAGAGTATGGGGAGTGGGGATGACTGGAAGAGTTGGATCAGCCCATGATTGAATGGCAGAGCAGACTCAGTAAGCTGAATGGCCTACTTCTGCTCTTATATCTTATGGTCTTATGATCTCATGAAGGAACAGGGAATTGAGGGTGATGGGAAACTGATACAAAAGAAGAAATCAAGACTGACAGATCAGCTGTGCACTTATTGATCAGGGTTAGCATGAAGGGTCGAATGGCCTACTCCTGTTTCTAGTTTTTGAATTCTAAGAAAAGCGTCAAATCGGGGAATTCATATTTAGGAATTAAGTTTCTTTTTATAAGGAGTTGTTAAGCAAGGTTATACTCTATCTGACAGAAAGCAGGGAGAAAGAGATGGATGGATAACCATAGATAGTAAATAGCACCAGCTTTCAATCTATTTCTCTTGTATCCTTTGTCTGAAACATATGCAAAATTGGACAATTTGAATAACTAGAATGCACCAGAATTAGAAACTGCTTTATTTTCACTGACATACTGTATGTCATGAAGTACATTGTTTTCTGTCAGCAGTACAGTGCAATTCACAAAATAAATTACTTTAAGTTACAATAAAAAATGAATAGTACAGGAGAGGAGGTGGTGTTCTTGTTCCATGGCCAGTTCGGAAATCTTATAGCAGTGGGCAGAAAATGTTTCTGAAATGCTGAGTGTGGGTTGATAAAGACGGCTATCAATTTGAATGACAGCTGTACAATGTTTACACAGACTGCAATCACTTCTCAAAACTAACTATAGTAATTTTACTGACCCAACTGAAAGTTCAGCAGGAAAAATCCTGGCCCTCAGTGTATATGGAGCCACACATTTGCTTGTAATTGGGACAGAATCAGAATTGGAATCAGGTTTAACATCACTGGCATATGTCATGAAAGTGTTGTTATATGGCAGCAGTGCATTGCAATGCATAATAATAAAAATTATAAATTGCATTAATAAGTATATATTTTTTTAAAGTTAAAAGACATAAGTAGTGCAAAAATAGTGAGGTAATGTTCATGGGTTTAGTGTCTTTTTCAGAAATCGGATGGCAGAGGAGAAAAAGCTATTCCTGAATTGTTTCGTGTATGTCTCCAGGCTCCTGTACCTCCTCCCTGCTGGCAGCAATGAGAAGAGGGCACGTCCTGCATGATGGGGATCATTAATGATGGATGCCATCATTAAACATCAGACAGTAAGTGTGATATTTGGTCAGAGGTACAAAGAATATTGTGGACTGGTTGAGGGCAGACGAGAGACACAATGCCACTCTGTGCCAAGAAGCACTGATGAAATAAAGATAAAGAGAACAATTGTATTGTTAATAGTTATGAAATGTAACTATGACTAGTACAATCAGGAAGGAGTTACAGGAGCTTTAGGTCCCTTACCACCAGGTTGAGGAACAGATATTACTCTTCAACCATCAAGCTGCTGGACTGCCGTGGATAACTTCACTCACCTCAACTCTGAACCGATTCCACAACTTAGAGGCTTACTTTTATGAAGTCTACAAATCATGTTCTCAGCTTTCTTTATCTAGCTATCTGTTTGTTTGTTTATTTATCTATCTATTTATTAAGTCACTTACCTGTTTATTTATTTATTTGCACAATGGTTGTTTGTCAGTGTTTGTTTATGTATAGTTTTTCATAAATTTGATTACATTTCTTTAAATTCTGTTAAATACCTGTAAGAAAGTGAATCTCAGGGCAGTATATGGTGACATGTACATACTTTGATAATACACTTACTTTCACCTGACTTTGAGAAAATTCATTAAAAGGAAGCAAACAAGTTGTGAATGGACCAGGCATCAATATATCTGACACTATTTTAACATGGACATACCTCTGCCTCAAACCTATGCATGGAACTATGGAAGATCTGAGATAAACTGTCTGGACATAAACTTCATCAAGTGGTCATGACTACAGCTGACAATCTGGCAATCATCTTTATCATTGAATCCAAAATGCTCAAAATGCAGTGCATTTTGATTTGCATGGAGAATGTCCCATCTAATCTTCTCTGTGTATTTGATTGTAATGAGATTAAATAAAGGATCCAGAACTAGAGGGTACAGCCTCAAAATTGAAGGGGCAACCCTTTAGAACAGAGGTAGAGAGGAATTTTTTTAGCCAGAGATTAATAAATCTGTGGAATGCTCTGACGCAGACTGAGCTGGAGGCCAAGTCTGTGGGTCTATTTAAGGCGGAAATTGGTAGTTTCCTGATTGTTCGGGGTATCAAAGGATATGGCGAGAAGACAGGTGTATGGGGTTGAGTGGGATCCAGGATCAGCCAGAATGGAATGGCGGAGCAGATTCGATGGGCTGAATGGCCTAATTCTGCCCCTACGTCTTATGGTCTTAACATTACATCTAAAACTTTGTCCTCCAAGTAACTCATCATCTACAACACTGCCCTGCTGTCCACGCTAACTTCCTGTGCTGGCACCACAGTTGCACTGGCATTTTTGCAGCTAAGACCATCCCACAAGCGGCATTGGCTGTTAATGATGACCAGGCCTTTAGATGACACATTCTGAGGTCTCAACACAATACCTCTCTGACAACCTTTGGGAGATGTCAGAGTAATCAATGAACTTTAGAACAGTTGAAGTTAAGTTACTGAAATTCTAAAAGATAGTGAACAATTAAACCATAAAAAAAAAGTTTATTTGGGGTAGCATATTGGCACAGCAAGTTGAGCTACTGCATCTCAATGCCAGGTATCAGGGCTGCTGTCTGCATTGAGTCCTTAGCACATTTTCCCTGTGACCACAGGGGTTTGCTCGAGCTCGAAGTGTTCCCATTTGCTTCCACATCCCAAAGACCTGTGTGTTCATAA
Organism: Mobula hypostoma; assembly: GCF_963921235.1. Taxonomy (NCBI): domain Eukaryota; kingdom Metazoa; phylum Chordata; class Chondrichthyes; order Myliobatiformes; family Myliobatidae; genus Mobula; species Mobula hypostoma. The sequence goes on along the minus strand of NC_086120.1, from coordinate 31,541,129 downwards.
GTTAATTAGCCATTATAAATTGTTCTATGTGTAAGAAAGTTGTAGAATCGAGGAGAGTGATGAGTACATAGGGAAAATAAAACATGGAATTAATGTAGGATTAGTGTAAGTAGGAAGTTGATGGTCAGTATAGACTCAGTGTGCCGAAGGGCCTATTTCCATGCTGGGTATCTCTATCACTTCATGGAAGAAAGCTATTACATTTCCATTAAATAATGAAAAATATAATTATACAGAGAAATATAAAAAATGTTCACCAAAATATCTAATTAAGGTCAGTGATCTCAGTCAATTAAATGGAGTTGTGCTGTGGTTGGTGTGAAAGAGGCAGGATGCAATTCGCACCTGGCCCCTCAGCTCAGTGAGTTATGAAATGCCCCTGAACTCAAAGGTGAATCCAGGATTGGAGCTCAGACGGACATGCATCCCACTTCCTGCACTCCTACACTGTAGGGCATTGGTGCAGAAGACTGGAATGGGTTCATGCAGGACTCTGTGTCTATCCAATAGCCCAATAATGTACAGAATGAATCTCTGGAAGGTACAATAGGTTGAATAGGTAATTTAATGTCAGAGAAATGTATGCAATATACATACTGAAATTCTTTTTCTTCACAAATATTCACAAAAACAGAGGAGTGCCCCAAAGAATGAATGACAGTTAAGCGTTAGAACCCCAAAGACCCCCCAGCTCCCCCGACTCATGCACAAGCAGCAACAAGGCAATGGCCACCTCCCCCCACCCCAACCATCAAAAAAGCATCAGTGGCCTCCACCAAGCACTTAAGTGTGCAGCAAGCATCAATAAACAGACAGACTCACAATACCCCAAAGACTACTCGTTCACCCAGTAATTCGACATACCACAGGCTCTCTCTTTCCCTCCCTAAAATCAGGAAAAAGAGGTGTCCCCATTTCACAGTGAGAGGGGAGACATAACAAACAAATCACTGATTTACTATATTAAAAGTCTGTTGCATCGCTTTTTCCGAGCTCTGTGCCCGGAGAGTTGCCCCACTCAAGGCAGCTAACCTGATGCTCCCGATGTTTTGTGCTCTCCCGCGATGCTTCAGTCAGGGGCACCGGTTTAAAATCAGAACATCTCCAGAGCCACAAAAATCCAGCACCTTAAAGTCACGCTCGTCTTCCAGGCCATGTCCTTGGGATATCAAAAAGTGGCCGGTCGTGAGGCCCTGAGAGTGGGTCCCATTCCTGCAAAGAACTGAAGTCAGAGTGTAACCCCAGATCAGGGTCTTCAAAAGAACCCTGAAAAGGAAAAAAAAATCAAAGGTAGAAATAGAGCTGTTTCCCAAGATGCAAGCGAAGGACTCGCCATTTAGTGCCATCATAACTTCACTCCTCCCCTCTGATGCTGAGTATGGATAAAACTCGTGAGTTATTCAAGAAGCTGTTGTATATTGTGATTGGTAGATTGTTGATTTCTATTGAAGGGAAGAGTTAGGATCACCTTCCAATTGATACCATCCCAGATGAATTACATCTTCACTCTATGTCAAGCTTACATACTTTATGTTACATTTTAAGAAGAAAATGTGTTCAAACCAATTTAGATCAGGAGACAGACAGTGTTTCTGAGTTCAGTACATGCCTCAGACATTAAGGCCAATGTTTCTCTACTTGCACATCCCATCTAATATCTGGAAAGGAACAATTCTGTTAAGAATCCAGGTCAACTTAGGAGTTTTAAAAATCAACCTTCCCCCCACCCCGCTCCCCAAGTCAATCAAAACTAACTGAGCAAACCATTCTGCCCCAAACAATGATACAAAGTACAAAATGCTGCTTAATCTAGTCAGCCATTTCTTCACTCTTTCCAAAGTCAGTAATTCCAGCCATGTATAGCAATTGAACTAGATCATGGCATTCAAGCTGATGACCAATAGAAGTCTTACTGAAAGACAGTACAGTGGGTGCATTTGTTTCCTCCAAGGATGTGCTGGTAGGTTAACTAGCTACAATCAATTAGCCCCTGGTGCTTCAGTAGTGAAAGACTGGATAGGATGGGTTTATTTTGCTTGGAAGGGTGAAGATCGAGGGGGGTGCTGACTGAGGTCTACAGAATTATGAGGGGCATAGATTGTGAAAAAGCTTTGGTTCTTAGCATGTGAGTCTATAATCAGAGGGCACGTGTTTGACGTAAGGTTGGACAGAGGTGTTGGAGTTGGTGGCTGAGGCAGAGGGGTTAGTTCTGGGCCTGATGCTAGCAATGAACACAGTGAGCCAAGGGGCCATTTTCCATGCTGTATGACTCTATGACCCCAAATCTCTCCAAAATATACATGAGTGTTAGAAGCTAGTGGGGAGTTAATGGGAATACAGGGAGAATAAAATAATTTAGGGTAGGAATAGTGTAAAAATGAATGCTTGATAGTGAGTATGCGCTTGGTGGGGTGAAGGCTAAGCTTCTGTGCTGTTACTTTCAATGACCCAATGAATTGTCTTGATAAAACCTGAATTAATCTGATGGTACACTGCTATGAATCAAAAGCAAATTAATAACTAGATTGATTTTTCAGAGAGGAGGCAGTGATGTAGAACATTGCACTCTCACCTTTGGGACCCAAGTAAAATCTATTGCAAAACCATGAGATGAAAATTTTCTCAGTGACATCTTGTCATTAAATGAGTTAAGGAGACCAGAACACAAACTGTAATCCAATACAGTTTGAGGAAAGAGTCCCCATTTCATAAAATGAATGGATTCATTCAAACACAATAAAGGATAACTAGTACAGAAAACAGAGAAATGGCAAGTGGTCCAATGCAAAGTACTTTCCTGAACTTTGCAAGATATTTATTGTAAAATCTACAATTGCAGAGTTTTGCATGATTGTCGCTTCACACTGCGGAACCCGGTATAAGCACTGGCCTGATGAGCCCATAAGGCTCGGGACAGACTTTAACTTTTATCTTAGTGTAGCTCTTCCTGTCTCAAAGTTTGAGAGTTCCAATCTCTGCTTTAGTATCTGAACAAAGGTTAACCCAGCAATGCAGGCTGAGGAAGCGGAGGGGTACTGATGATCTTTGTTGTAACCTCATAGGTTTTCATTTCTTTCACATTGAGGTTCAAACTAATTAGAATCTCAGTGTGAAATGAGGTTCTGATTAGTTTGAAGAGTGAAGAGTCATAGGATTGATGGGCGTAAATTCTGGAGGAAAGGGAAGCTGGAAGAACTGACAATGGATGCACGAAATTGGAAGGCTGGAATCAAAAGATTCGAAGTACATCTATTATCAAAGAATGTATAAATTATGCAACCTTGAGATTTGTCTGCTTACAAGCAGCTCCAAAGCAAGAAATGTGAAAGAACCCAATTTTAAAAAAAGGAAGACTAACACACAATGGGCAGAAAAAGAGAAACGAAATATAAATCATGAAAAAATAGAAGAGAGCAACAGCATTCCAAACCACAATGAGTCCTTAGATCCAAATCCCCTGTGCAGCGTGGAGGAAGCCCGAAGTCCGAGTCTCAGCTCATCATATTAGCGGGGCAATTGCCACGAAGCTTGCAGATATGAAGCACAGCAACCAGGGCAGTCTCACAGCCTCAGCACCACAGAGAGAGGAGTGAACGTCACCCACTCCTCTCCACTCTTTTTCTTTCAACCAGTAATTCTATTCTCCATGGCAATCAAGGGAGTAAAATGTTAAAACCTTATGGGCACCGAATGACTGGGCTGATACTTTCCCCGAATGAGACATGTAGGCCACGAGACATAGGTCATTCCTTGGTTTGTGGTTATACAGAACAACTCCCCTTTTCAAAGCATCTTTCTGTGTTTACAGTCCTACCCCAAAATCTAAAGTCCTATCTATAAGCCAAGTGAAATCAAGAAAACACTCAGCTTATTTCTTGATCTGTACCATATGTCAATGTTAATGAGCTGAAGGTAAGAATTCTCCCATAGCTTCAATGGTTCAGAATTAGCTGCAGCTTCTCATACTCCCTGTCTGTAAGAAGATGTAGATCAGATAAGATTGAACACATATTATAACAATCCTCCTCAATCAATTTGACAAAACAGACAGACAAGTAATAGATCCCGTAACTACAACAGTACTTCCTTAGTTAGCACTCTTGTATCTGAGTTAAAAGTTTGGGAGTCCTGCCATAACTCTTTGTACTTGTCTCCATCAAAACCAAATGCTTTGCCACTATTGTGTACATATCTGGCCTTGCGTCATTCTGCCTCAGGTTCCATTTGGTACAAACCTGTTGTCGGGGGCTGGATACATACCTGCTGGAGCATGTGGACAACAGCTAGAAAGGCTAAATTCAAGAAATTCTGCAGATGCTGGAAATCTTGACCAACACACACAAAATGTTGGTTGAACTCAGCAGGTTAAGCAAGATCTATGGAGGGCCTGAAACATTGACTGTTTATTCCCTTCTAGAGATGCTGCCTGACGTTCTAAGTTCTTCCAGCAGTTTAAACCATAAAACGTAGGAGCAGAAATAGGCTATTTGGCCTATCCAGTCAGCTGCACCATTCGATCATGGCTGAATTATTACCCCTCTCAATCCCATTCTCCTACATTCTCCTCGTAATCTTTGACGTACTTACTAATCAAGAACCTATCAACCTCTCCTCTAAATACACTCAATGACCATTCTATTAGGTACACCTGTACACCTGCCTTCTAATGCAAATATCTGATGTTACTGCATTGGCAGTAACTCAATGCATAAAAACATGCAGACATGGTCAAGAGGTTCAGTTGTTGTTGAGACCAAATATCAGAATGTCTTTAGCTTTGTCAATGATCCCTCCCATCCATGCAAAAATCTGTTTGACCCTCTACCATCAAGCAGGAGGTACCGTAGCATGAGGACAAGAAGTGTTAGGGTGGAAAACAGCTTCTCTCAGGCCGCAAGACTACTGAACTCCCTGCCATCACCCAGACCTCATCATGTGTGAAGCGCCAGTAGCATAATACTCTTTACTTTTTAACATGTGTTGTAAATGCGAGATGTGGACATTCACCAAGATGATGCAGAAGTATCTAGATGGTTGCTATACACGAATGCTCCGGATGGCTCTTGACGTGAGTTGGCAACAGCACATGACGAATGTTGAGCTCTATAACAACCTACCAATGATCACCACTAAAATCGAGGTGAGAAGACTGCAACTAGTGGGGCACTGTCTACGCCACCCCGAGCTACCTACCAGCCTAGTCATCATATGGGAGCCCAAGCATGGGAGGATGAACCCTGGGCGCCCTCCCAAGACTATAGTCAACACGCTCCTAGAAGACAGCAGCGCGGCTAATGTAGATGAACTGAGCACACTGATGAAGGAGAGGGAGAAGTGGAGAGTCCATCATCATGCCCGACGCCGGCCCTCTAGGCCTGAGTCGACGTAGTAGTAGCAGTTACAAATGCAACTTATCATTTGTTAAGTTATGAGTGATAATGTTACTTTGTGTGTTGTGTGTGAATTGTAAGTACTGTGTTGTGCACTTTGGTTCAGAGGACTGTTGTTTCATTTGCCAGTGTACATGTGTATAGTTGAATAAACTGAACTTGAACTTGAATTTAAATGGGGAAAGAACTGTGAACTTAGTCACTTTGACCACAGAACGATTGTCGGTATCAGATGGGGTGGTTTGAGTATCTCAGAAACTACTGATCTCATGGGATTTTCATGCATAACCGACTTCAGAGTTTCCAGAGAGTGGTGCGAGAATCAAACTGACATCCTGTGAGCAGTAGTTCGGTGGGCAAAATACCTTGTTAATGAGAGAGGTCAGAAGAAAATATCTAACTGGTTCAAAATGACACAAAGGGACAACATCCGAAATAGCCATGCTTTACAACAGTGGAGTCTCTGAACAGTGGGGTTGAACCTGGAAGTGGGTGAACTACAGCAGTAAAAGACCACGTACATACACTCAAAAAGAACAGAAGGGAATATTTAACTATATTGCCAGAGATTTTTTCAATGTGAACTGCTGAGTCAGAAATGAAAGCAGCAGCCAAGTGGTGCCCTCTTTGTCCTGTCGGGTAATAATAGTAGATTATACACTGAGCCAGCCTGCAAAAGAAATATTTTCAATAACAATAGTAGTTGAACCCCAGGTTTGAGGATTAGAGTTCTTTGTTGTGTAAATGATCCCATACCTTCACAACGTTCTTTCTTAAAGAGGCATGCAAGCAGAGTTTTTGAATACTTTTAAGACTGCAATTGATCCTTAAAAAGCAAAGGGAGAAAGAAACCTGTGAAGGGTGGAGTTGAGGTCCATCTAGGTCCATTCTATTTTCTATACTCTATGAGGTCATGGTCAGATCTGCCATAATCTTATTCAGTGCAGAACAGGCTTGAGGGGCTGTGTGACTGAGTCATACTTTCATATGTTCAGTGTTAGGAAGATATTTTGACACATACTGGAGATTGTTTTTTTAAATGGAAAAAATATTTCAACCTCAAAGAATTAAGACCCCTCTAAAATGGGATGAATAGATGTTGGCAGTTCAGATTGTTAGAACATTGATCGGTACTGCATAGGAACAGGCCCTTTTGGTTCACAATGTTGTGCCAAACCATTAAATTAGTAGTCGAATGCCCTCTGCTTTCACAATGTCCATATACTTCCATTTTCCTCACATTCATGTGCCTATCTAAACGTCCCTGAAAAGTCCCTAATGTACAGTATCTGCTTTTACCACCACCCCAGGAAGTGCATTCCAGGAACTCCATGTAAAAAGACTTGCCCCTCACATCTCTTTTGAAATTATCCCCTCTCACTTCAAACGTATTGCCTCTGTTATTTGTAATTTCATAGAAACATAGAAAACCTACAGCACAATACAGGCCCTTCGGCCCACAAAGCTGTGCCGAACATGCCCTTACCTTAGAACTACCTGGGCTTACCCATAGCCCTCCATTTTTCTAAGCTCCATGTACCTATCCAGGAGTCTCTTAAAAGACCCTATCGTATCCACCTTCACTGTCGCCGCTGGCAGCCCATTCCACGCACTCAACACTCTCTGTGTAAAAAACGTACCCCTGACATCTCCTCTATACCTACTCCCAAGCACCTTAAAACTATGTCCTCTCATGCTAGCCATTTCAGCCCTGGGAAAAAGCCTCTGACTGTCCACACGATCAATGCCTCTCATTAACTTGTACACCTCTATCAGGTCACCACTCATCCTCCGTCGCTCCAAAGGAAAAAGGCCTACTTCATTCAACTTATTCTCATAAGGCATGCTCCCCAATCCAGGCAATATCCTTGCAAATCTCCTCTACACCCTTTCTAATGTTTCCACATCTTTCCTGTAGTGAGGTAATCAGAATTGAGTAAAGTACTTCAAGTGGGGTCTGACCAGGGTCCTATATAGCTGCAACATTACCTCTTGGCTCTTAAACTCAATCTCACAGTTGATGAAGACCAATGCACCATATGCCTTCTTAACCACAGAGTCAACCTGCGTAGCAACTTTGAGTGTCCTGTGGACTCAGACCCCAAGATCCCTCTGATCCTCCACACTGCCAAGAGTCTTATCATTAACGCTATATTCTGCCATCATATTTGACCTACATATTTCAACCCTGGGGAAATATTGTCTGTCTCTTCTATCTATGCCTCTCATAATCTTATAAACCTCTGTCACATCTCCCCTCAGCTTCCACCTCTCCCAGGGAGCACATGCCCTCTAATTCAGACAATGTCCTGGTAAGCGCCCTTCTTCACCCTCTCCAAACCTCAACATCCTTCCTATAATAGGGCAATCAGAACTGTATGCAATACTCCAGATGCAGCCTACCTAAAGTTCTATAAAGCTGCAGCATAACTTCCTGACATTTGAACTCAGTGCCTTCACTAATAAAGGCAAGCATGCCATCTGCCTTCTTAACCTCCTTATCAACCTGTAGAGCCACTTTCAGGGAACTATGAAGTTGGATTCCAAGATCACTCTGCTTATCAACGCTGTTAGGGGTCTTTCCCTCAACTGTGTACTGTCTCTTACTGAATAATATAAATCAGTGGTGCATCAAAACTGCACAGTTTTTAATGGTGTCACTTTCTATCATGTCTCAACAGGTGTCCAGATTAAGAAGCACTCTATGTATGCAAGAAGCAGAGGAAAAACAGAGTAACCTTCTGAAAGTTCTTCGTAATTGGCTCTCTCAAAGTTCGGAACTCTCCTCAGTGTAAACCATCATCCGTGCTTGGAAAGAATGGCTCATAGCACTGCTATTTGTCTTTGTTCACAGGATGTTCTTGTTGCTGTGAAGACCGTTTATTCCCTATTTGCCCCATTAACTGAGGGGATGGTTAAGAGACAGGCACATTAGTGGGTCTGAAATCACATGTAATTCAGTCTGGGTAAGGATGGCAGATTTTCTTTCCTAAAGGATTAGGAAATTATTATTTATTTAGTTATTATTAAACACATCAAGACAACAGGTGGTGTGTTTACTAATCACTGGCCCCTGTACTTAAGCGATTCCTCTCTTGCTGTCTCTTCATGGAGAGTGAGAGCCTGTCGGTCCTCGAGTCAGGGGATTGGGACAAGCAACCTGGAATACTGTAACATTGGAACAGCAAGCTGATAGTCTCCACTCTCATTGTTGCAGGAGAGACTTCTCTCTTCCTCGCTGGAGAGAGAGAGAGAGCCTGTCTGAGATGCCAAGATGCTGGGTTATGGACTGTAGTTTTGATGGACACTGGGAGGCAGGGGTTTGCTGTTGCTTGCATGGAGGGGGCCAGTGCTTCTGCTGGTGTGAGTGGGGGAGGAGGTTTATGCTTTTGTGAAGGTGGGGCAGGGCTTCGGGGCTTTGATACATCTATCATTCATTCTATGGGGTCACTTGTTTCGTGATGTCTGTGCAGAATACGAATTTCAGGTTGTCCACTGTATACATTCTCGGATATTAAATGAACCTTTGAACATTTGATTATTACTATTATTTATTCACTTATTTTTTATTTGCATAATTTGTCTTTTGCACATTGGTTGTCAATCTTTGTTTATGTAATAGCTTTTCATAAATTCTATCGTTTCTTTATCTTCCTGTAAATCTCTGCAAGAAAATAAATCCTAGGGTAGTAATTGATGATACATACATACTTTGATAATCAAGTTACTTTGACTTTGACAACAGTGAACAAGGTGGGTTTTACTGACAACTTGGTAATTTCAGAAGTCAAGGACACTGTTGCACAAAAAGGTTCAAGTTCACATACGCACACCCTGAGAATGAATGGTAAATTGCATGCCAATAATCATTTCTGTTTCTTCCTTCTATTTACTTAATCAGCCAATGAACACATTTGGTAAAGGCTAACACATAAGATAACTCCATTAATGGAAAACAAATAAAAGTGTTTGAAGTTTAGCTCTCCTTCTTTTTATTCCTTCTTCATAAAGAGTTGGCCCTCTACTATCTATGATGGAGAGTATAATAGTGATTAAATTACAGGACCAGCAGCCAGAGTTGTGAACCACTGACCCAAATGTGAATTTGACTACCAAATTTCCACCTAGCATAGTAACGCTATAAATATGAAATTAAGAAAAACACTAGTCTCAGTTACAGTAAATTCTGCATTATACAAGCTGCACCCTATTGTCATTTAGACCTCATGGTTCAAATCTTTATAAGGCACTGATGAAGCTTCAATTGGAATATTATGAGCAGTTTTAGAAACATAGAAACATAGAAAATAGGTGCAGGAGTAGGCCATTCGGCCCTTCGAGCCTGCACCGCCATTTATTGTGATCATGGCTGATCATCCAACTCAGAACCCTGCACCAGCCTTCCCTCCATACCCCCTGATCCCCGTAGCCACAAGGGCCATATCTAACTCCCTCTTAAATATAGCCAATGAACTGGCCTCAACTGTTTCCTGTGGCAGAGAATTCCACAGATTCACCATTCTCTGTGTGAAGAAGTTTTTCCTAATCTCAGTCCTAAAAGGCTTCCCCCTTATCCTCAAACTGTGACCCCTCGTTCTGGACTTCCCCAACATCGGGAACAATCTTCCTGTATCTAGCCTGTCCAATCCCTTTAGTATTTTATACGTTTCAATCAGATCCCCCCTCAATCTTCTAAATTCCAACGAGTACAAGCCTAGTTCATCCAGTCTTTTTTCATATGAAAGTCCTGCCATCCCAGGAATCAATCTGGTGAACCTTCTTTGTACTCCCTCTATGGCAAGGATGTCTTTCCTCAGATTAGGGGACCAAAACTGCACACAATACTCCAGGTGTGGTCTCACCAAGGCCTTGTACAACTGTAGTAGTACCTCCCTGCTCCTGTACTCGAATCCTCTTGCTATAAATGCCAGCATACCGTTCGCCTTTTTCACCGCCTGCTGTACCTGCATGCCCACTTTCAATGACTGGTGTATAATGACACCCAGGTCTCGTTGCACCTCCCCTTTTCCTAATCAGCCACCATTCAGATAATAATCTGTTTTCCTATTTTTGCCACCAAAGTGGATAACTTCACATTTATCCACATTAAATTGCATCTGCCATGAATTTGCCCACTCACCCAACCTATCCAAGTCACCCTGCATCCTCTTAGCATCCTCCTCACAGCTAACACTGCCGCCCAGCTTCGTGTCATGGGCAACTTATGGGCAACTTATCTAAGAAAAGATGTCCTGATATTGTAGCGGGTTCAAAGGAGGTTCACAAGAATGATTCCGGGAAGAGTGAAGTGGATTGGGGGTGAGGGGGGTATGACCAGAAGTTTAGGAAATTGATGTTCATGCCATCTGGTTGGAGGCTGCCCAGGAAGTAATACACGGCTTTATAGTACTGTAAAAGTATTGGTAATATTTTACTTTGCTATGCACTTCATTTAAATACATAAATTGTTACCCAGTTATACTGCATTTTCCCATATCTTTTTAACTATTTCAATGAAACTTCAGCTAATTGTTGCAGCTACTTAACTGGGCCAAGATATACCTGTCCCAATGTATCACAATTAACTGAAATCCACTGTATTATTTTTATCTACTTTCTTTTTATACAATGTAACTTTTTTTTGTAATTTCATAAAGCAAGCCAATAAAAGGATACTCTGATTAAAAAGTGGACTAGAAAGGGTTAAAGAGCTTACTCTATGTGAACCCGTTCTCTTTCTATATGTGTCAAGAGAAGGTCTTCTGTCAGATAGAATAATCTATTTAAAACCTTCACAGTTGATAGCTTTGTGGAGCCATCACCAGGTAGATACATGGAACCTAACACACCAGAGACAAGAAATTAATACGGTCCAGGAATTTAACTCAGCCAGCATAGTCTGTCACTATCAGTGGCCCTGTTGGTAATACATCTCCAAGTCGATCATATGTGAAATCCATTGACCTGATTCCTACAGCTGATCGATACTGTCTACTACACTTTTAATACATTGCTGTGAGAAGAGCTCTTTCCATAGTTTGCAGGACTACGGAAAAATAACGGGAGAACTGGGCTGATAGGATTGCTCTGCGGAGTGCCGATAAATACTTAATAGGCTGAATGGTCTCCTTCTGTACCAGATAAGTCAATGACACTGATTCTGAGGAAAAAGAGTTTGAATCTCATAAGACATAGGAGCAGAATAAGGCTATTTGGCCCATCGACTCTGCTCTGCCATTTGATCATGGCTGATTTGCTTTCCCTTTCAACTGCATTCTCCTGCCTTCTCCCCTTAACCTTTGAAATCCTTGCTAATCAAGAACCTTTCAACCTCTGCTTTAAATATACCCAGTGTCTTGGCTTTCATAGCTGGTCTGTGACAATGAATACCACAGATTTACCATCCTCTGGCTAAAGAAATCTTGCCTCATCTCTGTTCTAAAGGGACATCCTACTATTCTGAGGCTGTGCCCTCTGATCGTAGACTCTCCCACTATAAGAATTATTCTCTCCATGTCAACTCTATCTAGGTCTTTCAATATTCAGTAGTTTTTAATGAGATCCCCTCTAAACTGGCCCAGATCCATCAAAAGCTCCGCATATATTAACCCTTCTATTCCCGGTATCATGCCTTATCAAATTTGCACCATGCCTTTTCAACTTCCTTGAATAAGTTCCAAATGACATTTTGCATGATGAATTGCTTTCAGGATTGCAATTGCTGCCGTGCAGCTGAGCAAAAAGGCAACTATTTTTGTGAAGGGCAGTCTTCCCCAAACAGATTTCAGGAAACTGATTCCTGAAGTCCTGACAAAGGGTCTCGGCCTGAAACGTCGACTGTACCTCTTCCTGGAGATGCTGCCTGGCCTGCTGCGTTCACCAGCAACTTTGATGTGTGTTGCTTGAATTTCCAGCATCTGCAGAATTCCTCGTGTTTGCATCAGGAAACTGATTAATCGCTGGCTGTGGTACAACTGACTGAGAAAAGAATGGTGATAATTGGATCACTAAGAGAGATTCCCTTCCTCCCCACTGTCCCGATGAAGGGTCTTGGCCCAATACATCAACTGTTTACTGTTTTCCATAGATGCTGCTTGAGCTGCTGAGTTCCTCTAGCATTTTTGTGTGTGTTACTTTGGATTTCCAGCATCTGCAGATTTTCTTGTGTTTGTGTTACAAACATTTCAGGTTTTCTTATTCATGGCTGGAGCAACATTTATAAACTGAGTTTCAGTTCTGTAACCTGAAAAGTCAGTAACCTGACTTTTCCATAGTTGCTGCTTGGCCTTCTCAGTTCCTCCGGCATTTTTTGTGTCCTGTTCAGCTCTGTACCTTCTCAGAGAGCATCTTCCTTCGGGATATCACAGTGTCACACCTAGTAACACTGTACTTCACAGCTGCAGAAACTCCTGAGCTCTGTTGCTGTCAGTGCAGAGTATACACATTCTCATTGTGACATTTTCTCAGGACATTGCGGTTTCGTCCCGCACCAGGTGGTGACGAATCACCATATAGGAGTGAGACTGAAAATCTGGCTGAGTGGTGCCACAAACAACAACCACTCACTGAAAATCTGCAAGGCCAGACAGCTGATCATTGACTTCAAGTGGAGGAAACAGGTGGTTCACGAGCAAGACTTCATCGGAGATCAGAGGTGGAGAGGGTCAGCAACTTTAAATTGATCAGTGTTATCATTTCAAAGGATCTATCCTGGGGCCAGCACATAGGTGTCATTACAAAGAAAGCACAGCAGTGCCTCTACTTTCTTAGAAATTTGCAAAGATTCGTCATGACATCTAAAACTTCCGCAAACTTTCATAGATGTGTGGTGGAGAGTACATTGACTCGTTGCACCACAGACTGGTATAGAAACACCAATGTCTGTGAGTGGATAAACCTACAAAAAGTAGTGGATACGGCCCAGTCCATCACACATAAAGCTCTTCCCAACGTCGAGCCCATAGACACAGAGCCCTGTCACAGAAAAGCAGCATCCATCATCAAGGACCCTGACCATCCAGGCCATGCGCTCTTCTCACTACTGTCACCAGGAAGAAGGTACAGGAGCCTCAGGACCCACATCACCAAATTCAGGAACAGCTATAACCCCTCAACCATCAGGCTCTTGAACCTGTGGGATTACTTCACACAACCTCATTCAATCCAACACTGAACTGTTCCCACATCCCAAGGACTCTTCATCTCATGTTCTCAATATTTGTTGCTTATTAATTAATTAATTAATTAATTATTGTTTTCTTCTTTTTGTATTTCTTTTTGATTGCTGCCTTTTACATATTGGTTGTTTGTCCATCCTGTTGGGCACAGCCTTTCATTGATTCTATTGTGTTTCTAGTAATTACTGTGAATGCCCGCAAGAAAATGAATCTCAGGGGTTATATATGGTGACATATATGTACTTTGATAAGTTTACTTTGAACTTTGGACATCCCATAGTCCTGCAGAACGGTGGGTTAATTGGCCACTGTAAATTGCTCCTGATGGTGGGTGAGTGGTAGAATCTGGGAGGGGGGGTGCTGATGATAATGTGGAAAGAATAAAGTGGGATTAATATAGGATTAATGTAAATGGATGTTTAATGGTTAGTATGGACAAAGGCCAAAGGGCCTGTTTCTGTGCTTTATGACTCCACTGAATTTGTGTCAAAGACAGTATGAGATAATGTAGCCAATTGTTTGAGTTGAGTTAAACATATTCATAGGTGGAAGTGGGTTTGATTTCACACTTTACGTTAGGTGGCAACATCAGTCAGGTCCCTCTAAGGAGTGTGTATGTGTGTGTGCACACATCTTTTGCTACCAGCGCACAAAGGAATTTCAACTGCGGACGAAAGGTTGTCACCCCCTACCTCGTTGGGATGTTAAGTTATTTCACATTCGTACACAATCACATTTCCTTTTCTGGTTTCTGATGCGTACGCTATTGACAACGTGCAGTTTGCAATGATTTGTCTGCAGATTTTAGAACTCGTTTATTCATACTGTTTTTATTGAAGAAATTATTGATTCACTTAGTTGAATTCTAAAGAAGCAAAGGGCGTGAAGCGCAAAAGAACTGCTAGTTCATTTAAATTGGAATGGTGAATGTAACAGTAGAAACTGCTACACTGAAAGCTCATGAGGTCAGGGACGTGCAGCTACAAGAAATATTTATGTACAATACAGAAACTGGTGTTAACTGCATGTATTGTTGTGATGCAGAAGTTGCTGGAGAATTTGAAAGTAGGAATAAGTGGAGTGATATTTGCAAACTAGACCTTTTAAAGCATCATTTAGTAGGCCTATCACATATGAATGGTGTGCAAAAACTCTGGTGAGAAAATCCTTTATTACTTGCTCCACGCCTGTTACGTATGTTTTGTGAGAGTGCAGATGACCGAGAGTGAAAATGATCAATCCCAGAGGAGATCAAAGTTCTTAATGACAGTGAGCTGTTAAAATAGGAGGCAGTGTGGTAATAAAAGGATCCATCTCTGGTTGGCTGCCAGTGGCTAGTGGTGTTCGACAGGGGTCAGTGTTGGGACTGCTTCTTTTTATGCTGAATATCAATGATTTAGATGATGGAATAGTTGGCTTTCTTGTCAAGTTTGCAGATGGATACGAAGATTTGTGGAGGGGCAAGTAGTGTTGAGGAAACAGAAAGGCTGCAGAGGGACTTAGATAGATTAGGAGAATGGGCAAGAAAGTGGCAAATGAAATACAATGTTAGAAAATGCATGGTCATGCACTTTGGTAGTAGAAATAAATGTGCAGACTATTTTCTAAATGGTGAGGAAATTCCAAAAATCTGAGATGCAAAAGGACTTGGGCGCCCCTGTGCAGAACACCCTAAAAGTTAACTTGCAGGTTGAATCATTGGTGAGGAAGGCAAATGCAATGTTAGCATTCATTTCAAGTGGTCTAGAATACAAGAGCAGGGATGTATTGCTGAGGCTTTATAAGACACGAGTGAGATCTCACCTTGAGTACTGTGAACAGTTTTGGGCTCCTCATCTAAGAAAAGATGTGCTGGCATTGGAGAGGGTTCAGAGGAGGTTCACAAGGATGATTCCAGGAATTAAAGGGTAATCATTCAAGAACTGCTTGATAGCTCTGTGTCGGTAGTCGCTGGAATTTAGGAGGATGAGGGGGGATCTCATTGAAACATTTCGAATGTTGAAAGGCCTAGCCAGAGAAGATGTGGAAAGGATGTTTCCCATGGTGGGGCAGACTCGGACAAGAGGGCACAGCCTCAGGATAGAGTGGCGTCCATTTAAAACAGAGATGCGGAGAAATTTCTTTAGCCAGAGGGTGGTGAATTTGTGGAATTTGTTACTACAGGCAGCAGTGGAGGTCAGATTGTTGGGTTTATTTAAGGCAGAGATTGATAAGTTCTCAATTGGACACAGCATCAAAGGTTACAGGGAGAAGGCTTGGGAATGGGGTTGAGGAGGGGAAAAAGGATCAGCTAGGATTGAATGGCAGAGCAGAATCGATGGGCCAAATGGCCAAATTCTGCTCCTCTGTCTTATGGTCTTATAATTCAGTTAAAAAAATTGCACAGCACAAGATTTTTGCACACACTGGTCATTACAAATTAGAGGGAACATTGCTCACTGACTAACCTGGCATACAGTACCTGAAATTTCATACTAACCCACAGTGTTAATGGGGTGGGTGATGACAGCTTTCTCACTGTCCTTCAGTGATGCAAAGTCAAGAATAGTCCTCCCAGTCAAAAGAGGAATTTTGAAAATCATCAGGCTTAATTAAACCAAGGCATTCTAGGAAAAACTGTTCCAAAAAAACTATCTGAAGGTTGTAGTGTGGCACTAAACTGGTGGGAAATTTCAGAGGAAACAACACTGCGTTGCAAAAGGGGCAAAGTACAACCCATTGTTCTACTTGCTGTTCTAAGATTATAAAGAAATAACTTATCTTCCGTTGCCTGAAAGCTTAACCTTGTGGGGGCTTCATTCCCGGTGGGAATGAGTGACTGAGTAATGAGCTGGCGAGAAATTCTCTTGTGCATTGACCCGGATGGTCTAAGGGCTGCATTAAGTGAGTTAGGAATTTAAAGCCAAGGGATTGTACTGAAAGTAAAGGCAGCATCCTCGAAATTCTCTGGACCTTGGTAAGTTGCATTAAATGTGGGTACACAGCAGGTATCCCATTATTTTTGCAAGTGAATTCCACTGAGCACAAAGCCCAAGGCATGACTGTAGGATTAATGACCTTGAAGGCTTTTCCTCCGCTGAATCCTCTGATGATTAGGGAGATTCTGCTTAAATCTCACACATTCATAGCACATTCACTGTGAGGTCCACACACTGTCACAGACCACTGTAAAAAGTGTCTGTGGCCTAGCACATGACGTGCATATTGTAAATTGGAAAGAAAATTTGAGACTTCAGAAAACACATAGTGATTACAATGAGTAACATACATAAAATGCTGGAGGAACTCAGCAGCTCAGGCAGCACCTATGGAGAGGAATAAACAGTCGATACTTCAGGCCAAGACCAATTCGTCAGGAACTGAGGAGCAAGAGAGCTATCCAAAATATATATCCCTTTTTTTCTGTCACTTTATTCAGATAGACAAATCACAGAGGACTGTGGCAAATTCTCAGGGCTGTATGTGGTGACATGTATGTACTCTGATAATAAATTTTACTTTGAATTTTGATAATGCAAATACAATGGTAATAATTTGACCAGGGGTCATAGCCTAGTCTTCCATTCTGCCTTTCACTATTACCTTGATGTGATTTTGCAGCCATTGTTCTCACTTACCACAGAAACTCTTCAATAATTTTGTTAATAAATGTTGTTCTATGGGTTGGTAATTAATTTCTGGCTTCCATCACTCTCATATACCAAAAAATTCTAATCCCACCCCTCAAAGAGTGTTGTGTAAAAAAACGAAAAACCTTCTCAATATAACTCAGTCGCACCTTCAAAGTTTTTATTTGTTTTGTAAAGTTTGATATCTCCAAACCTTTGCAGTTAATCTCCAGAGTGATGGTTGTGTGCACTGATCTCCCGGAACGACGCTGGCAAGTCGGATAAAACCTTGTGCGTTTGAAGTTCTAGGCTCCCCATATCATGTTTGTCCAGCCGCCGTTGACCAGACAGGGCTGTGGTCTGGGTCACAGAATGTTTTTGATGTTGAAATCCAGACACCTCCCACTTCCATCATGTGAACCGACACTGCTCAGGTTACAGACGGTCCTTTATGTCCCATTACCCAATCAATGGCTCCTTTTCTCCTCCAGCCTCATCCTGAACTTTTAATTCTCTTGGCAAACTATTTTTATTTACCTTTTTTTATTGAGTCTTGAGGGGCGGGGGAAACTATTTTTGGACTTTTTCCCCCCGCTAAAGATGCTGGTATTTTTGCAGGGGCACGTTTACTTCTCCAAGTGCTGCAGAAATGGATTGGGTTTGATGTTTGAGAGAAAGGCCAGAGGAGACCGAATTCAGCCCAGGACACTTGTGATTGTGCTCAGCTTGCTGAGGCTGGCTGGAGGCGCCAGTCTCCCCGGCGGAAAGCTCTCCTATCCCGGCGCCTGTCCAAACCAGCTTAATCCCAACCTGTGGGTGGACGCGCAGAGCACTTGCGAGAGGGAATGCAACGCTGATGAGGTAGAGCCAACAAGCGCTGTAATAGACTTGTGTCCTGAAATAATGTGCTTGATCTCATTAGAGTGCGATTAGCGATATTAAAAAGAGAGAATTATATGCTGGAGGTGGAAAGGTAATTTTTCTTAGTATGGAGCCAAGAACCACTTAACACCATATTGCGACGTCCCGTGAAATCTGCGGCATTTTGGGGGGGGAGAGACCATTTAAAATGACGTTATTGTGCTATTATTGTGAATTGACTTTGGCGTCAGTTTCGTCCTCAATACGTTGGGCACATGTTTCTTCTTTGTCCGCTCTGGTAGTCTATATCGAAGTTTAAATAGTCAGTTTCGGTGTTAGACAGTCACCAGGAAATCCAGTGTTGAGTTATGAGGAAACTGCTTTAGCAAAAAGTTCAGAGAAGGTGATACATGGAGTGGATGAGGTGAATGGAACAGATGCCTTAAAGGGAGGTTGGGCAATGTGGATGAGTGAAAGTAGAAAGATAAGAATGAAACATACATCGGTTGGGCTAGTGGTACGTTTCCATATCATGTATAAGATTTTTTAAAAAACTATATATAATGCTCTTACAGATGCTGTTATAGACTGTAATGTGAGAACGTTCAGGATTTCAAAGTCACTTTTGAAGTGAACAGGTCAGATACGAAATCCTTAAATACAAATGAATTAAAACAATTTTTTTTCTGTTTCTACTTGCATGGGGCTTCAGGTGATTCATGTCAAGTAGCAAACATGCAGCAGGGGACGGGGGTAAATTTAATCATTATTTCCCGCAATGCTGATGTTCAGAGGGTTTCACTCAGTCAGAATGATGCAGATTAAGTCCCTTTTCAGAGACTGGAGCACAGGAATCTTGGCTGACACCCAGTGTAATAGTCAGGGAATGCTTCTCTGTTACAAGTGCTGATTTTGTTTTATTTATTTACTTATTGAGATACAATGTGGAATTAGGCACTTCTGGCCCTTTGAGCCATGCCACCTGGCAATCCCCCGATCTAACCTGAGCCCAATCACGGGACAATTCACAATGACCAATTAATCTACCAACTGGTACGTCTTTGGACTGTGGGGGGAGACCGGAGCACTCGGAGGAAACCCACGCGGTCATGAGGAGAGCGTACAAACTCCTTACAGGCAGTGGCGGGAAATGAACCCAGGTCAGCTGTACTGTAAAGCGTCGTGCAAACCACTACTTCGTGAAATGGGCCTCCCGTGCACTCAGGCATTTTATTTTTATTCCTATTTTTTGAGATGTGGCTGCAGCTGGCAAGCCAAGTGTTCATTGCCCTTCATAACTGCCCTTGAGGAGATGACGGTGAGATGCTTTCTTGCACTGCTTCAGTCCTTCCAGTGAAGACCCTCCCACAGTGTAGATAGAGAGGATCTTCCAGGATAAAGGGAAAACAGTGATACATTTTCCAAGTCAGAATGAGCTGAGGAGTTCCACAATTTTCCATCTTATGTTGTATTTCTAGCAGGTGCACTATTATGTGCTGTGTTTGTTTAAATGGACAGGATACAAGGGAAGTTTCTCATTCTCTTTTGAAAAGAAAAGTGTAAAAGATATCATGCGTGAAGGGACACATTGGACCATGGCTTGATATGTGCAGAAAAAATGAACACCTCACCTCCAACAATGTGGCACTGCTTCAGTACTGCACTGGACAATCACCTGGTTTTCAGGCCTTTGTAGCTGCATTTGAGAATGTTTCTGTGACTTATTTTCTAGAATGAGGGCATCCTGACAAGTGGTTAATCCTTAGAAGTCCTGACGAAGGGTCTCAGCTTGCAATGTCAACTATTTATTTCCCTCCATAGATGCTGCCTGATGTGCCGAGTTCCTCCAGCAGTTTGTGTGTGTTTTCAAGATTTCCAGCATCTGCAGAAACTCTTGTGTCTCTCTGTCATTGGCAGTGATGATCTACAGGACTGTCATAAAAAAAACACTTAGGACACCAATGTCTTTTGGGGGAGGAGCTCTGCCATTCTTATCCAGTCTGGCCTGTATGGAAATCCAGAGTTACAGCAAAGGGGCTGATATTCTATTGTCCTCTGTGTCCTATTACCAAGCCAATTTTGGATCCAGTGGACCAACATGACTTGGATCACATAGGATCCCATCATTTGGACCAGGTATCCATGTCAGATTTGTGGAAGGCCTTAGTGAAGTCCATGTAAACAACATTAACAACACTGTCAGCAAAATATATATATTTTGTTACCTCTTCAAAAATCTCAATTAAACTTGTCAGATGGAATCTCTTACCAACAATCCATGGCTGACTATCCCTGAGCAATTCCTGTCTTTCCAGGTGTAGATTAACCAGATCCCCACTATTCTGTTCCATTATTGACCCTACCACTGATGTTAGATTAACTGGTCTGTAGTTTAAATCATTAGTTAGAGGAACTCAGTGGGATGAGCAACACAAATGTGGGGGGGGGGGGAGGTGGAGGAACTGTTGACATTTCAGGTCGAAAACCTGCATCAGGAGGGTTTTTTTCCTGCTTCCCTTCTTGAATAAAGGTGCCATATTTGTTGCTTTCAAATTATCTGACATGTCACATGTGGTCAGTAAAGATTTAAGTATCTCCATCAGGGTTCCAGAAATCTCTCCCCTTGCCTCCAGGTTGTCCAGGCCAATAGTTACTGTCCCAGTAACTTGGCCACATCATACAATTGTGATGGACAACAGAATGTTTTTAATTGCAGCCAAATCTCCTGCAAATTCATTTCATATATCCTTCAGGGCAAGATTGGGTAGTGTGATTTAAGTTTGACTGCTTTTGAAATAAAGCTTTAGGCAAAATTAGGGAAATCTTAGGATCGAACACAGAGACTTGAAAGATGAAAGCCCAAAGTGGGACGTCAGTACAGTAGTGAGGGAACGTGGCACTGCAGGGTTTTTCTCAGTTGAGACATTAGCAAAATGAACAGGCTGAAGACAGCAGATCTGAAGTGACTGACATTCAATCTGTTCTGAGGATGTACATCCTAGACCTCCACAACCCCACTCTAAATTGCAATTGGGATCTATTAAATCTGAGAAGGGTGAAGGAGTGGCCACCTGTGAGAGTGCCCTCTGTTCCATATGGAGGCTGACAATTGGAGCCACTTTGTACTGATGAGGAAATCAGAAGCAATAGATAATTGTTTGATAATGTTGGTTGAAGGAAAATATGATTCAGGACAATGGGGTAAGCTCCCTTGCTCGTCTTTGTTCTGTTCTGTCTGTCTGAAAGTGCTGAAGGAAGCTTGGTTTGTTGAACCACATTGTCTTCCAATTCAGATTGTCAATTAGATTCAGCTCCTGGATTTTACCCACACCCGCTTTAACTATTACAGAAATACAGGTCCAATATGGGCTTCCAAGTCCTGGAGTCAGACTGAAAGGACTCTGGCAGCTGGCTCTCACTTGGTGTACTACTGAGGCTCCACGGTTGGAACAGTTCAATGGCCTGTGGCAAGAACCAAGGCTGTGACTTAGACATGACAAAGGTTGTGAGATTTTATAAAGATGTTTACATTCTGTGACACAGGGAAACATTTAAAAATATTGAGTCACGGAATTGTACACCATAGAAATAGATACTTTGGCCCATCACATCCACATCTTCTATTTTTCACATGCACTCGAATCCCCTTTGCATGAATTAGAACCATATCCTACTATGCATTGCCTTTTAAGTGTTTGTTTAAACATTGTAATTGCATCTCAATCCATCACTAATTCTGATCATGTGTCCCAGATATCAACCACTCACTGTATTCAAAACTTCTCCCTCAGATCCCCTTTAAAGCCCTTTTCCTATGCCCTTTTGTTTTTGATGCTCCACTCTGGAGAAAAATTATTTTGACTATACCCTATCTCACAATGTTATATACTTCTCAAACTCCTTCACTCAAAGGGAAATAAGCCCAGCCTATCCAATCTTTTCACATAGTTAAAACCCTCCAGTCCGGGTAACATATTGGTAAAAACTCCTTCAACTTATAATAAGTTATAATTGAATAGTAAATTAACAGCATTTATTAACATTTATAATGTTAAAACAATAGATGTTACAATGTTAAAATAAAGTCTAAAATGTAAACACACTGCATTTAGCACTTCTCCTAATCTCCAGATCAAATTTTGAATCCTACACGAAGTTTTGTCTGATTTGAAGTCACAGAGGTAACAACAATGTAACTTCAAGAGGTACAACTCCCCAAGGCTCCCACTATTAAAACCTTCCTTCTGCTTTGTCAGCATCTGCTTCAGGCTAATCTACAGAGACTGGTTAGGCAGTGGTTCCACCCTGTTTGTATCTCACAGCTTCAGGATACCTTGAACTTCTCATGTTTCCATGTCACTCAACAATCATGCTAGGAACCTGAATAACATATTCCTTTTAAGTTTCAGACCAACTAACATGAATTTAAGTTACAAATAATGCTACTGGCTTTTGAATTTTTAATGTGAAATTTTCTTTTCAGAAGCAAATTATCTGCATTGCAGATCTCGGGGAGAAGAAATATTTGTATAAAATTGTTCAGAAATATATCCTGTAAAACAAAGATTTTTCTTGCATTTGTGTCTGAAGAATTGGGTTTACCTTTTCATTCCTTTTGAACCAGAGTATGTTGTGAAGTTTCATATAGATCACTTATTATGGTGACTGCATCCCAGGTCAATATACATAACTGAGTAAAAGGGTTGACAGATTGGTGAAAGTGATCAAGCGGATATGGTAAAATGCCTATAATCCACTGTCCAGTTCTTTAGAAATCCTGATGGTTGAACATTGTCGAGAAGCGTCGTGATTTACTTTGGAAGGTTGAGCTTGAGGGCAGAATACAGGGTTGAATGCATGATTCTTAGCAGGTGTGGAGGAGCAGAGAGACCCTCGGGTCCATCCGTATGTCTCTCTAAGTTGCTGCACATGTTGATTTAAGGGTTGTTATAAAGGTGTATGGTGTGTTGACCTTCATTAGTTGGATGATTGAATTCAAGACCCACCAGGTAATGTTGCATTTCTGTTAAACCCTAGTTAGACTGCACTTGGAGTATTAAGTTCAGTTCTGGTCCCCTTATTATAGAAAGGATGTAGAAGCTTTAGAGAGGGTATAGAGGAGATTTTCCAAGTTGTCTTGGTTAGAGAGCATGAGTTCAGAGGATAGGTTGAACAAGGTAAGGCTTTTTTCTTTGGAGTGAAGGAGGATGAGGGGTGACTTGATAGAGGTATATAAAGAGGCATAGATAGAGTGGATAGCCAGAGCTATTTTCCCAAGGCAGAAATGGCTAATACAAAGGGGCATTATTTTAAGGTAACTGAAGAAAAATATGGGGGATGTTAACGATAAATTTTGTACACAGAGAGTGATGGGTGGGTTCATGGAATGCTATGTCAAGGGTGCTGGTAAACAGTAGAGGCATTTAAGAAACACTTAGACACATGAATGATAGAAAAATGGACGGCTATATAGGAGGAAAGAGTAGGGTAAAAGGTTGGCGCAACATTGTGGGCTGAAGGGCTAGTACTGTGCTGTAGTGATTT
The DNA here is from genome assembly GCF_963921235.1 of Mobula hypostoma. Lineage (NCBI taxonomy): Eukaryota > Metazoa > Chordata > Chondrichthyes > Myliobatiformes > Myliobatidae > Mobula > Mobula hypostoma. Next base: position 31,517,549 of record NC_086120.1, on the reverse strand, counting down.
ATGTTAACTGGCTCACCAGGTTATAATAGTTGCTGTGGTCCCTGTCCTCTCACTGGGGGCTTCAGTTCCCACATTCACTTTAAACTTACCTAGTTCATTGGAAAAAAAGACAGATGGAAGACCATGTTCGCCTACGTTATATGACACGGCACATAACGATGACAAGGAGTTCATTGCAAAAACTATTGTATCATATACCATCTAAAAAAAGAGCTTGCTAACAGAAATAAAATCCAATAGTGCAGAAAATATGGCCAGTCCAGCATCATCAAAGTTCCACATGTGACGTATTACTGTACAGAGTTAGTGCAATTACATGCAAAACAAACTCGTACCTGAATTCTGGCAGACAATTGCTCAGCTTCACATACCCCTGTTTGTTTCTGTATACGTACATGGGTGCAGTTATCAGGAAAAAATGGATACACCTTTGAAGAATTTCTTTGGCTATAAAGTGGTATGGAACGTTTCTGAAAGGGATGTGAAAGTTGCTGTATAAATATATGCATCCTTATCTTCTGAAAGGTGTGCCTGGTATGAAGAGGGGTTGTATGGTTTCTTAGACAGTGTAATCAGAAGGAAGCTGTTGCTATTAATGGATGGTTCAAAGTGGGAAGGATAGATATTGTGAAAGTTGAGAAAAGCTTTTAACATAGAGAGTTATAATCTGGAACTTGCTGTCTATAGAGTGGTGGGGGATAGGGAATCAAACACGGCTTTCGAAAGGGAATTAGGTAGTCTTGGAAGGCAGAGTAGCTTGCATGATTAATGGAATAGAATGGAAATGGAACTGACTGGGGTAATATACAAAGGGCTGGGATAGACTTGATGGGCTAAGAAACCAACTTCTCTGTCATAACAGTTCAAGAAGGTCAGTATGGCGGACTGGGTCTTTTGTTCTGTGTGTTGGTTTGCATAGGCCTGTGAACACAACAGGAGGATGCAGTGTGTGGATTATATCAGTAAGCTTCTTTCAATGAAGTGCATTGCTTTTTTTCAGGATTGTCAGAGCTTCGAGAAGTGTTGCACCAACGTGTGCGGCCTGAAGAGCTGTGTGGCAGCGAGGTTTGCAGACGGCAGCTTGGCATCCCCGGATCTTTCCAAGGAGGCGACGTGCGAGAGGATCGTGTGCACCCAGCAAGGCTCGGAGTGCGATATCTGGGATGGGCAGCCCGTCTGCAAGTGCAAGGATAGATGCGAGAAAGAGCCGAACTTCACCTGCGCCTCAGATGGCCTGACCTACTACAACAAGTGCTACATGGACGCCGAGGCGTGTATCAGGGGTATCAGCCTGACGGTGGTGACCTGCCGGTATCACATCACCTGGCCTAACACCAGCCCCCAGCCACTGGAAACCACGGCCAACCCCACATCCACGAGCTCGCTGGAAGACCACATCCCTCCCGCTCTCTACACCAACCCCTACCACCAGTCCGTCTACGTCGGAGGCACCGTGAGCTTTCACTGCGACGTCAGCGGGCGTCCCAGGCCGGACATCACCTGGGAGAAGCAGAGCGACCACCGGGAAAACATCATCATGAGGCCTGACCAGATGTACGCCAACGTTGTGGTCACCAACATCGGCCAGCTGGTGATTTACAGTGCCCAGCAGGAGGACGCTGGGACGTACACGTGCACGGCGAGAAACGCCGCAGGCCTCCTGAGGGCAGACTTCCCACTGTCCGTTATCAAACGAGGCCACTCGGGAGAGGGTGCAGCCAGCAAAGGCCAGCCCTTACCCTCAGGAGAGTGCTTCAAGGAGCCAGACAAGAGGGAATGCGGCCACCAGCATGTCCGGTGGTTCTACAACCACAAGAAAGGCACCTGTTCCACCTTTGTGTCCGGTGGCTGCAATGGCAGCAAGAACCAGTTTGAGACGTACGAGGAATGCAGGTTGGCCTGTGTCAACGAGACGGTGAACATTTGCACTTTTCCAGCCGTGCAGGGCCCTTGCAAGATGTGGGAGGCCCGGTGGGCCTACAACTCGCTGATGAAGCAGTGCCACGCCTTTGTCTACAGCGGCTGCGAGGGCAACAAGAACAATTTTGAGAGCAAGGAGACCTGCGAGGAGACCTGCCCCTTCCCAAAAAACCAGCAGTGCAAAGCCTGCAAACCTCGGCACAAGATTGTGCCCAGCTTCTGCAGAAGTGACTACGCCATCGTGGGAAGGGTGACTGAGATCGTCGAGGAACAAGACTCCGGCGTGGCGAGGTTTACGCTGGACGAGGTGCTGAAGGACGAGAAAATGGGGCTCAAGTTCTTTGACTTCAAGCACTTGGAGGTGATAATGATAAACATGGACTGGAACTGCCCGTGCCCGAACATAACCCTTTCAGACGGGCCCCTCCTCATAATGGGCGATGTCCATGACGGGATGGCAGTGCTGAGTGCCGAGAGCTACGTGCGGACTGTGAGCGACAAACGCATTAAAAAACTGCATGAAATCATTGAGAAAAAGACTTGTGAACTCCTGCATCGCTTCCAGGATTAAGTTCAATCACCTCACAGCTAGTTCAATGCCATTTGTTACTGTTGATTATATCTCGTTATACCTAGATCCAAGTATAAGTTGGTAAATGCTTTTGTATTTTTATTTATGTGTAATTCTGCTCAAAGTTATTTTATCTCCATTTTTGTTCCATTTTCACATTTTTTCAGTGGCAGTGAGTCCAGACTCAGGGGTTACTACATATTATTCCACATCAGACCCTGTCAAGGCTAATTTTAAATGCAATCCCTCTGGAAATCAGTCCACCCTAACCCATAACACCTGGACCATCCCTGCTTCCCTTTACTTCTGTTCATTGCTGCCATCACCATTTCTTGGGAATCTTCTAAGGAGGCATAACTAAGGTTTGCGCCTTCATGTATTAAAAGAATTCCAAAAGGCCATATACAGATGAATGGACTGGGTGCCGGGAAGAAGGATTTTGTGGGTTGATTAGGGAATCTTGAATTAGAACAAAGAACTGCTAAGAGGAGGCCATGAGCGGTCTTGACAAGTTAAGTACTGCAGATGGAAAATGTATCTTTTGGCAGAGAACCAGAAGGCACAATTTTAAGAAGGCATGAAATAAAAGTGGGACACTTAGCGACAGTCAGTGTTCAGAATGCACTGCCTGAAGGGATGGAGAAATGCATAAAATGATGGAATTCCTGTTGCCCAGGACTGGCTATTCTTTCCATCGAGTACTTGCCAATAGAATCAGAGAACAGTGAACTACAGTGTAGCTTCTGAGGGAATGGCTGTACATTGGAGGCAGCACAAAGCATAGGCACTGGGTCTAAATGCTGCGGGAGTTATGTAACTTTTCGCTGTCCTCAGACCAGAATCTAGGTTTAGAAAATAGTAGAGATCACAAATCAAGCTAATTGAACATCTTTCCTTAGCTCACAAGCCCCCAATTTTCAGATTTCCACTAAAAAGCATTCCTGTCACTGCCTCTTTTTCTTACTTTAAGATGTAAACCTAAGTCTAATAATAATAGTCCAAAACATCCACAAATTAACTAAAAATTATTTTGGAGAATTTAAAGGAGACATCTCAGCCAATATACCATGGCAACAGTTTTTAAGGAAATGAAACTTCAAGGTCCATTTATTAGCAGTGAACAACAAGCAACACAAAACTATGATAACAAACAACATGAGTTACATAAACACCTAAAAAGTCCATCAGATTTTGTGTAGCAAGTAATAGGAGCGACACCCTTGATATACTAAAGGATTACATGCAAGCAATAAAATGTAGTCTATGGATTTCACTTTGAACAATGTGCTTGTTCTGTATAGGAAAATAGGTTAATAACTGAATTTACAGATAGTTCTGTTTCATTCGAACAGATGAAGAACAAACCTATCACCCGACCAGCTAGATACCATTGATTGATAAAGGTAGAAATGTGGATTTTAGTAAGATATCTTACTAAAAGATTATAGTGCATGGGTCTACAGTAACTTGGGTTTTTGGATTCAGAATTGGCTTTCCTGTAGAAGACAGAAGGTGGTGGTCAATGGGCTAAAGGTCTGTTTCCAGTGGTGCTCAGCAGAAATCTGTAAATATTCAGTGCGATATAGATCGGTTGCAGGAATGGGTAGATAAATGTCCAGTGGAGAATAATCCAGCTAGATCTGAGGTGTTACACTTTGGGAGATCAAATGTAAGGAGGTCCTTAACAGTGTTGATTTACAGAGGGATCTTTGGGTCTCAGTCTGTAGCTTTCTGAAAATGGCTGCACAGGTTGATAGGGAAGGAAAGAAGTTATATGACATACCCACCTTTATTAGTTGAGGCACTGAGTTCTAGTGTTGGTTGGGAAGTTGTGTTGCACCTTTGTACACTGTAGTTAGCTGCATCTGGAGTAATACATTCAGTTCTGGTTGCCACATTATAGGAAGGATGTGGATGTTTTGGAGAGGGTGCAGAAGAGGCTTGCCAGCATGCTTCCAGGATTAGAGGACATATGGGCAAACTTATAGAGTGATTTTTTTTTTTCTGGATCAGAGGAGGTTGAGGGGTGACCTAATAGATGTTTATAAGGTTATAAAAGGCACAGATAGAGTAGACAACTGGTATCTTTTCTCCAGGCTGAAAATGTTTAATACCAGGTGGCATGCATTTAAGATGAGGGTGTAAGCTCAAAGAAGATGAGGTGGGGGGGGGGGTTATTTTTTACACAAAGAATAATGGGTGCCTGGAATGCACAGCCGATTGTGTTCGTGAAGATATTCCTAGATAGGCACATGAACATGCAGACAATGGAAGGATATAGACACGTGTAGGTAGAAGGCATTTGTTCAGTTAAGCATTTAATTACTAGGTTTATTAGTTTAGTACAACATTGTGGGCTGAAGGTCCTGCTCCCGTGCTGTACTGCTCTGTGTTCCATGATCTAAACCTCTTGCATATTCCAAGCCCAGTTACTCCTTCAAAGGAAAAGAATGGAGATTGAAAAAACACAGACCTGGATACCAAATTCTCTCAAACAAGCATGACTCAAGCAAATACATACAGAAATAAAAACTTAAAGTTACAAATTAAATGGTCCCAAGTGTGTCAGTAGTAATTGGACTGGTTCTCAGTAATGTCCCGAGGTGCCCTCAGCTCCTATATAAACTGAAATATATACATCCGCAAAGCAAATCCTACTCCTGGGTCCCAAATGTAATTTATAATTGCAAAATGTATTTTGTATTCCTAACTACTAACCTCCAAGCTCTAAAACTTTATGAGCATCTCTGAACCCAGAAAACCTCAAACCCAAACTATTAACTCTAATGGCCTATGTTCTAACTCAAACCCCTAACAGTGACCCACTAACCCCATTGCAAAAAAAAGCATAACTTCATTCTGAAGCTAGAATGCACTTAGATAATCCACTGCCGTGATGAGGCCACGCTCAGGTTGGGGGAGCAATACTGTATATTCTGTCTGGGTAGCCTTCAACCTGATGGAATGAACATTGATTTCTCAAATTTTCAGTAATGGCATTTACCCCCCCCCCCCACTTCACCATTCCCCATTCCCATTTCCCTCTCTCACTTTATTTCCTTACCTGCCCATCACCTCCCTCTGGTGCTCCCCCACTTCCCTTTCTTCCATGATCCTCTACCCTTTCCTATCAGATTCTCCTTTTTCCAGCCCTTTTCTCAAGTCAAGTCAAGTCACTTTTTATCGTCATTTCGCCCATAACTGCTGGTACAGTACACAGTAAAAATGAGACAATGTTTTTCAGGACCATGGTGCTACATGAAACAATACAAAAACTACACTGAACTACGTAAAACAACACAAAAACTGCATAAAGTACACAGAACAGTGCAGACATTACAATAAATAATAAACAAGACAATAGGCACAGCGGAGGGCAGTAGGTTGGTAGTCCGATGGCTTGGGGGAGAAACTGTTACATAAATAAACAGCTGAATGGCGGCGTCTGGGATTCCGTCCGTTTCTGTACTCCCGCCGAGTATTTTGTTGGAGTCGGATGTAGTCCAATTTAATGTCCATTGGAGAGCAGAAAGGACCAATTGACTTCCCAGCTCTTTACTTCACCCCTCTCCCCCTTGGGTTTCACCTATCACCTACTACCTTGTATTTCTTCCTCTCCTCCCCCCTCCTCCTTACTCTGCCTTCCCGTCTTTTTTTTCTGCTGTTCTGCTGAAGGGCCTCGGCCTGAAACATCGACTGTTTACTCTTTTCCATGGATGCTGCCTGGCCTGCTGAGCTCCTCCAGCGCTTTGTGTGTGTTGCTCAGATTTCCAGCATCTGCAGATTTTCTCTTGTTTGTGATTAGGTAATACTAAGCCCGTTTGCTCTTGCAACAATGTGCATCCTCTTTTGGGAACAGGACGTTTACCCGTGAATCCTCTGACATAACCCCTCTTTGAGATGGATTTCAGCAAATGAACTAAAAGCAGTGATGGTTGTCTGACAAGATTGTGTTCATTTTCTGTTCTAAAAACATTGTTAATCTGTAAATCAAGTCCTTAACATATTTCCTTATACCAGACATCCCACCCTGCAAAAACTGATTTCAGGGAGGTAGCACCATCAATTTGCAGGAGACTTCCGGGAGAGGTGGGATGTCTGCAATAGAGTAGCTCCTTAGCAGCTAGCCAGCTAGTTTAAATAACGTTAGCTGTGCTAATGAACGAATGACACCTGTTAAACCCACCTCAACATGTCTTATACAGTCTTAACCCATCATGGGCAATAGAAAAATCACTGTTGTAAACAGTGCAGCGAGCAACACTGTCATTGTTTTGACCCCTATTAGGCAGGGGTACACTCTGGGGTGACGTACGTTTTATATTTTTTTTGGAACACTTTGCCATGGCGCGCTCTCACTCGCGCTCTCTCTCGCGCGCTCTCTCATGGTCGCTCTCGCACTCTCTCTTGCTTTCTTTCGTGCGCTCTCAAAAAAATTGATTTCCGTGATATTGTATATAATTTGCGGGCATCAGGGAGCCACTATTAATATGCGGGAGACTCCCGGAACTTCCGGGAGAGGCGGGATGTCTGTTATACAGAATATATGGTACTTTTTAAAATGAATTCCATACATTTCATTGCTTCCATGTAATCCTTTAGTTTATTAATGATGTTTTTCCTGTAATTTGATTAAAGTCACAGTTACCGGCAAACTAAGAATATCAACGGAGAAGATTAATGAAAACAAGAGGGTCACTTATCCTGTTGCTCATAACCACAAGTCATCAACCTGATGTTCTCTTTTCTGTTTAAAACAAAAGTCTTTTTGATAATGCTCTAGTAAAATGCGTACTGCATTGCAGCACCAGATACGTACATCATTGTCGATACTGCTCTACTACAAAAATCTGAAAAGAGCTGAGCTCAAAATTGCCATGCCTCAGGCAAAAACAAAGATTAAAAAAGAACTTGAGAGAAGTTTGCCAGAGTTAGGCTGCCAGCCAGAGTAATTGCAGTCCTTGTTTAGGTGGAGAGCCTGGAGTTTGCCACTCCAGTAACAGGGATAATTGCATTCTGAAATGATGGAATGATGGCTTGGCTACAGCTGAGGCTTTGGATGACTGAGGCGTTGAGTTGTCTTGGAGGAGCACTGCTGAGTTCACTGGAAAGATGAATTAATTCTAGCATGGTTTTTGTTCAAATACCGAGAAAAAACAATATCCCTAAAACTGACTGCAAGAGTTGACACGATTTTATTTGCTCAGTTCCTGAGGGAGGGCAGCACTGTCCAAGCTTCTGCCTTTCAAAAAAGCTGTGAACTGAGGCTTAGCCAGCCCTTGTAGTTCCACAAGAAAGCAGGATAGTCTCAGGATCCTGGACCCATAGTTGAAATAATTAAGGTCAATGAGTAACTAATCACAAAACAAAATAGCTCATCTCTGCAAAAGTAACCACAAAGATGTGCACTTGCCTATGAAGCAGGTTGATACCATGAAAGAGACTACATAAATGCAAATCTTGTTTTTTTTTCTGACCAACAGCCTGGAGATTCATGCAAGGTATGATTTACAACTCAACTTGCATCTTGCCAGGTCTGGTCACCTCACTGCAAGAAGGATATGAGAGCAATACTGGGATAAAGTTAGGATTTAGGAGGATGTTGAGGAGCTGATTCTGATGGAAGAATGCACACAAAATACTGGAGAAACTCAGCAGTTCAGGAATATATATGGAGAGGAATAAACAGCTAATGTTTCAGACTGAGTCGACTGTTTATTCCTCTCCATAGATGCTGCCTGACCTGCCGAGTTCTTCTAACATTTTACGTGTGTTACTCTGGATTCCCAGCATCTGCAGAATCTCTTGGGTTACTGAGGGAAGAATAACTGGCCTGACTTTGCTTGCTTATGGACAAAGGAGATTGAGAAAAGGGCAGATTGAGGTGGGTAAAGCTATCAGAAGCCTAGATAATGAACAAGAACAATGTATTTGCTTTACATAGATTGATGAATTATGAACCAGAGATCATAGAACAGTTTTGGCCCACAATGTTGTTCTGAATCAGCTAAAAAAGTAAACCAAAATAACCCCTGAAAGTAATCCGTTCAACCTATGCTGTCCATGTTCCTCTATCATCCTCATATTCATGTACCTACCTAACCATCTCTTAAAAGTAAAATGTTATTTTTTAACTCAACAAGGAGTGAGGCTTTATAACCCATTGCCTGAAAGGAGGCAATATCTTCAACACATTTCATAAATTTCTGAATGTCATAAGCTGCAAGGATGATGGACTGAGAGAAGAGGTTGTCCTGAAGTCCATTTCTGGCCTGGAGGATGTGGGTTGAGTGGCTTCCTCCTGACTGTTTCAGAAGTTGGCTATGATTAATGTCCAGACAGGGAAACTAATGGTAAGTGGTCTTCCAGAATCTAAACTAAAATCTGTAATAATGATATTCCCAGACCAGCACTCCCTGCAGAAATACGTCAATCCAACACTACACTTTCACTGAAATTATTCCTTCATCCTAAACTTACAATTCTTAGGACATTTCTTTTTAAACTACTACAAAGATGCTGATCCATGTTGTAGAAAATTGTGATCAGGTTTAAACATCAGATCCAACATTAGGTAAAGTGGGCTTTGTGACAAGGCTTGGGAAGAAGTCAGTGAGGAACAGGACTGTGCGCCTCACACGTTCCTTTAATAATTCCACCTGAGTAACGAGTTTTCTCAGCATGATGAAAAACAAGAAGTACAGTTCCATTTGCACTGTTCACAGTCTCTAGACATCTCAAAATGGCCGATAACATCAATTAATTGATTCTATTGTATTTTGCTTTTCTACTGTGAATGTTTACAAGAAAATGACCCACAGGGTAGTATATGGTGACATATACATACTTTGATAATAAATTTACTTCGGACTTTAATGTAGTCTAGGAATTAAGGTAACAAATGTAGATTAGTTAATACCCCAAAAACAGAATTAGTGTTGTTCTGTCAAGGATATGTCCTTCATAACTTGTAAAATTATAGTTAGTGTTGCTTGTATCCACATTAGATCACAGATATCAGAAGGCCAAAGCATCTTTTCCACTGAAATAATTGGTAGCACCATCAATCATAGACTATGAGTTTTGGTCATGTATGTACAGCTCAGAAACAGGCCAACTGGCACTGGTTAGTTTGGTTATGCTCCACAGGTAATCTTCTTCCACTTCTCTTCATCCCAGCCCCTTTCAATGCGGTCTGATCATCAAGCTCCTCTTGATCGTGGCTGCACAATTCACCTCGACTTCTCCCTGTGCTAGTGAGTTTTACATTGTCTGTGGATACAACCCTCGTTAAAGCTCTGTACTAAGCTGTAATTTACCTTCCAAAAATGACCTCCCCCCCACCCCCCTGTTCAGAAGGCAGAAGATCAACTTTGAACACAGCATGTGTGAGGGCTGAATGGCCTATTGTTCCCAGTTTTTGTATGGAAGTGAAAACATTCCTGGAACCTTTCTTTGACTCCAGTGTGGATTAGCACATGTCCCAGGACCTGTTGCAGTCTACTTGACCCACTGAGTATGTACTATGATTTTCTTACTCAATCCCAATCCTATTAATCCCAATTTTGCTTTAGCTTGTTGATCCCTACATATTCTTGACTCTAAGTAAACACCTGTTTTCTTGATAAATAACTCAATTTATTTAGCAGCTGCCTCTTCTGGCTCAATGTGTTTAAAATGATAGTCCGTGTTCTCCAGAGATACTCTTTATTGAGACATCTAAGACATTAGATCACAAGGAGCAATGTTGGTCCTTATAACATAGAACATAGATCCATCAAGTGATAAGAAATTGGCTGGTCTTTTACCCAGTTGTGTTATCTTTGTCCCATCCCCACAGCAGCTAATATGATAACAGGTGTTATAACATGAGCTCTCCTTTCATGGTATTAGGAAACTTTATATTGTACTGAGAATCGAGTATCGTTTGAGATTTCAACATTGGCTGAAGCCAATACATTTTTACCAAATGTCAACTTACGTGAAGTATTCTGTGACTTGCATCTTGTTACAAATGTAGGGATTACTTGGCAGCCATATCCTCAACAATCCTCAACAATCCTCAACAATCCTCGTGTTGAATGTATTTGAATACCAATGGGGGAAGTCATGGAAATTGTAAGAAAAGTTAAATAAAACAAACACAAAACAAGAAACATGAAATCACATTTGGTTCACTAGCATCCTTCAGACAATGAAAATCACCCTGACCTATGATAAGTTTTAATCTACAATTTGAGAGGGAGAAGGGAAAATCGGAAGTGTCAGTATTACAGTTGAACAAAGGGGACCATGGACCCATGAGGGAGGAGCTGGCCAAAGTTGACTGGAAAGATACCCTAGCAGGGATGACAGTGGAACAACAATGGCAGATATTTCTGGGAATAATACAGAAGGTGCAGGATCAGTTCATTCCAAAGAGGAAGAAAGATTCTAAGGGGAGTAAGGGGCGACCATGGATGATAAGAGAAGTGAAGGACAGTATAAAAATAAAAGAGAGGAAGTATAACATAGCAAGGATGAGCGGGAAGCCAGAGGATTGGCAGATTTTTAAGGAGCAAGGGAAGATAACCAAAAAGGCAATACGGAGGGAAAAGATGAGGTACGAAGGTAAGCTATCCAAGAATATAAAGGAAGATAGCAAAAGCTCCTTTAGGTATGTGAAGAGGAAAAAAATAGTTATGACCAAAGTGGGGCCCTTAAAGACAGAAATGGGTGAAATTATTATGGGAAACAAGGAAATGGCAGATGAGCTGAACAGGTACTTTGAACATAGAACATACATAGAATAGTACAGCACATTACAGGCCCTTTAGCCCACAATATTGTGCCGACCCTCAAACCCTGCATCCCATATAACCCCCCACCTTAAATTCCTCCATATACCTGTCTAGTAGTCTCTTAAACTTCACCAGTGTATCTGCCTCCACCACTGACTCAGGCAGTGCATTCCATGCACCAACCACTCCCTGAGTAAAAAACCTTCCTTTAATATCCCCCTTGAACTTCCCACCCCTTACCTTAAAGCCATGTCCTCTTGTATTGAGCAGTGGTGCCCTGGGGAAGAGGCGCTGATTATCAACTCTATCTATTCCTCTTATTATCTTGTACACCTCTATTATGTCTCCTCTCATCCTCCTTCTCTCCAAAGAGTAAAGCCCTAGCTTCCTTAATCTCTGATCGTAATGCATACTCTCTAAACTAGGCAGCATCCTGGTAAATCTCCTCTGTACCCTTTCCAATGCTTCCACATCCTTCCTATAGTGAGGCGACCAGAAATGGACACAGTACTCCAATTGTGGCCTAACCAGAGTTTTATAGAGCTGCACCATTACATCATGACTCTTAAACTCTATCCCTCGACTTATGAAAGCTAACACCCCATAAGCTTTCTTAACTAGCCTATCTACCTGTGAGGCAACTTTCAGGGATCTGTGGACATGCATCCCCAGATCCCTCTGCTCCTCCACACTACCAAGTATTCTGCCATTTACTTTGTACTCTGCCTTGGAGTTTGTCCCTCCAAAGTGTACCACCTCACACTTCTCCGGGTTGAACTCCATCTGCCACTTCTCAGCCCACTTCTGCATCCTATCAATGTCTCTCTGCATCTTTGGATTTGTCTTCACTAGGAAAGACACAAACAATTTCCCAGATGTAATAGTGGCCAGAGGACCTAGGATAACGGAGGAACTGAAGGAAATTCACATTAGGCAGAAAATGGTGTTGGGCAAACTGACGGGACTGAAGGGTGATAAATCCCCAGGACCTGATGGTCTGCATACCAGGGTACTTAAGGAGGTGGCTCTAGAAATCGTGGACGCATTGGTAATCATTTCCCAAAGTCCTATAGATTCAGAATCAGTTCCTGCAGATTGGAGGGTAGCTAATGTTATCCCACTTTTTAAGAAAGGAGGGAGATAGAAAGCAGGCAATTATAGACCAGTTAGTCTGACGTCAGTGATGGGGAAGATGCTGGAGTCAATTATAAAAGATGAAATAGCGGCATATTTGGATAGCAGTAGCAGGATAGGTCCAAGTCACCATGGATTTACAAAGGAGAAATCATGCTTGACCAATCTTCTGGAATTTGTTGAGGATGTAACTATGAAAATGGACATGGGAAAGCCAATGGATGTAATGTACCTGGACTTTCAGAAAACCTTTGATAAGGTCCCACATAGGAGGTTTGTGGGCAAAATTAGAGCACATGGTATTTGGGGTAGGGTACTGATATGGATAGAAAATTGGTTGGCAGACAGGAAACAAAGAGTTGGAAAAAACGGGTCCTTTTCAGAATGGCAGGTAGTGACTAGTGGGGTACCGCAAGGCTCGCTGCTGGGACTGCAACTATTTACAATATACATTAATGATTTAGATGAAGGGATTAAAAGTAACATTAGCAAATTTGCAGATGACACAAAGCTGGGTGACAGTGTGAAATGTGAGGGGGATGTTATGAGAATACAGGGTGACTTGGACAGGTTTGGTAAGTGGGCAGATGCAGTTTAATGTGGATAAATGTGAGCTTATCCACTTTGGTGGCAAGAACAGGAAGGCAGATTACTATCTGAACGGTGTCAGGTTAGAAAAAGGGGAAGTACAACGAGATCTGGGTGTCCTTGTTCATCAGTTACTGTAAGTAAGCATACAGGTACAGCAGGCAGTGAAGAAAGCTAATGGCCTTCATAACAAGGGGAGTTGAGTATAGGAGCAAAGAGGTCGTTCTGCAGTTGTACAAGAACCTGGTGAGACCCCACCTGGAGTATTGTGTGCAGTTTTGGTCTCCAAATTTGAGGAAGGACATTCTTACTATGGAGGGAGTGCAGCGTATGTTCACTGGGTTAATTCCAGGGATGACGGGAATGTCATATGTTGAAAGATTGGAGCGACTGGACTTGTATACACTAGAATTTAGAAGGATGAGAGGGAATCTGATTGAAACATATAGGATTATTAAGGGATTGGACACGCTAGAGGCAGGAAACATGTTCATGATGTTGGGGGAGTCCAGAATCAGAGGCCACAGTTTAAGGATAAGGGGTAGACCATTTAGAACGGAGTTGAGGAAAAACTTTTTCACACAGAGGGTTGTGGATCTGTGGAATGCTCTGCCTAAGAAAGCAGCAGAGGCCAATTCTCTGGATTCTTTCAAGAAAGAGTTAGATAGAGCTCTTAAAGATAGCGGAGTCGAGGGATATGGGGAGAAGGCAGAAACAGGGTGCTGATTATGGACGATCAGCCATGATCACAGTGAATGGCGGTGCTGGCTCGAAGGGCCAAATGGCCTACTCCTGCACCTACTGTCTATTGTCTTTTGACCTATTTGTGACTCCAAGCCCACTAATGTGGTTCATTTTTGAATACTTCCTCAGCTTAGGGGCAGCTGAGGATAGACAATAAATGCCAGCATTTCCACAAGCTATGGAGGATTAATAAAGAAAAACTTTAAGAAGTGATGGAATGGACTAAATGACCCTCAGACTTGTTCAACCATTCAACAAGGTCATACCTGATCCTATATCTAACCCCTCCAATGAAAGGCCGTAAAATATAGGAGCAGAATTGTCCCTGCGTTCCTTCATGCCCTGACTAATCAAGGATCTATCAACCTCTGCCTTAAATATACCGAGTGACTTGGCTTCCACAGACACCTGTGACAACAAATTCCACAGATTCACAACTCTCTGGCTAAAGAAATATCTCCTAATCTGTGTTCTAAATGGACACCCCTCTGTTCTGAGGCTGTGTCCTCTGGATTTGGACTCTGCCTGCAATCACCTTAAAATTATGCCCTCTTGTATTAGCTATTGCCACCCTTGGAAAAAGGTGCTGTCTATCCTCATATGATCTTTATCGAGTCACCTCTTATCCTCCTTCGCTCCAAAGGGAAAGCCCTAGCTCACTCAACCTTTCCTCATTGGACATGATCTCTAATCCAGGCAGCATCCTTGAAAAATCTCCTTTGCACTCTCCCTAAAGCTTCGACATCAGCCTGTTCTCAAAAGCAGTAGTGTGCCATGCTGATATTGAAAACACCTGAGCTGTGGCTTGAGGAGAGCCTGACGTACCAGATTATCAGAATGTGCTCTTGGGTTTCTGTGAGGTTTGCTTTGTTTACGTGCTCGCCATTGTACCGATGGAATCCAGATACAGTGTGTGTTGAGGATTAAGCCCCAAATCCTGAGGCAGCCTGCAGCACTGGACTTCAGGGAGCTTCTGAACATTGAAAAATAATGGACCAGGAGTGTTAGGTATTATTGGGAGTTCTGCTTCATCCTGCTGATCTCAATATCCCTGCATTAATTTAGATTTTAGTTGGAAAGAATGGTGATAGAGACCTCATCTCAGGCTGTTGGAGAAGTTGACATTGAATCTCAGAGTAATACAGTATGGAATCAAGCCCTTCCGTCCAACTTGTCCACTCCAACCAGCTTGTCCCATTTGCCTGTATCCCTCTAAACCTCACTTACACATGTATTTACCCAAATTATGTTATTATGCCAATCTTGATTATATCGCCCATGTTCCCAGCTGAGATAGTAGACACCTTGAGCAATTAAAGCTCAAAGTGTTTCTTAGGCTAATAAACTCCACAGAGAGTAAGCAGCAACGACCCAAACTTGATGCCCCATATAATGTCTGTAAGTTCCTTTGCTGTTCGTTGTTAATATGGGTAGATTCACCAAGAAACATCCTTTATAAAAGAAAGCCAGATCTCAAATAATAGGATTGGCTGGTACAATGATGTAGCAGAAGTCATTCCACAGATTACACACGTAATAAGAATCAGAACCAAGTTCATGTTACTAACATGTATTGTGGAATGTGTTGCTTTGTGGCAGCAGGACTGTGCAAGATATAAAATAATTATAATGAGTTACAAACTAAATAAACAGATTCGCTCCTCTTTTTTTGTGGAAGTTTGTGAAGAACAAGAATTTCAGGATGTGTATTGTATACATTTCTCTGACATTAAATGTACCTTTTGAAATAGTGCAAAAGGTGAATAACGAGGTAGTGCTCATGGGTTCATAGACCGTTCAGAAATCTTGATGGCAGAGGGGAAGAGAGAGCTCTCAAAACAATGAGTGTGGGACTTCAGGCTCGTGTATCTCCTCTCTGATGGCAGTCATGAGAAGTGGGCATGTCCCACGATGGTGAAGTTCTTTAATGATGGATGCCGCCTTCTTGAGGCATCGCCTCTTAAGATGCCCTTGATGGTAGGGAGGCTTGTGCCTGTGATGGAGCTGCCTGAGTCTACAACCTGCAGCCTCTTGCAATCTGTACATTGGAGGCTCCATGACAGGCTCTCCACTGTGCAAAGGTCTTCGGCACCCTAGATTTTATATGGTTTCAGATAATACGGCCTCCAAAGATCCCTGATCTCAATATCATCAAGGCTGTCTGGGATTACCTGGAGAGACAGAGGCAGGCAAGTCAGCCAAAGTCTGCAGAAGAACTCTGGCAAGTTCTGTAAGATGCTTGGAACAACCTACCAACCAATTTTCTTATAAAACTTTAGAAACTTCTCATTTCATTATTTTTTAAACCACCATTGCTGACAGACTTTTTTTAAACATGTGACTAAGACTTTTGCACAGTTCTGTACATCTAGAAATTTGTGAGTCTTTGGCGACATATCAAATTTCCTCAAACTCAGTAAGGAATTAGAGGCACTGGTGTGCCTGCTTTGCGATTCCATCAGTGTGTTAGCTCAGAAATGTTCCTTCGTGATGTTGATGCTGCTCACCATTTCCATCACTGACCCTTCAATGAGGAGTGGTGTGTGTTGTCCTGACCTACGTATTAACACGTACTTTATGTTATAGGTGTTAAAGGCATAGAGGCCAATATATTTACGGCATTTCTACCTCAATCGCCCACCACTGCATTGGTCAAAAAACTTGGAAAAAGAGATAGCAACGCACATAAAAAATGCTGGTGGAACGCAGCAGGCCAGGCAGCATCTATAGGAAGAGGTACAGTCGACGTTTCGGGCCGAGACCCTTCCTAAGATTGTTGGAAGTTTCTGCCTACAGCACAGATCACAGGTGGTAAGATGCAAGGAAGAGTTATTTGAGTGGATGCATTTACCTCAAAGCATCAGGCAGAATCTTTCAGGGAGAGCTGGAAAAACAAGGAACAAATAGGATTGAGACTCCCTTTGCAGGGTCATTTGAGAGAATAATTTTTCATAGGAATGTAAAGCATTACAGAATCTCAACACAGAAAGAGGGCATTGGGTTCTTTGTCATCTGGAGGGGTTAAGTTATAAGGAGAGTTTTGACAGGCTGGTGTGGAAGAGGCTAAAGGCTGATTTATACTTGTGCGTACTAGCTTACGCTGTAGCCTATGCAAGTGGGCTACGCCTTTGTGAGCATGTATACTTGTGCGTTGGTGTGTCTGTGTCGCTCTGCAATTCAACGCTAAAACACCAGCTGACTAAGTGTCGTTCTTTCTTCTGTCATGACTCATTATTGAGCTTTAGGGGAAGAGCTTAAACAGAAATAAGATGCAGAGTTTAAATAGTCTGGCACAGGCTCAACTATTAGAAGGACTTGTCTGTGTAAGTACCTTTCTTTAATTTATTCCCCATGATACTAGAGAAAAGTCAATAATTTAAACTGACAGGCTAAGGTACCTTATTTGTAGAAGAACTTAGTTTGTACAAGCCAGCATTTCTTACCTTGCGCTTTCTCCCACTTCCAGGAAATTCTATACTCAATAATGTATCCAGTGACGAGACCCAATTCTGAATGTGGTTCCAATCAATATTACAAACTGTATGTTACAGTGGACTTTTGAGTGAGATGTTCAGGCTGAAATTTAGGCTCTCTCACAGATGTGTGTTATGGTTAATTTATATTTTTAAAAAACATGTAATATCATCTTGTGTATATGTGATGCAAACAACATCTGCATTTGTACCTTGCTGTTAAGACCAAAATAAAGCAGATAACCCAGTTCTGAAGCTCTAGTGATTGCATCGTTTAAAGTTCATCCACGCGTGGTAGCTTGTAAGACATGAGGACGTGATTTGCCCTAAACAGGAAGTATTCGAACCATATCATGGAGTTATAGAGTTACACTGTGATGTTCTTTGTCCTTTGGCCCTGTTCATTCATGCCAACCAAGATGTCTACTGAAGCTAGTCCCACTTGCCGCTTTTTGGCTTATCATCCTCTAAACTTCTCCTAACCAGGAGCCTGTCTAAATGTAGTAAATCTACAGATTCCTCTGGTGCCTCACTCCATATACCCTCCATTGCTTTCTGTAAATGTATTCAGAATTGTTTACAACAAAAACATCAAAAATCATAGATTTGAGTTTAAACTTTGACTGTTGCATGCCTTCCCCATTGCACGACATTATATGTGAGTTGTAATGCTCTACATCACAGTGTCCCCTCTGTACTTGTAATCTCTGGCAGCATGAAGACTGCTCCTTCCCCCTTGAGACCACACAAATGTCTTTGGACCACAAAAAGCTCTTACCCTGGAGGGACAGGCCTCAGGCTGTGGTCCTGGGCTAATTGACGGTCTGGTTTGGGGTAAGCAGGTAGTGATGGGAAGTGACTGATGCTTTCGCGAAGTGAAGGTGGGGCGGGGTGAGTGTGAGGGGAGGACACTGGTATCCCATGCCTGCAGACACGCTGACCTCTCTGAGGTGATGCAAAGGTGTAATGATCCGCTGGCCCTCAAACGCTCCAGCACAACTTCACGGTCAGGACTCAGAGTGAGCTGGCTGGCTGACCCTCAATCACAGGACCCCGCTTTCTGCTCCTGATAAAGCTGGCCACTCATGGTGGGTAATGCAGTTCCCACAGCTTATCTCTGCCCCATGGCGGGTGGCAATCTGCTCACACACAGTATGCATCTCACCATGGGGCAGAACAGAGAGGTGCTCATGCACACCACTCCTCTGCTGCGAAGAACATCCGGGATCGCAGCACTGATCGAGAGCAGCAGCTGCCCATGAGTGGCTTCCCACTGTGTTCATCGTGACGCTCACTGGCGAATATCACTGTTCCCTCTGGAGCTTCACGTTTCCCTGAGATCAGACCTCCACAAAACCAAGGCAAGGCCGCACAGAAGCAGCAAGACATTTCCTGGTCTCCCCCTGTTCTTTTCCAATCACTGTTCGCTGTACCCTAGGTGCTGCTGATGGAAGTCTCACCTAGCGTCACAGGAGAGGTACACATCTTCTCCAGAATGGAGCTTATGGTGCCCTGGCCTCTATTCTGGAGCTTGGAGGTGAAGTCCATGTTCCTTAGGTGAGGCAGATTCAGGAAGTGCTTCCTGTCTTTATCAGCCATGTCAGGAAGGTATTCCAGTCGTGTGTCCCAGCCCCAGTCCCAGCCCCAGCCCCAGTCCCAGTCCCAGCCCCAGCCCCAGCCCCAGTCCCAGTCCCAGTCCCAGTCCCAGTCCCAGCCCCAGCCCCAGCCCCAGCCCCAGGCCCAGGCCCAGGCCCAGGCCCAGGCCCAAGTCCCGGTCCCGGTCCCGGTCCCGGTCCCGGTCCCAGTCCCAGCCCCAGCCCCAGCCCCAGTCCTAGCCCCGCCCCAGTCCCAGCCCCAGCCCCAGTCCCAGCCCCAGCCCCAGTCCCAGTCCCAGTCTCAGGCCCAGGCCCCAGCCCCATTTACAGCCCCAGCCCCAGTCCCAGCCCCAGCCCCAGTCCCAGTCCCAGTCCCAGTCCCAACCCCAGCCCCATTCCCAGTCCCAACCCCAGTCCCAGTCCCAGGCCCCAGTCCCAGTCCCAGTCCCAGCTCCAGGCCCAGGCCCCAGTCCCAGTCTCAGCTCCAGTCCCAGTCCCAGCCCCAGCTCCAGCTCCAGTCCCAGTCCCAGCCCCAGTCCCAGCCCTAGTCCCAGGCCCAGTCCCAGGCCCAGACCCAGCCCCAGCACCAGCACCAGTCCCAGCCCCAGCACCAGCACCAGTCCCAGCCCCAGTACCAGTATGCTCTCTCCTTGTCCTCCTGTGCCTCTGTGACATCGAAGAGTATGCCTTTAAGGGCTGACTCCAGTCAAATCAAAGTGTCTACATCTAGACAACCTGGAGTGTTTCCCATCAGCACTAGAGTCTCTTTTCAGTCCAGGTTTCTGAATGTTTACTGCCCTAACTCTGTCCCTAACATACCTTTTTTGAGAACCCAGTCACTATCCACGCTAAACATGGAAATGGGCTTTCTCAGCCAACTCAGGGGAAAATACATTTTCCAGGTTTAGTCATCTTATTTCCTTCTCTTCCCATCTGCAGCTTTCACATTTTACAAAGTATAATACCTGCAACAAGTACACAGACTTTCAAGGCTCCTTTCTCCATTTCTCCTGAAGAACCTGAAGACCGGGATATATTCCATCAACTGGATCAGCAAACGATTGGACAATAGGAAAAACCAGGTGCACAGCAGGCTTGTCCTTATCTCTGAGCCTGATGAGGACTCTTCAACTACCTCTGGTGACAGGGACCTCAGTTCAATGTATCAGCCAAAATTCCAGGTTCCTGAGGGAATTGGAATGCTACAGAATTAACACCATTAGTTCTGTAGCTCTCCAATTACTCCAACCAATTTAGAATTTGTACTCAAATTTCCAGATGGTCATTTGAATCCACAACCATATCACTTGTAATTAACAGAGCTGTTTGATAAACCCCAGCTGACACGGACAAGGGTGTTTAAATTCTTTGCATTCAAGTGCACTCAGTGTAGGGATAAACACATATGGATTTTGTGTATATCAGCAGATAGATTGTAGGATTAGTATCATAAAGAGTTCCTCTAATTAAAATGCATCTGATTGGACAAATGAAGCCAAAAGTCATTTGTCTAATTAAAAACCAAATGAAGGATTTGTTTCATGTTTAGACTTGGGACCATCAGGTTATTCCATCAGGACAGATGATTCAAATCAAAGGGTTATCTTCATGTTTTAACTGTATGAGACAATCACTGAAAAAAGTTAAATAAACGTATCACAGATTCTTTATTAATCAAAGTGCTCCTTTTCTCACACTGTCATACAAATATACATTGACATGCAGTACATTGGTAGTCCATTTAATACGGCCGTCATTACCAGCTACACAGTTTATGCTACTAATACATGTACAATTCAAAATGAACATTGTCGATAGAAAATTCATTTCTACAAGGCTCAACAGAAAACAAATAATCACAATATTTAATAAATAGTGCACAATTAACAGTCCCTTTGGAGGATTGACAAAAACCATCTCTATCAACCTATAATTAATGGCACATTTCCAACCCACAAGGTCTGCTTCTTCATAATAGTTTACATGCCCACTGCAAGCCGAAGGGTAGACTGTAGCTGATGCACCCTCCTGAGTGGCAATGGGAATTATGGCATGGCATTCTCCAAGCTTTCCCCGATCCCATTTTGGCACGTACAAGCAGTGCACTGTTATAAAAGGGCAAACTAAATCCACACATTATATCTTCAGATGCCTACATACTTGCCTATAGTGAGACATGGGCAATGGGTAATGAAGACAGTGAAGCGAATCAGAAGAGCTTTAAAGAAAGTTTAGGAATATTGGCCAAATACATAGAATTTAAGGACAGGTTTTTGGGAAAGCACTAACAGATTGGCCCGTGAGAGAAGGCGAGAAGGGTAATGCTGAATGTAAAGACTAAAGTTAAATATTGTTACCAGTGTTATTATTAAAAGTCTCACCAAAACTAAGAAGTGACAAACCATAGTAACACTTACACATTGAATGGTAGGGCACTGTGGTGTGTGATAGCATAAGAGGACCTGGGAATACAGATCCATAATTCCTTGAAAGTGGCATCACAGGGTAGGTAAGATCACAAAGATAGCTTTTGGCACATTGGCCTTCATAAATCAAGGCACTGAATACAGGAGTTAGGATGTTATGTTGAAGTTGTACAAGATGTTCGTGAGTCCAAGTTTGGAGTATTGTGTGGTCACCTACCTACAGGAAAGGAAACAATAAGCTTGAAAGAATGCAGAGAAAATTTACAAGGATGTTGTTGGGACTTGAGACCTGAGTTATAGGGATAGGTTGAATAGTTTAGGACTTTACTCCCTGGAGTGCAGGAGAATGGGGGGGGGGGCGACCTTATCGAGGTACACAAATTCTGAGGGGTGTAGATAGCTTGAATACATGTAGGCTATTTTTCCTTCTGGTTGGATGAGATTAGATTTAGATGAAGGGTGAAAGGTGAAATATTTAAGACAAGCCTGAGGTGGAACTTGTTCACTCAGAGGGTGGTGTGAGTGTGGAATGAGCTGCTGGTGGAAGTGATAGATGCAGGTTTTACTGTAGCATTTAAGAGAAGTTTAGATAGGAACATGGCTGAGAAGGGCAGAGAGGGCTATGGTCTGGGTGAACACAGATGAGACTAGGCAGAAAATCAGGCTGGCATGGACCAGGTGGGCCAAATGGCCTGTTTTTGTGCTGTAGTACTCCATGAATCTATGACCCTTACCATTTCTCTCCTTAGAATTGTGCCTAAGTCATCTCTTGCATACATTTATATCACCATTTCTAATTTCTTTCTGAAAATTTAGCTCTGGTTTTCTATGGTTCTCCCAAGTTGCCCCCATGGTCACAAAGTTATCCATCCATCCAAGCCAGCTTGTCAATCGCATCTCCCCTCATCCAGTCCTGAAGGATGAACCTGTTATTCATTCAAAGACGAAGCTGTTGTTCATAGCTGATGTTCATTCAATATAAAAAGACCATTGAATTCTATGGTTGGATCTTGACCTTAGATACAGAGCATGTGGATTTGTTTGATTCCTCAATGACTTCCGAGATCATCCAGGCCTTGGGATTCTATGCCTATACTAAAAATGTGCTGGTAGGATTATTGATTAGTGTTAATTACCCTTAGTGTAGGTTAACGGCAAAGAAAAACCCTCAATGAAAAGTTGAAGGACATGAGTGAGAGAACAAATTGCAGGGGTAGAGTCAGGAGCAGAAGCAGATCATACAACACCACAGATCTACTCCAGAATTCATCAATGTCATGATCAACCCTCTCTCTGAGTGCCACATACCAGCATTATTTTGGCATTTCTCATTTCTCTTAATATGCAGAAATCCACCAATATCTGTTTTGAGCAAACACAATGACCAGGATACCGCAGCTCTCTAGGGTAGAGAATTCTGAAAGTTTGCCAACTTCAGAATGAAGAAATTTCTCATTAGTTTGGTCCTGAATGTCCCACCTTTTACTCGCTGAGCATTACCTCTGCCCCTTGGAGAAACCTCGTCTCCGCATCTTGCCAATCAAGCCCATCAAAAGTTTGTAAGTTTTGATGAAATCTTCCCTCAATTTTCCAAACTCTACAGAATATAGTTCTGACATTCATAATCCTTCCTCATACTGCAAACCTACCATTCCTAGAACTTCTTCATTTGGTCTATGCCAAACCCATCCCTCCTTTGGGAAGGAGACAAAAACTGCACGCAGTTTTCCAGCTGTGGTATCACCAGGGCCCTATACAAATGCAATTTGCATTTCCATTTCTCACTTCCATAATCAAAATATTTCATAAAAAGGGCAAGCACCCTTTTTGATTACTGCACCTATGTTGACTTTCAGTGACTTGTCCAAAGCACATCCAGGCTGCTTTGACCCAATCCAATCTCTCACAATAAACACTCTGTTTTCTGTTATATGAAGCAAGGTACACATAAACTACATCACAACATTGGATCGGGGAATGGGATGAATAAGATGCTCTCTGGGAGCCATCATGTACTCAATGGACCGAATAGAGGAGACAGCCAACTAATCAGATCAATGGACCATTTTTGCTCTGTTCTGAAGCCATTTCATACTTCTCCTACACTCTGTGAACCTTCTGGATCTCATTCCAGTTTGTCTGGATAGTTAGAGCTAGGAAACCTCTTGACGAAGGATCAGAAAATCAATCAAAGGCATAGATACTGTGGTTTCTGGAAAGGTGAAGTGGGATATGACACTGCTGCTGATGGAACCAATGATGAGAGAAAACATTGATATTTCAGAACGATGACCTTTCAACACTGTGGTTGCTTTGTAATGATTGTATTTCCCACTTGTTACCATCATGACAGTATTTCTGTCTCTGGACCCTTTCCTCATTCAGTGAGCGTGAAACTGAGATACGGCATCTTTGCACATGAACACTCCCTGCACTGAAGGTGTGGTGACCTTTGGGCCAGAGGATTGTCAAACCTGAGCAAGTGGTTCCAATCAGCACTGTTGTGAAACTGTACTGTTTGTACAAGGTATTGCTAACGGTTTATACATTAACACAGAAACACTGACATCAATGGTCTTTAAATCACAGTCCCAATGCAGGTAAATGCACTTTTATTAGATTATTCAGCAGGAATACTCATGATTTCCCTTTCTCCAGAGAAAAGTCACTTGCTTTGACTATACATTGCGAAATGAGCATTGATGGGGAGTCAATCTCTTCCTTGGGCTTGTTAAAGTTGCTCCCGCTGGACTTACTCCTGCTGTTGTCTGCAGTTGGTGCTATTGGCAAATCCCTGGCCACTCTGGAGCCCACAAAGCAACAGCAGAGTAGCCTGAAGAAGGCAACCCGCATCTCCCTGCTGGTCAGAGTGTAAATAATGGGGTTCAGGGCCGAATTCAGTACAGCAAAGGCAACGCACCAGTCGGCATTGTAGAGGATTGTGCACTGCTTGGGGCTGCAGGCCACGTCGAGCATCAGGAAAATAAAGAGCGGTGACCAACAGGCTATAAAGACACCTAGGACGATCATGACCGTGCGTAGGAGAGCCATGGCCCTCTCTGACTGGTTGCCCTTTGGGTTTTTCCGTTTCTTGACCTTGCGGCTGCTGGAGTTGACGAGCCGGTAGATACGGACGTAGAGGATCACAATAGCTAGCAAGATGACTGTCAAAATGGTGACGCAGAAGGCCACATAGCTTTTGGCATAGAGTGGTAAAACTGTGGAGCAAGACTTGAGGTTGCCAATGCAGTTCCATCCAATGATGGGCAGGATTCCCAGGAGTACTGAGATAATCCAGCAAGCCCCCAGAAGTAGGAAGAGTCTGTACTGCTTCTTGGAGTCATATGGCCTCATCTTCACCATGGTCATGTGTCTCTCAATGGCGATGGCCAACAAGCTAAAGGTTGATGCACACAAAGCGACGAACATGCTTCCCTCTCTGACAAACCACAGATTAGGTGTTAGAGATAGAGTGCGTCTACCAGACATAAGGTTATTGATTAGATAGGCCACCCCTGCCAAGAGGTCCGATAGGGCAAGGTTTCCAATGAAGTAGTACATTCTTGTGTGAAACTTCTTGTTTTTCCAAATGGCGACAAGGACCATCACATTCTCAATGACAATCAAAATACATGCCAGGGTAATTATTACATCCTTAACATTGATGGAGTCACTCTCTGTCCTCATGCGCAATTTCCCTGAATAATTATAATGCAGATAGATGATCTTGTTCTCTTGAAAACTATTGGCCGAACTCATTTTTACGCCTGGTTTGGTTGGCAGTGGTACGAGTCTACCATCTGCACTAATGCATCTCAGACTTCAGAGGGCGCCATCAACATGCATGTACCCTGTGCATACTGGGCAGAGGAAACGTCCACTGTTTCAGATGAAATCCTTTCACTGAGGCTTCGGACCTGAGGAGAGAGGTTTTAGAGAAAGTTAGTTCAATTATATTAGTTGCTGCATGTATTTCTGAGGTTAGAAGTAAAAAGGGCATTCGCTGTTGGCAATAACATTCAAAACAACAAGTAGAAGACCCAGATCCCGTTTCTCTTTAGTAGCACACACAAAATGCTGTACGAACTCAGCAGGTTAGGCAGCATCTACAGAAAGGAATAAAGAGTCGACGTTTCGGGCCAAGACCCTTCATCAGGACTGAGGGTTGTGATGAAGGGTCCCAGTCTAAAACATCGACTCTTTATTCCTTTCCATTAGACGCTGCCTGACCTGCTGAGTTTGGCCAGTATCTTCTCTGTGTGTTACGCTGAATTTTCAGCATTTGCAGAATCTCTTGTGTTTCCCCATGTCTTTTTCCTGGGTTGTCCAAATCTTGCCTCCCATAGCCATTGATTCTGGTTGTTAAAGGCACATTTCTATGGTATTAAAGCATTGAGCAACATACTGTGTTATGGATCCTTTATAAACCAGACCAAAATTTTTCTGTCAACCAGCATCACATATTCTCATATTTCATAATGATATATATCAAAGCCATTTGGCCCATCAACTGTATGTCAACTTTCAGAGACTTTCCGTTTTCCATCTAATTTCCCTGTAACCCAATTCTCTCACACCTGTCCATCGATACTCTTCCGATTCTCCCTCCACTCGGACAATTTACAATAGTCAGTTTCCTATGATGGGGGAGTCTAAGACCAGAGGACACAGCCTCAGAACAGAGGGAAGTTCTTTTAGAAGGGATACGTGGGGGAATTTCTTTCGCCAGAGGGTGGTGAATCTGACAAATTTGTTGCCACAGGCGGCTGTGGAGGGCAAGTCACTCGGTATATTTAAGGCAGGGATTGATAGATTCCTGATTAGTCCGGGCATGAAAGGATATGGGAAGAAGGCAGGAGATTGGGGCTGAGAGGGAAAACTGCATCCACCATGATGAAATGGCGGAGCAGACTCGATGGGCCAAATGGCCTAACTCTGCTCCTATATCTTATGGTCTTCAAGTCTTATAGCGCATCAGCTAGTATAACTGTTGGATTATGAGAGGTACACCACAGGGCTGTGTGCTTAGCTCCCTGCTGTATTTGTTTTATACTTATGACTGTAAGGCAAAGCACAGCTCTAATTGCATTGTTAAGTTTGCTGATAACATCACTGTCATTGGCTGGATCAAAGGTTGTGACCAATTAGCATATAGGAGGAAGACTGAAAACCAGGCTGAGTGGTGCCACAACAACTTCTCACCCAATGTCAGCAAGTCCAGTGAGTTGCTTATTGACTTCAGGAGGTCCATGACTAGTCCTGATCGGAAATCAGAGAGGAAAGGGTCAGCAACTTGAAGTTCCTCAGTGTTATCATTTCAGAGGATCTGCCCTGGGTGCAACACAAGTGTCGTTACGAAGAAAGCACAGCAGTGCCTCTACTTTCTTAGAAGTTTGCGAAAATTCGACATGTCATCCAGAATTTTTACAAACTTCTAAAGATGTGTGGTGGAGAGTATATTGACAGGTTGCATCATAGCCTGGTATGGAAACACCAACGCTGTCACGCAGAAGCCCTCTCACCATTGTGCACATATATATGGAGCGCTGTCACAGGAAAGCAGCATCCATCATTAAGGACCCGCACCACCCAGGCCATTCTCTGTTCCTACTGATGCCATCAGGAAGAAGGTACAGGAGCCTCAGGACCCACACCACCAGGTTCAGGAACTGTTATTACTGTCAACCTTGAACCAGAGGAGATAACTTCACTCAACTTCATTTGCCCCAACATTGAAATGTCCCCACAACCTATGGACTGACTTTCAAGGATTCTTTATCTTATTTTCTTGATATTTATTGTTTGTTTATTAATTATTATTATTATTATTATTTCTTATTTTTCTTTTTGTATTTGCAATTTGCTGTCTTTTGCACATTGGCTGTTTGCCTGTCATGTGGAGCAGTCTTTCATTAATTCTACTGCGTTTTTTGCAAGAATCTCAGGATTGAATATGGTGAAATATGTGTACTTTGATCATAAATTTACTTTCAACTTTGAACTTTTGAAGTTTGGAAGCACTCAGAGTAGATACAAGAGATTCTGTAGATGCTGAAAATCTTAAGCTACACACACAAAATGCTAGAGGAACTCCATGGAGAGGAATGAACAGTTGATGCCTTGGACTGAGCCCTTTACCGGGACACGAAAGGAAGAGGTGGCATTCAGAGTAGATAGTCTGATCACAAGCAGGATTAAGGTAGAAAGCACTAAAGATGCTTGAATCGGAAACAACACACTAAGACTAGAGGTACTCAGCAGGTCGGACAGCATCAATGGAGGGGAATAAACAGTAAACTTTTCAGACTGAGACCCTTCATCTGAACTGTAGGATCTTGTCCCGAAGTGTACAATGCTCAGTTCCCTCTGTAGATGCTGCCTGACCCATTGGGTTCCCCCAGTGCCCTATGTGTTGATTACAAATAGAACATGCAGACTCCACTCAAGCAGCATCATGGTCAGCGCTGAGTCCAGGTGTTGGACAGGAATACTTCCTCTATCATCGATTGTGAAAGGGCTGGGTTTCTCAGCCTCCCAAAGAACCGCATAACCCCCAATCCCGAAGAACAGTATTCCATTTCTCCACCTTCAATGCTTTAACAAAAAATGTAAATAACAAAATATTTGAAGAAGAAAGAAAAAAACAATTTTGCTTTTTAAATGCCTTCAAGATTTTTTGCAGCAATTCCAGATTCTCTTCTTACTGCCTATTACACCATAGGTGTTTAGGGTAGCAATGAAAGCCCTCCACCCCTGCTGGTCTTCAGGACGTCCTTCGTCATGTAAGTAGCTTGCACTCAGCTTTCATGACTATCAGTCATGCAAGTCCCAGATGAGGACTCAGGAAAACCATCACACTCTGACGTAGAAGGATCCTTCATTGCTGTTCTGGTAACAGTTTTGTTTTACCAGTCAGGGTTGTTAGCCCTGAGCTGAACCCCCAAACCTGAAAGAATAGTGGACCATTCTTAGTCTGGCCTCTATCCTTTGACCTGTTTGGCATGGGTGACCTTACCAAGTGCCAAAGCACAAAGCCCTGACTCCAGTCAACATAGCTCTCTGGGTCACTGAGGCACGCAAGCCTCCAAACCCTATGTTGAGGTTGTGAGCACCTTGGAGGAATCTCAGGGTAATCTTTTATTTATTTATTTGTTTGCTTTACTTAGAGATAGAACATGGAACAGACCGTTCCAGCATAATGAGCCGCGCTGCCCAGCAACCCTCTTATTTAACCCTAATCACAGGACAATTTCCATGACCAATTAATCTACGAACCGATACGTCTTTGGAATGTGGGAGGAAACCGGAGCACTGGGAGGTAGCCCACGTGTTTTTATGGGGAGGATGTATAAACTCCTTATAGAGGGCGCCAGAACTGAACTTCAAACTCTAGATCCCTGAGCTGTAATAGTGTCGAGCGAACCGACATGCTACCGTGGCGCCCCTTTGGGTGGCAATTGTAATGGCAGTTCTTGAAGACTGGCAATGCAATCCTAACAGTGGAATTCTATTTGACCCACTGATATTACATCAGCTCTGTATAAAAACAATATCGTCAATACCATTTCCTGATTTTTTTCCTGGAACTCTGCAACATTTTCCCTTTGAAGTAACGAGCCAATTCTCTAAACACAAGAGATTTTGTAGATGCTGGAAATCCAGAAAACACACGCAAAATGCTGGAGAACCTTCGTAGGTCAGGCAGCATCTATGGAAAGGAATAAAGAATCAATGTTACGGCCAAGATTCTTCATCAGGGCTTCCTTCAAGGAATTCACCTCCATTTCCTTCTAGGAATGTGCTTCCACTTCCTTTCCAGGCAACAAATCCCACATCATAACTACATGGCTATATTTTGCTTCTGGCTTCCCAAGTTCTTTTGCCAGCTACTTTAACTTGTTTGGTTCTCAACTCTTTCATCAATGGAAGCATTTTCTCTTTTTCACTCCACCTGGATCTTCCTTTTGAGAAAAGGTCAAAGGGTGAACTGACAAATGTCTTTAAAACGCTAAAAGGTTTTGACAGAGCAGATGCAGATCGAATAAATTTTGGGGGAAGAGACATCAATATAAGATAGTCACCGAGAAATTCAGTACGGCTTTTAAAAGAACTTCTTTATGCAAAGCAAGAACGTGAAACTCACAGGGAAGTAAATGGCGTCGAGAAGCAATAGAGGAACTAGGAAATAAGAGGTTACATGGATAGGTTTAGATGGGAAAAGTTGTGTTTAATCCCGATACATTTGCGATCTGAAGGTTCTTCGGAAGTCAAGATTGAGGCATAAAGATTTGATGCTTACACCGTTTCATTAAATGTTAGAATAACCAAAAATGAATGAGAGAGAAGCTGAGAGAAAAAAAGAAAAAAAAAACAAAAAGAAAAGTAATCATGCTGGTCTCATACTTAGGCTAGAGATAACAAAATTACAGTGATACCTATTCATTTATAAAATAGCCAAATTTAAGTAGCATGACATCTGCTACAGCAAACTAAGAAGCTTCTAGAAAAAATGCAGAAGCAACTGTACCAAAATTGCTGGAAAATCCATTGAGCAAAGGCATGTATATAGCTAATTATATAAAAATACAAGAAAGCATAGGAAAGTTGTACTGCAAGAAAAATAAAAATTCTACATCTCAATCCAGCAGCTGGGAGAGGCTCAAAAGGAACACAACTGCTTTCCTGGGCTGTGTGGGTCAACAACTTGTTTCTGTGCCATTTATCTCAAATACTCTTTCATACCTTGAAACCCTCAATCAAATCTCTTCTCAAACTGCACTGCTCCATAGAACATGCTCACTTTGCCGTCTGTGTATGTGAATGAAAGTCCCTTATTCCTGTGCAATTTCACCAAATCTTTTCTACACAAACCTCCTATATCACCAAGACCAAAATTGGAGGGAATATTCTAATTGTTGTCAAACCATAGTACTTTAATAATTTGGTACAATCACCTTGCTTTATAATCGCCATTTATAACTCCCTGTGCCTGCTTATGAAGCATGTTGTACGCTTTTGTAAAATTTTCTTTCTTGACATCTTTATAAAACTGTGAATATGTACATCCAAATCCCTCAGCCCCTGCATTAAAGCCTTTCCTTAATTTCCTTATCAGAATTTACCAGTTTGTACTCCTCTCCTGAAGACTTAATTTACATTGTAAATATTCATTCCAATATTCATGTCAATCTTCAAGCACTGTTGCTGTCCTCACTTTTTACCAGGCATTCAAGGTTTGTGCCATCTTTGAATTTTAAAATGGTGCTTTATATGTCCAATTCAATATCGTTAACAATTACCCATAAAGCAATTCTTGTCTAGTACACAGCCCTCTCTCCACAGTCAAGGATCAGTCCTTGGGCTCTCAATGTATTAAACACCTAAAAATACTAAGCTGTTTGACTCTTGATGCACTGCGAAATTAGGCACAATGATCCATATATTCCATCCCTCAGAAAATAAATTAGTCATGATGCAAAGCCATAAAAATGAATGTTCAGACCACATTTGTTTTCAAATTTGATAGACTTGGATTTCTTTTGCACTGTAGGAGCTTCAGAGATTATTTGCAAACAACTTAATACTTTTGAAGTGCTGGTAACACAGTATTGAACTTGTCCGCAGTAAGTTCCCAGAAAAATACACCTCAAAAAATGACCGGATAATCTGCTCTTTTGCCGTTGGCTCAGAGATGACTATCGGCTATGAACCTGGGTAGAAGCACCATTCTCTTCTTTGGAGTAACTCATGGAATCTTCCATGATCACCTGAGAGAAGAGATGAGGGCCTCAGTTTAGCATTTCTGATTCAAAAGTCACCAATGTATCCAAGGCTACGTGCCTCAGCCACACTGACTGCTAAAGGAAGATAAGTATTAGAGCCCCTAAATCATCTCAGAGGCTATGAGATTGCTTTATGTGTCTGACCATTGTATATTCACTCAGTGCACAAAAGCAAGCAGACTTTGTGAAGTGGTTCAGTTGTCATTCAGACCAAACATCAGAATGGGGAAGACATGTGATCTATGTGACTTTGACCGTGGAATGATTGTTGGTGCTAGATGGGGTAGCCTGAGTATTTCAGAAACTGCTGACCTCCTGGGATTTTCACACACAGCAGTCTCTAGTGTTTACAGAGCATAGTGCAATAAACAAAAAAACATCCAGTGAGCAGCAGATCTGTGGACAAAAATGCTTTGATAATGAGAGAGGTCAGAGAAGAATAGCCAGACTGGTTCAAGCTGACAGGAAGGTGACAGTAACTCAAATACCACGCGTTACAACAGTGGTCCACTGAAGAGTGTCTCTGAATTCAAAACATATTAAAGGATGAAGTGAATGGACAGCATAAGACTATGAACAATAACTCAGTGGCTACTTCATTAGGTATGGAAGGTACCTAATAAAGTGGCCATTGAGAGTAAGTTTAGCTGTACCTGGCATGGGAAATCAATTCCAAATTGAAAGCTTAATATTATGAAGTAACTGCACTAGCCTCTGAAAGGAACAAAGGTAAGATTGTCTTTTAGGTAGGGACACAATGTAGGAACAAACTTCTGATGCTCAAATAGCCAGCAACTCATAATCTTTCTAGATATAAATCAGCCTGCTTCACATCTTCTGGTTAACTTCAGATTTTATATTTTGGTTCAACTAGCAGCTGCCTCACACACTGGTAATTTCCCAAATTATACCTTCTGAATTTGTGGCCACAAACCCAAATAGAGCCCCTAAGACAGAGGTTATGCAATGTTTTAGGAACTCGGATAAGCTACGCTCTGGTAAACATGTTGAAATATTTGGTTATGATCTACAGCTCTGAAGTATCAAAAGAGACAAGCAAAACCGACATAAAGATTCACTTTATTTGTCACACGTACATCAAAACATATAATGAAATGTGTTGTTCTGTGTCAACAACACAGTCTAAGGATTGTGCTGGGGGCAGTCCACAAGTGCCACTACAATTCCGGCGTCAACATAGCATACCCACAAATGACTAACTCTAACTGTGCATCTTTGGAATGTGGGAGGAAATCAGAGCACCAGGAGGAAATCCACACAAACAGAGGGACAATGTACAAATTCCTTACAGACAATGGTGGGAATCAAACCTCGATCAATGATCACTGGTGTTGTAAAGCGATTGAAGTAACCAATACACTATCATGCTAAGACAGCAGTAATCAAATAAAGAATTTAGATGGATATCCATGCTGTTTCAAGGAAATGCTCCTTTTTCAAAGTTCAAAGTAAATTTATTATCAAGCTACATGTATATCACCACATACAACCCTGACATTCATTTTCTTGCAGGCATACTTAATAAATCTATAATAGTATAATAACCATAATAGAATCAATGAAAGACCACAGCAACTTGGGTGTTCATCCAATGTGTAAAAGACAACAAACTTGGCCAATACAAAGAGAAAGAAGTAATA
Source organism: Mobula hypostoma (assembly GCF_963921235.1). Classification (NCBI taxonomy): domain Eukaryota; kingdom Metazoa; phylum Chordata; class Chondrichthyes; order Myliobatiformes; family Myliobatidae; genus Mobula; species Mobula hypostoma. Next base: position 31,484,875 of record NC_086120.1, on the reverse strand, counting down.
ATAATAAATAAATAAGCAATAAATATTAGGAACACGAGATGAAGACAACTTGAAAGTGAGTCCAAATGCTGTGGGAACATTTCAGTGATGAGGCAAGTGAAGTTAAGTAAAGTCATCCCCTTTGGTTAAACACCACAACAATCTTTGCAACTGGCTGAGCATGATTTAGATGCCATTAACTTGCCAGATTATTCAAAGTTGAAAAGGTTTACAGTAGGCAACTCAATGAAGAATTACCTTAGCCTCATTAGAATATTTAATTCCTGGCATTTTCATAATTAGTTGTAATTTTAAGAAACAATCTATCAAACTTTAAGCAACACACATCAAAGTTGCTGGTGAACGCAGCAGGCCAGGCAGCATCTCTAGGAAGAGGTACAGTCGCCGTCAGGACAAAGGGTCTCGGCCCGAAACGTCGACTGTACCTCTTCCTAGAGATGCTGCCTGGCCTGCTGCATTCACCAGCAACTTTGATGTGTGTTGCTTGAATTTCCAGCATCTGCAGAATTCCTCGTGTTTACATGATCAAACTTTAACTGGTTTTGATAAATGAGTAGATAATTAAGGAAGTGATTATTGCTGCCTTTCCCTGAGATGCCCTTATTCCAGAATATGAGGGTGCATCAAATTCCAACCCCAATCACTTTACTCTGTCCAGTGGTCATCGCAGCTCACTGACCTGACAGCACAAGAGAAATCTGCTCAGTTATCACAAATTAGTATTGATTCTCAAATGATACCTAGGGCTTATCAATACCTGCCTGTGTGAGGAATGCAAGTCCTGCCTTGTTCACACATTTTACAGTTTACTGTTCGGTTCAGTTTAATCATTCAAATTTTTTAAATCAATTTGAAATGGACAGAATCACAAGGAAGGTCAATATTAACCACTTGTCCTCAATATTTTCTTTGTTTATCAAAATGACATCGCTTGATATATCGTTTCTTAAACCTGCAATTAATTTTTGATAACAGTGACTGCACGTAGAAAGAGCATAACTGAAAGTAAGGTGCTTTGGGTGTGCCGAGTTCATGTAATGCAAGTCTTTAACTTTTCCTATCGAATTCCCAACTAATTGATGCAAAATGGGATAAGGTAGAATCTACAGTTCTTCTGTTGTTTTAATCATTATTTTATCATGACTCCCACTGTCCGAACTAATATGATTTTATTTCTATGTAAAGTCTGCAAAGTAACATCTTACAGGGGCATACCCAACCCACATGCAATAAAAATTCCAAATACACTCAGTGTCCACTTTATTAAGTATGCTTGCTCATTAATGCAAATATCTAATCTGCAAATCATGTGGCAAACACTCCATGCATAAAAGCATGCAGACATAATCAAAAGGTTCAATTGTTTTTTCTGACCAAACATCAGAATAGGGAAGAAATGTGATCTAAGTGACTTGGACCATGCAATGATTGTTGGTGCTAGACGGGGTGGTTTGAGTATCTCAGAAACTGCAGATCTCCTGGGATTTTTAAGCACAATAGTCTCTAGAGTTTTCAGAGAATGGTGCAAAAAGCAAAAAGCTTTCAGTGAGCAGCAGTTCTGTTAGCGAAAAATGCGTTGTTAATGAGAGAGGTCAGACGAGAATAGCCACAATGGTTCAGGAAGGAGAGTAACCATATGTTACAACAGTGGCTTACAGAAGAGCATCTCAGAATGCACAGCAGCAGGAACCTTTGACTGAGCTACAGCAGAAGACCACACTGGGTTCCACTCCTGTACCTAATAAAGTGGCCACAGAGTGTATTTTCCCAGTGTAACCAATATCTTCTGCTTACAACAACAGAAGCTAATTCAAAGTCTCACAGAATGCTGTCTTTTTTTTTTCTTTACCATTTTAACTAACAACCCGATCCACTCGCATTGCCATACAACAAGTAGGTGCGTTGACATTTAATTCCACAAACGCAAGAGCATCCGCAGATGCTGGCAGTCCAGAGTAACGCATACAAAATTCTGGAGGAACACTGCAGGTCATCTAACATCTACAGAGAGGAATAAGCAGCCTGCCTAGTGGGCTAAGACCGTCATCAAGACATTTAAATCCATAAATGTGTTGTAGAATTATGAGGTTAATGAAGCCGCCGGGGATAGATGTCAGTCAGATACCTTTGTCAACGATAGACACCCATTGGATTCACAGTAAATCAAGAAGCATATAATCCGTGGAGAGAAATTAAATGTATGGTCAGTGCCGTAGACATAGAGGTATAGCGCATAACTTTATTGCCTCTATGCAGTTGTGCCAACTAATTCCCATTGAAGTCAATGACGCCACATACAAGGAGCGGAGCTCAGCAGCCTGCTGATATACTATCACTTGACTAGCATTACCCCTCACTAAGTGAATAAAGGGGAAAGTGAAGGGCTGTATTTTTGTGGTTTCCCCTGTTTCCTGTGGGTGTTACATCTCACCAAACACGCCCGGTTAGGGAATCAACCCGGGCTTTCGGGCGCTACCTTCCAACTCCTTGCAACGAGTGACTCTTTCTCTAAGTCCCTTGCTGTTTTTCACATTCTGTGTTCATCTCCCTTTGCGCTTGATCCCCTTCTAAACTTCGGCATTTCTGCTTCTAGTCTTAGTGAAGTGTTACCATGTCTGCATTACTATTTTTTTCTCTCTCTGCCCACTTCATGCATCTCGCTTTCACTATCCAGCCTGTGACTGTGCTTGGGACTGTCTCCGTGTGTGTGAATATCCCTATGTCGTTATTTCTGCTTGAGTTTGCATGTTTCACTTAATGTGTGTCCCTGCCTTTTGCTGTGTGTCTGTTTCTGTCTGTCTGTCTGTCTGTCTGTCTGTCTGTCTCTCTCTCAAATTGTGCTTCTCTCTGTAGAATATTAATCCCTCTAGGCTGTAATTATATCGCTAGCCGCATCCGTGAGGTGTACAACAAGTTTGCAAATATTGTGCAGATAACCTTCAAACTCTACACAACCCCCGCGGAGACCTTCCGATTTACACCCGTACATGAAGTGTCTCCACACGATAATGAGCAGAGTTGAAAGTCAGACAATATCTCTCGCTCTGATCTGCTGAACTTTTAGAAATAGTTAAAAGTTTCAGAAACAACGCTCTCACCTCTAACACATCCAGAGACGGCCGGCTGTTCTATCCAATATCAATCTAAGCGCAAACACAACATCTTCAGATAGTTTTGAGCGCGATGTCAACAATCTGCCTTTCAGTATTTATCCTTGGCGAGAAAAATATAGGAGCGTGCCACGGCGCCCCAAATGTATGCGAAACACCTCTCAGTAACGTGCGGTAGTCAAGAGGGCAGTGAGGCAGCGAGTTTCTAAAACAAGATTGCACGCATGGTCCTCTTATTCTGTCTGAGTGGGAGGTGGTACATGACGTTACCCATCAATCCAGTCTCCATTTGTCAAAAGACTGCCCAGTTCTGTTAGCAGGGGCCACAAATGATCGCGTCGAACCGGTACGCAGAGAAGTTTCTTTCACGCGGGATAATATTCGGCATGCCTCCAAATGTTTCCTCGCTGAGGAAATAAAAGCTCACGTGTAATTTCTGGGGACGGAAAAGCTTCGCGCACTTTAAATCTTCTACCCCTAGACTCCAGAACATCTGTTGTCAGTGCCTGGCGTTTTATCCTTTGTTATTTATCTATCTTCCCGCTTCGTTTTCATCAAGTGATCCCACCGGCCAATTAGCTTGGCTCAGTTAGCGGGGAGCAGGTTCCAAATTAAGAAAGTGGCTGGAATGGACTCCCTTCTAGGAATCAAAGTCTAGTTTATTGCCATATGCACAGGTACATTCCTCAATATAATCTAGACCAACTACCCACTCCAGTGCTAATGGACTACCCAGTATAAGGGTTCCCACACTTTTTTTTAAATGCCATGGACCTAACCATTAATCAAGGGGTCTGTGGGCCTCTAGATTCTAGAGCATCGGTCCCTAAAGTGAAACTTGGCAGTGCAAGGGACGACAGATACAGATACCGGAATCTGGAGCAACGAACAATATGCTGGAGGAACTCAGTGACCAATCAACCAGCATCTGTTGGTGGAGAAGAACTCTTAGCATCCTGGGTCGAAACCCACAACAGGCCCTGAAGATTAGCCCTCACTTGTGCACTTGAAGGTCGGTAGGTCTTGTTCCCGCTGTCCACAAAATATGACATTCAAGGCAAAATTTATTTAAGTCTAAGGTGGCTGACAAGATTTACTGTTAATGAATGACTACCACATGTATCCCTGTAGATGCATTCCAAAACAACTCAATTTACAAGAGCATCTAATAGATCTAATATTCAGCGACTATAAATTTGTTTGGCATCTTTAATGCAGTTAAGTATTCCAAACTGCTTCAAAGAAACATTATCAATCAACATTTGACACTATTTATAGCGGCACTTGGAAATGTTTGTTCAAAGAAGGAAGGTTTTAAGGGCATATTAAAGGAGGGAAGTCAGGGAGAGAGATTCTTTTATATGCACTAGTGCATTCATTCATTTGTTTGTTATGTACCATGTCACATAGTTTAGGCAATCATGGTCTTTCCATGACCATGATTGTTACTGGAATTTTTTTTCTGCAGAAGTGGTTTGCCATTGCCTTCTTCTGGTCAGTGTCTTTACAAGACGGGTGACCCCAGCCATTATCAATATTCTTCAGGGTTTGTCTGCCTGGGGTCAGTGGTCATATAACCAAGACTTGTTATATGCACCAGCTGCTCATATGACCATCCATCACCTGCTCCCATGGCTTCATGTGACCCTGATCGGTGGGGGGGGGTGGTGCTGGGGCTAAGAAGGTGTTAAACCTTGCCCAAGGGTGACCTGCCGGCTAATGGAGGGAAGGAGCACCTTACACCTCCTTTGGTAGAGATGTATCTTCACCCTGCTACCCAAAATGCCTTTTGGCTTATTGAAACTTGAAGATCTCAGATTTTACATTAACAACTGATCCACCATAGATGAGTATTTGTGGAAGAGAATCCTCTGTTAATTAACTGTCTCTCTGTTGCAATTTCATTAAATGATTCCACATGCCAATTATTGGCAAGACATCAACCATGAAGCTGGCCGAAGACGACGACATATAAGATAAGATAAGATAAAACTTTATCTATCCCAAAGGAAACTATTGTTGCAAGGTTGTTCAGTCAGAAATATATACTTTAAAATACAAAATGTAAGCATTGAGGTCCAAAAAACACGAAATGTCCATTAAAAAGTAAGCGTGCAAAATAGAGATGTGCAATGAAACCATATACGTATATACTTAAAGAGGAGTAGTTGTAGAGTCTTATTGCCACAGGGAGACAGGATCTCCTGTGGCGTTCAGTGGTGGAATTGGTCTGTTACTAAAGGTGCTCCTCTGTTTGTCCAGTATGTCATAGAGGGTCTGAGAGGGATTGTCCATAATGCTTTGAATATTCTGCAGCATTCTCATCTCAGACACAACCACCAGAGAATCCAGTTCCACCTCCAGAACAGAATCAGCCTTCCTGGCAAGTTTATTGATTTTCTTGACATCAGCTGTCCTCACCTTACTGTCCCAGCAGACTACAGCGTAGAATAGAATGCTGACCACCACTGACTTGTAGAACACCTGCAGACATTGAATGACTGGAGCGTCCACAGGAAGTACAATCAGCTCTGTCCCTTCTTGTACAGAGCCCCTGTATTTTTAGTACAGTTCAGTTTATTGTTCAGATGAATTCCCAGGTATCTGTAGTCCCAGACAACTTACACATCCATTCCCTTGATGGAGATGGGAATGCAGGGTGTTTTCACCTTCCTGAAGTCCAGCACCAACTCCTTTGTCTTAGTGATGTAGAGCTGCAGGTGATTCAACCCTGTGCATCAGCCTCCCCACATTAAACAAGGTCACGCTCAGGCATTCTCCATGTATGTGGATCCCTACAATCATCTGAAGGCCCACCAGTAGACAATCCCTTTGGAGAACGTCATGCTCACCTCACCTGATTGTGCCCCTTTGGGACATAAACCTGTAACTTCTCACATCAGGAAAAAACATAGAGCAAGGCTGACTTCATACAGAAGTCTATGAATGTGAAGGAACCCTCATAGTCTATCCAGTGCGCCCATCCACAACCACGATACTTATGGACCACAGTTTAATGACTTCCAACATCATCTGAATATCACAATTTCCTGAGAGAGAAAATAAATGGGAAGTAAAGAGAAGCTGGAAAACTTTTCACCTTTTCTTTTAGCTAAGGTCAACATTTAATGACCAACTCCAAAATACCCTTGAGAAGGTTGAGCTGGGTCAGTTTCTTGAATCTCTTCAGTCAGTGGTGATGGTGCTCAGATTGTACTATTTATTCATTCATTAATAACAATAGGTCCAAAAGTGTAACACAAAAACTTTTCAAAAGATAATGATTCTTGATGAAAGTTTTTAAAAGAGCTGGTACAACTGATCTCACAGTGGGATCACAGATTGTGTCTACCCAATGTAGATACAGCTTTTAGTTCCTTTCCCCAGGATAGAAATGGCTAATAAAATAGCTAATATTTTAAGGTGATTGGAGGAAAATATAGTGGGGGGACAGGACTGTGCAAAAGTTTTAAGCACATATATATAGCGAGGGGTGTCTATGACTTTTGCGCAATACTGTATTTGTCAATGTGGAGCAGGCAGCAACTTTGTAAATGCGGTGGAAGCAAAAGATGTTAAGAATGGTGAGGGTGGAACACCGCGGTGGGGTGTGGGACAAATGTCAAAGAAGGAATTCCAGGGCAGGGGGTGTCATGACGCACACACACTCAACCCTGAGACACCAGGCAAGGTCATTTGATTCCAAACAATTGGTTTATTGATCATTACAGAATGTTTCATTTGGCCATATTAGGCAAGTGATCACAGGGTAAAAGCTGGAGGGGTGTACTATTGAACAAAAAAATCCTACCTGGTATCTTATTTGTGAACAGATATTTCACTGAGTTACATATATTGAAATTGCACAGCTAACATCTGACTATTTATATATATACTGGTGTTTCTGCAAATGTGATAAGATTTTCACTTTGTAATTATCTGAGCAGATGCAGCCTGCCAGGCACAATTTGTAAATCAGTTTGTTAAATTAGCTTTTCTCTGAAGTAACTGCTAACGCAGTCAGCTGTCTAATCATACTCATAAGCTTTCTGAAGACCAAAGATAAGACAGAGCAAAATAAAGTGATAATAAGTTTGCCAGCGAGGAGGGAATTGGGGAAAGAGTGGTTAGGGATGAGTGAGGCCAATAAATATTTCCCAGGGTTCCCATTACTGACCACCTAAGTATTCCTGCTGCCTTTGCCCCAGCACTGACCTCAAAAAATAACCTACGTATAGGCAACACATTTAACATTGAGGAACATTACTAGCCATATTAAAATAGTACTATAAGGCACAGTTTCCCATGAACCATGAAGTGGATGATGGGAGAAACAATTACAGAGCTTCGAAGCTGTGCCATTGATGAAACAATTAATATGGGAAAGGACGGAAGTGGAGGTGGGCTGCAACCCTGAGGAGTTCCTACAACCTATTTTGCCCTATTTTGCCATTTGATCAAATCAGAAATGCCTCCTTACCTGAGTTCTGCATTCCCTTGATTCCAAAGATTCAAAGTGCATTTATTATGGAAGTCTTCTCCATGGATTGTCACCTTGTTGTGGTGGAGAAGCTTGTGTGGTCCTGAGATCCCGAGATCAATGCCGTCTGGAGCTATGCTCCTGGTAGGGTCACCCATGGCGGTAAGGTCGAGGGTGAGGTCCCTGACAAAGAACAATCCAACCAAGACCTCAACGGTGGAACAGGCGGACAAAGTTACCTTGAACTCAATGGCCTTGAAGGCGGATGAAGGCTGCAACAAATCCATCAACTCCAATCGTCATGGTTTCCAAGCCATTGGAATCAGTTGGTTGATTTGTGAAGTATTACGTGCTTCTTGGAGTGCAATATCGAGTACACATTAAACAAATACACACACAGGCGTCTTCACTCTGTGGGCCACTTCTTCAGAATGAAGACCATCATCCTCGACCTCGAGGGATAGCCACGATGACGACAACAATTATGGAAGTATGTATGCAGTATACAACCCTGAGATTTGTCTTCCCACAGACAGTCATGAAACAAAGAAAACCCTGGAACCCGTTCATAGGAAAGTATCGAAAACAGTCCCCCACATACAAAACAAAACAAGTGCAAAACACAGAATACAAAACACAAAAAACGAAAAAGGTGAGGCATAATCAGTTCCGTTAAGTTCAGTTCAATGCAGCATTACATCACTCATTCTCCATCTAACTAAAAAGCTATGAATCATATTCAGTGAATCAGCATCTACACCACTTTTGCTGGGACATTCTGTAATTTCTCCACAGTTTGAATAAAGACTTTTCTTTTCATGGTTGCCCTAGTCTCTTATTGTGAGAATTTGGGGCACTGTTACTGTACTCCAAGCCAAAAGAAACATTTTCCCACCATGATCCTGTTAAATCCCCATGAAAACGTCTCATGTTTCGATGAGAAATTAGTTTTGATACATCCCACATTTAAATTACCCAAGGGACCCCCAGCAGGTACAAGAGCAAGTGCCAGAGGACTAGGCTGAAGAGGCAAGGAAAATATGAGATTAATAAAGAGCTTTCAAAAAGTGTACATCAATCTGTAAACTATAATTTAGCTAAGCTCAAAAGAAAGGGAACATTAAGAAACTGGCATTGAATTTAGAATCAGAATCAGGCTTATTTTCTCTATTTTATACGATGTGCAGTTTATTGTTTTGAGCAGTAGTACAATGCAAAGACATAAAATTACGATAGATATAATTACAGGATGAATATAATGCAAAGAAAGGAATAATGAGGTCATGTTCATGTGTTCATGGAACATTCAGATATCTGATCATGGAAGGGAATGGGCTGTTTCTGTATCGTGGAGTGCGAGTCTTCAGGCTGACACTGATGGCCATAACACAAAGATGGCATGTCCTGGATGGTGAGGATCTTTCATGATGGATTCACCTTTTTGAGGTATTTTGTCTTTAAGCTGTTCTTGACACTCAGCAGTATTGCGCCTGCATAGAAGCTAACCAAGTCTACAACCCTCTGCAAACTCCTGTGATCCTGTGCATTGGAGTCTCCACATCAGGTTGCGATACAACCGGTCAATATGCTCTCCTCCAAACTTTTATAGAAATTAGCACGATTCTTTGGTGACATAGCAAATCTCCTTAAATTCCTAATGAAGTCCTGGCGTACTTTCTTCATGACTGCATCAACATGTTAGGTGAGCCCTGACCAGCTCCTCAGAGGCGTTGACACCCAGGAACTGAAAGCTGCTCACCCTTTCCACCACTGACCCCTCAATGAGGACTGGTGTGTCTTCTCCCACCTTCCCCTTCCCGAAGTTCAGAATTAAATCCTTAGCTTTCTGATTTTCAGTGCGAGGTTGCTGTTTCGATGCCACTCAACCAGCTGATCGAGATCACTCCTGCATGTCTCCTTGTTGCCATCTGAGATTTTACATCAGTGGTGGCATCTGTGAATTTAGAAATGGCGTTTGAGCTGTGCTTAGCTACACAGTCATGGGTGTAGAGAGAATGGAGCCATGGGCTTAGAATGAAAGAATGTTCCCATTAGATGTTCATCAAAAGTATAAAATTAACTGAAAAGGAACCAAAAAAAAAAGGAAGGAAGTAATACATTAAACAGACATGTTTAGGGAATTTGTGGTCAGTGTTTCCACTCTGTGATCCGTGGTGTCTGGGAACTGTGGCACAAGAGGTGGATAATGATGAAATTGTTTGAATACTCAGCATTGCATTTAACTCTCACTGCTACAGTCATTCTCAAAGCATTGGCCTATCTGAGACTCTGCTGTTGTCCAGTTTCAGTACTTTGCTGGATTTGTTAAACATTTTGTTTCAGCAGTATTCAAAGTTCAAAGTTATCAAAGTATGTATTCATCTCCACAAAACAGAGGAAGGCAAAAGAACCCATAAAAGGAAGAAGACTGTCAAACACCCAATGTGCAGAGAGAAAAAAAAAATCAAATCGTGCTAAAAATAGAAGTAAGCAAATAGCATTCAGAATGAACGTGAGTCCACGGAGGTGAAGCCTGGAGCAGCCGCAGAAAGCCCAGACTCAGTTCAGCACAGAGCCAAATACATCCCGCAGAGGAGTGAGCAGAACCGACCTCTGGTCCCAACACTCTACCTTTTCAATCTGGCCCGTTGCTTAAATGTGCACCAGAGTAAAATCATATCACCAGACCTTTTGTCAGGTAAGCACAGGAGGCAAACTATCACAATGGCAGTGGACAAATGTACAGAACCACAATGTCTTCACCAGTGATTGAACAACGCATCCATCTGCCACGGTCTCCTCATTGACCCCTCGTTTCAGTTAATTTCCTTTTCCCTGTGTTCCACTGGGCTCCTTGATTAGGGCACCTGATCCTCATTCGAACCGGCAGCATAAAAACTCCAGCTTACATCTACTCGCCGCAGATTCGTCACCTCAGCAGTGCAGCTATGCTCGTTCCGGGTCGCCGAGAATGAGTCGAGTTGAGAGCCTGCCATCCGCAGCTGCTGGGTTGAGTCAAGAGCCTGCCGTCCAGCTGAGATTTGCCGGCTGTTTGTCGCTTCTTGTGCTACCTGGAGTCAAGACACGAATGGACTGTCGTTGTTGGTTTTTATCATCTCATGTCCGGCTGAGCATTGCAGGCAGTTTGTCGCTACTCCGAGCCGCGATAGGAATTGTCTGTCATTGTTCGTTTTTGTTGTCTTGTGTCCGGCTGAGTATTGCAGGCCGTCTGCTGCTGCTCCGAGTCACGATACAAATTCTCTGTAGTTGTTTGGGCTTGTCGCTCGGTGTCTAAGTCAAGTCCAAGTCCAGGCTCCGAGTCAAGTCCAAGTCCAGGCTCCGAGTCCAAGTCAACGTTCAAGTCCGCGTAAGAGTCCTAAACCGCTCTCTGTGCCTGTGTCCTGCACTTGGGTCCGCTTCAGTCGCTGATTGCAACACCATCACAATTTGATAGTGAAGAGATTGTAAAATATCTGATTGGCTAGGTGATGGACATGGCCCAGTCCATCACAGGTAAAGCCCTCCTCACCACTGAGCAATCCTACATGAAGCACAATCACAGGAAAGAAACATCCATCATCCATCAGAAAGAAGGTACAGGAGCCTCCAGAACCTCTCCACCATGCTCAGGAGCAGTTACTACCTCTCAGAACCAGAGGGGCTAACTTCACCCAACTCCACTTGCCACGTTACTGAACTGTTCCCACAACCTATGGATTCACTCTCAAGGATGTTACATCTTATGATCTCAATATTTATTACTTATTTATATAATACTGTTACTTACATTTTTCTTTTGTATTTGCATAGTATGTTGTCTTTTGCACATTGGTTATTTATCATTTTGTTGTGCAGTTTCTCATTGATTCCATTATGTTTCTTGGATTTACTGAGTATGACCACAAGACAATAAATTTCAGGGTTGTATATGGTGACGCATATGTACTTTGATAATAAATTGACTCTGAACTTTAAATTTTTGAAGAGACTCATCCAGTCTAAATGTTTGGGTGTTATTAACTTGAATGTCTTGATAATATCAAGATCCAAAATACTCATTTCAACTGGCAGTATCTGTAAAGAGAATGAAGAACCATACTTTGTGATGATCTTTCATCAGAAGCTTTCGTCTATTTTTGTTTCAGGTCTCAAGCATCAGCAGTTCTTTGCTTGTCTTCTATAATTTACAATTCCTTATAACTCTCTTAATCTTCTCCTACAATTGACCGTATGGATTTCCTCCTACAGTCCAAAGGTATACTCTTTAGTAGGTCAATAGGTCATTGGTTGCCACAAGTTTGATGGGCTGAAATGGCCCATTACTGCGCGATATCCCTAAGTAAATAGAACAAACTACAGATCTGAGGCCAACACGGCTAGAGACAGGCATGCTATGCATTTTTTTCACAGCTGGTGTGCTGAGAATGGGTTTGGAGGTAATGGTATGTTCTTTGTGTGAGATCTGCGAACTATGAGAGACCTCAGTCTCCCTGATAACTACATCTGCAAGAAGTGCATCGAACTGCAGCTCCTTAAAGACCGTGTTAAGGAAATGGAGCAGCACCTCAATGACCTTCGGCTCACATGGGAAAACAAGGAAGTGATAGATAGGAGCTACAGGGAGGTAGTCACCCCTAAGTTGCAGGGGGCGGGTACCTGGGTGACTATCAGGAGAGGGAAAGGAAATAGGCAGCCAGTACGGAGTACACCTGTGGCTGTTAATAGTAAGCATACCACTATGGATACTGTTTGGGTGGACAACCAACCGGGGGAAACTGCGGTAACCAGATCTCTGGCATTGAGTCTGGCTCTGTGCCTCAGAAGGGAGGGGGGGAGAAGAGGAGCTCAGTAGTGATAATGGATTCGATAATTAGAGAAGCAGAAAACAGATTCTGTGGATATGAAAGAGACATCCAGATGGTATGTTGCCTCCCAGGTGCCAGGGTCCGTGGAGTTCTAAAGGGGGAGGGTGAACAGCCAATGTCATGGTACATATTGGTACTAATAACATAGTAGGTAGGAAGAGAGGGGAGGTCCTGAAGAGAGAATATAAGGAGTTAGGCAGAAAGCTGAAAAACAGCACCTCCAGGGGAATCCTGACGAAGGGTCTTGGCCCGAAACATCGACTGTACCTCTTCCTAGAGATGCAGCCGGGCCTGCTGCGTTCACCAGCAACCTTTATGTGTGTTGCTTGAAATTCCAGCATCTGCAGATTTCCTCGTGTTTGCCTCCAGGGGAATAATCTCCGGATTGCTGCCTGTGCCACAAGCCAGTGAGGTTAAGAATAGGATGATTTGGCAGGTGAGTGCACGGCTGAAGAGTTGGTGCAGGGGGCAGGATTTCAGATTTATTGATCATTGGGATCTCTTCTGGGGAAGGTATGACCTGTACAAAACGGACACGTTATAGCTAAACCTGAAGGTGTTCATATCCAGCTGTTGAGAAGGGTTTAAATAAATTTGGTGGGGGGGAGGGAGGGGAACTAGGGTGATAGGGCTGATGATGGGGCAGCTGGTATACAACTAGATGCAATGTGTAGTGAGACTGTGAGGAAGAACAGGCTGATAATGGAGCAAAACTGTAGTCAGTTTGATGAGCTTAAAAGTAACAAGACCTCAATCAAAAAGGGTGATGAATACAGGACTGAAGGTGTTACATTTGAATGCAGCTCATAGACAGAATAAGGTAGATGATCTTGCAACAGAGTTAGAGATTGGCAAGTATGATCTTATGAACATCTCTGTGGTGTGGCTGAAGGAAGATCATAGTTGGGAGCTTAACATCCAAGGATACACATTACGTTGAAAGGACGGGCAGGTAGGCAGAGGGGGGTGGGTGGCTCTGTTGGTAAAAGATGAAATAAGATCTTTAGAAAGAGGTGATATAGAATCCGAAGGTGTAGAATCCTTGTGGGTAGAGTTAAGAAACTGCATGTGTAGAAAAACTCCAATGGGAGATTTATACAGATGGCTAAACAGTAGCAGGATGTGAGCTAGGGAGGGGCAATGTTGTGATAATCATGGGGGATTTCAATATGAAGGTAGATTTGGAAAATCCAGTTGGTACTGGACCCTAAGAGAGGGAATTTGTAGAATCCCTTGACTTGGGTTTTTAGAATAGCTTGTTGTTCAGCCCATGAAAGGAATGGCAATTCTGGATCATATGTTATTTAATGACACAGATTTGATTAGGGAGCTTAAGGTAAAGGAGCCCTTAGGAGTCAGTTATCATAATATGGTAGAATTCACCCCACGAATTGAGAAGGTGAAGCTAAAACTGGATGTATCAAAATAACAGTGCAGTAAAGGGAATTACAGAGACATGAGAGAGGAACTGGCCAAAGTTGATTGGAAGAGGACATGAGCAGGGATGATGGCAGAACAACAATGGCTGGTGTTTCTGAGAAAACATTCAGAAGGGACAGCAAAGATACATCCCAAGGATGAACAAATATCTTAAAGGAAAAGTGAAGCAACCAAGGTTGATAAGGGAAGTCAAAGACAGCGTAAAATCTTAAAGAGAGGACATATAATATAGCAAAAATTAGTGATAAGGTAGAGGATTTTAATAACCAACAGAAGGCAACTAAAAAGCTATCAGGAAATTAAAAATGAAATATGATGGTAAGTTAGCGAACAATATAAAATAGGATACCAGAAGTTTTTATTCAAATATATAAAGAGCAAATGAGAGACAAGAGTGGATATTAGACTGCTGGAAAATTATGCTGGAGGGGTAGTAATAGGGATAAAGAAATGTCAGATGAACTGAATAACTATTTTGCATCAGTCTTCTCTGTGGAAGACACTAGCAGAATGCCAAAAGTGCGAGTGTGTCAGCAGGTAGAAATGAGTGTCATTCCTGTTGCTAAGGAAAAGGTGTTTGGGAATCTGAGAAGTCTGAAGGGAGGTAAGTGACGTAAACCAGATGGACTACACCACAGAGTTCTGAAAGAGGTAGCTGAAGAGACTGTGGAGGCATTAGTAATGCTCTTTCAAGAATCACTAGATTCTGGAATGGTTCCAGGGGACGGGAAGGCCGCAGATGTCACTCCACTCTTTAAAAAAGGAAAGAGGAAGAAGAAATGAAATTGCAGACCATTTAGCCTGACATCAGTGGTTGGAAGGACGTTGGAGTCAATTATTAAGGATGAGGTTTAAGGTAACTTGGAGACACAGGATAAAATGGGCGAAAGTCAGCATGGGTTCCTTAAGGGGAAATATTGTCTGACAAATCTGTTGGAATTCTTTGAGGATATAACAGACAGGATAGACAAAGGAGAGCCAGTGGATGTTGTTTATTTAGATTTTCAGAAGGCCTTTGACAAGGGGCTGCACATGAGCCTGTGGTATTACAGGAAAGATACTAACATGGATAGAAGGTTGGCTGATTGGCAGGAGACAAAGAGTAGGAGTAAAGGAAACCTAACCTGGTTGGCTGCAAGTGACAAGTAATGTTCCACAGAGGTTGGTATTGGGACCACTTCCTTTCATGTTATATGTCAATGATTTGGATGATGGAATTGATGGCTTTAAGGCCAAATTTGCAGATGATACAGAAGTAGCTGGGGGATCAGGTAGCACTGCGGAAGCAGTGAGTGAGCAGAAAAACTTGAACAGATTGGAAGGATGAACAAAGAATTGGCAGATGGAATATATTTCAGAGAAATATATGGTCATGCACTTTGGTAGAAGGAATAAAGGCAAAGATTATTTTCTAAATGGCAAGAAAATTCAAAAATAAGAGCTGCAAACGGACTTGGGAGTCTTTGTATGCAGATTTTGGCCCCTTATCTAGAAAAGATGTGCTGGCATTGGAGAAGATCGAAAGGAGGTTCATGACAATGATTGCAGGAATGAAAAGATTAACATATGAGGAGTATGTGATAGCTCTGGGTCTGTACTTGCAGTAGTTTAGAAGAAAGGTGGGTGGGGGGGGGTATCTCATTGAAGCTGATCGAATATTGAAAGGCCTAGAGAGAGCGGATGTGGAGAAGACATTTTCTATAATGGGGGAGTTTGGGACCAAAGGGCACAGCAGAATTGAGGGATGTCCATTTAGAACAGAGATGAGGAAAAATTTCTTTAGCCAAAGGGTGGTGAATCTATGGAATTCATAGCCACATATGGCTGTGCCGGCCAAATTATTGGGTATATTTAAGGAGGATGTTGATAGGTTCTTGATTCATCAGGGCATCAGGGAGAAGACAGGAGAATGGGGTTAACAGCGATAAAAACTCAGCCATGATGGATTGGTGGAGAAGACTCATTGGGCCAAATGTTCTAATTCTGTTCCTATGTCTTATGGTCCTATGGTGTTATGGTCATGCCAATCTACTGAGAAATGATGTCTCATTCAGTATGCCACTGTTAGGCTTTCAACTAAAACTAGGATGAGAGAACATAGCACTGGCTTCCAGGATCTTTTAGAAATGATCTTAAATTTCTCTAACTTGTCTTTGATGATCTAGGATCAGAGTACATCACAGAATTGTTTTCATTTTATTATCCTGCTTGACTTCTCTGGTCTTCTTCCACCGGTCTCTTAAATTTAAACAATCTTCCTCAAAAGATAATTGGTAGGTCAGCTTTTTTGATCTATGCTGTTAAACTGTGGGCGTCAGTACCTGAAACTAAAAGGGATGCAAACTCAGTTGACACTTAAATGCTAGCTCAAAACCTATTTCCTTAACATTGCTTTTAACTAGCAACTTTCTGTCTTTTATTTTCATGTTTATTTTTATTTTAAATTTTATTTCATGTTTGCACTTAATCCCATTGTAAAACATGTTGAACTATATCATCTGTATGAAAAGTATTTGATGAACTAAGTTATTTATTATTATTGTTATCATTATTACTTATTTTTTTCTCACCTCAAGCTGGTAAAACCTGAGGTATGGGCATAGCCGAGCACACTCATTTGTCAATTGCTAGGAACTCTCAGACTATTGTAGTGGCATTTAGTATTGTGGCTTTCTGAAGATTTACATAAATATTGCTGTGTAACCCTAATTGTCTACCGTAACACTTTTGTGTAGTGCCTTTGGCATGGCACCAATTGTAGATATTACTATGGGACAATGTATGCTCTGTTCATGTTCCATTGTCTTTCAATTTCCTCTTTTAATTCAGCATGTTTCTGTTTTTTCTCACTTATTGATTTCTATACGTTATATATGTTTGTAGTAGCTATATCTATTAAGTAAGTTGTTCTTACTTGTTTATCCTGTCATATTATATCTGGATGATTATTATGGACTATCCTACCTGTAATAATGGGTGAGTCATAATATAATTTGTAGGACCCTGACTCTAAAACTGAACCAGGCTTGTATTTGTAGTAAGATATGATGTCTTTTATGAGTTTGTATTTTAAAGCAAGGTTTTGAATAATGATGTTTGGCACTTGATTTTGTCTGTGTAAGTTATCAGATTGAGTTAAACTGCTGCAGGATCTTGTAATATGTTTGATTTTTTTTCTGGTTTCGCTTGGCATTTCCTGCATTTATCATCCTGAATTTTTTGGTGTATTTTGTATTTTTGATAAATTTTTGTGTTAACCACCTGGTCCTGTCTTGCCATAAGGAACCCCTGTGATTCTGAGGAGAGGTCTCCAACTCTGAGTTAGGCATTCAAAGCATCCTTGTTGACATCTAATCTGCTCAGTTCATGGGGATGTCTTCCATGGAGGGTCATGTTCTTCCATAGGCTAACCTTTTCTAACCTGTTGCGCATTCATTTACGTTTACTGGTGTGTATTTCTTATCGGAATTGCATATGCTCACGTGGAGTGCTGAATCCTACTTTCATTGATGAAAGTATTTCCTTAGAAGTTCCTCTAGTCTGCTCAGATCATGGGGATGTCTTCCACAGGGAGTCATGCTCCTCCATTTGTTAACTTCTTCTTCCTCTTCATCTTTTCCTCCTCCTCCTTCTTCTTCTTCTTCTTCTTCTTCTTCTTATTATTATTATTATTATTATTACCACTGAATGTATAATGCCATGAGGACACCTCTCATTGAAATAAATTTTCCTGAGTAAAGGCTATTCTTACTTAATCACTCTTTATTAGACAATCCGTTGATCCCAATAATTAATTTTGTAAACCTTTGCTGCATTAGCTTTTATGCATTTCCCTGCAAAACAATGCAATGGGAGGCTTTCATGACAGACAACAGTGGCTTAAGGAAGTGGATTCCCTCTATGCTCTCAAGGCCATATATAGCGATTGCTAAAAATGCTTGTTACACCCACATCTCATAAATGAGATTTAAAAAATCTGCATACTGAATGCATCATTATCTACTTTGACTGCATTCAGTTGGGCATTTATAATAAAGGTTGTGGTTTTTCTATGGCATTGTAATTCCTCAATACATTCCCCGCCTCTGTAAATTGTTTTCAAGTAGTTGCTATTATAAAATTTAGGATAAGGGCCCCTGACCTCAAAGGCTTTCCATCCACGGTTCATCAGTCACTTGTTATTTTCAGAAGCATGTCATGATATTGACTAACGGGTACCATGTGTTTATTTGGCTTTGTGTCGGAAAGTTCTGCTTTAATTCCCCATCTACTCCTAATTCACAAATTATGGGAAAAGTTTCCCAACTACTGGCCATAAAGGGAGCAGTAAGTCTAGCCCATGTATCCCCTGTGGTTTGAAACCTTCAGCACAGTGAACAATTTGTCTGGGTTTTAAGAAAAAGAAACTACTTTCAAGTCAGTTTTGTTTGTGTGGAACAAAATACATTGAGTACTCTTCCTCTGTACTGGGCTCTACTAATGCAAAAGGATTTCCCTACGCTGGCCTATAGTTACTGACATCAACTGCATGTAACTCACTAACCCTAATTACATTATAACTGTATTATATTTGCTTGACTCCAATCTAGACTGAGACTGCCTCTGTCAATGACCTCAAGGTTTGGATCTGTCTGAATCTGCCTCATCTGCCCACTCCATCAGATACCTCCTGCCCTGTATGTGGAAGATGTCACGGAGCACAAAACCCACTGAACTGGAGTGGACTCAAGAGATTGTGCAGATGTTGGAAATGCAGAGCAACATACACAAATTCTATCACTCGACCCATTGTTTCCATTTGCCCCTACTGATATCAATATCAACATTTGAATACTAACAAATGAACATAGACATTGGCATTGGCAGAAAAAAATCCTTTTGCTTTGAAGCTTCAATGATTGTGAGATAATCCTCATCTTCTTACCCAGTTCATTGTGGGTGAAGATGACTTACTTCCTCTCCAGCCTCGGCCCAAATTGTCGACTGATCACCCATTTCCATAGATGCTGCCTGACTTGCTAAGTTCCTCCAGCATTTTGTGTATGTTGCTCAGATGGGCGCAGAAAGTCCCCACGCGTGGAAATATGCTACCGGCCAGGTGGTCTGCTTTTATGAAGTTGATTGAGAAGCTGGTGCCTAGCAGTGTAACAGTTATTGTAACACTGTCACAGCACTGGGGATCTCCGATCGGTCTGTGAGGAGTCTGCATACTCTCCTGTGACCACATTTCCTCTGAGTGTTCTGGTTTTCTCCCATATTCCAAACACGTACAGGTTAGAGTTAGTGAGTTGTGGGCATGCCATGATGGTGCCAAAGCACGGCGACACTTGTATGATGCAGACAACACAGTTCAATGTAAATTTTTACAAATGAAGTTACGTTTTAATCTCTTTAAATAACTACTGCATTTTCTTCAACATTCTGCAATCTTTTCTTCACCATGTCACTGGGCAATCTCTCACATCCTTGTGAAAGTCTCATTTTGTCATCTCACCTGCAAACAGCACAGCCAGAAAGTGCAAAATGTTTCACCACTACATAGAACATAGAACATAGAATAGTACAGCACTTTACAGGCCCTTTGGCCCACATTGTTGTGCCAACCCTCAAACCGTGCCTCCCATATAACCCCCCACCTTATATTCCTACATATTCCTGTCTAGTAGTCTCTTAAACTTCACCAGTGTATCTGCCTCCACCACTGACTCAGGCAGTGCATTCCACGCACTAACCACTCTCTGAGTAAAAAACCTTCCTCTAATATCCCCCTTGAACTTCCTACCCCTTACCTTAAAGTCATGTCTTCTTGTATTGAGCAGTGGTGCCCTGGGGAAGAGGCGCTGGCTATCTACCCTATCTATTCCTCTTAATATCTTGTACACCTCTATCATGTCTCCTCTCATCCTCCTTCTCTCCAAAGAGTAAAGCCCTAGCTCCCTTAATCTCTGATCATAATGCATACTCTCTAAACCAGGCAGCATCCTGGTAAATCTCCTCTGTACCCTTTCCAATGCTTCCACATCCTTCCTATAGTGAGGCGACCAGAACTGGACACAGTAATCCAGTTGTGGCCTAACCAGAGTTTTATAGAGCTGCATCATTATATCGTGACTCTTAAACTCTATCCCTCGACTTATGAAAGCTAACACCCCATAAGCTTTCTTAACTACCCTATCTACCTGTGAGGCAACTTTCAGGGATCTGTGGACATGTACCCCCAGATCCCTCTGCTCCTCCACACTACCAAGTATCCTGCCATTTACTTTGTACTCTGCCTTGGAGTTTGTCCTTCCAAAGAGTACCACCTCACACTTCTCCGGGTTGAACGCCATCTGCCACTTCTCAGCCCACTTCTGCATCCTATCAATGTCTCTCTGCAATCTTCGACAATCCTCTACACTATCTATAACACCGCCAACCTTTGTGTTGTCTGCAAACTTGCCAACTCACCCTCCTACCCCCACATCCAGGTTGTTAATAAAAATCACGAAAAGTAGAGGTCGCAGAACAGAACCTTGTGGGACACCACTAGTTACAATCCTCCAATCTGAATGTACTCCCTCCACCATGACCCTCTGCCTTCTGCAGGCAAGCCAATTCTCAATCCACCTGGCCAAACTTCCCTGGATCCCATGCCTTTTGACTTTCTGAATAAGCCTACCATGTGGAACCTTGTCAAATGCCTTACTAAAATCCATATCGATCACATCCACTGCACTACCCTCATCTATATGCCTGGTCACCTCCTCAAAGAATTCTATCAGGCTTGTTAGACACGATCTGCCCTTCATAAAGCCATGCAGACTCCACACATTTTAATTCCACATCCCATTCCCATTCTGACATGTCTATCCACGGCCTCCTCTACTGTAAAGAAGAAGCCACACTCAGGTTGGAGGAACAACATCTTATATTCTGTCTGGGTAGCCTCCAACCTGATGGCATGAACATTGACTTCTCTAACTTCCGCTAATGCCCCACCTCCCCCTCGTACTCCATCCGTTATTTATTTTTATACACACATTCTTTCTCTCACTCTCCTTTTTCTCTCTCTGTCCCTCTGACTATACCCCTTGCCCATCCTCTGGGATCCCCCCGCCCTTGTCTTTCTCCCCGGACCTCCTGTCCCATGATCCTCTCATATCCCCTTTGCCAATTACCTGTCCAGCTCTTGGCTCTATCCCTCCCCCTCCTGTCTTCTCCTATCATTTTGGATCTCCCCCTTCCCCTCCCACTTTCAAATCTCTTACTAACTCTTTCTTCAGTTAGTCCTGACGAAGGGTCTCAGCCTGAACCGCTGACTGTACCTCTTCCCAGAGATGCTGCCTGGCCTGCTGTGTTCACCAGCAACTTTGATGTGTGTTGCTTGAATTTCCAGCATCTGCAGAATTCCTGTTGTTTGTTGTCCCTGATCAGACCATGATTCTATAAATGCCCATAGATCCTATCTCTAAGAATCTTTTCCAACAGCTTTCCCACCACAGACGCAAGGCTCACTGGTCTATAATTACCCGGACTATCCCTACTACCTTTTTTGAACAAGGGGACAACATTCGCCTCCCTCCAATCCTCTAGTACCGTTCCCTTGGACAACAAAGACATTAAGATACTAGCCAGAGGCTCAGCAATCTCTTCTTATGGAGCAGTCTGGGGAATATCCTGTCAGGCCCCGGGGACTTATCTGTCCTAATGTATTTTAACAACTCCAACACCTCCTCTCCCTTAATATCAACATGCTCCAGAACATCAACCTCACTCATATTGTCCTCACCATCATCAAGTTCCCTCTCACTGGTGAATACCGAAGAGAAGTATTCATTGAGGACCTCAGTCACTTCCAAAGCCTCCAGGCACACCTTCCCACCTTTATCTCTAATCGGTCCTATCTTCACTCCTGTCATCCTTTTGTTCTTCACATAATTGAAGAATGCCTTGGGGTTTTCCTTTACCGTACTCGCCAAAGCCTTCTCATGCCCCCTTCTTGCTCTTCTCAGCCCCATCTTAGGCTCCTTTCTTGCTACGCTATATTCCTCAATAGACCCATCTGATCCTTGCTTCCTAAACCTCATGTATGCTGCCTTCTTCCACCTGACTAGATTTTTCACCTCACTTGTCACCCATGGTTCCTTTACCCTACCCTTCTTTATCTCCCTCACCGGGACAAATTTATCTCTAACATCCTGCAAGAGATCTCTAAACATCGACCACATGTCCATAGTACATTTCCCTGCAAAAACATCATCCTAATTCACACCCGCAAGTTCTAGCCTTATAGCTTCATAATTTGCCCTTCCCCAGTTAAAAATTTTCTTGTCCTCTCTGATTCTATCCTTTTCCATGATAATGCTAAAGGCCAGGGAGCGGTGGTCACTGTCCCCCAGATGCACCCACTGAGATATCTGTGACCTAACCCAGTTCATTACCTAGTACTAGATCTAGTGTGGCATTCCCCCTAGTCGGCCTGTCCACATACTGTGACAGGAATCCGTCCTGGACACAATTAACAAACTCTGCCCATCTAAACCCTTGGAACTAATCAGACGCCAATCAATATTAGGGAAGTTAAAGTCACCCATGATAACAACCCTGTTATTTTTGCACCTTTCCAAAATCTGCTTCCCAATCTGCTCCTCTGTATCTCTGCTGCTACCAGGGGGCCTATAGAATACCCCCAATAGAGTTACTGCTCCTTTCCTGTTCCTGACTTCCACCCATACTGACTGAAAAGAGGATCCTGCTACATTACCCACCCTTTCTGTAGCTGTAATAGTATCCCTGACCAGTAATGGCACCCCTCCTCCCCTTTTCCCGCCCTCTCTATCCCTTTTAAAGCACTGAAATCCAGGAATATTGAGAATCCATTCCTGCCCTGGTGCCAGGAATTCAATAGTTTCCTACACTGCACTGTTTTGTAAACAGGTCTTTGGAAAAGGACATGATCCCACAGTATTCAGAGATGGGAACTCTGCTGACTGACCCGGTTCAATTCCTGCAGATCCCTGCTCAATTTTGGGAGGGGAGGGGAGGGGAGGGGTGGGACATTGGTCAACTTTCCTGGTTTACTGATGATTTAACCAATTGCCAAGGGTATTCTGGCCTATGGTACAAGTACACGAACTATAGTTAAATTTCCTGACAGCTGCCGCAGAGACATGAATTCCAATCCCGTTAGAACAAATAAGGAATTTAAATGTATGAGGGCATGGTATGAAATGGTTAGTGCAGCACTTTAAGTGCCAGCTGAAAGATCAGGGTTCAATTCCTGCCACGGCCTGTAAGGAGTTTGTATCTTCTCCCGGTGGGTGACCGCATGGACTTCCTCTGGGTGCTATGGATTCCACCCCAATAGCAAAAGCATATGGATCGGATGAGTGATTTGTGGGCATCGTACATTGATGCTGGAAGCATAGAGATGCGTACGGGTCGCCCAGTGTAATCCTGACTGATTTGATTTGCCTTTCACTGCATGTTTCAATGTGCATTTGATAAATAGACCCAGTCTTTAAAAATGATTAAAATGTAAGGAATTAAATAAGGTCAGAGCTTGCATTAGTCATGGTGACCATGAAACTACTGAATTTCCACACAGAAAAAAATCTAGCTTACCACTGCCTTGAAGGAAAGGACTTCTATAGGGGCCTCCGAAGTTACCAGTGTAGCTGGCTGTTAACAGCCTCCTTAAATTCAGGGGCAATTAGGGATGAGCAATGAACATTGGCCATGCTATGAATTCCACAGGCCAGTGAAAAAATCTGTGATGGCTGGAACTGGTGTCTTGATAACAATTTTCATTAAATCCTAGCTCATGCTATCCATAGCTGAAAAATACTTAATTTCCACTCTTCTGTCAGGAAGATATATACAGAACCTAAAACTAGATATTTAAGGTCCCTTCTGTGGGTTTCAGAGAATTGTATCCAATGTTTTTCTTTTCCTTTGTGGAAATGAATAGAAAATAAATATAAGCCTCAGATCGTAGAGTTAAAGATTTTAGGGAGTTGTAATCATGACTCATCTTGGTAATAAAAGCCTTCAATCCCACAACCACAGCACCCAAATATTTTCTCTATATCACACCAGTGGATTCTACCCCACAAACCCAACTTCCTCAAGAAGAATTTGGCAGGCACGTCACCGCATCTGCGTGGCGTCCCAAATCGCAGTCCGAACACTTTAGAAATGTGATAACAGGTTTGCCGAAACAAACAGAGAAATCTGTCCTGTGCAGCAGGATCCCAGAAAAACAGGAAATTAGTTGGATGACCCGGTAGAATGTTTTAATGTTCTGACGAAGGATCATGTTTTACCTCAGGTGACACGGTAGAATAGTGGTTAGCGCCATATTTTACAGAGCCAACTGTAGGAACAGAGTTCTGCTCCCACCACTGCCTGTAAGGAAATTGTCCCATGAGCACGGGGATTAGGGTTGGAAAGTTGTGGACATGCTATGTTTTTGGTGACTCTTGTGGGCTGGGCCAGCACGTCCTCAGACTGCGTTGGCTATTAACACAAATGACGTATCTCACTGTACTGTATGTTTTGATATTTTGATTTACATGTGACAAATAAATCTAATCCTTCTTTGTTTTTTTTCTAGAAATAGAAGGAGGCTATTCTGCCCGTACAGAATCTCAGAGCAATCCTATCAATCCCATTCCCACACTCAGTTCTCTGTAACCTAATCTTTCTCGTGTGCCGTCCACCACCCCTGTTGTCCTGGCATCCACCTAACGAGGGCAATTTCCAGCATCCATCATCAAACATCCTCACCTCACAGGTCATGCTCTTTTCTCACTACTGCCATCAGGTAGAAGGTACAAGAGCCTCAGGACTCACATCCCCAGGTTCAAGAACAGTTACTATCCCACAACAATCAGGCTCTTGAACAAAGGGGTTAACTACACTCACTCGCCCATTCATTGAAATGTTCCCACAACCAATGATCTCACTTTAAGGGCTCCTTATCTTGTTATTTCATGCTCTCATTAGTTATTGCTATTTATTTGCATCTGCACAGTTTGTTGTCTTCTGCACTCTGGCTGATTGTCCGCTGATCCTGTTATAGTAACTATTCTATGGATTTGCTGAGTATGCCCACAGGAAAAAGAATCTCAGGGTTGTATATGGTGACACCCATCAGAATCAGAATCGGGTTTATTATCACCAGCATGCGTCATGAAATTTGTTAACTTAGCAGCAGCAGTTCAATGCAATACATAATTTAGCAGAGAGAGAAAAAGGTAATAATAATAAATAAAATAAAAGATAATAAATAAACAAGTAAATCAATTACATATATTAAATAGGTTTTTTTTAAATGTGCAATAACAGAAATACTGTATATTTAAAAAAGTGAGGCAGTGTCCAAAGCTTCAATGTCCATTTAGGAATCAGATGGCAGAGGGGATGAAGCTGTTCCTGAATCACTGAGTGTGTGCCTTTAGGCTCCTGTACCTCCTACCTGATGGTAACAGTGAGAAAAGGGCATGCCCTGGGTGCTGGAGGTCTTTAATAATGGACGCTGCCTTTCTGAGACACCACTCCCTAAAGGTGTCCTAGGTGCTTCGTAGGCTAATGCCCAAGATGGAGCTGACTAGATTTACAACCTTCTGCAGATTCTTTCGGTCCTGTGCAGTAGCCCCTCCATACCAGACAGTGATGCAGCCTGTCAGAATGCTCTCCACGGTACAACTATAGAAGTTTTTGAATGTATTTGTTGACATGCCAAATCTCTTCAAACTCCTAATAAAG
This sequence comes from Mobula hypostoma, assembly GCF_963921235.1. Taxonomy (NCBI): domain Eukaryota; kingdom Metazoa; phylum Chordata; class Chondrichthyes; order Myliobatiformes; family Myliobatidae; genus Mobula; species Mobula hypostoma. The sequence continues at coordinate 31,459,229 of NC_086120.1, read as the reverse complement.
TATAGCCGCTGTCTTGCCTACTTTATGACTACATCAATATATTGGGACCAAGTTAGATCCTCAGAGATCTTGACACCCAGGAACTTGAAGCTGCTCACTCTCTCCACTTCTGATCCCTCTGTGAGGATTGGTATGTGTTCCTTCATCTTACCCTTCCTGAAGTCCACAATCAGCTCTTTCGTCTTACTGGCATTGAGTGCCAGGTTGTTGCTGTGGCACCATTTCACTAGTTGGCATATCTTACTCCTGTATGCCCTCTCATCACCACCTGAGATTCTACCAGCAATGGTTGTATCGTCAGCAAATTTGTAGGTGGTAGTTGAGCTGTGCCAAGCCACACAGACAGGTGTATACAGAGAGCAGAGCAGGGGACTAAGCACACACCCCTGAGGTGCACCAGTGTTGGTCGTCAGCAAGAAGGATATGTTGTCACCAATCTGCACAGACTGTGGTCTCTGGTTAGGAAGTAGAGAATACAATTGCAGAGGGAGGTACAAAGGCCCAGGTTCTGTAACTTCTCAATCAGGATCTTTGATAATAAAATGATCATGTACTTTGATAATAAAACTTACTTTGAACCTTGTTCTTTGAGCTTCGAATCTCAAAATTGGCACATATTTGAGGGGTGTGTTGAACAGGACAATATGATCGTGGGCAGAACATGGGACCTGCTTAGACGGGCATCTTGATCAGCAGAGACTGGTTAGTCCTGTTTCCATTCTTTATGAATCTGTAACATTTAAACTCCGTACAGATGTCACCAGTTGACTCAGCAATTGAACCTGGGTCAGTTGATCTGAAGGACCTGAGCACTAACCTAATATGTTAAATCTTCTTCTCTCTCTATTGATGCCACCTGGCGTTCTGAGCAGCCTGAATATTTTCAGATTGAAGTCAGTTTAATAATTATGGAAAATTCCTGGCATATGAGGCCATTCAGTCCAGTTTGTCTGCTATGCAGCCTAATCCCACCTTCGAAAATGGGGTCCAAATACCTACAGGAGATTGCTCTTCAAAGTATGCATTCGAGTATTTTCAGGCATTAGATTCCAGATGCCCACCACCCCTCTGAGTGAAAATATTTTCCTCATTGTCTGTTTGATTCTTTTACCACTTTAAGCTTTGAGAGAATTAGATCAACTCTCTTTCCTTTGACATAGATCCCTCATTATTATTTATCACATTCAAAGTTCAAAGTTTAATCTATTATGATTGCATGTGTGTATTACCATATATTAGCTTGAGATTCACTTTCTTGGAGGCATTTACAGGGAAAAAATACAATAGAATTTTACACAAAGCTGTACATAAACAGATAAAGACTGTTTCAAGGCTCCCCTCAGCTTACTCTGCTCCAAAGAAAACAACCACAGGTTTTCCAGTCTTTCCTCTTTTTTACAGTTTTTATGTGACGGGAAAATCCTGTAAGTATCCTTTGGACCCTCTCCAATACAATCTCTGAGGCCTCCGTCCGTCGGAGTTGAACATGGACATTGTATCCAAGCTGTTGCCAACGTAGCAAGCTCCCCCTCCCCACGCATCTGATGAACCCAAAGGGATGGCAGAGACCGATACAGTTTGGTACCAGCAGCGTCGCACGCGTTGCCAGTCAGCTTTGAACTAACGTGGGACTGCCTTAGGGACTCCAGCTCCGGAATTTTTCCTCAGGGTTTGCTCCCGAATCCTTCCCATGAGTGGGTCTAGCCTCAAGGCAGCGGAGGTTTGAGATCAGAGTTTTCCTTCTCCTGGATGAGCTGCCAACCACGGCTGATGAGCCCCAGCTGTCTGAAGCGACTGGTTTTAAGCCGCCTTTGACCCTTCTCCTGTCAGTAGAGATGGTTCAGCCGGGTTTAGTAGCTAAGCCACATGTGAAGGCCAGGAGCTGGGCCTGGTTGTCAGAGGCTATTTGAGGCTATACAATCATGCCCTTTCTATAATGCAGTGAACCAAATTCTAGATAGTACTAAATCTGTGTCAAACAAGTGTTATATACAGTAGTAGAATAGGTTCCCCACTCTGATATTCCACATGCTGGCTAATAATGCCTTCCTTATGACTTTTTAATCTTCTCATTTGAGGGATCTATGGATGTGAAGTCCAACGACCTCAATCACACCTCTCCAGTTTAGTACTTTGCAGCAGAGTGCTAATTAGTTGTCGTCCTCTTGGCTCTAGAGGCAAGTGCACGTAAGTATCGTACATACCCTAGCTCCCTGAACATTAAAAACAACACATGGTTATGGTTACATGCTCAGACTGCCTGCTGCTGAAGTGGGAACCTGGCCTGCTGGCCTGGGCACCGGACCTCACCAGCTGTTGCGTACCGTTGTGCCAGGAACCTGGCATAAGCAAAGAGGGACGGAGACAGCAATTTCCATCGCAGGGAACATAGAACCTAGAAACCTACAGCGCAATACAGGCCGTTCGGCCCACAATGTTGTGCTGACCATGTCACATCCAAGGTGGCCTTTTAATTTCAGACATAGGTATTATTCATGATTAAAACAGATATATACAAAAGAAGAAGCAGGGCAAAACAAAAAGCCTTCTATATTCTGAAGGGAAAAAGAAGCACAAACATAGCACCCTTGCCACTCATGAGGCTCTTTGATTGTCTGAGGGGCTTCCCCTACACAACTCTGTGTGGTAGCAGAAGGAGTCTAGTCTGCGGTCCGTCCCTGCACAGGCTTAGCGTTGGCTGCATTGAGTGCCAGTGCGCCTCAGCAGATGCTCCTGCAGCCTGGTGGACTGAGCCAGTCTGCGGTTTCCCCACTACGTCCAAGAGGAGATAAGGGAGATGGTAGGACCTGGGCGTGAAGCAGCTGCTGCTGGCATGCACCCCGGGCCCCACGCCACAGTGCCGAGTGGGCACACAGTTCCCCATGGTCCACCCAACATAGGATCTCACAAAAAACCCTCTCCACCCTGAGCCATGGGTGATTCACGGCTGAGGGAATACCAGAAGAGTCTGGGCAGGAAAAGGTTTCATGTCAGGTTCTCTACACAATGGTGAAGTCATCTCCCTACACATAATACTAAAATTAACACAGTCTATTCCTGCTCTCTTTCTTGTAGACACTGCGAGCTAAGCAAGATGCCAGTGCATTGTATATGCCCTTCCCAAAAACAATGCTTCACACGACTTTTGTTTAAATTTAATTTGCCACTTTCCTGGTCAACAGCTTATTAACATCGTCCCGCAGCCTGAAGTTTCCCTCCTCACTATTATCCACACAGCCAGCTTTTCCGTCATCTACAATTTTTCTCCCAGTGATACAGCCTGAATTTAGATCTAAAAACACGAACATATTCTGCATATTACAGATAGCGAAGGACCTGTGGAAACCCATTCATCACAGCCTATCAGTCACTCAAATATTACCAGTGTAGGCTGGAACTGAGCCAGCTTTGGATCTGACTCGCCAGCTCTCCTTTAGATCCCTCAGGCTTCTATGTTTTTTGACCATCCAGCCTTCTGAGACCTTGTCAAAGCTTCCCCCCTGAAACTGAAGAGAATAAATAGCTGGCAAACACATTGTTTCTGCAGCTGTTTTCCATTGACGCCAGCAAGCAAGCATTTTCATCTAGAATGGAAACCAAACACATTTTCAGGTATTTCCTTCATTCCCCCTTCTTCTCTTCTTCGTCCTTTATTGAACACGCTGTTACAGTTGAGACTGCTCGCAAAGCCATCACCTCCTCCATCACACCGACAACATGAACAACGTAGCAGATCAGTTTCTGCATTAGCGGAGAACCTGCGATCTCATGCACAAGTCTGAAGCACGATGACTGGACATTTAAATTCAAATTAAAATGCTAGCACTAGCAACATTGACCATGAACGTATGGAATTGCCATTAAAATTTTATGAACACTCTTCAAAAAAGGAAATCATTGTGACTCACAGTTTCCTCCCCCTTTTTACCACAGTGATCTGTGGTGGATTTGAAGTATGGTAGCACAGATGGAAGAACTTGCATTTATTCAGCGCCTTTCCCATCCCCAGGATGCTTCAAAGTTCATCGGAGCCAGATAAAACAAAATTATCTAGTTCCAGTTAGTGTTAACTTCGCTTGCCGCTCTTCAGATTCTGCCTGACTTGCTGGGTACTTCCAATATTCTCTTTAATTTCAGTTTTCCAGCCACTGCTATGATATGTGCTTCATTGTTCCAGCACTCTCCTCTCTTTCTCTTCAGTCCTAACTCATCTTCTATTTATATCTTCTCAGGAACGCTTGCCTACACCATTTCCTTTCAGCGGGCTCGGACACAAACTGTGTCATTCAGTCTCTCATTTTCAGCGAGGTGTAGACAGCTGCTTTGCTCCTTCCTTCTTGTTCCTCCGGTTCAGTGAAAAACATGCTGAATTTGTAACCTTACCCAGGTCTGAGGAGAAGTAATTTAGCTGAAACCTTAACTTCGTTTCTCACTCCATAGCTGCCACCCTACTTCCAGTGCAATTTTAGCATCACCTGTTTTAATTTTTGGACCATAAAATAAAATTGGAATAAATTTAAAGGACAAATCTAAAAGCTCTATGCCTGAAAGGATGTACCGTTCAAAGGAGAATAGGTGAATCAAGGTTCAAGTTTCAGATACATTTATTATTATAGTGTTATGCAGTATGCAACCCTGAGATTTGTCTCCTACAGACAGCCATGAAACAAAGAAAGCCATGGAAGACTTCAAAGAAAAGCATTAACCCTCAAAATAACAATGAACAAAGAAAAAAACAAATCATGCAAATGGCAACAAGAACATTAACCGCGCCCCCCCCACCCACCATTTGCAAAAATTGAAAAATAAATAAATTGTGCAAGCATTTGTGTCAAGAGCACAAATAGAAAGATTAGCTTTATTTGTCACATGTATATTGAAACATATAGCGAAATGCTTTGTTTTGCATCAAATCAGATCACTGAAGAATGTGCTGGGCAGGCCGCAGGTGTCAGCACACTTTCAACTACAAGACATGCCCACAATCCACTAACCCTAACCATATGAGTTGGGAATGTGGGAGGAAACCCATACGGTCATGGGTAGAGTGTACGAACTCCTTACAGTCTGCAGTAGGAATTGAACCCCAATTTTACAACTTGTGCTGTAACACTAACCACTGCATTACCATGGCACCCACAGGAAATAAATGTTATCTGATAGCCAATACAGACAACAATGATTGGGCCCAAAATATTGAAGGGTACGTGATATTTAAGAAGAACAGAAGGCAGGGAGAAGATAGAGGAGTGATTCTGTCAGTTAATGATAGTCATAGCAAAATAGAAAAGAATGACCCAAGTTCAGGAAACCCAGATAAAGAAGCTGTTTGGGTGGAGATAAGAAATAATAAGGGCAAGATGGCACTTGGAGTATGTACAGCCCCCTACCAGTAACTACACCGTAGGACAGAGTACGAATGGAGAGCGATTAGAGCTTGTCACAAAGGCAAGGTGATAACCATGAGGATCTTAAGTGACAAAAGAGTGGAAAAAAGGGATGGACAGAGGTATCCTAAATGAGACATTCACTCTTCTCCTCTTATCCTTCAGGCAGAAGATAAAAAAGCCTGAAGGCACATACCACTGGGCCGAAGGACAGCTTCTACTCCACTGCTTTAAGATGATTAAATAGTTCCCCAGTATATTAAACTGGACTCTTGACCTCACAATCTACCTTGCTGTGATCTTGCACCTTATTGTTTACCTGCATGCACTTTCTCTGCAACCGTTACACTTTATTCTTCATTGTTACCTTATTCTACCTCAATGCACTTACTCTTTTCCATAGATGCTGCCTGGCCTGCTGACTTCCTCCAGCATTTTGTTTGTGCTGCATTGTTTAAAGATCTGATTTGTATGAACAGAAGCAAGATAAACTTTTCACTGTATTTTGGTACAGGAGACAATAATATACTATTTCCCATTCCAGTTCCATTGAGACGCTTCCGAGCTATCTCTTTAGAGGTGGAGGATACCTCCAAACCATGTGTTTGAAAACCTTTGAACGTGGATGTGGAAAGAATGTTTCCTAGGTGGGGGAGTCCAAGACTAGAGGACACAGCCTCAGAATAGAGAGACGTCCATTTATATTGGAGCTGAGGAGGAAATTCTTTAGCCAGAGAGTGGTGAATCTGTGGAATTCGTTGCCCAGGCAGCTGTGGAGGTTGAGTCATCGGGTATATTTAAAGCAGAGGTTGATAGATTGATTAGTCATGACATGAAGGTTACAGGGAGGGAAATGGATAATGAAATGTGGAGCAGACTCAATGGGCCAAATGGCCTAATTCTGATCCTATATCTTAGGCTCTATCAATGTACCTGTCCAGGTATTTTTTAAACGTTAATGAACCTGCCTCAACCACTTTCTCTAGCAGTTTATTCCATATATAAGCCACATTCCGGCTGAAATTGTTGTCCCTCAGGCTCCACTAATCTTGGTTCCCCAACCTGGTAAAAGCACAGTGTACATCCACCTTATCTATGCTACTCATGATTTTATACCCCTCTATAAGATCACCCCTCATTCTCCTGCACTCTAATGAATAAGATATTCTGAGCTTTTTCATGGGAAGCAGTTGGGAGGTGGATAGAAGAGCGGATTCAACAAAATGTTCAAAGCTCCCTTGAGAGGTGTAATATCTCACAGATCTGTGGAAATCCAAGGCGCGTGACAGCTGAAGGTGGAGAAGGATTCAGAATCTTTGGCTGCTGTATATCGGAGGCCAGGTAACGCAGTATGGATGGCAACTCCTTCCAACTACGCATTCACTCTCTCATCAAACATTTCCTTCCCTACATTCTGCAGAGTGTCCAGCACTGTACTCATTAGTCTCCTCAGAACCTTACAGGAGTGAGTCACTGTGCAAACTGGAACTGCCCAAGCAGAACTAAGATATCCAAGGAAATAAGATTAACATTTTTACATTGATATTTTAGGAAGCAGATCATGGTCCAAAAATAATTTCCTACTATGACTTTCTAACCTCTCTGTCATCTCCAACTCAACCCTAAGATTTACTGAGCAAAGAAGATTTATGTTGGAATGATTGTACCTCAGAATGTGAATTATTAGAGTTACAAGATTTTCCCAAGCAAAACATCTGTGTAAGTGCAGGATTCCCAAGAGAATTTGATTCACAGAACATTGAACTTTGCTTCAAGAGGGTCTCAAGCTGCTGACTAAACACTTTGGATTGCAAAGGCTTTGCATGCAGTCCAAATGTTAACACTGAGGATGTGCGAGTTTGCAATTCCTATTTTGGTGGTCAAGGTAGAGATCCAAGACTGCAATTATGAAAATGAGGTCGCAGTGTTAATAGCAGCCTTCAGAAAGATTAATGCCAATGCCAGCATCTGGTCACTAAATTGGTTTCTCAACAATGAACACTTTCCACATGGGTATACCTGAATTTACTAGTATGCAGATTCATTCTTCCTTAAATGTGGAAAGCTTGTGAACTGGTTTGGGAATTCTGTGCACAGCATTCATTCTTTATATGCTGGTTCTGTGAAGTTGATCTGCTGCTCAATATTCCAATGCGACACTGTATCAGTCAATGGCAGATGCCATATCTCTGGCCCTACATTCCTCCTTAGACCACCTGGAGAATAAAGACACAGATGTAAGGCTCCTTTTCATTGACTACAGCCCTGCCTTTAATACCATCATTCCAAATAAACTGATTCCTAAGCTCCGGAACCTGGGTCTTAACACGCAGATCTGCAGCTGGATCTTCAACTTCCTCACAGACAGGACCCAGGCTATAAAAATAGGGGACAAGCTGTCCTCTACAATCACTCTGAGCACTGGTGCCCCACGAGGCTGTGTACTCTGCCCCCTGCTGTACTCACTGTCCACCCATAATTGTGTAGCCATGTTTCCATCGAACTCAATATAAGTTTGCTGATGACACCACAATTGTGGGCTGTATCTCGGGTAATGATGAGTTTGAGTACAGAGAGGAAATTAAGAACCTGGTGGCATGGTGTGAAGACAATAACCTATATCCCTCAACGTCAGCAAGATGAAGGAATTGGTTGTTGATTTCAGAAGGAGTAGCGGACCGCACAACCCCATTTACATCGGTGGTGCGCAAGTGGAACAGGTTTAAGTTCCTCGGGGTCAATATTACAAATGACCTGACTTGGTCCAACCAAGCAGAGTCCACTGCCAAGAAGGCCCACCAGCGCCTTTACTTCTTGAGAAAGCTAAAGAAAAACCTGTCCCCTAAAATCCTCACTAATTTTTATAGATGCACCGTAGAAAGCATTCTTCTAGGGTACATCACAACCTGGTATGGAAATTGTCCTGTGCAAGACCGGAGGAAGCTGCAGAAGATCGTGAACACAGCCCAGCACATCACACAAACCAATCTTCCGTCCTTGGACTCACGTTACACCGCACGCTGTCGGAGCAGTGCTGCCAGGATAATCAAGGACACGATCCACCCAGCCAACACACTTTTCGTCCCGCTTCCCTCTAGGAGAAGGCTCAGGAGCTTGAAGACTCGTACAGCCAGATTTAGGAACAGCTTCTTTCCAACTGTGATAAGACTGCTGAACGGATCCTGACCTGGATCTGGGCCGTACCCTCCAAATATCCGGACCTGCCTCGCAGTTTTTTGCACTACCTTACTTTCCCTTTTTTATTTTCTATTTATGATTTATAATTTAAATTTTTAATATTTACTATCGATTTGTACTCCAGGGAGCGTGAGGTGCAGAATCAAATATCGCTGTGGTGATTGTACGCTCTAGTAGCAATTGTTTGGTGACAATAAAGTATGAAGTATAAAGTATCAATATTTTTGATAACGTTCCTAAAGCATCAAAGGTACTGCAGAAACCTTGTTAAATAGCCACCAGTCTGAAAAAGCACGATTTCCATGAATATGTAGACTGGAATTTACAGGAGATTTAACAATCCCTTGACACTCTTTGAAGAGGAGGAGGAGAGTTCTCCCTCATATCTTGGCCATTACTTATCTTTCAATCAGTATAAGAGAAACTGAATATCTGATGATTTTCCACTGCTGTTTGTTTTCTGGTAAGCTGGTGGCGGACTCAGATGCAGCGGCCTCTATGGGGCCAGCCAAAGGTGTTATTGTCTTTTTTAAACATCTTTTTTACGATTGCAAGACGCTACTGGACATTAAGAACATTAAGTACTGCAGGTCTAGCCCATCAGCGAGGTGCTCGTTAGCGGAGGAGCTGGACTTGGTGCAGACCATGTTGCAGCCTGCTACAGAAAGACGTCAGAGTTGGTGCACAAAGGTGGTGCGCAGTCTAACAGCAAGTGATTGTCTTGGACATTTTTCTTGCGATCGCAAGACCCTGCTGGACCTTGATAATGTGGAATGCAAGTAGGTTCACTGGTTTATTGGTGAGACTGATGGAGGGGCAGTGGCGTGGCCTTAGTTGTAGAACAGACTAGATTGCCACAACAGACAGGATCTCCTGGTAGCCACTTCAACTCTGCTTCCCATTCCCATTCAGATATGTCCATACTTGGCCTCCTCTACTGCCATGATGAGGCTAGGCTCAGGTTGGAGGAGCAACACCTCATATACCGTCTAGGTAGTCTCCAGCCCCTTGGTATGAACATAGAGTTCTGCAACTTCTGGTAATTCCCTCCCCCTCCCTTCCTCTATCCCTATTTCACTCTACCCCTCCCCCAGCTCCCTCATGGTTCCGCCTCCTTCTTCTACCACCCATTGTTTTCAGGGCTATGACGTCAATGCTTCCCCTCCCCCACCCCTTTGTCTTTCAAATTACTGGTCTTTCAACTGAAACTACAAGCATCCTTCAAATCCTTCCCCCTCTTTCATTCTTCAATCCTGACGAAGGGTTCAGGCCCGAAACGTCGACTCATCGTTTCTAACTGATGCTGCCCGACCTGCTGAGTTCATCCAGCGTACTGAAAGTGTTCCTTCATGCCACAGTGTCTCCTATTGCAACTGCCCAGAAGAGGTGACCCCGACATCTATACTGGATTAGGGCTGGCTCCTCCCATTGGTGCTGCCCTCTGGTGTTCACTTGATGGAAGACAAGCTGGATTGCATTTGTCTGCGGAGTGCTGTAGGTTTGTTCTTGCCAACTACGCCTATGGACTCAAGGGCTTGAGCTATATTATATAATTGCTTGCGTAACTGTACGTTTACTGCTATCTTGTGTGCGCCATACATGCCTTGTGCAGTGCACGGCTGTTGATACTATGGTTAGTACCTTGGCCTCGGAGAAATGCCGTTTCATTTGGCTGTGTTCATGTATGTTGAATGACAATGTGGAACTTCTTTTGCAGAAGTGCAAGCCTGCTTTTCAGAGCTGCTTTTTATTTAACATTTCTAGTTTCTGCCCCTCCACTCCCAAATGTCCAACTTCTCAAAAACCGTTCACCATTTCGATATTCTTCATACCCAAGGATATGCAGACATCGGAGTGGTCATCTTACCAAGTAAGTGTGTCGCTAGCAATGACTAGACCTCAGGCCTTGGATCCTCCAGCTTTTCACCGATGTCCTCAGGACAGACTATGGCCATCGAAAGGCATTTTAAACTCATTTTTCAAAATGGGATTGAAAATCAGTAACAGAGATAATGAAAATATAAAACTCACCAGAACAAATTAAAAGATATAGCACTAAGGGGCTACCAAGTGGATGCGAAATAAAACTCTTAATTTTAACAAGCCCTAAATTTGATTGATCAGAGCTTTACAGTTATTTTAGTGTTTCTCTATATAATCACTCATAGGTCATGCTCTTGCTGCTGCCATCAAGCAGAAAGTTCAGGAATGTTATTACCCCTCAACCACCAGACTCTTGAACCAAAGGGGATAACTTCACTCTACTTCACTTGCCCCATCACTAAACTGTTCCCACAACCTATGGTCTCACTTTCAAGTACCCTTTATCTCATGTTCTCAATATATTTTGCTTATTTATTTATTATTATGATCTCTTTTTTTTTGTATTTGCACAATTTGTTGGCTTTTGTACGCTGGTTAAATGCCCATGTTATGGTTATTATTCTATTATAGATTTATTGAGTATCCCTGCAAGGACAGGAATTTCAGAGTTGAACTTTGAACCTTGAATATTCCTGCAAGTGGAATCCTCTTTGAAATAAAATAGTAGAGAAAGATAAATAATCATCTGCACTTAACCCTTTAATCATGGTCGGTAGTTCTGTTTGGTACATTAGTGCTTCATTGATGGATAGAGTGCTGAGTTCTACAGTGGTCAGGTATTTGCTATTGATCTCCAGGTCAGACCTGTGTGCTGCAGTGAGTGGGCATCGAAGTCAGAGACCAACCGACCTGCACAGGAAATATAAATGTCTGGGAGAAGAACACAAGCTTCATTCCCACGTCACCAGGATCAGTTGATAAAGTTAGTTTACTGGGAGGATAAGATCAAAGGGCTTCAAAAGGCCCTTGGTGTACAAAATATCATGTTTATTTTTCTACTTCTAAAGGTCACAACGGGTGTTTCTGTACAGTTCACAGACCTCGGTAGCAAATAACTCTCATGGTCTGTTGGATGGGGTGATTTTTTGATTCTGAACTTCCAAAATGTAACCATATCATCTTTTTGTTACACACGGTTCAAGAGGCTCAGCAGCCACTCTGCATTTCACACAGCTACTGTATCCAGTTGTATGCACACTGAAGACCGGGTAACACTTGTCCAGACTCTGGGAGCATTAGCGAATTATTAGAACCCAAAGCAATTCATTCCACATTTTCCGTCTTCTGCAGAGAGATATTGTTGCAGCAAAGCCTTCTTCAGCACATTGAAACAACTTTAGCATAATAGCAATAACCATCTCTAACAAGAGAAAACGTGATCATGGATCCTTTAAATTCAGTGCCATTACTCCCACACAATCTCCCACTATTGAGAAGGACAAGAACAAGGGAATTTCAATACACCATAGAAAGCATCGTATCAGACACATCACAACTTGGATCGGCAACTCCTCTGCCCAAGACTGCAAGAAACTACAGAGTTGTAGTCACAGCTCAGCACATGACTGGAACCAGCCCCCACTCCATAGATTCTGTGCACATTTCTCAATACCTCAGTAAAGCTGCCAGTGTAATCAAAGACCCAGCCACCCGGACATTCTTTCTTCTGCCCCCTCCCACCAGGCAGAAGATACAAAAACCTGAAAGCACATAACACCAGCTGTTATCAGACTATTTGACTGGTCCCCTGGTAGGATACGCTTTTGACCTTACAATCTACATTGTTTTGACCTTGGGCTTCAATGTCTACCTTCATTGCATTGCACTTTCTCTTTAATTGCAGCACTTAGTTCTGTACTCTGTTAGTGCTTTATCTTGTACCTCCTCAATGCACTCTTGTAATGAAATGACCAGTATGGATGACATGCAAAACAAAGTTTTTCACTGTTCCCTGGTCATCTAACAATAATAAATCAATTTTCCAACACTGCTATTTTCATCTCTCTAATGTATCACGTTGAATCCTGATTTGCAAGTATATTGCCATTCATTTGGTTAAATAACAGGACTCCCTGCTGAGCAACACTGGGATTATCTTCACCACATTGAATGCAATGGTTCAAGAAGGCAACTGGACAATGAATGGCAGACCAGCAAACACTCCTCAAGAAGGTGAATGTTATGGTCTGGTAATGTCGTATTTAAAATTATTTTGTTTTCCCTAGCTAAAAATAAATTGCACAATTTCCACATTTAGCTTCTAATTTCATTGGAGTATTTCCTCCTTTGCTGAATTTACAATGATCCCACTCATCTCTGGTAAATAAATCGCGATGAGGATGTCAGAGTACAGGATCTAATAACATTCATGTGAAGCACTGTACAAATATAGAGCTGCCACATGTTAAGGAATGTTAAATGCTCCTCTTGCCTCGTATTAGCAAGTTATAGGAAAACTTGTAAAGCATTAGTAAAAAGTCAGAATAGTGTACTCAAAACAAATACATTTCATTTCCATCATTGAAGTAGCAGCATTCTGCCAACGTCCATACACAAACTCTGCAGCAATAATGGCTACAGTGTGGTAATTTCAAAATTGAAAGTAAATTTATTATCAAAGTACATATATATATCACCATATACTACCCTGAGCTTCATTTTCTTGTGAGTATTCACAGTAAATACAAAGAATCACAATGAAATTAAGGATAAACCACATGCAAAGACGGGCAAACAACTAATGTGCAAAAGAAGACAAATTGTGCAAATGCATACAAAAAACAAAGAATAATAAATAACATTGACAACATGAATCGGAGAGCTGCTTTTTAAGCTAAGTATTTAAGGATCTTTTCCTTCATGTGCGACACATAAATAGGGAGAATCTATGCTTCATTTCACAACCCTTTCATGGGATAAGAAGCTTCCGTTACATGTGGGCAGACAGAGTAAAGCGTGAGCCAGTTTGGTGGATGTGTTCAAAATCATCAGGTGTGCAGATAGGGAAGATATGGTGGAAGAGTCAAGAAACAGTGAACACAGATTTAAAGCCACACACACAAAATGCTGGAAGATCTCAGCAGGCCAGGTAGCATTCATGGAAATTAGTAAACAGTCAATGTTTTGGGCCGAGATCCTTCTTCAGGACTGAAGGAGAGTATTGGCATGAATCATTGACTGTTTGCTTTTTTATCTAAATGCTGCCTGGCCTGCTGAGTTCCTCCAGTATTTTGTGTGTGTTTCTTCTGTTACATACCTCGTGGGTATCTTGTGACTGTCTCATGACCATGACGTAATTAAGTATCTTGTGAGCCTGATGTAATGGTCTTGTGATGGTGGGGTGATGTAATTTTCCCGCCAGTGTGAGGTCACGTGATGACATGTTCTCAACAGATATATAACAGGATACCCCTGTTGTTACCCAGTTTCAGTTTGGTTCGTCAGTTAATTCGACAGTTACTCAGTTATGCTGCATATTCGTCTCATGACGCAGTTTTGTTTTTAAAGTGGAGTTTTACTTTCTGTTGTAAGTCTAGTAGTGGAGAGTGAAGCCCTTACTAAAGTACGGGAACCTGAAGGATCAAGTAAAGTTGGTGTCATTCGGCGGTTTAATACAGGATCGACCTTACAGAATTTTCTTTCAGAAGTAGTGACTTGCATCTGAGATAACTCCTGCAACATCAGGGAAGTTTGTGCAGTGTTCACTCGCCAGGAAAAGGACAGTTCCTTTAAGCCATTTTATTTCCTTCATCGTGAATCCTTTGGACAGAATCAGCAGTAATGTCACGTCTTCAAAGAAATCCGCTTCCAAAGAAGTCTCTCCTTATTGACTGTGTAAATCACTTGGACTTTTGAATTTACCATTTTAAGACTATGTTTGAATTTATCACTTTAAGAACTGTTTTCGAATTTACCCTTTTAAGAACTGTTCCATAGTTGCCGTACAGCAGTTAACTTCCGGTTAAGTTAGTCGGTTGAATACTTTTCGCTATTGTTGAGCAATAGACAATAGACAATAGACAATAGGTGCAGGAGTAGGCCATTCGGCCCTTCGAGCCAGCACCGCCATTCGCTGTGATCATGGCTGATCATCCACAATCAGTATCCAGTTCCTGCCTTATCCCCATAACCTTTGATTCAGCTATCTTTAAGAGCTCTATCCATCTCTTTCTTGAAAGCATCCAGAGACTTGGCCTCCACTGCCTTCTGGGGCAGAGCATTCCATATATCCACCACTCTCTGGGTGAAAAAGTTTTTCCTCAACTCCGTTCTAAATGGCCTACTCCTTATTCAGAGTTTAATAAATGTTTATGTTGGTTTATAAAACATGACTCAATTACATATTCATTGTTGCTGGTCACGTGACACTTCGGACAAAATCAGCATCTGCAGATTTTGCATGTTTGAGACAAAAATTTTAAAAAGTTTTTTAAACAACAGTGAATGACATAAGGGAAAACATTTCTTTATTATTCAGAGATGTTCCATGGTAACAATCCCAATAGGCCCAATGAGCTCACACCACCCAATTACAACCATGTGACCAACTCACCCGTGCATGTCTGGAAGGTGGGAGGCAACCCGAGCACCGGGAGGAGACGCACGCCATCGCGGAGAGAACATAAAACTCCTGACAGCAGCGCAGCGGGAATTGAACCGAGATTGCTGGCGCTGTAAAGCCTTACACTAATTGCTACACTACCATCATGCAATAAATGCCCTCAAGCTGAAATCCCTTCTGCCCAGTAGGATGTTGAAAACAAAATTATCTATGACTTGCTGAAGAGAATTAGATGGATATTTGAGAAAGAGAACAGTTACAGAATTCTAGGGAAAGGACTGAAGTGGACTGAGCATGAAATTGCCAGAGAGCTGCTTCTATACTGAAACCGTACCATCATTCTTTCAAACTATATTAGATACACAAGAGTGCATTGAAATAGTTGCAGCTCTTGGTTATAATAGGAGTTCCTCAAGGTGGGATAATTCACTGATTCAGATTACAAATAGTTTATAGTTAATAATAATAATAGTTTCATGTAAAAGATTACAAATTACAAATGTTATGATCAGGCTCTCAAAGGCTACTCTTTATCCTTCTAGTAAGCGGAAGGCGGTGATATTTTCACCATTAATAAGCCATTTTTCATCAGTTACTTATGGATTCCTTCTTCATCATGGCGATGTTGTTTATGGGATTGTTTTGCAGCTCTTGCTCAATCTCGTGCAAGTGACAATCTTCCTAAGTGACCCAAGATAATAACAACTAATGACTGGAAGAGAATGCAGCCTTTCATTCCTCAACCAACATCCATAAATATTTACCAACTCGGATCTCTGGAGACCAATTGAGAGAAGAGAGGCTGGATAGTTTTCTTTATCTAATCTTTGAGTACAAAATAAATTTGGTGCCATGCTGACAGAAGACAGGGGATCAAAGCACCATGTTCTGGATCTCTGTAGCTTGATTTAATAACAAACAGCATATTCTCCAATTTCAAAGAACCTTTGCCATCGCTCAGTGGATCACCTGCCTAAAATTTTAAAAAAAACTTGGGAGTTCAAGAGCTTTTCAGGGAATTTAACATTCAGCCAAGCTGTCAGTTCCCTGCAGGACTGTGAGAGGATTTCATGGGTAGAGGTGATGACTTTCAAATGAAATGCTAGATAAGAGTTCACCAAGCACTACATGAAAGACCTCATGGATCACAGAAAATAAGTACTGTACATACATCAATAATATCCTGGTTGACAGCATGAAAAGTGCTATATAAGCATAGATGTTTTTTTGAGCTGAAATTTATTTTAGGTCTGTGTGTTGATAATTTACTCCCCACATACCTAAAAAATTAAACAGCTCAGTTTAAATAACTTTTCAATGAGTTAAACCTTCAGTATAGAATGGATGGGAGATATAGATTGGGATGAATTTGGGGTTCCATCAGAAAGCTCTTGCCTCGATTAGATGCAACATACAAAGGAGCTGGAGGAACGGAATGGTTTAGGCAGCATCGATGACGGAAAAGGTACAGTTGACATACAGTATTTAGTCAACACCCTTCATCAGGTCTTGAAAGCTTCTTCCTTTCTGTCATCAGATTAACAAATGGTCCTTGAACCCATGAACATTATCTCATTATTTCTTTTATTGCACTATTTATTTTCTAATTTATAGCGATCTTATGACTTTGTACTGTACTTTTGCAACCAAAAAATCAAATTTTACATCATATAAGGCAGTGATAATAAACTGAATTGGAAAGAGGGAAGATAATAAAAACGTGGGGAGAAGGGGAAGGGCAAAGCTGACATGCGATAGGTGGATCCAGGTGAGGGGGAGGGTGATAGGCAGCTGAGGGAGGGGTGGAGTAAGAATGAAGTAAGAATCTGGGAGGTGATAGGTGGAAGTAACAAAGGGCTGATGAATATTGCATTTGATAGGAGAGGATTTTGTGCCACATGGCTTCTAGCCTTGTGTCTCTGTAATATACATAATCCCAGCATGGTGCTTGCTAAATGCGGTTTATGAGGTCTATTCAAATGTTAATGAGAAAATTTTTTTTTAAAATGCTGGTGAACGCAGCAGGCCAGGCAGCATCTATAGGAAAAGGTACAGTCGATGTTTCAGGCTGAGACCCTTCATCAGGACTAACTGAAAGAAGAGCTAGAAATTGATTTGAAAGTGGAAGGGGGAGGGGGAGATCTGAAATGGTAGGAGAAGACAGGAGGGGGAGGGATGGAGCCAAGAATTAGAAAGTTGATTGGCAAAAGGGATACAAGGCTAGAGAAGGGAGAGGATCATGGGATAGCAGGTCTGGGAGATCCTGCTTTCTCTGGTGGACAGAGCATAGGTATTCAGTGAAACAGTCTCACAGCCTGTGTCGGGTCTCGCCAATATATAGAAGGCCGCACCGGGAGCACTGGACGCAGTATATCACCCCAGCCGGCCTACGCTCTGTCCACCAGAGAAAGCAGGATCTCCCAGTGGCCACACATTTTAATTCCACGTCCCATTCTCATTCTGATATGTCTATCCACGGCCTCCTCTACTATCAAGATGAAGCCATGCTCAGGTTGGAGGAACAACACCTTATATTCCGTTCGGATAGCCTCCAACCTGATGGCATGAACATTGACTTCTCTAACTTCCATTAATGCCCCACCTCCCCCTTGTACCCTACCTGTTATTATTTATTTACTTATTTATTTATTCCCCCCCCCTTTTTTTCTCTCTCTCTTTTTTCTCCCTCTGTCCCTCTCACTATAACTCCTTGCCTGC
Source organism: Mobula hypostoma (assembly GCF_963921235.1). NCBI lineage: Eukaryota > Metazoa > Chordata > Chondrichthyes > Myliobatiformes > Myliobatidae > Mobula > Mobula hypostoma. Next base: position 31,441,481 of record NC_086120.1, on the reverse strand, counting down.
TGTCCATCCTCTGGACTCCCCTCCCCCTTTCTTTCTCCCTAGGCTTCCCATCCCATGATCCTTCAGCCTTGTGTCCCTTTTGCCAATCAACTTTCCAGCTCTTAGCTCCATCCCTCCCCTCCTGTCTTCTCCTACCATTTCAGATCTCCCCTTCCCCTCCCACTTTCAAATCTCTTCCTAGCTCTTCTTTCAGTTAGTCCTGACGAAGGGTCTCAGCCCGAAACGTCGACTGTACCTCTTCCTAGAGATGCTGCCTAACCTGCTGCGTTCACCAGCATTTTTTTTGTGTGTGTGTGTTGCTTGAATTTCCAGCATCTGCAGATTTCCTTGTGTTTGTGTCAGAAAAATTAAGATGGGCAATTAACATGTTAGCATTTCAAGTTCTTTATTTATTGCTTATTTATTTTTTTACTATAATTTTTTGATTTGTATTTGTACATTGGTTCTTTGTCCATCCTCCTGGCTGCCATCTTCCATTGATCCTTTTTTGTTTCTTGGATTTACTGTGCATGGCTACAAGAAAATGAATCTCAGGGTCGTATATGGTGATATATATGGACTTTGATAATAAATTAACTTTGAGCTTTGTTACCTCACTAAATATTAATAACGGACTTTCCCACTGTGTCAACTGTTGTGATTAAGGTAAGATGGGTGCCTAGTGAACCCCAAATTACAATAAAAGAACACCAAAGGGAAGATAAACTTTGATGTCTGCGTACAAAGTGGACTTTGCAAACTAATATGAAAACATGAATTAGCACTATAGCTAGTTTAGTGTTTCCAGGTACATAATGACGTCTTTAAGTTCCCACTTTGGTAGCTCATTTTGCAATAGCCTTTTGAAAAAGACTTCGTCACAGTAAGATTTTATGGACGGTCTCTGAACATTGTGATCTGAGTTACAATCTAAGTTGGCACTGATCCTCTGGCAAATGAATCTGAAAGTCCAATAAATCCTTTTTAAAATAAACAAGTGATATATCCTGTTTATTAATTTGTTTCTTTAGACACAGCTGTAATATGAAGACAGGATATTTTGTCCATTAGCAATGCTACAATAAGGAACAATCTTATTGCCCGTACTTTTCAAGGAAATGTGCTTTTCCCAAGTGAATCTGGATTTCCACTGAAAAGTACATCTGTAAAGGGTGAGACAAGAATATGACCTTTTAAAAGTTTTGAAACAGTAAATGTATTTTGGATTGAACAGAGGCATATTTAACGTGCAAACTTTCAGTTAAGTTTTCAGTAGAATAAAATGAGGAAGCCTTGAGGAATATTTAGAGCAATATTAGTCACATCCACCCCTCCCTAATTACTCAAATGCAGCCTGATCATCTTTTTCACAAAAAAATAAGAAATCTCAACCTTTTAATAGGCTGTGGCCCATCTGATTATTGGCTTCAAACCCACTTTCCTGTCCGATACTCATTGATCCCCTATCCGTTTGTTGTTTAAAAGTGTACCCGGTCAACATTAGATATTTCAGCCAGTCTCTAAGTCTTGCTTAGAATAAAAGAGCCAGAATTCTGCAGTGTAAACAACTCACAGACCCCATTATCAGGAGTAAAGTGGAGTTCCATTGTTGGAAATGATGGCATTCGCTTATGGTCACAGAGGTCAGTGCGTCATCTTTGTGTCAATTTTGCCCTGTCCAACAGAAAAATTTGCAGGAGCTTATTAAGCCACGAGAATCTGTATGTTCCTGTCAATGACTTCCCACTGAGACTTACTGAGTGTCCCTGCATGATTCTGTGATAATTCCATACCACTTATACGATGGAGACAAAAAGTTTTTTTTCTGATAAGGAGCAGCTTGACAGTGTACTCTGGGCAAACCATAACAAAAGCCATGAATCCTCCAGAATATCATAAATCGAAACAATTTTGTTCACCATTATCTTTCATGGTCGGAAATCTGCCATCCTTACCTTTCCTTGTTTCTCAACTAGTCCAGATTCTTTGAAGTGGTTGAACCCAAACTACACATTTATAGTTATCTTTTCTGATGCTAAGTATGGGGTTTAGTGCAATGCTTTTTAGTAGCAGTAGTGAAACTGGGGTTTGATTCCTGCTGCTGTCTGGAAATAGATTTACGTTCTCCCCATGACTCCCTGGGGTTTCTCCAGGTGCTCTGGTTTCTTCCCATATTCCAGAGACGTATGGTTGGGGTTTAGTGAATTGTGGGCATGCTATGTTGGAGCTGGGGGGGGGGTCATTGCTTTGCTGCTGATTGTGCATGAGTGTGGAGAGAAGGGGTTCTAGTGTTTTACTGTCACTCATTCTTCGAGGCACTCATCTGCTTTCATGGATGTCTGCAAGGAGAAAGAATTTCAGGTTGTATATTGTATACATTTTTCAGTTATTAAATGGAACTATTGAACTAATGAACATGTGGCAAACAAAGCTAATCTCCCCTTTAAACCCTGGAGGCATTAAGGAGGGGCATTGCCAGCAATCGCAACATCCTATGAACAAATAATATTGAAACCAACCTGATCTAACTCCCCCTTCCCTAACAAGCAATAAGTGAGGGTCTGAAGCAAAAATGTTTCTGTAATACTGGAAAAATGTGATTAAAAAGGAAATTGCAGGAAAATTCCACACAACATCAGTGGGAAGAAAGCAGAGATAACGTTTCACAAGAAGTCAAATGTGTTTACGGGTAATTTTAGGAACCAAGATAGGACCAAAGGCCAGCATTTGCTCCACCCCTTCCAGCCAGCAAATTCATCACCAGTCTTCCTAACACTTATTTGTACACACAACGGGTGAATCTGAATATTCATTCCATATTAAGTTAGATAATAAACTTTCTTAAATTTGCTTCACTCTATATAAAAACTAGTAACACAAGTGATTCCGCTGATGCTGGAAGTCTTGAGCAACGCGCACAAAATGTTGGAGGAACTCAGCAGAGGTCTCAACCAGAAACTTTGACTCTATATTCTCCTCCATAGATACTGCCTGACTTGCTAGATTCCTCAACATTTTGTGTGTGTTGCTATAAACAGTTCAGTACTGTGCCAAAGTCCAGAATCACTTGCACAGTTCAAAATTAGCTTCTTTATTTGACAACACGAAGTGCGCTGGCATAATCAGAACCCAAGCTCAGAGGAAGGACAGACTCAAATGTAGCGATGGCGATGAGAGTTTATTCATAATAATTCCGAAAGAACATCAGTGGTTCGGTCGATTGACACCATGAAAAAGTAACATTCTCAAAACTAGGAGCCCGCGATTAGTGCTAATCAGGTGTCCACTTAAGTAATACAAGCAACACAGAATCCTTGACCCCATCAAAATAAACTTAACAGAAATTACTAGGAAACTGCATTACAAACAGTGAATCACTCAAGAAAATACAAGGAACTCTAAATAATCAACAACTCTCATTAAACGACTATTAACCAATTCAGGGGCTCTGAAAACCTCAGAGCCCAATGCTCTCTGGCATCCCCCACAGGCCCAAGAAGCACATTACACTTTTTTTTGTTTGTGTTGAACATGTAAGATTCAAGATTGCTTAATGTTATTTCCAATACATAAGTATAGAGGAGAATGAAATAATTATTACAATAAATATAAATAAATAACAGAGCTTATATAGATAGATCGGTTTATATCCAAAAAGTAACTCTAGGCACAGGTGTGTCTGTACATAAGGTGACTCTAACAGGAAATGATAAAATAGTGGTGGTTGGGGGTATGGTAGGGTGGGTTAGTGGATGGAGGTGTTGATCATCTTGCTGCTTTGGGAAATTAACTTATTTTGAGTCTGGTGGTCTTGGTGAGGATGATGCATAGCCTCCTTCCTGATGGGAGTAGGACAATTAGTCCATGAGCAGGGTGGGCATGGTCCTTCATGATATAGGTGGTCTGGCACCTTTCTGTTATATGTCTTTGATGGTGGGTAGACTGGTGCTGGAGGTGTGTTGGACAGTTTTGACTAGCCATTGTAAAACCTCTGGTGGCCTCCACTGCCACAAACTCATGGAAGCTCCCATGCTCCCAGAGCCAGGCATTTTGAGTCCCTCCCTGCCAGCCATGCGCCTGCTCTATCTGATCACCTGGTCGGTCGGCGATGGTGAGCATGGGTGGCCGGACCTTGAGCCCGGACCTGAAGCTCCACCACTTCCCGAGTGGCTGCATCCCTCTCAGCCACCGGATCACTAGACACAAGTATGGGAAATCGGAGCTGGTTTTGCTCACCAGGCAGATGAGCCTCATCAGCCATGGTTGGCAGCTCCTGTTTTTTTTTAAATCTTTTTATTGATACATAATCTTCTGCAGCTTTAAAATGGTACAAGATTTCAGCAAAGGCAGCTCCTCTAAGAGAAGGAAATCTCTGATCTCAAACTGTCGCTGACTTGCATCTTCTTTGTCCTTCTCCAAAGGCACACATTTGGCACTCCTCACTAGATCAGATGGTTAACTTTTAACCTTGTCCACCTAAGGGCCAACACCAAAGTGCATGAGGCTGTGATCAGGGACATGCTGTTTGCCAGCACCTCCAGAGCTTGATGGATCAGTTCTCCCAGGCCTACACGGAATTTGGTCGGACTATCAGCCATGGGCGCCATGGTAGCGTAGCTCGGGCATCAGAGTTCAAAGTTCAAACTTACCATCCCTGTTAAGGAGTCTCTGTACATCCTCTCCGTGGAATGTGTGGGTCTTCTCCAGGTGCTCCAGTTTCTTATCACAGTTCAAAAGAGTACCGGTTGGTAGTTTAATGTGTCATGTAAATTGTCCTGTGATTAGGCTAGGGTTAATCGGGGTTGTCGGAAGTCGCTGGGGCAGCATGGCTCAAAGGGTCAGAAGGGCCTACTCCGCACTGTATTGTTAAATAAATAAACAAGACAACTGTCTTGGGACAAGACGTAGAGGCACCACCAGTCATTACCACTGACAACTATGAACGGGATTAGTTCATTAGTTCACATACCTGGGGTCCATCATCAGTGACAGCCTCTCCTTGGATGCAGCAATCAATAACACATTGGGAAGGCTGTAACATCTCTTGCCCGCCTCACCACGTGAATCTGGGAGAACTCCAAACTCTCAGTCAAAACAAAGATGGCAGTGTACAATGCTTGTGTCACCAGCACGCTGCTGTGCAGCAGCGAGACCTGGACAACGTACATGAAGCAGGAGAGGGGGCTCAACACCTTCCATTTAAGGTGCCTTCATCACATCCTGGAGAGACAGAGTACCCAAAGCTGATGTTCTCACTCATGCCAGCATCACTAATGTATAGGCTGTGCCGTATCTGCCACATGCAGAACGGCCTCCTCCCAAAAGACATCCTCTGCAGTGAGCAGGCGTCAGGCAGAAGACCCATCGGCTGCCTGCAGCTGTGGCACAAGGATCTCTGCGATCGGCACATGAAGGCACTGGACATCAACATTGAGTCTTAAGACCATAAGGCCATAAGACATAGGAGCAGAATTGGCCCATCAAATCTGCCCATCAAATTCAGCCCATCAAATCTGCTCCACCATTTCATCATGGCTCATCCCAGATCCCATTCAATCCCATATACCCGCCCTCTCACTATATCCCTTGATGACCCAACCAATCAGTAATCTATCAACTTCCCCTTTGAATATACCCATGGACTTGGACTCCATCATAGTCTGTGTCAGAGAATTCCACATATTCACCACTCTTTGGCCAAAAAAATTCATAGAAACAGAGAAACATAGAAAATAGGTGCAGGAGTAGGCCATTTGGCCCTTCGAGCCTGCACCGCCATTTATTATGATCATGGCTGATCATCCAACTCAGAACCCTGCACCAGCCTTCCCTCCATACCCCCTGATCCTCGTAGCCACAAGGGCCATATCTAACTCCCTCTTAAATATAGCCAATGTACTGGCCTCAACTGTTTGTCTTTACCAGTCTTTTCCTTTTTACATATCTATAAAAGCTTTTACAGTCAGTTTTTATGTTCCCTGCCAGTTTTCTTTCATAATCTTTTTTCCCCTTCCTAATTAAGCCCTTTGTCCTCCTCTGCTGAAATCTGAATTTCTCCCAGTCCTCAGGTGAGCCACTTTCTCTGGCTAATTTGTATGCTTCTTCTTTGGAATTGATACCATCCCTAATTTCTCTTGTCAACCACGGGTGCACTACCTTCCTTGATTTATTCTTTTGCCAAACTGGGATGAACAATTGTTGTAGTTCATCCATGCAATTTTTAAATGCTTGCCATTGCATATCCACCGTCAACCCTTTAAGTGTCATTTGCCAGTCTATCTTAGCTAATTCACGTCTCATACCTTCAAAGTTACCCCTCTTTAAGTTCAGAACCTTTGTTTCTGAATTAACTATGTCACTCTCCATCTTAATGAAGAATTCCACCATATTATGGTCACTCTTACCCAAGTGGCCTCTCACGACAAGATTGCTAATTAACCCTTCCTCACTGCTCAAAACCCAGTCTAGAATAGCCTGCTCTCTAGTTGGTTCCTCGACATGTTGGTTCAAAAAACCATCCCGCATACATTCCAGGAAATCCTCTTCCTCAGCATCTTTACCAATTTGGTTCACCCAATCTACATGTAGATTGAAGTCACCCATTATAACTGCTGTTCCTTTATTGCACACATTTCTAATTTCCTGTTTAATACCATCCCCGACCTCACTACTACTGTTAGGTGGCCTGTACACAACTCCCACCAGCGTTTTCTGCCCTTTAGTGTTATGCAGCTCTACCCATATCGATTCCACATCTTCCCGGCTTATGTCCTTCCTTTCTATTGCGTTTATCTCCTCTTTAACCAGCAAAGCCACCCCACCTCCTTTTCTTTCATGTCTATCCCTCCTGAATATTGAATATCCTTGAATGTTGAGCTCCCATCCTTGGTCACCCTGGAGCCATGTCTCTGTGATCCCAACTATATCATAATCATTAATAACAATCTGCACTTTCAATTGATTCACCTTGTTACGAATGCTCCTAGCATTGACACACAAAGCCTTCAGGCGCTCTTTTACAACTCTCTTAGCCCTTATACAATTATGTTGAAAAGTAGCCCTTTTTGATGCTTGCCCTGGATTTGTCGGCCTGCCACTTTTACTTTTTTCCTTACTACTTTTTGCTTCTACCCTCACTTTACACCCCTCTGTCTCTCTGCACTGGTTCCCATCCCCCTGTTGTGAACTAACCTCCTCTCGCCTAGCCTCTTTAATTTGATTCCCACCCCCCAACCATTCTAGTTTAAAGTCACCTCAGTAGCCCTCGCTAATCTCCCTGCCAGGATATTGGTCCCCCTAGGATTCAAGTGTAACCTATCCTTTTTGTACAGGTCACGCCTACGCCAAAAGAGGTCCCAATGATCCAAAAACTTGAATCCCTGCCCCCTGCTCCAATCCCCCAGCCATGCATTTATCCTCCACCTCATCACATTCCTACTCTCACTGTCGCGTGGCACAGGCAGTAATCCCGAGATTACTACCTTTGCGGTCCTTTTTCTCAACTCCCTTCCTAGCTCCCTATATTCTCCTTTCAGGACCTCTTCCCTTTTCCTACCTATGTCATTGGTACCTGTATGTACCACGACCTCTGGCTCCTCACCCTCCCACTTCAGGATATCTTGGACACGATCAGAAATATCCTGGACCCTGGCACCAGGGAGGCAAACTACCATCCGGGTCTCTGGACTGCGTCCACAGAATCGCCTATCTGACCCCCTATCACAACTGCCCTCCTCTTCCTTTCCCTACCCTTCTGAGCTACAGGGCCAGACTCTGTGCCGGAGGCACGGCCACTGTCGCTTCCCCCGGGTAAGCTGTCCCCCCCAACAGTACTCAAACAGGAGTACCTATTGTTAAGGGGCACAGCCACCGGGGTACTCTCTATTACCTGACTCTTCCCCTTCCCCCTCCTAACTGTGACCCACTTGTCTGCCTCCCGTGGCCCCGGTGTGGCCACCTGCCTATAACTCCTCTCTATCAACTCCTCACTCTCCCTAACCAGACGAAGGTCATCGAGCTGCAGCTCCAGTTCTGTAACACGGTCCCTTAGGAGCTGCATCTCGATGCACTTGGCGCAGATGTGGACGTCCGGGAGGCTTGGAGACTCCATGGCTTCCCACATCCGACACCGAGAACAACAAACTGCCCTCACACTCATACTGCCCCTCTCCTCAAATAACAACAGAAAATAAATGCCAAACCTTCCTCGCCTCGCCCGTTTCCGCCTAAGCCAGTTGAGCCGAAGCCCTTAAGCCTTCACTCTGCTCCCGGCTCACTCCGCTGCCCGCTCTATGAGGCTCTGTTCCTTTTAAATCTGCCACGCTGCACTGCCCGACGTCACACGCCTGCGCAGTCCCGCCTCTCTGAACGCCGATGGAGAAAAAAAACCGGAAAATTTCAAAAATGTCTTCCTCCGCACTCCTGCTCCGACTCTCAGACTTCCTTCTTCGAATTCCTCCTTACTTCTGTTCTAAAAGGTCACCCCTCAACATTGCATTTGCCTTCTTTACCACAGATTCAACCTGTGAACTAACCTTCTGGGAGTCTTGCACGAGGACACCTGAGTCTCTTTGCATCTCTGATGTTTGAATTTTTTCCCCATTTCGGTGATAGTCTGCACTGTTGTTTCAGAGAGGAACTTGCAGACAACCACACCAGATGGAGAAGCACCCTGAAACGCCATAAGCCAGGCAGGAAAAATTCCTGAAAGCGGCAGAAGACAAACAGGCCCATAGGCCCAATGCAGCTCCAGCAGAGTTGAGACCACTTATGTATGTGATCTTTGCAACTGAGACTGCCTCTCTCGCATTGGTCTTGTCAGCCACAGGTGGTGCTACACCAACAATGTAGACCAATATGGAGCTTTCCCGTCTGTCGCAATGCAGTTTCAGTAGCATGCTTTGATGTGGCATGTTAGAACGTGCACCTGCAGAATCTACTGCATATCTGCAGAAGGTCATGAGTTTTGATGTGAATGGTCCAGCTCTCTTCAACCTCCACTAAAATAGGAGTGTTGGTGGGCTTTCTTGGTTGTGTAGGATATGTTCTGGGACCATGAGAGGTTGTGTGTGATGTACATCCTGGACATCAAGTGGACTGACCAAGTCACCAACAATGAGGTCCTGGCCCGCGCCCAGATATCCAGCCTCTTCACCCTGCTCCAACAATGCCGTCTCTGCTGGCTGGGCCACGTACACCGCATGTCAAACGGGAGGATCCCGAAAGACCTGCTGTACAGGGAACTGGCCTCCGGCAAGAGAGCAGAAGGGTGGCCCCATCTTCGTTTCAAAGATGTCTGCAAGAGAGACATGAAGTCACTGAACATGAATGTCCAGAGGTGGGAGGACATTGCAAGCGATCGCTCTCGCTGGAGGCTGGAACTACTCAGAGGTCTAAGAAGAGGAGAAGGGAAGCTGATGCTTGCTGCTGAAGAAAAGTGCATTCGTCGGAAAAAGAGCACCAAGACAACACTGGAGGACAGTGCCTTCAAAGTGCAGTCGCTGCAGCTGAGACTGTCACTCCCATGTGGGCCTCTACAGCCATAACAGACACTGCTCTAACACAGACTAAAGCAAGACTTTCCAGGTGCAGATCCATGGTCTCGTGAGACTAACAGATGCCACCAGGACACTCTTAGAAGTTTAAAATTGTTCACAATGTAAAAAGGTGTGTGAGTGATGTGAGGTCTCCTGAAGTTGATAACCATCTCTCTTGCCTTGTTGGCATTAAGAAAGAGGTTATCTGCCTGGCACCAAGTCTTAAGCTCTTCCACCTCCTCTCTGTGGACCATCTCATCATTGGTGGTGAGCCCCACCACTGTTGTGTCGGTGATGAACTTGACAATGTGATTACTTGGGCGTTTGGCTGTGCAGTTGTATTTGAGCCCTAATTTACAGCAGTGGGCTCAGCACACAGCCCGTGCAGGCACCTGCTTTGAGGATGATAGGGAGGTAGGTGCAGTTGTGCCTCTATACCAGCTGTCGTCTGTTAGTTAGGAAGTCCAACACCCAGTGCTGCATTTAGACCTAGGAGTTGGAGTTTGTTCACCAATGTATGTTGGACAATAGTGTTGAATGCCAAACTGAAATACAGAAAGAGCATTTTGACATAAGTGACCTTGTTTTCTGTGCGTGTCAGGGCCCAATGCAAGGCAGATGTTGTAGAACAGTTCTGACCATAAGAATATTGGTAAGGGTCAGAGCCATCTCTATTTCCTGAGGAGACTGAGGTCCTTTAACATCTGCCGGACGATGCTGAGGATGTTCTACGAGTCTGTGGTGGCCAGTGCGATCATGTTTGCTGTTGTGTGCTGGGGCATCAGGTTGAGGGTAGCAGACACCAACAGAATCAACAAACTCATTCGTAAGGCCAGTGATGTTGTGGGGATGGAACTGGACTCTCTGACGGTGGTGTCTGAAAAGGGGATGCTGTCCAAGTTGCATGCCATCTTGGACAATGTCTCGCATCCACTACATAATGGACTGGTTGGGCACAGGAGTACATTCAGCCAGAGACTCATTCCACCGAGATGCAACACTGAGCGTCATAGGAAGTCGTACCTGCCTGGGACCATCAAACTTTACAACTCCTCCCTTGGAGGGTCAGACACCCTGCGCCAATAGGCTGGTCCTGGACTTATTTCCTGGCATAATTTACATATTACTATTAATTATTTATGGTTTTATTACTATTTAATTATTTATGGTGCAACTGTAACGAAAACCAATTTCCCCCAGGATCAATAAAGTATGACTATAACTATGACTATGACTATTAAGTGTCCAGTATGACGGAATAGAGTTTTGAGGCGTGCCATTATCAGCCGTTCAAAACACTTTACGATGATTGGCGTCAGTGCCACTGGGCAGTAATCGTTTAGTTCTGAAGGTGTAGAATTCTTTGGTACAGGGATGATGGTGACTGATTTGAAGCATGTGGGGACAGCAGTCGGGGGTAGGTGAAGCGTTGATCTGTCATCAGTAAGCTGCTGTTCACATTCTTCGAGTATTTGGCCTGGGATTTTATCTGGCCCGGCAGCCTTATGGGGGCTGACTCTTGGCAGAGTCCTTCTCACGTCTGCTGTCGTTACAGACAGTGGCCAATCACCTGGAAGGGGTAGCTTTCATGGCTGGCATTCTGTTGCATGTCTTGAAGCATGTTTAGAGTATCGGGGAGGGAGGTGTCACTGGTAAAGTCAATGCTGTTTTTCCTTGTGTAGTGAGTAATACAAATGCGGGGATCATTATCAGACAGGTGTTTCTAATTTTTTTTTTGTGTAGGCAGCCTTTGTCTTTGATGCCTAAAATCACGTTTCTCCTGACTGCTCTAAGAGCTGCTCTGTCTCCAGACATGAAGGCAAAATCCCAGGCTTTTAATAGGGAGTGCACCTCTGCGTTCAGCCAGGGCTTCTGGTTCGGCTGACAGATGACCATTCTTGAGGTACATGAGAACATAGGAAATAGGAGCAGGAGTAGGCCATCCGGCCCATTGAGCCTGCCCCGCTATTCAATAAGATCATGGCTGATCTGTCCGTAAACACAGCTCCATCTACCTGCCTTTTCCCCCATAACCCTTAATTCCCCTAATATGTAAAAATCATGTTAACCCTTTCATCTCTGGAATCAACCTGGTAATCCTCCTCTGCACTGCCTCCAAAGCCAGTATATCCTTCCTCAAGTATGGAGACCAGAACTGCACACAGTACTCCAGGTGCGGCCTCACCAGTACCCTGTATAGTTGCAGCATGACCTCCCTGCTCTTGAATCAATCCCTCTAGCAATGTCTACCAACGTTGTCTACACATGTAGCCAGTGACAGCTGAGGCATATTCCTCAAGGTCAGTGTCTTCCTCGTTTGTGGCGACCTCCTTCACGATTCACGATAACTGTTTCGCTTGTAAACTGAGAGGATCTTACTGTCGGAAACTGAGCTCACCCTCGATGAATTATGTGCCTGCCCAGTCAACAGAAAGCTCGCAATCAACTGAATACGAATCCGTGACAGGATATGTACCCAACTCTGCAAGAACTGCTCAGACTAAAATTATCCTAATTGCTGCTCTCTTCCATCAGTTGGTAACAGCACAATCCAATATGTTAAATAAATCATGCAAACCCCTAAAACCTCGTGATCCTTCACCCTCTTTGAATTTGCTGCGTGGGAAGAGATGCCATGGTGTCTCCCCACTCCTGATTACTTACCAGTGAATGTGTAGGAATGTGCCTGCCCAGCGAGGGTTAGGATGGGATGGATGTTTGTCTGGATTAAATTCCATCTGCCGTGGAGCTTCTTTGCTATCAACTATTCCACCAGTTTCATGTCTGACATTCGCAAACAAAGCGTTAGTATGTACTGTATAACAAACAACGGGCCCAGCACCAATCCCTGCAGGGTATCACTAGTCACCTGGGAAAGGTGCTTACTCTACAGGACATGATACGTAATTTCTCTGAAGCAAAGTGGGGAAAAACGTTCAGCCTATTATGGCCTAAGTTTCACAACATACATGGGTGACATAAAACCTGATTCCAATTTTCCACTGTTTTGAGAGCTTTGCCTAAAAATGCTGCTGTCCTGGTCCATGAGCCTCTCCTCATCAGGGGATTGGGTCAGTAGATTTAAATTCCTTAGCATTATCATATCAGAGGATCTGTCCTGGGACTAGCATGTAAGTACCAATCACAAAGAAGGCACTATAGATTTGTCATGTCCTCTAAACCTTTGTCAAACCTCTATAGATCCAGAGTAGAGCATGTACCTTCCTCCACCATTGATGCTGCCCTCACCCACATCTCCTCCATGTCCCAGACATCCTCATTTACCCCATCTTCCCACCACTTTAACAGTGATAGAGTTCTTCCAGTCCTCACCTACCACCCCATGAGCCTTCACATCCAACACATCACTCTCTGCACCTTCCACCATCTCCAAAGGAATCCTACCACTGAATACATCTTTACCTCACTCCCCCCCAGAAAACAGACAAATTCACAGGTTCATAAACAGTGAGTACCAAGTGATAATAATCATAACTAAAAGCAGAAATGGCTGACTATATTGGAAAAAAATAGATGCACTTGATTGCACAAGGGATAACTGCATATTTTATACTGAGCAAATTGAGCAGTGTTTTGAAGCAAATCTTATCCTTTGAACACTGGTTGAATGCCCAATTGGTGCAATCTTTCATTGATTCTATTATGGCTTATGGATTTATTGAGTATGCCCACAAGAGAATGAATCACAGATTAGTATAAAGTGACATATATGTACTCAGATAATAAATTTACTTTGAACTTTGAACAAATGAAATAGCCAATGAGAAGCGAGCGGCACCTGTACTCAGAAAATTCAAGCAGTGGCGGATACCCCAAGGCCAAAGGATGTGTCACAGTTGTGGTCCTTTTAGGATATGTCAGTGTCTATAATAGGTTCCTGTTAAAGCTGGCTACTGTAATCCATGCCTTGAATTAATTACTACAGATTGGGAAGAAATGGCAATGGCAAAGCAGTATAAGGTGGCTTTCCAGGAGATAAAGGAAATGGTGACGTCAGGCATGGTGCTCACACATTATGATCCATATTATTCAGTGAAGCTTGCTTGTGACACCTCACATTAGGGTACAGATGCAGTCATGTCACAGGTTATGAGTGATGGAAGTGAACACCCCACAGCCTTTGCTTCACATTCCCTTACCGCTGCAGACAAAAATTACACACTGATTGACAGAGCAGCCTTAAGTCTGGTTTGGGGTGTAAAACATGTCAACCAGTACTTGTATGGGAGAGAGCTTACCCTCATTACTGATCATCAACAACTGGTATCCATTTTCAATCCACAGACGGGTGTTCCACCAACAGCAACAACACAAATGGAGAGATGGGCTTGGTTTCTTGGAGGAGAGAATTACAAAATTGAATTCAGAGGACAATTAATCATGGAAATGCTGATAGATTGTCCCATTTACTATTGGAAAAGGAAATACCTGAAAAATTTATACAAAATTTATACCTCCTTTTGACACATTCTCTCTAATACAAATCAAAAGTCTCCCTATTATGGCAGAGATGAGCCAAAGGGAAACCAGCAAAGTCACCACAGTGTCTCAGGTCTACATGGCAACTCAAACTAGCTGGAATGTGCAGCACAAATCCCAGTTTCCCCATTTTTACCAGTGCCAGAATGAACTTGCCCTTGACAAAGGTTGCCTTATGTGGGGATTGAGAATTGTTGTACCATCCAAGCTGAGAGCTAAAGCGTTGGAGGAGCTACATGCCGGTCATCTAGGCATAGTCAAAATGAAAGAGTTGGCTCAGAGTTTTGTCTGATGGCCTTGGATAGATCAACGCATTGAGCAGCTTTTCGGGATGCCAACATGTCCAGAAGAATGGTGTCTATAGCTGTCAGAAACACTTCCTGCAGTCCCAGAGTCAACTCCTACAAACAACATGGAGGAGACCCCAGAACTTAAGATTGGTTCATAGCCACATCTCTTTTGCCAATCAGAATGATTACCCCCACCCCTGCCAGGAAAGACATTATCCTACAAGAAAGACATTACCCAACAAATCCTCTACAACGGTTCTGGTGCATTCTATATTGAGTTGGAGTTTAAGGCTAAGCAAGGAAAAGTGTTGAATATTTAATATTTGAGTTAATATTAGAAATATGTTGTTTGATTAAGCATTCTTTGTTGTTTACATAATAGATTGCTGGTTATATGTAAAAGAATGTGAATGGCATACGTCATCACACCATCATGTCATATGTGCACACCTTGCTTAAAGTAAAAACGAAATTAAGACAGGTCATTCCCAGCTCCATGTTTTTGCTTCTAATTAGTTTTATGTTTTGGAGTTCAAGACATAACAGTTGTATCATGGCCTGGTATGGAAACAGGAATGGAAAGTGGTGGATACAGCCCAGAACATCACAGGCAAAGCCCTTCCCAACATTGAGCACATTCCCAAGGAGCAGCCACAAGAAATCAGGACCACATTCATATAGGCCATGCTCTCTTCATGCAGGAGGTACAGGAGCCTTGGGTTCCATACCATCAAGTTCAGGAAGAGTTAATATCCTACAGCCATCAGACTCCTGAACCAGCGTGGATAACTTCACTCACCTCAATGATGAACTGACTCCATAACCGATAGTCTCACTTTCTGTATGATTTATTTACTTTTTATTATTTGCATAATTTGCCTTTTTTTGCACATTGGTTGTTTGTCAGTCTCTGTTATTTTACAGATGTTTGTTAGTTCTATTGTACGTCTTTATTTCCCTGTAAATGCTTGCAAGAAACCAAATCTCAAGTATGTCGTGACATATATGTACTTTAATAGTAAATTTGCTTTAAACTTTGAAATTTGAACTTGAACTTTGCTTGTTGTACCAGCCTTTACTGCCCAATGCTTAAAGTTTCACACTATTTCTCAAACACTTTTTCATCAGAAACCGCAAGTCACTGATCCCAAATTGCTGCCGTCCCAGTGCCAGGTTAATTGATTTCTGAGGACAAGCCATGTAAAATCAAACCTTCACTTGCATTCTCTCCTACCCTCCACACTTACTTTGCATCTGCTAATTTCTAACTTTTCCCATCTTAGTGTCTGTTTATTATTAATTTTTCCCAGTTCTGAGGAAATGAAATGTTCTCTGTGTTTCTCTCTCTACACAGTCTGCTTTTATTTCTGATGTCCAGCATTTGCTGAGTCTTATTTCTCTAATGCACTGTGCGTGTGGCACCACAGCCGTCTGGAGAACTATTTCCTGTTTGAAAATCTGCAAAACAAGTCATAATTCCCTGAACTCCGATAGCGATGGATTTACTTCACTTTCTGCCTTGATGCCTTAGCCAGCAGATCCCTAGAGCTCCTTTCTGCCAGCTTATGTTGGCAGGTTCAAGCCACTCCAATGTCCAGTGCTACTGTTCCAGAACTGTAGGCAGAGAGGGAGAGAGAAAGGAATTGTTTGAACAGGAAAGAGACACTCCTGCCATAGTCCAGTACGAATCGTTCATATCCACTCCTTGTTCCTTTACCTGAAGAGAGTTACCTTTGGAGAATTACTAAGAAGTATATAAGAATTTGAACTTTAATTTAACGGATGCTGTTCTGTGTAATCCTGGAAGAATCAGAATCAGGTTTTTCTGTCACTGACGTACACTATATTGTGAAGTTTGTTGTTTGCGGCAGTAGCACAATGCAATACATAAAATTTGCTGTGTTACAAGAAGAAATATATAAAAAATAAAGAAATCGTGAAAAAAGAGACCAAAATAGTAAGGTGATGTTCATAGGTCATGGACCCTTTGGAAATCTGACGGGGAGGTAAAAAAGCTGTCTCTAAAATGCTGAATGTGTGTCTTTGGACTCTTGTACATCCTCCCTGATGGTAGTAATGAGAAGAATTATCATTAGGGCCTTTATTAGTGGTCATATTTTAGAGAGAAAGAAGGAAACGCCTGAATGAGTCAATAAGATGGTGAGGGGAATCATGTCATAAAGCCTTCAAGTGTATGTTGAACATGCATTGGCACACAGTGGCCTCCTCCTCATCCACCCCCTCCCCTTAAACGCCTCAACACCTCTCCAAACATACATACCAAAAACCCCAGAGAAAGTTATTTTACTTACGTGACTAGATTAAGGACGTTTCTGTGGACATTAGAGATGTAGATAAGGAAGGGTTAATGCAAATCGTTAGTTCGCTGACATTTTCGCTGAGATAGCACAGTTCCAAAACCTTGTTTGATGTTGATCTCTTGGGCTTCTCTAGAATTAAACTTAAACTAGTTGTGTTTCATCTGAGCTCTGGGAATAGTCTACAAAACCAGGAAATGATCAATTAGAAACATTTTCTTTGTGATATGAAAGTTGCACCAGTTCCCTGTTGACCTAATCTATGCTATATAAATGAAACCCAAAAGCAGAGAACTGTAGATGCTGAAAATATGAAAATTCTAAAAAAATTGCTGGAAATATTCAGTAGGTCAGGCAGTATCTAGGAAAAGAGAAACAAAATTAGCATTTCAGCTCAATGACCTGGCCATGGGACTGGGAGAATATGAAAATAAGCATGGTTAATTTTGCAGAGAAATGGAGGGTAGGGGATAGGGTGGGAGGGGCGATGTATGAGACAGGGTGGAACCCAATGGAAGCTACATGATACGGGTTGGTGTTGACTAGAAGAGGCTGCTGAATGGCATCTAAACTTTCTGAAGAAGATAGAAACAGAGGGAGGACAGAGGTTAGGAAGAAAACATTGACGTTCATGACACAGCAGTTGCTGGAAATCTAAAATGAAAGAGAATGTTGGCAACTCATCAGGCCAGACAGCATCTGTAGAGAGAGGAGAGCTGAGTTACGTCAGGAACTGACTGCAAATAGAAATAGAAAATGCTGGAAACATTCAGCAGGCCAGGCAGCCTCCAGAAAGACAGAAACATCCCAGGCCAACAAGCCCCTCCTGCCATGAGAAATCAACCTGAAATGCCTACACTGCATAATTCCACCGGCTCCCCCACCATCTCAGTTGCCAGTCAATCCACTGAGCACTCTCATTCACAGACATCCCGTCAGAACCAACCTCTTCTGTCACAAACTGGAAAGGCTGGTTATCTGAAGTTGCTGAATTCAGTGACTACCTCTGAGGGCTGAAGCATCCTTAAGCCTACACTGGGTTTCATAAGAACAGTGTAAGAGACCGAAAACAAAGTTCACTGTGAGAAATGCATGAGGATTGAAAGTTATCGGCAACTGGAAACTGAACATAGACTGAAAGGAGGTTTGAAAGGAAACTCAGCATTTCCTCTCCCCAGTGTGGGTGTGACAAAATCACAAGCACTGAATAGAATCTATTAAATTGAAATAAATGGGAGCGTATTGTAGCTTCAGTATCAGAATCAGATTTATTATCACTGACTTATATCATACGAAGTTTCACATTTTGTGGCAGCAGTGATGTGCAAAGACATAAAATGACCATAGATTACGAAAGTGACTGAATAGTACAAGAGTAAGAATAATTGGGTCATGTTCATGGTTTCATCTGGAAGATGTGGAATAGTCTTTGCTTTCAGTAAGTGATTTGTTTTAAAGCTTTTTACCTTTTTTTTGCATGTTTAAATCTATTTGATTTGAATTGAACTGAAAAGCCTGAAAGCACGTACAAACAGGCTCAAAGGCAGCCTGATTCCCTAGTATGATAAAATGGATTCTACCTTGTTATGAGCTTGCACATCATTGTTTACCCGCATTGCACTTTCTCTGTAGCTCTTACATGTTATTCCGTAGCAATTGTTCTAACTTGTTCAATCTACCTCGATGCACCATGATCTGGATGAACAGTGCAAAAGACAAGCTTTTCACTTTATCTCGGTACATGTGGCAAGAATAAACCAATTCCAGTTCCAATTAAAATTCACTTTTCTGAATACTGCTTCTCAGGATCTGCCACGTGAGGCTGCGTTAGTGCTCTTGGATCTCTCTGTGAGGCTCTAACTCGAAGTTTAACTTGGTGGGGAGACACCTAAAAGGGTGAACAAAGGCCAGGGTCAATTAGGAAGTACCTGGAGTCATCCATTTGGCCTCTTCCACCCGTTAAGTTTTCAATAATTTCTTCTTTACCTCAGGGCCATCTTCTTATATGAATCCCATCTCTCTTGATTCTCATAATGTCCAAATGATAATTATCCGGCCAATTACATCCAATAGTGAATCGTGAATTCTGGAAAATGTTGCTTTAAACTTTGAAATCAGTCCATTTAAACAGAAGAAGCTAAAGGAGCACAGAGAAGTAGAATGATCACGAAAATGCATATGCAGTCTAAATTGTAGTCTAGATAGAATTAAGATCAAAAACACACATTTGGAAAATAGCTAACAGAAGTGTTGGACACAGTGAAATAGTTCTGGTTAGGTAACTGTATGAACCAGCGCTGTTTGGTAGACATGGAGATCAGTGATGAAATGTATCAAAGGTTATGACTACATTAAGTCAGTGGAGAAGACTTGAAGCTCTTTCCCCACGTGCATGTGTATAGACCATGTGCGTCTTGAGCTGAGACTGCGTTGATTCTTATCAAGCACTGTCCGCTGAGTTCAACTACTCCCTACTCACATGGTGTGAGCAGAATTATCTGCAGCTTAATGTGAAAAAGACTAAGGAGCTGGTGGTAGACCGGAGGAGAGCTAAGGTACCGGTGACCTCAGTTTCCATCCAGGGGGTCAGTGTGGACATGATGGGGGGTTACAAATACCTGGGGATATGAATTGACAATAAACTGGACTGGTCAAAGAACACTGAGGCTGTCTACAAGAAGGGTCAGAACTGTCTCTATTTCCTGTGGAGACTGAGGTCCTTTAACATCTGCTGGATGATGCTGAGGATGTTCTGCGAGTCTGTGGTGGCCAGTGCGATCATGTTTGCTGTTGTGTGCTGGAGTAGCAGGCTGAGGGTAGCAGACACCAACAGAATCAACAAACTCATTCGTAAGGCCAGTGATGTTGTGGGGATGGAACTGGACTCTCGCACGGTGGTGTCTGAAAAGAGGATGCAGTCCAAGTTGCATGCCATCTTGGACAATGTCTCCCATCCACTACGTAATGTACTGGTTGGGCACAGGAGTACATTCAGCCAGAGACTTATTCCACCGAGATGCAACACAGAGCATCATAGGAAGTCATTCCTGCCTGTGGCCATCAAACTTTACAACTCCTCCCTTGAAGTATCAGACACCCTGAGCCAATAGGCTGGTCCTGGACTTATTTCCTGGCATAATTTACATATTACTATTTAACTATTTATGGTTTTATTACTATTTAATTATTTATGGTGCAACTGTAACGAAAACCAATTTCCCCCGGGATCAATAAAGTATGACTATGACTATGACTATGACTATGACTACTCAGTTACAAGCAAAGATGGTAGATCAATAGAAGAATTGATGGGGAGCATGTCCTTATCCATGTGGAATCTCACTTACACAGCAAGATATACTGGAACAGCTATTGAGAAAGTGCAGTGCAGGTAACCAATAAAGTAAAGTTCATATTGAGGTTCAAAGTTCAAGTTTATTGTCAAAGTTTATATATAACCATATAAATCCTGAGACAACTATGTAACTTTTCTATAATTTATTAGAATCCCTAATGTGTATTTTTGTTACTTAAGAGTTTGCATTGCTTATGACGGGAAATGCATTTATATTGGCTATGGTTGCTAGTTTTGTTTTACAATTCAATAGATGCAAAGCAAGCATTTATATTTGCATAAAAATTACTGAGATTAAGTTGCTGAGGTTATGAGTGAATGGAACTTGCTGACACACAGTAGTTAACTGAAACTTAACTTAAAGAAACCTGGATCTGTGTGGAACAATAAAATGAAAGGAAATGATGGGTTTTGGATAAAGTGGGAGAAAGCTTGTGTGGGCTGTTTAAACGCTAGCACAGAGCGGATCTGGGGAATGGAGTACTGCTGTGCTGTAACCTTTGTGTCTGAGTCAACAGGGGGCTGTTTCTAGAGTTTTCTAAATTCTTGGGTTGTTACATTCTGAGAAGTTATATCTGATCCCATAGAGCCATTAGTGATTCTCAGCTCTTATGACTGAAGTTTAACATTAAATTCTGGATAATTGTGCGCTAGTAAATGGTGCTCAGCTGGAACCGGACTGCAGTTTGACAACCAGTTTACAATGCTTCCTATGTCAGAATGAGTTAGAAATCAACAAGTTCCAAAGCAGCTTCAGAGTGTGGCGAACTCCTTTGGAGTTGTCACCACTCTGTACTACTACCTTCAGAGGCAAAAGGAAAGCAGGATGAAGAGATCTGAGAACATACTGAGGTCATTAGGTTTGCTCAAGTGCTCATAAGCAGAGGCAGCTAGTTGGTCTGTCTCTATGCTGGAATTTCTGTGTGAAAAGAATATGTACTCAAATCTTTTCTGTAAGAAACATGAGGGCATCAGTTTAGAGTTAACCAACATCCATTTTGGGTCCTTTTCCAAAAACAAGGTCTCATACAATGGTTCCAAAGGCATTGGCTGTCAGGGGTTTTATAACCACAAGCACATCCCCACAGTGAAACCTTGTTCCAAACCACTAAGTTTCTCCAAAACGACCATGATTTCCTCATCCTACTCTCTAAATCTTCCTGGCAATGCTCAATGGGGATTGAGTCACAGCTCTGTCTCAGGCCAACAGGCAGCTATTCACTGTGGTTTGTCACAGGTTGCAGATAATACATTTAGTGTCCTATACTCACTGAAGTTTAGAAGAATGAGGGGGCTTTCATTGAAAACTGTTGAATATTGAAAGCTCTTGATAATGTGAATGTGTAGAAGGTGCTTCTTATAGTCTAGGAGCAGATGGCATAGCCTCAGAATAGAGGAATGTCCATTTAGATCAGAGATGAGAAAGAATTTCTTTAGCCTGAGGGTGGAATACATTACTACATTTGGCTGTGAAGGCCAAGTCATTGAGTATATTTTAAGGCAAGGTTGATAGGTTTGTGGTTAGGCAGAGCATCAAAGGTTATCACGACAAGGCAGGAGATGAGGGATATAGAATGCCAGAGCAGACTCAATGGGCCGAATGGACAGATTCTGCTCCAGAGTCTTATGGTCTTCCGCTGGTGTAGCCATCCACTTAAGGTTCAACGTGTTGTGGGTTCAGAGATGCTCTTCTGCATACCACTGTTGTACACATGGTTAGTTGAGTTACTGTCGTCTTCCTGTCAGCTTGAACCCCTATGGCTAATCTCTACTGGTTCTCTCATTAACAAAGCATTTTTGCCCATAGAACTGCCATGCACTGGATGCCTTTTCCTTTTTGTCTATCACACCATTCTCTGTAAACTCTAGAGACTGTTGTGTGTGAAAATGCCAGGAGATCAGCAGTTTCTGAGATACTCAAACCACTCTGTCTGGAACCAACTATCATTCCATGGTCAAAGTCACTTAGATGACGTTTCTTCCCCATTTTGATTTTTGGTATGAACAACAAATGAACCTCTTGACCATGACTGTCACATTATTGGCTGAGTAGATATTTACATTAACAATGTGTACAGGCGTCCATTACACTAAAGTAGCTACAACCTGGCATCTAAAGCAAATCAAAGGCCAAACACTCCAGTGCTTTGGGAGTTTCTGCTGATAGGAGAACTGAACTTCAGAATAGACAACTACCTGGACAAAACATGTACAGAGTATATAAATATTCCATCGTACTGTTGTCTCACATTCCAACCAGCCTCTCTCCATTAATCTTATCAAAAGTAAATAAACTAGTCTGAGAAACATAAACATTTATGACCCCATTTAGTCCTTTGTTTCCATCACGGTCAAGGATGGACTTTAGATTAATCACATTTCTGACTTTAAATCCACTACCATGCAAGTTCGCTCTTCAAGTGTTCATCTGGGTATTTAAATCTGGTGAGCAGTTTGTCTTATGTTCCTGATGACACAGGAGGCCATCCCACTCTATGCCAGCACTCTGCAAACTCTGTTCTCTTACTTATTCCTCTGTAATTTAATCTCTTACAGATGCCTTTACATACCCTCTTGGTTCTTTCACCAGCCACATATAACCTCCTGAATTTTTCACCGACCATATATTAACTTCCTGGTTCTTTCTATACCCTCCTGATTCACTAGTCATATATACCTTCCTCATTCATAAACCATTTATACCCTGCTGATTCACCAGCCATATATATTTACTACAGCAGCCAATTAATTGAGTGGCTGACACATCTGAGTTGTGGGGAAACAGCTAGGTAGAATGTGCAAACTCCACATAGTCAGTACCAGAGTTTAGAATTGTGCTCGATCTCTGCGGCTATGAAACAGTTGCACTATTTTATATTATTTTATTCAGTGATACAGCAAGGTAACAGGCCCCTCCAGCCCAACAAGCCTGCACTGTCTAATTACATCCATGTAATCAATTAATCTACTGACCTGTACATCCTTGGAATGTGGGAGGAAACCAGAGCACCCGGAGGAAACCTACGCAATCAAGAGGAGAACGTACAAACTCCTTACTGACAGTAGCCGGAATTGAAACCAGGTCACTGTCACTATTATAACATTACATTAACCGCCATCCTACCGTGCCACCCCTAAATGCCATTGTGCCATCTGCTCTTCCGCCTCTATCATCCTATATCAGTCTCAACTACTCATTACGTTTTTTTTCTTTTTTTCTCTCAATTCTCCCCAAAACTTTTATACAAATTAACTTAAATGCTGGCTGCTGGTTGCTGGTTGCAAGATCACATTGTTGGCAGTAGGTTCTTGTTGCACGTTGGTTGACATATCAGAGTAACTCACTGGACATTTGTGGAATTCATCGCTGCAGATGGCTGTGGAGGCCAAATCATCAGGTATATTTAAAGCGGAGGTTCATAGGTTCTTTATTGCTAAGGATGTCAAAGGTTATGGAGAAATGGCAGGAGGGGGATTATAAATTTGTCACGATGGAATGGTGGAGCAGATGTGGGCTGATTCAGGTGATGGGCTGAATAGCCTAATTCTGCTCCTATGCCTTATGGTCTTATGGAAATGAAGCAGCCAGAGATGCTTCTCAATGAATTAAAGTTCCATAGCAGCAAACTATCCTGCAACAACATACCACTGTCAATCCCAGAGGGAGCTGAGTGATTCTGAGTGCAAACTGAAATTCATTATTTGGGCGCATCATTGCCACATTTGATCTGATGTATACAGGCTGAGAGCTGTTGAAACCTCCTGGATAGGCATTGCAGATTTTTGGCTTAATGTAATGGGAAAATTATCCCAACTAAGAAGGAAATCGGTCTGCCAAAAAAAAAAATTCCCTTGCTCAATAGAGAAATGATTTATATCCTGTACATACTAAATGATGATCAGCTATTTAAAAAAAATACAAGTCTTTATTAAAGCATTTTGCCTTTGAGAACAGTTCAGGCTGAATTTTGTGTTGTTTTATTTCCTTGACACATTTGGACCTCTCTCATCAAAAGCTGTCACTTTTTCCCATGACTATGTCTCCCTACCACAGCGAGAGAGAGATCACCAAACATCTGCTTCCTGATGACACTGTCAGCACACAAACACACTTCCCATGGACAAATGCTTGATGAATAATGGTGCCTCACAGTTCAAGCAAGACTTCAGAAACCAATCCACGTTGTCCAAAAAAAATGCAGTGATAAACTCTCTCTAGGACAGTAACGGCTAAAGTCATTGGGCTGATCAATCTAATGTAATCTTCTGCTGGTGGTTCTGTTAAGAAACTGGAGAGAAGCGGGCAGTCAGTTCCTAGACCACTAATCTTCTATTTGCCTGAGTTCACTAGGGGTTGAATTAATATTAATATTTTGCCTTGGGGACATCCTAATGAGGAGTCTCAACCCGAAACATCAACTGTTCATTTCTGTCCGTAGATGCTGCCTGACCTGTTGAGTTCCTCCAACATTTTGCTTTTGTTTGTCTTAACTCAGGGAGCCGTTTGCACTTCACACCAAGTCCCACAGCTTGATGCCATTTATATGATTTTTTGAGTAAAAAGGCAAGTGGTTTCACTTTAATTGGAAAGCTATTTTTAATTAAATGTGTTATTGTTTGGTTAGCAAATGAAGTCCATTCAAATGCTTTCATTGTCTATGACATTTTAATGCCATTCAAAAGCCTTTGACAACGGCGAGCTGTCAAAGAAACCTCAGCCTGCTCAAGTGTTGTGGGCGGGCCATGGCTCAGAATCTACTGCCTGACGTACTGGGCACCCATGCTGGTGTCCATTAGCTGTACCTTGCAGGACTATGCCCGGATTTGGAGAATCTTCTTTTTTCTTTCTTTTCAAATCTTTTTATTGTTATATACAGGAAAAATAACATGAGTACATCGAAGTAACAACACTTACAATGCCTCAAAAAAGACATTATCTTAAAGATTGAAAAAAAATTTTGTGATAACAAAAAAAACCTACTAAACAGAAAAGTGAGAAAAAAAAGAACCCATTAGGTGTACAACCCCGGAGCCATGAGTCATACAAAAAGCTTCTAAAAATAAACATCAAACTGTCAGCAAGAAAAGAAAATATACTAAAAAAATTTACAATTAGATCGTGGAAAAATTATATCAATTAACTCAAATGATAATAACCCGAGCAAATGAGCCCCATTTTTTCTCAAAATCAAATAAAGGTTCAAAGGTTTGACTTCTAATTTTCTCCAAACTAAGACATAGCATCACTTGAGAGAACCATTGTGACAAAGAGGGAGCTGATGTATCCTTCCACTTCAACAAAATGGCCCTCCTAGCTATCAATGTAACAGATGCAATAACATGTTGGTCAGACACAGAAATTTGGAGAATCAACAACCTCTCCAGATTGTCGGTGAACCACAGATGGTAAACTGTCTCAGATTCAGATTTCTTTACTATGCTTTGAAGGCATTACTAAAAATAGCCGAGCATCTAAGAATCCTTGGCTAAATTCTCAGTTTGCTCCTCCCCCAGTTCATAACTCTGAGAAAATAAATTTCTTCTTATCTCAGACGACCCTATCTCAGGTTTCCAGATTACCCTGGTAAGGAAAACACCAAACAACATCTAAAATGTTGGATCCCACGATCATCTAAAAACCACATCCTCACAATAACCAACAGTCTTTAAACAATTAAAGTCTCTATATCTATCAATTAAAGTTTCAAGACCCAACCTAGCAAACTGGAAAATCTGTACCACAAGTAGAGTCATATCAAGTGGCCTAGCTTTCAATTAATTGGACATTTTGTTCAGCTATTTCAAAGAGTACATAGGAGTCAAGCCAGTCACTGAGTCTAATGTCGTCTAGGGTGGATTAAAAATGGCAGATTTCCCTCCCTGTCACATTGATGAATTAGATCAGTTTTTACCATAATCAGTAGCTTCCACTTTATTGGGTGTACCTGCTCATTAATGCAAATATCTAATCAGCCAATCATTTGACCACAACTTAATGCATAAAAGCATGCAGATGTGGTCAAGAGGTTCAGTTGTTGTTCAGACCAGACATCAGAATGGGTAAGAAATGTGATCTAAGTGACTTTGACCGTGGAATTATCATTGGTGGCAAATGGTTTGAGTATCTCAGAAGCTGCTGATCTGTGGTTTTCATGCACACCAGTCTTTAGAGTTTGCAGAGGATAGTACAAAAAAAGCAAAAAGCATCCAATGAGCAGCAGTTCTGTGGGCAAAAACACCTTGTTAATGAAAGAGGTCAAAGGAGAATACCTA
Source organism: Mobula hypostoma (assembly GCF_963921235.1). Lineage (NCBI taxonomy): Eukaryota > Metazoa > Chordata > Chondrichthyes > Myliobatiformes > Myliobatidae > Mobula > Mobula hypostoma. The sequence goes on along the minus strand of NC_086120.1, from coordinate 31,415,230 downwards.
GACGGGTTCAAGCAGACAGGAAGGCAACAGTAACTCAAATCACCACATGTTACTCTGGTGGTGTGCAGAAGAGCATCTCTGAACACATAACATGTTGATCAGCTAGAGATGACCATAAACATACATTCAGTGGCAACTTTATTAGTTACAGGGGGTATGTAATGAAATGTTAGCATTAATGCTAATTTCTTCATCCCAGATTTATGGAATTAATTGAATTAACGTTCACCAGCTGTCATGAAGGGTCCTCACCTCATTGATATGAATTATCTGTCAAGGTCTCTGGATTATTGATCATTATGTCATCATGACTTTCATTGCATCATAGAATATTTTCAACATTAAGGAGACCATTTGATCTTTTATGTCCATGCCCGGCCTGAACGTCGACTGTACCTCTTCCTATAGATGCTGCTTGGCCTGCTGCGTTCACCAGCAACTTTGATGTATGTTGCTTGAATTTCCAGCATCTGCAGAATTCCTGTTGTTTACTCATACTAATCTCTCCATTCAGCACTACAGCCCTATAGGGTCTTCACATACACATCCAATTTAAAAGTAAAGATGGCTTCAACCTCCACCATCCTTCAAGTGCATAATGCCATGATTTTTTTTTTCTTTTTCACTTCTCCAGCAGATTTTTATAAATGACCTGGTTGAAGAAATAGAAGGGTGGTTTAATAAGTTTTCTGATGACACAAAGATTAGGAGTGTTGTACTTGGTCTGGAGGGTTGTCAGAGGTTACAGCGGGACATCAGTAGGATGCAGAACTGGGCCGAGAAGTGGCAGATGACTTCAACCCAAATAAGCTTGAAGTTCTTCATTTTGAGAGGTCAAATTTAAGGACAGAATATAATATTAATGGTAAGACTCTTGGCAGTGTGGAGGATTTTGAGATCTTGGGGTCCGTGTCCATGGGACACTCAAAGCTGCTGCACAGGTTGACAGTGTTGTTAAGAAGGCATGCGGTGTGTTGGCATTCATCAACTGTGGGATTGAGTTCAAGATCTGGGAGGTAATGTTACAGCTATATAAGACCTTGGTCAGACCCCACTTGGAGTAAACATAGAAACATAGAAAACCTACAGCACAATACAGGCCCCTCAGCCCACAATGCTGCGCCAAACATCTACTTGCTTTAGAAATTACCTCGGGCTACTCATAGCCCCCTATTTTTCTAAGCTCCATGTACCTATCCTGGAGTCTCTTAAAAGACCCTATTGTATCTGCCTCTACCACCATCACCGGCAGCACATCCTAGGCACTCACCATTCTCTGCGTAAAAAAAACTTACCCCTGACATCTCCTCTGTACCTGCTTCCAAGCACCTTAAACCTGTGCCCTCTTGTGTTAGCCATTTCAGCCCTGGGAAAAAGCCTCTGACTATCCACACGATCAATGCCCCTCATCATCTTATACACCTGTATCAGGTCACCTCTCATCCTCCTTCGCTTCAAGGAGAAAGGGCTATGTTCACTCAACCGCTGTGTGCTGTGGATACAACTCAGTACTGTGTTCATTTCTGGTTACCTCACTACAGGAAGGATGTGGATTCTATAGCGAGAGTGCAGAGGAGATTGACAAGGATATTGCCTGGATTGGAGGGTGTACCTTATGAGAATAGGTTGAGTGAACTTGGTCTTTTCTCCTTGGAGCGATGGAGGTGACCTGATAGAGATGTATAAGATGATGGGGGGCATTGATCGTGACGACAGCCAGTGGCTTTTTCCCAGGGCTGAAATGGCTAACACGAAAAGGCAAAGTGTTAAGGTGCTTGGAAATAGGTACCGAGGGAAAGTCAGGGGTAAGTTTTTCACACAGAAAGTGTTGGCGGCAGTTGTGGAAACGGATACAATCAGGTCTTTTAAGAGCCTCTTAGATTGGTGCACGGAGCCTGGAAAAATAGAAGGCTATGAGCTAAGAAAATTCTAGGCAGTTTCTAGAGTAGGTTACATGGTCAGCACAACATTGTGGGCCAAGGGGCCTGTAATGTGCTGTAGATTTCTATGATTTCTACTCGAAACTTTCCCTCAATTAGTTTAAATCTGTGATGGCTAATTTCTAACCCTTCTGATAAGGGGGGGTAGCTGTCCTAGTTATTTCAAAGTTCAAAATCCAAAGTAAATTTATTATACTGTATATACGATTATAAATTTACTAGATGTCACCAGGTACAGTACTACCCTGAGATTCATTTTCTTGCAGGTATTCCCAGTAGAACAAAGAAATAAGTTCTGATGAAGATGGAAGGATTCCAGTTGCAAAACGTATGCCTTTGTCGTAAACGAGAAGATTTAAAAATGTGGCCATTAATGAAAGTGTGAAAGAGGATGAACAGATATTATCTAGGGTATTTAAATTTCCAAACAACTTTAGCCACCTTTGAAGTAACAGACTTAGTCAAGAATACTTCCCGTATGAATTAACACAATGTCAGAAAACCTTCAGAAAATGTTAGGTATTTGGCAGCTCTGAGAGTATTTATCAAGAAAACATGATTCAGTCACTATCTCAAGCATAACTTCTTCCTCCAGAAAAGCCGGCATTTGCACTATTTTCATACTATGATCAGAAAACATTCATTGTTTCCACTCGCTCATATTACACTCAAAGGAAAAAACAAAAGGACTTCAAAGAATCAATGCAGGAAAGGCTTATTCCTGTACTTACAGAGAAGTTGGGACTTTATGAGTTTCAGTAAGACACACAATTACTTTGAAAGCTGTCAATGAGGCAGCATCACAGGACTGCAAAAAGACTTAAAACCATTTTCCCGATCCAGAAAATTCTGTGGGATTTTATGAGCCTTTCAGATCTGCGCTTCCATGATATAATTGGGCTAGGATATATTTGTAATGCTTTCTTAACCAATTCCCCTCTGTTTTGTGCATGTAATTTAAGATTAACTTTAAGAAGTGAATAGACCATATTCTCTAACCTTTGATCATTGTTGTGCCAGTCCCTGCCATTAGTTGGGATCTCAGAATCTTTGGTAAAGACACAAACCCACACACACACACACACACACACACACACACACGCTGAAGGAACTCAGTTGGTCAAGCAACATCTATGGAGGGAAAAAACATTCCCCTCCGAGTCGACATTTCGGGTCGAGGCCCTTCATCAGGGCAATGAAGAGCATTAAATGAAGAACCTTTGTTTTTGATAGCTCTACCTCTGTTATTTCAGAACCTGTAAAACTGCAACCCCCCACATCACACACCATCTGGCTTCAGAGTACACCTCTGTTTTGTCACTGAGCCAAAATCTTGGAACATCCAACAACACTGAGGGAGCTAGATCAGTAGCATCTAGAAAGTGCCTCACCACTGGCTTCTCAAGGATCAATAGGCATGAGCAATAAGTCACTGCCAGTAATGGCCACATCTTATAAATGATTTAAAAACATATAAATCAAGAAGCCAAGCAACTACACATGCCAAAATGCTAATTTGGGACATTAATATCATGATAATACAACAGACCAGTTCACAGTAAGTCTTTACATTGTATCTTAATTCAATTCACTGGAATGTGATCTTAGCACATGAGGGGTAAAAGAAAAATTACATTAATATGCATGGCAGCAACTACATCAAACAAAAAAATAAAGAACACAAGGGAGTGGCAGTTTATTAAACAATTTACATTCCGGCAGTAATGAGTTATGTAGCCTGTGGGTAAGAGATTTATCTTTCATAATTCAACCCTTCCTGACATCTTTCCTGTATGCCACATGTCATGACACAATATTCATAAAATATTAGGCTTAGAAAGGACTGATAGTGACAACACAGTCTCGGTGTCCCAGTTGTGAATCTTCTGCAATATGTCACTCTTGGTTACTTTAAAACCTTGTACCTATGTGACTTCAATATTCCCGATTTTCAGCTGTATCTATGCTTTCAACTGTCAATACCTTAGCTCAGAAGCTCTGTCCCTGTGTCTCTTCTCAAACTCTTTTGCTTTAAGTTGCCCCTTTAAAACAAACCACTTTGATGGAATTCTGTCAGCTGTCTTGAAAGCAGCTTGTGTGGGAAATTCTATTTCTTTATGCAGCACTGGATGTTTTAAAGTTCAAAGTAAATTTATTGTCAAGATACATATATGTCACAATATTCTACCCTGAGATTCATTTTCTTGCAGGTTTCACAGTACATAGAATGAAACACCACAGAATCAAAAACAATTCACATGGCAAATATGGACAAACAACCAATGTGCAAAAGACAACAAATTGTGCAAATACAAAAAGGAGGAAGAAGTAAATTAATTAACAACCAATAAATAATACTGAGAACATGAGTTGTAGAGTCCTTAAAGTGAGTCCATAGTGTTGAGGTGAGTGAAGTTATCCACTCTGGTTCAAGAGCCTGATGGTTGAGGAGTAATAACTGTTCCTGAACCTGGTGGTGTGGGACCTGAGGCTCTTGTACCCCTTTCACGATGTTACATTTTCTATATAATTGCAAAATATTACTGAAATGGAGGACAGAGGAAGTTCACCAAGCCCTTTTAATTACCCTGCAAAAGAATAGTTAGTTATTTCTAAGCCACAATTTAAAAAGAGCATCAGCCCATCCCAAAGCATTATCCAACCACTTTGAAATGGAGCTAGCTCTTTTAATGAACAGTAACATGACAACCAAGTTATATACAGCAAAAGATCAGTGAAGTGCATAATTAGGGAACTGTGTTTGATGATTTTGTTTAATGGATAAATATGAGCTCAGTCTCTGGCAGAGTTTATCTGACCTTGAAAAAGAGCTGTGATAGGCTTTTAAGTGGACTGGAGAGGGTAGAGAGATGTTTTTTTGCATCTAGAAATTTATCTCCCTCCTTAAAAATATTCAGCCCCATTCTTGCACTTTTTCCCTTAAGCCCTGCAAATTAGTTAGGGGGTGGCATGGTGGCGTAGTGCATAGCCTAACGCAATTACAGTACCAGCGACCTGAGTTCAGTTCCACCGCTGCCTGTAAGGTGTTTGCAGGGTCTCTCCGTGACCGTGTGAGTTTCGTCCACGTGCTCTAGCTTCCTCCAAGTGCTCTGGTTTCCTTCCACATTCCAAAGATGTACAGGTAAGTAGATCAATTGGTCACATAGGTGGAATTGGGTGGTTTGCAAAGGCATGTTATTGTGCAGTATCTCTAAACAAAATTACTCTCCCTCGAGTAATTCCCTTGAGATCCAGTTACCTTTCGAGAGCTCTGACTGACGCATCATTTCAGCTGAAATATGGTACCTGTGTTAACGCAGCACACCCGGAGCACTGCATTGGGATTGCTGGCCTAGATGCAGACAATCCATTGGAACATGGTTTAATCCCACATCTTTGGGAATCAGAATCAAAATAAGCTACAACTATCACTTAAATTGGTTACTCGTGCCTCTGTGGTATTGATTGCAGTTCTAAAGTAGTCCTTTGGGTATTAAATAGTTTGGGATGTAAGGAATTGGTACTTAATTAGACTCGATGGGCCGAATGGCCTACTTCTGCTCCTTTGTCTTATGGTCTTAATTCAGACTCTTTCATAGTTGATTGCTTACATTAAATGTTTGTCTCTGGGTAATCAAATGCCCTCCCAGAATTACTGGAGTCAGGGAGGTCACAGATGACAGTAAAATCACAACTGTGACACTACTTTTTAAGAAGGGAGGGGGGCAAAAGGCAGGAAATTATAGCTCCGTTCATCTGATCTTGGTGGTTGGTAAGATTTTAGAATCCACTAGTAAAGATGAAACTTCAGCATGCTTGGAAGTATATGATAAAACAGGATGAAGCTGGCATGATTTTGTTAAGGGGAGAACTTGCCTGACAAGTCTGTTAGAATTCCTTGAGAAGGTAAGCAGCATACTAGACAAAGGAGAGACGGAGGTTGTGCATTTCAGAACGTCTTTGACAAGGTACCACACAGGAGACTGTGAAACAAGGTAAGAGCCTGTGGTGTTAGAGGCAAGTTATTAGCATGGATAGAAGATTGACAGACTGACAGAAGGTAGTGAATGGGTATAAAGGGGGGCTTTTCAGTATGGTTACCAGTGACTAGTGGGGTTCCTCAGGTGTCAGTGGTGGGATCACATGATTTCTCTTTTTATACTAATAATCTGGATGAAAGAACTAATGGCACCATGGCCAACCTTGCACACAATACCAAGACCAGTGGGCAAACAGGTAGTGTTGTGGAGGTTGCTAATCTACAGAAGGACTTGGACAGTTGGGAGAGTGAGTAAAGAGGTGGGAGATGGAATGCATTGTAGGGAAGTATGCGGCTTTGCACTTTGGTAGGAAGAAGAAAAGTGTGGACTACTTCCTAATTAAGAATTTGCTAGTTAAGAATTTCTTCAGGGTTAATGCGCAAGTTACGTAGTAAAGAAAGTAAATCAATGATAGCAAGGATAGGCTGCTGTGACATTATAAAGCATTGGTCAGACCACACTTGGAAGACTGTGGGCAGTTTTAGACCTCGTATCTCAAGAAGGGTGTGCTGACCCCAGAGAGGGTCCGGAGGAGATTCACAAGAATAAACCTTGAAATGAAAGGATTAATGTGTGAAAAGCGTTTGATGTTTCTAGGCCTGTACTTGAGGGAGTTCAGAAGGACAGCTGGGGTGAGGGTGTATAGAATCTTATTGAAACCTATCAGATGAAAGATTCGGATGAGGTGAATGTGAAGAAGATGCTTCCATTTGAATCAGAATCAGAATAAAGTTTATTATCACCGGCTTGTGGCGTGAAATTTGTTAATTTAGCAGCAGCATTTCAATGCAATACATAATATAGAAGAGAAACATATAAATAAAATAAAAATAGTAATAATAATAAATAAGTAAATAAATCAATTACAGTATACATATATTGGATAGATTTTAAAAAATGCAAAAGTACAGAAATACTGTATATTAAAAAAAGTAAGGTAGTGTCCAAAGATTCAATGTCCATTTAGGATTCGTATGGCAGAGGGGAAGAAGCTGTTCCTGAATCTCTGAGTGTGTGCTTTCAGGCTTCTGTACCTCCTACCTGATGGTAACAGTGAGAAAAGGGCATGTTCTTGGTGCTAGAGGTCCTTAATAATGGACACTGCCTTTCTGAGACACCGCTGCCTGAAGATGTCCTGGGTACTTTGTAGGCTAGTACCCAAGATGGAGCTGACTAGATTTACAACCCTCTGTTGCTTCTTTTGGTCCTGTGCAGTAGCCCCTCCATACCAGACAGTGATGCAGCCTGTCAGAATGCTCTCCACGATACAACTATAGAAGTTTTTGAGTGTATTTGTTGACATGCCAAATCTTTTCAAACTCCTAATCAAGTATAGCCGCTGTATTGCCTTCTTTATAACTGCATCAATACGTTGGGACCAGTATAGATCCTCGGAGATCTTGACACCCAGGAACTTTAAGCCGCTCACTCTCTCCACTTCTGATCCCTCTATGAGGATTGGTATGTATTCCTTCATCTTACCCTTCCTGAAGTCCACAATCAGTTCTTTTGCCTTGCTGACATTGAGTGCCAAGTTGTTGCTGTGGCACCACTCCACTAGTTGGCATATCTCACTCCTGTACACCCTCTCGTCACCACCTGAGATTCTACCAACAATGGTTGTATCATCAGCAAATTTATAGATGGTATTTGAGCTATGCCTAGCCACACAGTCATGTGTATACGGAGAGTAGAGCAGCGGGCTAAGCACACACCCCTGAGGTGTGCCAGTGTTGATTGTCAGCGAAGAGGATATGTTGTCACTAATCCGCACAGATTGTGGTCTTCCAGTTAGGAAGTCAAGGATCCAATTGCAGAGGGAGGTACAAAGGTCCAGGTTCTACAACTTCTCAATCAGGATTGCGGGAATGATGGTATTAAATGCTGAGCTATAGTCGATGAACAACATTCTGACACAGCTGTTTATGTTGTCCAGGTGGCCTGAAGCCGTGTGGAGAGCCATTGAGATTGCGTCTGCCATTGACCTATTGTGGCGATAGGCAAATTGCAATGGATCCAGGTCCTTGCTGAGGCAGGAGTCCAGTCTAATCATGGCCAACCTCTCAAAGCATTTCATCACTGTCGATGTGAGTGCTACCGGGCAATAATCATTAAGGCAGCTTACATTATTCTTCTTAGGCACTGGATTAATTGTTGCCTTTTTGAAGCAGGTGGCAACTTCTGCCCATAGTAGTGAGGTTGAAATGACCTTGAATACTCCCACTAGTTGGTTGGCACAGGTTTTTAGAGCCTTACCAGGTACTGCATCGGGACCTTCTACTTTGCGAGGGTTCACTCTCTTTAAAGACAGTCTAACATTGGCCTCTGAGACAGTGATCACAGGGTCATCAGATGCAGCAAGGATCTTCACAGCTGTAGTTGTATTCTCACTTTCAAAGTGGCCATAGAAGCCATTGAGTTCATCTGGTAGTGAAATATCGCTGCCACTCATGCTATTGGGTTTCGCTTTGTAGGAAGTAATGTCTTGCAGACCCTGCCAGAGTTGCCGTGCATCCGATGTCGCCTCCAACCTCGTTTGAAATTGTCTCTTTGCCCTTGAAATAGCCCTCCGCAAATCATACCTGGTTTTCTGGTACAGGCCTGGGTCACCAGATTTGAATGCCACAGATCTAGTTTTCAGCAGATGACATACCTCCTGGTTCATCCACGGCTTTTGGTTTGGAAATGTACAGTAAGTCTTTGTAGGCACACACTCATCCACACAGGTTTTAATGAAGTCAGTAACAACTGCAGCATACTCATCCAGGTTCAAAGATGAATCCTTGAATACTGTCCAGTCCACTGATTTAAAGCAATCCTATAGGCGCTCCAATGCTTCCCTTGTCCAAACCTTCTTGGTCCTCACTACTGGTGCTGCAGTCTTCAGTCTCTGTCTATACTCAGGGAGTAGAAGTACAGCCATGTGATCAGAATTCTCAAAGTGATGGTGTGGAATAGCACAGTAGGCATTCTTGATGGTGGAGTAGCAACGGTCCAGTGTGTTGCTTCCTCTGGTATTGCAAGTGATTTGTTGATGGTAATTGTTTAGTGATTTTTTCAGACTGGCATGGTTAAAATCTCCAAAAACAATGGTGAAGGCGTTAGGATGTGCTGTGTCATGCATGTTGATCCCATTGCTCGGATCATCTAAAGCCTGATTGACATTGGCCTGAGGTGGAATGTATACTGTTACCAAAATGATCCTGGAGAACTCCTGTGGTAGGTATAAAGGACAGCACTTAACTGCTAGATATTCCAGTTCTGGTTAGCAGAATTGGGACAGCACTGATATATTTGTGCACCAAGAAGAGTTGATCATGAGGCATATTCCTCCACTTCTGTTTTTGAGAGACTCTATAGATCTATCCTGACATTGTATAGTAAAACCCGTCGATCTGAATCACTGCCTCCAGTACAGAAGGGGTTAACCATGATTCCATGAAACAAGGGACACACACGGTACTAATGTTCCTATGATTCAGCACCTCGCTCTGAGATCATCCATGTTATTCACCAGAGACTGCACGTTTGCCAGCAAGACAGTCAGTATAGGGAGTTTAAAGCCCCATTTCCTTAAACACACTTGTAACCCCTCTCTTCAGCCGCATTTCCTCTGTGGTAACCTGCTGGCGCTTCCAACCACAATCGGTGTTGTTTCCATCAGTTTTAAGTGTCGATAGTTTGTTTAAATGCATTAAGATGTATTAAAACGTATTAGTGGGAAAGTCTAGGATCTGAGGGCACAGCCCTAGGATAAAGGGATTTTCCTTTAAACTGAGATGAGGAGGAACTTCTTCAAACAGAAGGTGGTGAATCTGTGGAATTCAGTGCTAGAGGGGTTCTGAGGACAAAGCCATTGAGTGCATTAATATCAGAGCTTGATCGGTTCTTAACTGGAGAGAGTTTAAGGCTAAAATGATGAAGGCGGAACAATGGTGTTGAAAAATATCATTCATGATGGAATGGCAGAGCAGACTCAAAGGGCTGAATGCCCAGATTCTGTCCTTATATCTTATGTTCTTATGCCTGTTTAAAACTGAGAAGAAATAGGTTTTTTCCTCTCAGGTCTTTGGAGCTGGAGAGACTGGGTGATTAATTATATTCAAAACATATATGAGATTTTTGGATAAGGAATTGGCAGAAGTTATGGAGATCAGGCAGGTCAGAGGCCAAAGAATTGAACAATCATGGAGCAGCAGTCCCTGATTCCAATGGTCTGTTTGCCTTGTCAGATGATATGTCAGATGGAATCATGGATGAACACTCGACTCATGTCTAACATAAATGAAGCTCTGGGGAAAGAAATTCAGAGGCACAGGCTAACAATCCAAAGGCCTGAGTTCAAGGCAACTGTGGAGTTTAAATTCTGTAAGTAACAAGGGATTTCTTTTTACAATGTTGGATAATCATAATAACACATTTGGTTCTCTAATGTGCGTCAGAGGAGGCAACCTACCATTGCTAATCAGTCTGGCCTGTATGTGACCCCAGGCCACAATGTGGGTGGACTCTTAAGTGCCTTCAGAAATGATTTAGCAAACTATTCCATTCAACACCGTCAGAGATGGATAATAAAATGTCGATTTTGTAAGTACTGTCTAGTAATTGAAACATGCATGAATAAAATTAGATGCCTAGAGTATGTCATTGCATCTCAAAGTTCAAATTAAATTTATTATCTGTCACCATATACTACCTTGAGATTCATTTTCTTGCAGGCATTTACAGCTGAACAAAGAAATACAATAGAATCAATGGAAAAACTACACACAGCCAAAGACTGACAAAAAAAAACAATGTACAAAAGAAGACAAAATTTGCAAATACAAAAAAAAACAAACGAACAAGTAAATAAGTAATATTGAGAACATGAGTGTAGACCGGAAGGTAACAGTAACTCAAATCACCATGTGTTACACTGGTGGTGTGCAGAGGAGCATCTCTGAACACATAACACGTAGAACAACAGCAGAAGACCATAAATGTACATCCGGTGGCAACTTTATTAGTCACAGGAGGTACCTAATAGGGCGGCCACTGAGTGTATGTTGCCGTTGCCAATGATAAATTTTGCATCCCAGATTTACTGAATTAAACGTGCAAATATAAGTAAATAAATAATACAGAGGACATGAGTTGCAGAGTCCTTGAAATTGAGTCCATAGGCTGTGAAATTAGTTCAGAGTTGAGAGGAGTGAAGGCATCCAAGCTGGTTTAGGAGTCCGATGGCTGAAGGGTAATAGCTGTTCCTGAAACTGGTGGTACGGGACCCAAGGTTCCCGTACCTCCTTCTCAGTGGCAGCAGGGAGAAGAGAGCATTGTCTGGATGGTGAGGGTCCTTAATGATGGATGCTGCTTTCTTGTGGCAGCACTCCTTGTAGGTGCCTAACTTTAAAAATAGTGATATTCGCTTCACAAGGGATGGCATTTACAGAGATTTTTAACTGGCATTTATATATTCCAGACTCCTTGGGAGACTCAACCCACTGCAATTTGCCTACCACTGAAACAATCTCCCTGGTCCTACACTCATCTAGATAGTAAAGATACCTATTTCAGACTGCTATTTATTGACTACACGTCCAACTTCAATACCATAATTCCAAGCAAATTTATCCTCAAACTCGTAGATCTGAGACTTAACACCCCACTATGCAACTGTATCCTTGACTTCTTGACCAACGCACCGCAGTCTGTAAGGATGGACGACAGCACCTCCACTACAGTTGTTCTGAGCACTGGCACCTCACAAGTCTGTGTCCTCAGCTCCCTACTTCACTCTCTGTACACTCTTGTCTGTTGCAGGTTTGCAGGTGCTGTCACTGTAGTGGGCCACATCTCAAGCAGCGATGAGTTGGAACACAGGAAGGAGATGGAGAACCTAGTGGCACAGTGTCATGACAATAACCTTTCCTTCAAAGTCAGCAGAACAATAGAGCTGGTCTTTGACTTCAGGAAGGTGGGGGCGGTGGCAGGGGGAGGGGGTGTTGGTAGCTGGTGCGCACACTCCTGTTTACATCCTCAGTGCTCATGTCAAGAGGTTCATGACCTAAAAAGACCGCAGAGAGTTGAGGATACAGCACAGCAGAAACCAGCCTCCTCTCCATGGATTCTGTCCATACTTCTCTCTGTCTCGGTCAAGCAGCTAACATAATCAAATTATCACCCACCCTGGACATTCCCGCTTCCCTCCCCTCCCATCAGGCAGAAGATGCAAAACCCTGAAAGCATGTACCAGCCCGGCTCAAGAACAGCTTCTATCCCACTGGTATAAAGACAATTAAATAATCCCCTTGTACAAAAATATTGACCCTTGACCTCACAATCTACCCCTTCATGGCCTTGCACCTTGTTGTCTGACTGCACTGGCCTTTGTTGCAAGAGGCATGGATCTGCTTTCTATCGGCATTGTATTCTGTTGTTCTTCCTTTTTGCACCTTGTGGCATATTGGGTGGCACTTTTGCCGTTTCCATAGCATTTGCATGTTTTTTTTATGAGGCTGAATTGTTAGCTCAACGCTTAACCCAGCTCGGATGGAAAGCGTGCAAGGAGACAGCCAGATTCCACCTCAGGACCACTCACTTCAAAGTCCGGTGTTGATGCCACAACATCACTGGCTGGCACATTGCATTCCGTGCTGTGCTTTTATTACGTTTATTATGGTAACTAGTGGGGACTTGGTAAAAGCGAAAGGAATAGTTACACATCTGTGTTTTGTTCTGGGCAGTTTCAAACTGGGAACCACCAGGTGTCATTTCTTTTGTTGATCACTTAATTGCATCGCTTCAGGACTGTATGTTTTGCAAGTTTCTAATTGAGGATTGAATACATTTCTTTGACTTTTTGGAACGTTATTATTGGATTGATCAGAGGGCGCGTCATACAAGATAACTCCCTGTGCTAAGCGGCCAGCTGCGGCATTGGTTTGTTTGCGTTGCTGCTACTCTCTGTTGATGTAACAATTCATTCTGCATTCTGTTATTGTTTCCTCTTGTACTAGTTCAATGCTCTGTTGTAATGAAATGATCTGTATGTATGATCACATTGTAAATGAAATGATCTGTATATGTGATCACGTTGTAAATGAAGATTACTGAACTTTGATTAATGTAACAATAATAAACACCAATTCAACAAAAGGAAGACTCTTTTGATAACACTGGACAACAAAGATTTTGCTTCCTGAATACTTTTGGGTGTGCCTTATGGATTCTGAGCTGCTGAACATGAAAATCACCGTGAAATGGCCCTATCATGCACAATTTTTTTGAAATCAACTATATTTACTATTTCAATTCATAATTGAAGCCAGAATAACTGATGCCAAGATTGAGGAAGGCATTTTTGTTGGCCCACTAATCAAACAGGTCATCAGTGACAGGCAATTTGAAGAACTTCTAATGGGACCGGAGAAAATCGCATGGAAGGCATTGCGGGATATTTTTGGCAACTACAGAGGACCAATCTATGAGCAGCTGTTTGACAACATGCTTTAAGCATACAAAACCATGAAGTGCAACACGTCACTAAAGATTCATTTTCTGCATTCCCATTTAGACTTCTTCCCTGCAAATCTTGGCTCTGTCAGTGACGAGCGTGGTGAAAGGTTTCACCGGGACGTTATGGTCTTGGAGAAATTGTATTCAGGCAACTGGAATCTAACAAAGCTGGCTGATTATTGTTGGACACTTAAGCAAGAAGTCCGAGACACTGAGTACAAATGAAAATCCTCAACAAAGCATTCTTAGCTAAGTTGAACTACTGCAAAGTGTGAGCACCATTATGCAATTAACTGCATTGTGTTCAATAAAAGTTAATTTCTTGCCTTTCCAAATTCCTATGTGATACAAGTATTCTGAAATTATATTTGTGTCCAGCTTCAAGTCGTCTATCATAAACAAAAAATATTCTGAGAGAGTAACACTTCTGAAAAAAATTGTTGTCCAGTGCAAATGAAGCTGTTTCCCAGGACAAAGAGGAAGAAGTTAACTCAGAGAAGACAAAGATTTAAAAGCAGCAGGCGAACTCAAAATGAAAATGTTGAGAAAGAGTGAGAGTAAGAGGCAGACAGAAAGAAAGAGAGACAGACAAGAAGAGACAATGAGAGTAAGGCAGAAAGAATGAGACGGGGGGGCCGGTAATAAAGTGGCAGAATGAGGTTAGTAGAGATTTTAGTCTTGCTTTAGTTTCCGTCGCAGCAAGGGATATAGGGACGCAAAGATTCTGCAGGTGCTGGAAATCCAGAGCCATACACACAAAAAAACTGGAGGAACTCGGCAGGTCAGGGAACATCTATAGAGTCAACATTTTGGGCCAAGACTCTTCATCAGGCCTGGAAAGGAAGTGGGCAGAAGCCAGAGTAAGAAGGTGGGGGGAGGAGAACGAGTGCAAGGAATAGGTGCAGCCAAGTGAGAAGAAAGGTAGGAGGGATAAATACTTAAACTCAGAAGAAAGGAAGATGTGAACTGGTAAAGTCTGAAAGCCTGAAGCGAAGGGCTTTTTATCTCAAGTATTTTGGATCAATGTAAACACATCATTCAGTGCAGCAGGGCTCTAAGAACTAATTTATGTAATTGAGTTCATAAATTGACATCACCCATTCCATGTTTTCCCTTAAGGAATGTACATTCATTAGGGAAGGAAACATTTTAGCAGCAATGTTTGTGTATCACAGTGAATCAGGATGGCTGGAGTCCTTTGTGACAAGGCTGGGCTAAGGCAGGAAGGAAACCTGATATTAAAATGTTCCTCAGGCAGAGGGTGTGACTGTAATAAACAAGCAGAGCTCAATTAGAATCTATTTGCAATTCCCCTCTCATTTTCCATTGCACCGCTCACTGCCTGCAGTCCTCTCCCTCCCATCTTCCCACCACCTCCCTCCCCCAAACTAATGTGTTTGTAATAAAAGTATTACTCTCAAGATAGTGAAGTTTCTAGCCACAGCTGACTGCAAACCAGAATTCACTTGGATAAACACAGTTAGCCCCTGCAGGTTTGCATGCACCCCGTGTTCCTTCTGCTCAGTGAGCACAAAATATTTTCAGAGCTTTTTAAATCAAATTTTTTAAAATGGTATTGAGGGTGGTTTCTGTGAAAAATAACATAACTCCAAACGAGAACGGGGACTGGGAACATCCAATATAGAAAAGCAATAGAAAATTGTTTACTTCCAGTCAAACAAAGAATATCTCAGGCTTGATTCCACCAGTGCTTGTAGAGTTTTGTATTCTCATCAGGACAAGATTACTTTAAATATAGGATGACCAATCATGCCAAGTCAGCACTGATTCTGAAATGTTACAGTCGTCACTTTAGAGATGATAGCATCTGCACACTCAGATGGCTCACAGGAGATGAGCAAAATGTGACATCCTGTTGAATGTCCTCCTGTAGTTGTCCTCCTCAATAAATAAATAAACAAGTTACATAAAACTCAAGAATCTATAAAACCACAATGCCTTATGTCTCACCTGAGATGGGCATTCATTTTCTGAGGGGCATTCACAGGAATGTCTCACCTGAGATAGGCATTCATTTTCTGAGGGGCATTCACAGGAAATCCAAGAAATACAATAGAATCAAATCAAGACTGCACCCTCAGCACAGACAAACAACTAATGTGCAAAAGGCAAAAAAAGTGCGAATACAAAGGAAACTATAATAATAAATAACTAAACAATAAATATCAAGAACATGAGGTGAAGAGTCCTTAAAAGTGAGTCCATATGTTGTGGGAATAGTTCAGTAATGGGTTTTGTGAAGTTGAGTGAAGTTATCCCCACTGGTTCAGGAGCCTGATGGTTGAAGGTTAATAACCGATCCTGAACTTGATGGTTTGAGTCCTGAGGACCCTGGTACCTTCTTCCTGATGCAGCGGTGAGAAGAGAGCGTGGACTGGATGGTGGTGATCCTTGCTGATGGATGCTGCTTTCCTGTGACAGCGCACCATGTAGAAGTGCTCACTGGTGGGGAGGTCTTTACCTGTGATGAACTGGACCATATCCACAACTCTTTGCAGGATTTTCCATTCATGGATATTGGTGTTTGCATATCAGGCCAAGATGTAACCCAGACTGAGTGTCAATATACTCTCCACCACATATCTGTAGACGTTTGTCATGCCAAATCTTTGCAAACTTCTAAGGAAGTAGATGCACTGCTGTGCTTTCTTCATAATGGCCCAAAGATAGGGACAATTAAAGAAAGCAGAGGATTAAATGGAATAAAAGACTCTTATTGTTTTATTAATATTAAACTGCTGCTCCCTTGTTGCATTAAACTGGAGTAATTGGAGTCTCTTGTGCAGTAAATGGGAGTAAGAGTTCACGCTTTACAGAGCCGGCTGTAAGATTGTGGTTCAATCCTGCTGTTTTTTATAAGTTCATCTATATTTGCACTGGGATTGTGTGGGTTTCCTCTGGGTACTTCAGTGTCCCTCCCACGTTCCACAAAGATGAACAGGTTGTGGTTAATAAGTTGTGGGCATGCTACAATGGCGCCAGAACTGTGGCAACACTTGCTGGTTGTCTGGCATAATTCCTGCTGCTTTAGTTTGAAGCAAATGATGCATTTCACTGTATGTTTCAGTATACATGTGACAAATGAAGCTAATTTTTAAATGTTTAACTTCTTGAAAATCTTCCTAAACCTAAGGATACATTCTCACTAGAGATACTGATGCAGGGTAGCTTCCTATCAATCACTCTGGTCCCAAACAAGAAGTATGTTGTTCATGGTCCCCTGCCTCGTTTGGTCATGGGAGAAGGTCATGTACATGACTGATTACAGGTCAAAGAATCACAAGCCATTCAGCCTAAACACATGAGATTCTGTAGATGCTGGAAATCTTGAGCAACACACACAAAATGCTGGTGGAACGCAGCAGGGCAGGCAGCATCTAGAGGAAGAGGTACAGTCGACGTTTCGGGCCAAGACCCTTCATCAGGACTGTCACACAAAATGCTGGAAAGACTCAGCAAGCCAGGGGGATAAGTCAATGTGAAGGCTGAGACTCTTCTTTTTCCAGAGAGTAGTGAATCTGTGGAATTCTTTGCCCAATGAAGCAGTGGAGGCTACCTCAGTAGATATATTTAGACAATGTTGGATGTATTTTTGCATAGCAGGGGAATTAAGGGTTATGTGGAAAAGGCAGGTAGGTAGCGATGAGTTCATTGTCAGATCAGCCATGATCTTATTGAATAGCAGGGCAGGCTCTACAGGCTATAAGGCCTTCTCCTCCTCCTTGTTCTTATGCTTTTGAAATGACCCAATTTGTTGACTGTTCCCTTCCGTAGATGTGCTTGCCTTGGATGAGTTCTTTCAGCATCTTGTGTGTACCCCATTCAACCTGAACTGTTCATGCCAGCTAAAAATTAATTGTAGGTTACTCCCACTTCCCGGCATGTGGCCTGAATTGACAGCTTTTCAAGTGCTGATCCAGCTACTTTTTAAACACGCTTAGAGTTTTCGTCTCTGTCAGGCTTTCAGAATGTGAGTTCTAAACCCACCGTTCAGTGAGCGGAATAACTCTTTGCTCAATTCTCCTCAAATCTTCCATCTACTCAACTTAACTCCATGCCTCTCTGCCTTAATTACCGATCTCTTTGCCAATGGAAATAGATTCTTTCAGTTTACCAGACTGAGGTCTATTATCATTGTACACACTTCATTATACCTCCTGGCAGTCTTCTTTGTTCCACAGGAAACAACCCAGCCCTCCTTACAGCTAGAATGCTCCGGCCCTAGATCTCTCCTCCACCCTCCCCAGAATTATTTCCTTGCTACAGTGCAACCAGGAATGTTACTTTTATACAGTTATAGCTTGCTCTTGTATTCTAAGCTTCAATCAATAAAGGCAAGTCTTTCATATACCTTCTCCATCTACTTTATTATTATATGTTCTTAATTCTTTATTTACTTTGAACTTTGAACATAGCGGAATCAAAATCAGGCTTATTATCACCAGCATGTGTCGTGAAATTTGTTAACTCAGCAGCAGTAATTCAACGCAATACAAAATAATATACAAAGAATAATTAAATAAATTGCAGTAAGTATATATATATATGTATATTGAATAGATTAAAAACTGTGCAAAAACAGAAATAAAGTATATTTTTAAAAAAGTGAGGTAATGTTCATTGGCTATTCTGAAATTGGATGGAAGAGGGGAAGAAACTGTTCTTTAATCGCAGAGTGTGTGCCTTGCTTCCTGATGGTAACAACGAGAAGAGGGCATGTCCTGGGTGATGGGGGTCCTAAATAATAAAGGCACCACTCCTTATAGACGTCTTGGGTACTGTGGAGGCTGGTACTCAATATGAAGCTGACTAATTTTACGACCTTCAGTAGCTCCTTTCAGTCCTGTGCAGTAACCCCACCCTCCACACCCATACCAGACAGTGATGCAGTCTGACAGAGCGCTCTCCATAACACACCTCCAGAAGTATTCAAGTGTTTCAATTAACAAACTAAATCTCTTCAAACTCCTAATGAAATATGGCCACTGTCTTGCCTTCCTTATAGCTGCATTGATATGTTGGGACCAGGTTAGGTCCTCAGAGATCTTGACACCCAGGGACTTGAAATTGCTCACTCTCTCCACTTTTGATCCCTCTATGATGATTGGTCATGTTCCCTCGTCTTACCCTGCCTGAATTCCCACAATCAACTCTTTCCGCATCACTGCGTCACAATCAGCGTAACGGTTAGCACATTCATTTTACGGTGCACGTGATTTGCGGCCACCATTTGGGTTTGATTCCCACCACTGTCAGTAAGGAGTTTGTATGTTCGCCCCATGACAGTGTGGGTTTCCTCCGGGTGATCTGGCTTCCTCCCACATTCTAAAGACATGCAAGTTAGGGTTAGAAAATTGTGGGCATGCTACTTTGGCGTGGGAAGCATGGCGGCCGTTGCCGACTGCCCCCACTCCCCAGCACATGCTCGTGTATTTGATTTAAAACAAGCGGCGGTTTTCACTGTATATTTTGATGTACATATGACAACTAAAACTAACCTTATGTAAGGGGTTTCTTCTTTTATGTTACTGCGAAGGCTAACAAAATGGCTTCTTTGTTATGTTAAAATTAAAATGGCTTTTCTGTAATAATAACTGCGAAGTAAGGAGTTCTCTCTCTCTGCTTGTTTGGGTTATATTATTGATAAGAGAGAGAACGAGCCAATTGGGATAGATGTTATTCTTTCTTTCTTTCTGTAAGCTATTGTGTTTCACGGGCTTTGGCGCAGAAGGCATGATGGGGACAGAGAGAGGAGACGCGATGCTGTGACCCTGGGCAGTGGAATCGACCCTGTGCGGGAGTCCGAGGCTCAGGGTCTTCGGCGAGGAGAGGAGATGAAGACAGACTCGTGTGGAGCGTCTGGTCAACCACCGTGGTTGGTCCCAGGCGGCGAGTCGAGGGGGTCGGAGGGGATCGAATGGTGGAAAGAAGACTCCATTAATTGAGCTCCAACGGTTGTGCACGAAGTGGGTGAACTTTGATAAGTTTGGCGCTTTTTATTTTCCTTTTATATTTTATCTCTATTAATTGCATAGTTCCAGCAAGATCTATAAAGTGTAATCATTTAACCACATATGGTGTATTGTCTGTTATTTGGCAGGGTGGGGTACATCACACAGCATTTACACAAACTTGATTACCCAGTCTGGCGGGGCCGAAGGCTGCTCCTGCTAGACGACAGCGAGTTGAGCGAGCCTGAGGCTTACTGGGGGGCTACACTTGAAAAAAATCTTTACAACTCTACAAATTCGCTGATCTGTGTGTTCCAAGGTCTCACTGTCCTTTGACGCTTCAGTACCCTACTAACGATTATGAATTCCTTTGCCTTATCTGCCCTTTCCAAATGCGACAAAAGAACAGAGCAATAATACAAATGTGATAAGAATGAGATTCAAACCCACACATGTAATGCACAGCAGATTATCAGTTCTTTGCTTTAACCTCTCTTGACAATTTATCTGCTACTTCTGACGGCTCAGCGGTCAGTCTTACTCTGCTCAGTACACAGGATCCAAGTGTTCATGAGAATCTCCCTCTCATCTTTATTCCTTGCACATAAAACAGGGACCAGCTTCTGTTCCTCAGTGATTAACATAAACTTTGGAATTTCAATAAGGCCTATTCAGATCCTTTTAGAGGACTGTCATAGCAATTTGATTCAAGAAAATTGGTATGGCAGAGCTAGCCTGATATGTAAGGGTTGGCTAATCTGTTTAATAGAATTTAGTTTCAGTGAAAAGAGTTAATGATTAACTTTATTTGTCACATATACATCGAAACATCGAAACTACTGGTGAAATGTGTCATTTGCTTCCAATCAAATCAATCAGCGAGTACTGTGCTGAGCAGCCCACAAGTGTCACCACGGGCAACATAGCTCGTCCACAACTCAAGAACTGTATGTGTGGAAGGAAAGCCACACGGTCATGGGCAGGCGGTGTCGAGAATTGAACCTCGTTCAGTAATTGCTGGTGTTGCAAAGAGATGTGCTAACCATGTGCAAACTTATTTTTAGAAATATACTTTACGTTTGATGATAGGTCATTAACCTGAAGCATTAATTCTGTTTCTCCCCCCCCCCGAGATACTGCCTGACTAGCTTAATAGTACTCACATTTTCAGTTTTAGTTTTCACCATCTAACAAATGGAATCAAGTTCTACAATACAAAGTGGCTTGTAAAATTAAGTACTACTATTTACCTTTGTTGCAACTTGTTTTGCACTATTTATTTAAGTATTCGTTTATTGAGCATTTATTTAAAGTACTGTGCAAAAATCCTTTGGCACATATATACAGCTAGGGTGCCTAAGACTTTTGCACAGTGATGTATTTGTCAACGTGGAGTGGAGAGCGATTTAGCAAACATGGCGGGAGCAAAGGATCTTGAGAGTGATGATAATGGAGTGCCACAGGAGGGGTGTGGGACTGGTGGCAGAGAAGGAGTGCCAGGGGCAGGGCGTGAGGTGGCATGAGTGCAGATGCTTCCAGCCCGGAGATACCAGGCAAGGTCATTTGATTCCAAATAATTGGTTGATTGATCATTACGGAATGTCTCTTTGGTGCACCTCATTCCTGCCCCCCTCTTCCCCTTTTCCCAACCATGCTTCCCCTCTTCCTACCCCTTTCCCACTCTCAGTCCACAATGGAGACCCATATCAGAATCAGGTTTATCATCACTCACGTACACAGTATCATCTATCAAGTATCGAGGGCGGGAGGAGAAGATAGCAGCGCACCGCGTGCGCGCAGCTCTCCAGTGAAAATGATATTGTATCCGTTAAATAGGGGCCGTGGACAATTCTGATTTGATGGAGACAGACGTGAAAGCACAGAGGAACATCTGGAGAAATTTCTGAAACGCCGGTTCGCTGCTGCTGTTACTGGGCGATCGAAAATCTTCTGGAGGGAAGGCCCCAAAATCCCCGGCTTTGCCTGCTGCTGGTGACCGAGACTGAGGTCGAATCGTTCAGATAGAGATGGTGCTCGGTACTCGGTGTCGGAGGGCTGATCAGAGGCTTGAAGTTTTCGGATGACTCAGAACCGGACTGTAGTCGGGCGTGGCAGGGAGAGTTTTCTTCCTTCT
Organism: Mobula hypostoma; assembly: GCF_963921235.1. Taxonomy (NCBI): domain Eukaryota; kingdom Metazoa; phylum Chordata; class Chondrichthyes; order Myliobatiformes; family Myliobatidae; genus Mobula; species Mobula hypostoma. The sequence continues at coordinate 31,393,644 of NC_086120.1, read as the reverse complement.
CCCGTCTGCCTGAGATGTGGGACTTTCCAGAGACTTTGAACTTTTACTGTGCCCATGGCCTGTTCTTCATCAAGTTATGGTGTTGTTGCACTGTTGTAACTATATGTTATAATTATGTGGTTTTGTTAGTTTTTTCAGTCTTGGTCTGTCCTTTGTTTTGTGATATCACCCCGGAGGAATATTGTATAATTTCTTAATGCATGCATTACTAAATGACAATAAAAGAGGACTGTGTGTCCTCATAATCTAATAATCTAATCTAATCTAATGATTTTTTTTCTGGTAGCAGTACAGTGCAATACTTAAAATTACAAAGTACTGTGCAAAAGTCTTGGGCATCATAACTATTGATATGTGCCTAGGATATTTGCACAATACTGTTCTTATTTGTTTGTTTGTTTATTTGTTTATTTTAATTGCAACTTCTGTTATGCCTGCAGTGTACTGCTGCCACAAAAGCAATTTCATGACTTAGAACAGTGATAATAAATCTGATTTTGATACAAGAGAGTCTATAAAGAAAGCCATGTTTATAAAAACTTGCATTTCTACTGTGCCATTAAAATCATTATCCTGGTATGCAGTCACTGTTCTGTAGTTACTGGTGCATATCGAGATATCACGAACGGCAGCAAGGTCCAGGCTGTTTGTGCTGCTTGAAGGGAGTTGTTCAGGACACGTAAGGAACATTTTATTCAGCAAGCAGAATTTCTGGCAGGTACTGTACCAGAGCGAGGCCACAGCTCAGTCTCCCATCTACAGTTACGTTCTGAGGCAGTAGCTTGGATTAAGTGCATCGAAATTTCTTTTGAACTTAACCACTCACAGGGTGCCGCAAGCTTCCCCCATTTAAAGAGAAGATTAGATTTATTAGTCACATGTACATCAAAACATACAGTGAAGTGTGCCAATTGTGTTAAATCACATCAGCAAGGACTGTGCTGGGAAGCCCGCAAGTCTTGTATCGCTTCTGGTGCCAACATAGCATGCTCACAACTCATGAGCCTGAACCAATACATCTTTGGAATGTGAAGGGAAACCAGAGCACCCAGAGGAAACCCAACGTGGTCACAGAGACAACATCAAACTCCTTACAGACAGCAATGGGAATGAAACCACTATGTTACAACAGGCAGCTGTAAAGTGTAGCACCACGCTATTGTACCACTCCAAAAGTTTATTATCCATACTCCATGGCTCCAGAATTCCTTGCAGTTAAGAGGGAGCTGCATTTCCCTGAGCTAGCGTCACATATAGAGCAATCCTGATATTGACAGCAGATATTCTTCCCTTTAAAACATAAGTAAACCAGATGCGTTTACAAAAATAGAGTATTGTCACAGTCACCATTCCTAATGGTAACTTTCTAATTATAAAGTTCTCAGGTAATGAAAGGGATGGAAACGTATGCATGACTCTCAGCCACTGACATTGAGTTGGGGTCACTTTAAGAGGCAAGTCTAGCATGATGATATAATGACATGATGTATTTTTACCGCCCTTTATGCTCTGTGTGTTGGTTGACAATAAAGTGAGTTGTCATGGCTTCCCTTAAACTTAAAACGCTTCTGCCATTTTATTTACGAAAACCTACATTGGTGACCCCGATGACACCAGAGTTATTCCACATGTCAGCCAACACAGTCGCTTTGAAGCTGCCAGAGTTCTGGGGGCAAAATGCCACCGCTTGGTTTGGACAAGCCCAGGCCCAATTCACGCCACGAGAAATCACCACAGATGGCACCAGGTATTACTACGTGATGGTGTTGGTCAGTAGTTCCACAGCAGTGAGAGTGGTGAGTCTGCTTAAACACTCTCCTGAACATGAAAAATATCGAACACTGGAGGCTCACGTGCACACCAGGCAGTAACTCTCCTTGCTCAGCCTTCGGAGCTAATACACCACTTGTTGTCTCACCTGGGAAATCTCCTTCCTTGTTTTATTTTGAAAGAACTCTTTGTGTAGCAAATGCCTGAGCAGGTTCGCAGAGCCCTCACTAACGCATCTGAGAATGACTGTAGGGAGCTTGCTAAAGTGGCTGATAGCCTACACTTCACCAGGCAGAGATGCGCAATTCCTCCTCCTTTCCCTGCCTCAATAAGCAGAGCCTCCAACACACGCACGCCCGCGGCTGCAGAACGGACAAGGCTGGCTCTGAGTTTTTACCACACTCGATTTGGTGTGAACGCCAGGAAGTGACGACCGCCTTGCCGCTTCGACAGTGCCAGCGCTTCGGGAGGTTAGATGTCCGTGAACACCACGGGTTCCAGCTGCCAGGGTCGACTACTGTCCATTACGGACACCCTTTCGGCCTGACACTTCTTGTGTGACACGGGTGCTGCAGCGTCACCTATTGATGAGAAGGCAGAGAGTGATGAAACCTCACTGGAGGCACCAGAAGCAGCAGGATCCAGACTTACGGGACACGACGGGTGACGCTCTGATTCAGTGGGCAATGTTGCACATGGGACTTCGTCCTGGCTAAAGGGGCTAGACTTCTGCACAGTGCAGATTTCCTGAGTGCCTAAGGACTGTTGGTTGATCTTAAGAACTGCCGGCTTGTGGACGTCAAGGACCCTGGGTCATTACCCTGCTCCCCCAGAAAGTTCCCCACAACAATTCTGCCGAGCACATGCACCATCGCATGTGAGCTTACTCGACTGCTGGGCCAATTCCCAGACCTCAACAAGCCCACATTCTCCATCACAGTCACAAAACATGGGGGCTGAGCACCACATTTCCAGAAATGACCTGCCGGTGCATGCCCACACACATAGACTGGACCCAGAAAAGCTGGCCACCGTGAAGGCTGAGTTTGCCAACGTGGAAAGGCTTGGTATTGTGCACTGGCTGAATAGGCCGTGGGCTTTGCCCCTCCACACAGTTCCTAAGCCCAATGGTGGTTGCCATCCGTGTGATGTTTACCGATACTCAACGAGCTCACCACCCCGATCGTTACCCGGTCTCACACATCCAAGACTTTTCAGCATGTTTAGCCAGAAAGTTAATATTTTCTAAAATTGACTTAGTTAGGGGCTACCCTCAGGCAACTGTGTGCTTAAAGGATGTTCCCAAAGCAGCTGTGATAACCCCATTTTGCCTCTTTGAGATTCTACACATGCTGTTTGGGCTGAAAAATGCAGCACAGACTTTCCAACAACTGATGGACTCTGTATTAAAAGACATAGCTTTTCTTTTAGTTTACCTAGATGACATACCTGTTGCCAGTGCATCCAAATCCAAACACGTATCTCATCTCCGCACAGTTTTCAAGTGCTTAAGCCAATATGGGTTGATTATTAATCTTGCTGATTTCCAGTTCGGGTTGTTAAGCATTGAGTTGCTCAGTCATTGCATACCTGCAGAAAGTGCAAAACCACCCCCCATCAAATTCACCTTTGTTATCGATGTCCCCCTGGCCCACACTACAGGAGTTTTAGGTATGGTGAATTTCTATCTCTGCTTCATTCTGCAAGCTGTAGAACTTCTGCTCCCCTTGTATTGTGCCCTTAAAGTTAATGCACCTAATTGTGTGCTTGACTGGTCAGTGGACATGACCAGAGCATTTGATGACACCAAACAAGCTCTTTCCAACATAACCCTACTGGCATACCTGCTGCCCAACGTACCTATAGCTATTATTACTGACGCTTCAGACTGTGCTGAGGGTGCTGTTCCCCCGAAAGGAAGTATAGCACAGTTAACTGTGAGGTCCTCGGTCTCTACCTGGCTGTCCGCCATTTGCCTTTTCTGCTAGAGAGACACCATTTCACAGTGTTTGCTGACCACAAACCCCTCATGCACATGATGGCCAAGATATTAGATCCTTTGTCGGCATGGCCACCTGGTTCTACATATCAGAGTTCACGACTGATATCAAGGGTTAAAATAATGCCGTGGCTGATTCCCTCTCACAGCCAGCCATTGAGGCCGTACACATTGGTGTTGACTTTGCCGGAATGGCAACTGACCCAGAGGTCCAGGCTTACTGAACAGCGGTCATGGGCCTGTAGTTGGCTGGCCTTAAGTTTGTGGAAGCTGGTGTTTCTCTCCTGTTCAATGTCTCAATTGGTCGCCCTCACCCCATTGTGCCCAAACACTGGAAGCATACTGTTTTTAACTCCATTCACAGCCCCTCGCATCCGGGCCACAAGGCCTCACAGAAACTGGTTGCACTAAAGTTTGTGTGGCACGGCCTTAGAAGTACAAGCATGAGTAGAGTGCAACCTGTGTTGAGTGCCAGCGGGTGAAAATTAACCATCAAGTTCGAGCACCATTGGCTCCTTTTGAGACCCTGAGTGATGGGTTGACCATGTCAATGTAGATCTGGTTGGTTCTCTTCCCCCCTCCCGTGGTTTCACGCACTCTTTACCATGGTGGACCATACCACCAGGAGGCCAGAAGTCATCCCTTTAGCATCAACAACAGCCACAGTAGTTGCTCATCTGTACCTGGGCTGCTCAGTTTGGCACCTCATTGGATATTTCCTCCGACCGTGGTCCCCAGTTCTCATCAGACCTCTGGGCTGTGATAACCCAGAACCTTTGTCACTAGGCTATCACCAGCAGTCCAATGACCTATGTGAGTGGTTTCACCACTCCTTAAAGGCTGCTCCGAGAGCTTCTCTGACCAATGAGTGTTGGCATGATCGTCTCCCGCGGGTCCTGCTGAGGCTCTGAACAGCTCCAAAGGAAGACCTACAGTCGTCCACGGCTGAGTTGGTTTATGGGCATCCGTTATGAATGCCAGGTGATTTTTTTCCTGATGTGGAGACCACCTTGTCGGCCTTTCAGCTGCGTTCTGTCCTCCTCAGTCAACTCAATTCCTTTCATAGTCATAGTCATACTTTATTGATCCCGGAGGAAATTGGTTTTTGTTACAGTTGCACCATAAATAATAAATAGTAATAGAACCATAAACAGTTAAATAGTAATATGTAAATTATGCCAGTAAATAATGAAATAAGTCCAGGACCAGCCTATCGGCTCAGGGTGTCTGACCCTCCAAGGGAGGAGTTGTAAAGTTTGATGGCCACAGGCAGGAATGACTTCCTATGACGCTCTGTGTTGCATCTCGATGGAATGAGTCTCTGGCTGAATGTACTCCTGTGCCCACCCAGTACATTATGTAGTGGATGGGAGACATTGTCCAAGATGGCATGCAACTTGGACAGCATCCTCTTTTCAGACACCACCGTCAGAGAGTCCAGTTCCATCCCCACAACATCACTGGCCTTACGAATGAGTTTGTTGATTCTGTTGGTGTCTGCTACTCTCAGCCTGCTGCCCCAACACAGAACAGCAAATATGATCCCACTGGCCACCACAGACTCGTAGAACATCCTCAGCATCATCCGGCAGATGTCAAAGGACCTCAGTCTCCTCAGGAAATAGGGACGGCTCTGACCCTTCTTGTAGACAGCTTCAGTGCTCTTTGACCAGTCCAGTTTGTTGTCAATTCGTCAATTGCACCTATTCCTACCTCCCATCATGGCATACAGCACTCGTGGTTTCCTATTGACCTACTGTCTGGCTCATTCATTTTCGTCTGCCTTGATACACACCAGCCTCCCCTTAGGTCCCCTTGCAACGGTCCGTTCCGCACTTTGGAAAAGAGAGAAAAGAATTTTACCACAGAGAGGAGGTTAAACCTGAATGTATTTCAGTAGATCGCCTTAAACCTCCCCATCAAGTGTTGGAGGATTCTGTTACTGTGCCCCTGGCATCACAACATGATCATGAGGGTGACAACACACCTCCAGATTAGCCAGTGGCGCCTGCTGTCACTCCACCCATGGAACATAGGACCCGAGCTGGGCGGCCTTATGTTCTACATTTGGTTGACAATTAAGTTTGTTGCTACGGTTTCCCTTAAACTTAAAATGCCTCTGGCATTTTATTTACAAAAACCTAGGCAGTATCATTTTCTTTTTCACATACATATACGATAGCTAAGGTGCCTGAGATTTCTGCACAGTACTGTATTTTTTAACATGGAGCAGAGAGCGAGCTTGTAAGTCTGGATGGGAGCAAAGGATGTTGGGAATAGTGTGGGAGAGGTGTGGGACCGAGAGGGAGTGCCAGGGGCTGGGGGTGATGCGGGCGCAGACACACCCAGTCCCGAGACACCAAGCAAGGTCATTTGATTCAAAACAATTGGTCTCCTCATCATTACAGATCATTGTTCTCATCATTCGCTCCCTCCCCTCTCCGTTCCCCTTTTGCCAACCATTATTCCCCTCTCCCTGCTCCTTTTCCACTTTCAGTCCACGAAAGAGATCCATACTAGAATCATGTTTATCATCACTCACGTATGTCATGAAATTTGTTTCATTTTGCGGCAGCAGTACAGTACAATACATAAAATTACACGAGTACTGTGCAAAAGTCTTATGCACCCTAGCTATATGCAACAGAGACTTTTGGAGAAGAGGAGTTCGGTGGGTAATACTGTTCCGGCTGACCGGAAGTGCTCTGAGAGTGGTAAGCGTAAAGGAGTTGGGTGCTTACTGATCTGGTTAACAACAGATGGTGCAATCCGGGGCATATTACGATCGAGGAGCGTGTTTACAGACTGGATATTGAACTTTTTACTGTTGGACTTCAGCCACATTCCACCGTGATACAACACTTGACGGCACGGGAGGTCGTTCCTGCCTGTGGCCATCGAACGTGCAGCTCCTCCCGTGAAGGGGTCAGACACCCTGAGCCAATAGACTGGTCCTGGACTTATTTTCCATCTGGCATAGTTTGCATTTTGTTGTCTGATTGTTGGGGGGTTTTGTATTGTTATATTTACGCTCTATTCTTGGTTGGTGCGGCTGTAACAAAACCAAATTTCCCTCGGGATTAATAAAGTATATCTATCTATCTATCTATATATGTGCCTAGAACTTTTGCATAGTACTGAAGGTTTTTTAATTAGTTGAATTTAAAGTCCACAGCCATTACTGTGAGAGTTCAGCTTGTCTCTCAGGATCAATATTCCAGATATCTGCATGCTACTTCAGTAGATAAACCACTGTGTCATCATACACATTGTCCATTCTGCCTTTCAGGTATTCATGCCCTTAACAAATCACTTTGCATATTCTCTTGTGAGCACTCAGGCTGTAATCATTTACTAACAACCACTTCTCTCTCATCTCCTCGTCTAACTTCTTCCTTACAACTGTTTGCTTCAACCCCTTCTTATGATATGCCTCCATGGCCGCATAATATATTTACATTTCCATATTGCATTATATAGTATTTTTTTTTACTTGTAGATTATCTCACAAGTCAAAAACACTCTCTCTGCATTTAGCTGCTACAATTGATTTATCCGACAGGTTTCTTTGAAGCCCAAAGGAAATAAGACTCATAATAGGATCCTGATACTGTAATACACTCATGAATAGGGTCCTGAAGAACAGTCTTGGCCCAAAACAGTGACTCTTTATTCCTTGCCATAGATGCTGCCTGACCTGCTGAATTCTTCAGCACTTTGTGTGTGTTACTTAGGAAATAGACTGAAACTTCTTGTTTCAGAATGAACCCATAACCTACTCTTCAACATTGCCTTGTGATTATCAGCTCCACTTTCTCACCATCTTCTGTGTAGAAAGGCTTCTTCAAAATAGCCAATAGCAATTTTTGAGGTCTATCTTGCACAGATGTACTCTAGTTATGTCCTTCCTGTGTCCTATAGGGGGTGTGGCTTGCTCTGATTGTCGAAAGCCGCTGCTGTTGTGTTTGGTTAGTTCAGAAACTGCAGGTGATTTTCCTGTCGATCAGCCGCCTGGTGTCCAGTTTCAAATATTCAATGTATAAAATAACATGTGGAAGAGGCTTGCTCTCTCTTCCTTTGTTTAAGTCAAGCAGTGCATATAGCCGTTGGGAAGGTATGCTCTGCACGTGCTTTTAACTAAGTATGTTTGTTAAATATTCAGCTTTGTAGTGTCTGTAATTTGGGGAACATTAATGTTTCAGTTGAATTGTTACTGTTTGTAAATAAATGTTTAATATACCTACTTGCAGTCAGTGTTTTCTGTCTCACTTGCTAGACCCGCCAACCTGATTCAACATAACACCCTGCAAGTAAAAACATCTCTCTCCATTCCTTCTATGAAAACCTCTACTAGATAATTTCTCAACCTTCTTTTCCTATGAGACATGAGACCCAATTTGCCACTCTCATGTTTCTGATATCGCTCTCAGAATCTTCTCCATTGCTTTTTGTTTCGAATATAGTGACTCAAAATATACAGAATACTGTCAAGTGTGGTTTAACTAAGATTTAGCAATACTTAGCCCCTTTTCACTTCTACTTCTCTGGAAATAAACCTTGGTGCATAAATTGTTTTTTTTTAATATTGCCTAGTTGACTTGCAGCATGAGTTTTAGTAAATGGTGCATTTGTACTCAAAATCTCTTTGCTCTTTTACAGAACATAGAACATTACAGCACAGCACAGGCCATTTGGCCCACGATGTTGTGCCAACCTTTCAACTTATTCTAAGATCAATCAAACCTTTCTTTCCAACATTACCTCCACATTTCTAAAATCCATGTGCCTATCTAAGAGTCGGTGAAGTGTCCCTAAATTATCCACCTCTACCTCCACTCCAGCAGTACGTCCCGTTCAGCCACCACTCTCTCTGTAAAAAAAATTACCTTTGACATTCCCCCTATTTCTTCCAATCACCTTAACATTATGCCCCTCATATTAGCCATCAGGTATCTCACCCATATTTACAGATTCCAGATTTTAAAAATGACTTCTCTATCCTTATACAACCTACCATCTCACACTTACCTTTATTAAACTTCGTTTGCTTGTCGGGTTATCTATTCGGCTTATCTTTCATGCTTTTCTGTAATCTGTTTCTATCTTCCGTAGAAAGCATTCTTCTAGGGTGCATCACAACCTGGTATGGAAGTTGTCCTGTCCAAGACCGGAAGAAGCTGCAGAAGATCGTGAACATGGCGCAGCACATCACACAAACCAATCTTCCGTCCTTGGACTCACTTTACACTGCACGCTGTCGGAGCAGTGCTGCCAGGATAATCAAGGACACGACCCACCCAGCCAACACACTTTTCGTCCCTCTTCCTTCCGGGAGAAGGCTCAGGAGCTTGAAGACTCGTACGGCCAGATTTGGGAACAGCTTCTTTCCAACTGTGATAAGACTGCTGAACGGATCCTGACCAGGATCTGGGCCGTACCCTCCAAATATCCGGACCTGCCTCTCGGTTTTTTTGCACTACCTTACTTTCCATTTTTCTATTTTCTATTTATGATTTATAATTTAAATTTTTAATATTTACTATCGATTTGTAATCCAGGGAGTGGGAAGCGCAGAATCAAATATCGCTGTGATGATTGTACGTTCTAGTATCAATTGTTTGGTGACAATAAAGTATAAAGTACAAAGCATGATTATTTCTTCAGTTGGTAGCATCCACAAACATATAATTTGATTTTTCTGCATTAATATTTGAAGTCTTCTGTCAAAACTGCCCAATGCACCCGCGGCACCTGCCTAATCACCTTCAAGGACACATCTACAGGAAGGTGCTGGCAAGGGCCAGTACTACCATGAAGAATCCCCCCACCATGCTCATGGACTGTCTGTCCCACTCCCATCAGGGAGGAGGCTATACAGCATGCATACCAGGTCCACCAGACTCAAAAACAGTCACTTTCCCCAAGCAGTGAGGCTGATCAACTCCTCCACCCACTAACCCACCCCTCTACCACTACTTTATAAATTGCTGTCAGAGTCACCTTATGTACAGACAATATTACACCTAGCATCATTTTATCCGTATACAGTACTGTGCAAAAGTCTAAAGCACATATATATAGCTAGGGTGTCTAAGACTTTTTACACAGTACTCTATTTGACAACATGGAGTGGAGAACGAGTTTGTAAATCTGGTGGGAGCAAAGGATGTTGGGTGGAGTGCCACAGGAGGGGTGGGGGACACGTGGCAGAGAAGGAGTGCCGGGGGCTGGGGGTGGCATGGGTGCAGACACACCCAGCCCCAAGACATCAGGTAAAGTCATTTAATTTCCAAACAATTAGTTTATTGAACACTATGGAATGTCTCACTGGTGCTTCTCACTCACTCCCTCTCCCTTCCCCTGTTCCCCAACCAAGAGTCCCTTCTCCCTTCCCTCTTCTCACTCTCAGTCCACATAGAGACCCATATCATAAGGGGTTTATTGTCACTCATTTACGTCATGAAATTTATTTTGCTTTTGAGGCAGCAGTACAGTGCAATACATAAAATTACTACAGTACCATGCAAAAGGCTTAGGCAGCTTAGCTATATATATATGTGCCTGAGGTGTCAGGGAGGGGTAGCACCTCCGGTGGGGGAACATGTCGCGTCCTTTTCAGGGCGGTTAGTCCACCTTTGGTCCCCACCTGGCACTCAGCTCTCACCTGTGGCTCCCAGTAGCTGTTTGCATGTGACAGCGGCCACACCCCGGGCAACGGCTTTGACAAGCCGGCTAAACCAGGTGAGGGTAGCCGACGGGTCTCAAACCCTCGGTGAGGTAGGGAGTTGTCTATCCCAGCATGTGAAGACAGACTCCAGCAGACTGAGCTGACGAGAACAATGGAAGGTCCAACGGTCAAGAAGGCAGTCTCTGCAAGGGTTGTGGAACGTGTAGAGCAGGAGAAGACACAGAAGACTTCCTGGTCATCCACTGCCCCTAGTCCCATCTCCAGCTGTCTCAACTCTGTCTTGCCACTGGATCCAGATGGGAATTGGGAAGAGAGAGTGAGGCTGACGCTGCGCAACTCCCTCACTTAAATCCAAATCATGCGCTAGTCTCGACACCATCATCATCATAATGGTGTCAAGGTCTTCATCAATGTGATGGACGAACAACAACAACATAAATGTGCCTATAACTTTTGCACAGTAATATACAATGAATCTATAATACAGAAGCTAACATATATTTGCATTGTGTTTTTATTATTGTGTTCTTTATGTTTTTTTTACTCCTTTATAGTGGAAATGACATTAAACAATCTTGAAAGTTAAGAGTTACTGAGATAGTGCAGAAGGCTGAGGATATTGGGTTAGAGCAGGTGCCCAGAAACTCAGAGCAGCTCCTACTCTGAATTCAACTTCATTCCTTCGCTTGTTATAAATTTACATTTCAAACTTGTTCTAATAAAAGCTGTGTTGACCATACTCATCTTTTCAGTGCAATAACAGTCTGTGGCATGGTCCCAGAAAATGATCTTGTGAACAGAGGAAATGTCGTAGAAAACATGAGCAGGGCTGGGGATAAAGAAACATATTTATCAGAAGGGCTTGGTGAAGGAAAACTTTGTGTCGGAAATATTGGCACCAGCCTCACTTAACACAGTGCCGGTGCGTCTGGACAAACAGGGGTACGCTGGTTAATTATATTCCAATAATCACTCAAGCACATGCAGTGTGAACATGAATAAAAACATTACAGATAACCCATCGAGCCTTTGCATTGTCACTTTTAATTTGCAAGAGGAAAACTACAAGCGGGGGAAAGCATATTTGTAGATTGTGATCCTGTGAACTGTGACTGTTGCTCATAAAACTAACCCTCATTCCTTTGTTGTCAGCGGTCATGGCATTTCCACAAATCACCAGTTTCTTGCCCCTCATTCATTCACATAGTGAATACTTCTCTGAATAAACTTGAAATTCAGAGGGTCCTTTGTTGTTCAGGGTTGACCATGGAAGTTGCGTCCCAGGTGTCCGCATAATATACAAGCCAGAGCGGTACAATATGGAGAGCAAGTTGAGGAAGGGTCTCGGCCCGAAACATCGACTGTTTATTGATTTCCATAGATGCTACGTGACCTTCTCAGTTCCTCCTGCATTTTGTGTGTGTTGCTATAGAGAGCAGGCTGTTGCCCATGCAGCAGGCTCCCCATCTCCACACAGCTGATGAATCCAAAGGAACAGCAGAGACTGATACAGTTAAACCTGAAATTACTGTCAGCCAAAAAAGTACAGAAACAAGTTAAGAGAGTATCACTATGATGGATGTGGACACGTGTGGAGCTCTAACCAGGTAAAGAACAATACATTTCTTTCCCTGAAGGACATTGGAGAGCCAGTTAGGTTTCTTCTAACAACATTAAGCTTCACAATCATTACTGGTAATAAATTATAATACTTATTTAATCATTTCAGGTAACCTTTCTCATCTGTTAAAGCAGGATTTGAATTTATCTTCAGATCAGTGGTCTAGATCACTACATTCCAGCCCAGCAACTTTACATTTGTGGCATCACACCTTTTGGTTTTGAAACTTTCATGTCTTTCACATCTAATCTCTCACCATCCTTCTACCCTATTGTCATAGAGTAATAGAAAGTTACAGCACAGAGACAAGCTCTTCAGCCCATCTAGTCTGTGCCAAGCCATTTAAATTGCCTACTCCATCAACCTGCATTGGGACCATAGCCCTCCATACCCCTACCATCCATGTACCTACCCAAACTTCTCTTAGACATTGAAATCGAGCTTACATGCACCACTTGTGCCGGCAGCTCTTTCCACACTCTCATGTCCCTCTGAATGAAGAAGTTTCCCCTTCTGTTCCTCTTAAGCGTTTCACCTTTCATTCTTAACCCATGACCTCTAGTTGTAGTCCCACTCAACCTCAGTGGAAAAAGCTTACTTGTACTTACCCTATCTATACCCCTCAAAATTCAGTATACCTCTATCAAATCTCCTATCAATCTTCTACATTTCAAGGAATAAAGTCCTGACCTATGTAATTCATGTCCTCCAGTCCCAGCAACATCCTTGTAAGTTTTCTCTGTATTCTTTCAACCTCATATACACCTTTCCTGTAGGTAAGTGACCAAAACTGCACACAATACTCCAAATTAGGTCTCACCAATGTCTTAAACACCTTCAACATAACATCACATCTCCTGTATTCAATACTTTGATCTACGGAAGCCAATGTGCCAAAGACTTTCTTTACATCCCTATCAACCTGTGATGCCACTTTTAGTGAATTGTATTCCCAGATCCCTTTGTTCCACTGCACTCCTCAGTGCCCTACCATTCACTATGTAAGACTTGCCGTGGTTGGTCCTACTGAAGTGCAACACCCCACACTTGTCTGCATTAAGTTCCATCTTCCATTTCTCAGCCTATTTGTCCAGCTGGTCCAGATCCCACTGCAAACCATAATAGTCTTCCTCACTGACCACTACACTTGTTGGCTTGAATGCTGTTACCTCTCTCCATAGACGACTTGCTGAGTACATCAGCCTTTTTCAGTCGTTGTTTCGAAAGCTTAAGTACTAGATTAGCTGGCTGGAGTCCCCGGTCTGTGAAACTCTCTGAGTCCACTGTGGGTCGTCGAATGCCCAATGTCTGCATGTCCAAATCTGAATCCGAGTCCACTGGAGGCCAGAGGCTGAAGAAGACAGCGTACCTTGCGGCTAAAGTACTGTGTATGTGCGTGGGTAGTGGGAGGGGAGTGGAGCTTGTTTTGCTGCTGTTGTTTTGATGCTTGTAGTGTTATGTTTTGTCATTTCTGCGTTGTTCTGCCGAGGGCTGTGGGTACGCAATATTGGCACCGGATTGTGTGGCGGCACTTGCAGGCTGCCCCCAGCACAACGTCAGGGCGTGTTGGCTGTTAACGTAACTGGCGCATTTCACTGTAGCCGCGATAAATAAACTTGAATCTTGAGACTCAGGTCCATTCCTTTCCTGACATGCATTTATCACGCCAGGTGTGGATTAAGGACAGAAACCCTGACTGAACTTTCCTTCTCCTGCCTATAAAGCCCACAGGCAATAAGCTGCTTGGAGACACTTCTGGAGACCGGTGTTATCCATACAGTGGAGATCCTGATGAAGGGTCTTGGCTTGAAGCGTCGACCGGTCATTTTCCTCCATCGATGCTGCCTGACCTGGTGAGTTCATCCAGCACTTAATCTGTGTCAAGTAATAAGCTGCTGTTAGCCTGACGTCTGCTTCTTCCGTCAGAAGAAGCTGGTGATGAAACCTGGAGCCTTTCCAATCTGTTCATCTCCAAGGTACCTCATGCTCAAGTAGCTATTCTGCCTTTATGGCCTCTTCCCTTTTACATGCCCACCAGGCTCACACAGATGTTTTCCTGTATGCCAGGCTGGGTGTATTCTGAATTATTTTTATGTGCCACTGGTCCCCAGGGCTGACTTACCCAGTGCACCATTTTCCTCCACAAACCAGAAAGTAATTCACAGTGGCGTAGCAGTTAGAGCAATTGATTTCCAGTGCAAGTGATTACTGATTGGGATTCAATACCTGCCACTGTCTGTTAGGAGTTTGTACACTCTCCCTGTAACTGTGTGGGTTTCCTCCCACAGTCTAAAGCCATATGGGTAGGGTTTGTAAGTTGTGGGCATGTGATCTTCATGCCAGCATAGTGGCATTTGAGGTAAATTGCAAACGATGACGCAATCGACATATTTCACTGTATGCTTCGATGCACATGTAACAAGTCAAGCTAATCTTTCTATTCCTTTCATCTCAGTTGGATTGTTTCTGATTGTTAAAAAGACATCCTCTGCTTTGACATCCAGTGATTTTAAATAATAATCAGGAAATGTGTTCAATGGTTTAAAAAACAAAACACATTTGGCGTCATGCAACACACATCAAAGCTGCTGGTGAACACAGCAGGCCAGGCAGCATCTCTAGGAAGAGGTACAGTTGACGTTTCGGGCTGAGACCCTTCGTCAGGACTAACTGAAAGAAGAGTGAGTAAGAGATTTGAAAGTGGGAGGGGGAGGGGGAGATCCAAAATGATAGGAGAAGACAGGAGGGGGAGGGATGGAGCCAAGAGCTGGACAGGTGATAGGCAAAAGGGATATGAGAGGATCATGGGACAGGCGGCCCAGGGAGAAAGAAAAGGGCGAGGGGGAACCCAGAGGATGGGCAAGGGGTATAGTGAGAGGGACAGAGGGAGAAAAAGGAGAGAGAGAGAAAGAATGTGTGTATATAAATAAATAACAGATGGGATACCTCCCCCTCCTGTCTTCTCCTATCATTTTGGATCTCCCCCTCCCACTTTCAAATCTCTTACTAACTCTTCTTTCAGTTAGTCCTGACGAAGAGTCTCAGCCCGAAACGTCGACTGTACCTCTTCCTAGAGATGCTGCCTGGCCTGCTGCATTCACCAGCAACTTTGATGTGTGTTGCTTGAATTTCCAGCATCTGCAGAATTCCTCGTGTTTGCGTTTTTACATTTGGTGTCATGGTATGCCCTCAGAGGACAAGACACTGGTGAGGGGGAATGGCAAGCCTTCTCTGCCACAGAGGTCACTGGAATGGACTCAGCCCAGGATCGCCAGGAGGAAATGGAAACAAGCAGTTAGACATGGGAATACCAACAGAGCCTTAGAGGGGCAACTGAGTGACACTGTGAGACCATCCATTCTCTCCAACACAATGACTCCGCTAAGGTACTAAACAAGAGTCCTCTTTAAATAATCATAGACTGCGGGAAACCCGTGCCAGTCACAATTAACTTGACCTGATTAAACTGAAGTACAAGGGCTTAATGGCTCTAGTTAAGATAATAACTAGTAAATACAGGTGCTCAATGACCTGAGATGTTCTATTGCAAGACACAGAGGCCACAGGACTCATGATTATTTACAATTTCTTGATTTTCACTCTGGTTTTCACTCTCATTTGTGTCCGAGATACTATTCTCCAATTCCTGGAGATTCTAGGGCAACCTGAAGGGGTTTGTTATGGTCACGTCAATGAATTTCTGACCCAAGTAATGCATGCACTCAGTTCACACAGAGTGAAGGGCTTGAATTATCATCCCACCCTCAGGAACAGGATCAAACTACAGGCCTACAGAAAGGAAAGAAAAAGGATTAAAGTAATTACAAAACTTAAAAGCACCTCTCATGACCTCAGAAAGCCCCAAAGAAACTTACAACCCAACCGGGTTTTCTTTGGAATATAGCCACAATTACCGTGTTGGAAATGGAACAGCCAAGATGTGCACCTCAAGAAACTTAACATGTAAATATGTGAGGTGATGAAGATAAACCAGGTCAGGACATACACTCAGGGAAAGAAATGCGATTTAAGTGATTTTGATGGTGGAACGATTGTTAGTACCAGGGTATCTCATAAACTACTGATCTCCTGAGATTTTCACACACAACAGTCCTCAGTGCACAGGTTCCCAACCTGGGGTCCTCGGTTAACCCCTCTGTTAGTGGTTGGGGTCCATGGCATATGAAAGGATGGGAAAAACAAAAAAAATAGTGAGTGGCAGTTCTGTAGGCAAAAATGTCTTGTTAATGAGAGAGGTCGGAGGAAATTGGCCAGACTGGTTTCAAGCCGACAGGAAGACAACAGTAACTGAAGTAACCATAGTGTTTGTAGAGAAGTGACTCTGAACATACAACACATTGAATTTTGACATGGGTGGTCAGTAGAAGGCCATAAACACACACTCAGTGACCTCTTCATTAGGTACCTAATAAAGTGGCCACTGAGTGGGTATAGTGAATGGCAGGCCCTGGGGAACTATGTAAAACAGATCAACCCAGTACTCTAAGAAGAGGTACAGTTGACGTTTCGGGCCGAGACCCTTCGTCAGGACTAACTGAAGGAAGAGCTAGTAAGAGATTTGAACTTTGATGTGTGTTGCTTGAATTTCCAGCATCTGGTGTCAACCCAGTACTACAAGGACGTGGTATTACAGGCAGAGAGAGTGGTGGGGAAGGCAGATGACCTGCTTGCCTTCATCAGCGGTGGCAGGGTATGAAAGTCTGGACATCATGTTATAGTTGTTGCTCAGACACATTTGGACTGTTGTGTACATTGTGACCATACACCATAAAAGATGTGACTGAGCTAGCGAGCGTACAGTAAATATTTACAAGGATTTTGCCTGGACTTGAGGACTTGAGTTGTAAGGAGAGACTGGATAGGCTAGGACTTTCTATCCTGGACAGAAGGAGACTGAGCCTCAAAGAGGTTTATAAAATTATGAGGGGCATAAATAGCTACAATCTAAAACTAGAAGATACAGGTTGACCTAATGTGAAAAGATTTAAAGGGGATGTTAAAGGGGCAAGTTTTTCCACACAGAGCGTGGTGACTATTTGGATCAAGATACCAGAAGAGATAGTAGATAAAGATACAATTAAAATGTTTAAGAAACAGCTGGATAGGTACATGGATAGGAAAGGTTCAGAGGGATATGGACCTAGCTTTAAAGGGCATCTCAGTCGGTATGGAGGAGATGGATTGCAGGGCCTCTTTTCATGCTGTATGACACCATGAATTTCTACGAATCACTCACAATCATTGTGAAATGGCCAGATAATCAGTTATGTGATTGTTGACTGAGGAATGAATATTAACTAGGATTTCTTCATCATGTGAAAGCTCATATGATCATCCAAGATAACAAGAAGGGTTTCAAGTTCAAGGTCCTGTTTGAAATAAAGGCAGCACTCTGCCTGTGTAAAACTCCCTCCACAGTGCTTTGGGGTCACAATCTACCTCCTTTTCTCTAAATCATGGCACTGAATGCAAAATATAACCAAGCCTATATCTGATTTCCTAATACCAGGGCAACTCATTGCCTACTCTGGACTAGTACCCTCCAACAAACTGTCAAAAAAATACATTATCAATCTTGTTCTTCTTGCGCCCTTAACTCCCGGTGGAGTCGTCGGGGTGCCGTCATGACCAGCTTTGCACCATGTTTGGTGTGCTCATCATGCGGTGTGTCTTGGGCATCTGAAACCTGACGGAGCCCATCCCTCTCCAGGTTTGACCACAGCCGATTTCCCCCAACTAGGTGGCTCACCTTGGTTGTGAATACGTGGCTGTTATAGTTCCATCTGAGAACCTTTCCGCCCCGGCCGGTGACTTCATCATGGAAGTCTTTCACCCAGTGGTGCCGTGTTAACACCACCCCCTCCCATGGTTTAGCCCGCCAGCTGAAGCGGTTTTCCGGGGTATGGAGCTTGCAGCCAACGCGTGAGAGATTTAGGAGATGGATGAGGACCAGTGATGCCCGCCCACCCTGTCTGGTAGGGAGCAGCACGCCAGATATCAAAAGTACTACCTCTATCCAGAGCCCCCTATACCCCAATGTATCAATGGAGAGGAATAAACAGATGACATTTCAAGCCAAGGCCCTTCAAGGTGGTTTTTCCTCTCCATAGATGTCTCATGACCTGCTGAGTTTCTCCAGCGTTTTATGTGTGTTACGCTGGATTTCCGGCATCTGCAGAGTCCACTGTGTTAAAAATACAATAGTGGCTTGAGACTATATTTTTGTTGCTAGTGCCCGCAATGGCAAAAGTTTTCAGCAAAATTATATACTGGGTTTATTTATAAACTCCTCAGCTGTTGGCACTGTTTTATAGAAAGAGAAATATAGAACTATTGTGAAAATATAATTCACAACACAAAATTCAGCATCAGAAGGAAACCCTGCCCATTATTTCCAACACGGCAAACTACAAATTCAACCTATTAATTTGTTCCTTGCAAACAAGGGTTTTGTTTAACAAATTATCATTTTCCCTTTTTCAGAAAAATGCTCCAGTGGAACTATTTTGAAGATTATACATTAAGTAGGTCACTGGCTGCAATAACTGTGGCAGTGGAACTTTCAACTGCACTGCTAACCTAGCAAGAGCAGCCACAATTTGCATTTAATCACGCAGACTGTCGAGGACCTGGAAGTTAAATGCCTCCCTGTGCCAAGATGACAGCATGCTCAGGGTGGAGAAGCTACAGCATATATTCCATCTGGATAGCCTCCAACCTGATGGCGTGAATATTGATTTCTTCTTCTGGCAAACAAATTCCTGCCCCCCCCCCCCATTTCCTCTATTCCCCACTCTGACCTTTCACGTCTTCCCACCTATCTATCACTTTCTCCGGGTCCCCTCCTCCTTCCCTTTCTCTTATTGTTCACTCTCCTCTCCTATCAGATTCCCTCTTCTCCAGCCCTTGATCTTTCCCACTCACCCGGCTTCACCTATCACCTTCCAACTAGCCTCCTTCCCCTTCTCAGTTTATTCTGGCAACTTCCCCTTCCTTCTCAGTCCTGAAGAATGGTATTGGCCCAAAACATTGATTGTTTATTCATTTCCGTGGATGCTGCCTGACCTGCTGAGTTCCTCCAGCATTTTGTGTGTGTTAATTTGGGTTCCCGGCATCTGCAGACTTTCTTGTATTTAAAATTCCAACTTATTTTATAGATCGAAAACTTCCTTAATAAGAAAATAATCTTCCATTATTTTCAGGAGTTACAAATCCAAAATATGTCAAGGAAAGCTATGCTTGGGAGGAAAATAAAGGGCTGTATCCAGGTTTCCAAGGAAATTATTCAGCAGGATAAGATAGTATGACATGGAATAAGTCACAGTACAGGAAGCCCATACTTTCTATGGAAAATAGTATTTCATTAGCTTCTACTAATCGCAAGTCTGAGGGTGTGAGACATATGTCAGAATTGAATTCATAACCTTGGATAAATAAAAGGATGAGCTCCTGTCCAGATGCCTACACTGCTGCTGGATTTATCCACATTTTATGGCACACTTCCCAAAGTCCTTTGCTGGCTTTAATTTTCCAGTAGCATCTTCTACTTAGTTCTCCGCCGGTCGTGAGGTCACTTACGTCGAGCGTGATGTTCTCAGAAAGGATTTTCTATTGGTGGGTCCTCAGGTGGCTGTGGAAACCAATCTATGATCTTTTTGTTTGTTTGTTTGTTTATTGATTTATGTATTTAGAGATACAGTGCAGAACAGACCCTTCCATCCCAATGATCCAGACTGCCCAGCAATTCACCTGTTTAACACTAGTCTAATCACAGGACAATTTGCAACTAAGCAGTATGTTTTTGACTGTGGGAGGAAACCAAAACACCTGAAGGAAACCCATGTACTCACAGAAGAATGTACAAACATCGCCTGAATTGAACTCCAAATTCTGGAATGCCCCGAGCTGCAAAAGCATCGGGCTAATCATTAGCAACACACATAAAAATTGCTGGTGAACGCAGCAGGCCAGGCAGCATCTCTAGGAAGAGGTACAGTCGACGTTTCGGGCCGAGACCCTTCGTCAGGACTAACTGAAGGAAGGGCTAGTAAGAGGTTTGAAAGTGGGGTCGGGGGAAAGATCCGAAATGATAGGAGAAGACAGGAGGGGGAGGGATGGAGCCAAGAGCTGGACAGTTGATTGGCAAAAGGGATATGAGAGGATCATGGGACAGGAGGCCTAGGGAGAAAGAAAAGGGGGAAGGGAAGAAAAAACCCCAGAGGACGGGCAAAGGGTATAGTGAGAGGGACAGAGGGAGAAAAAGGAGAGAGAGAAAAAGAATGTGTGTATATAAATAAATAAATAACGAATGGGGTACGAGTTGGAGTTGGGGCATTAGCGGAAGTTTGAGAAGTCAATGTTCATGCCATCAGGTTGGAGGCTACCCAGACGGAATATAAGGTGCCCGAAATGTCGACTGTACCACTTCCTAGAGATGCTGCCTGGCCTGCTGCGTTCACCAGCAATTTTTATGTGTGTTGCTAATAAAGTGGCCACTGAGTGGGTATAGTGAATGGCAGGCCCTGGGGAACTATGTAAAACAGATCAACCCAGTACTCTAGGAAGAGGTACAGTCGACGTTTCAGGCCGAGACCCTTCGTCAGGACTAACTGAAGGAAGAGCTAGTAAGAGATTTGAACTTTGATGTGTGTTGCTTGAAATTCCAGCATCTGCAGATTTCCTCGTGTCTGGGGCTAATCATTACACTACCATGGCAGGATTTTAGGATGGATTCCCTTAATGGAGAACATTTGTGCGTGACTTTGTTTAA
Source organism: Mobula hypostoma (assembly GCF_963921235.1). Lineage (NCBI taxonomy): Eukaryota > Metazoa > Chordata > Chondrichthyes > Myliobatiformes > Myliobatidae > Mobula > Mobula hypostoma. The sequence goes on along the minus strand of NC_086120.1, from coordinate 31,372,775 downwards.
CGTGGGGAGGCTAATGCACAGGCAGTCACCACATGTTCTTGACAGATCAGGATCAAAGTCCAGTGGTATGGCATGAAAGATGACTGTAGACCCTTTACTGTTGCAGCCTTCCTCCACCTTCACTGATGTTGCGATCTGTCTTCATCTTCTATCAGTTCCACCATTGAGGTCTTGATTGCATCGTTCTTTTTCTGGAATCTCCCCTTGACCTTACCACCACTGCAAGGAGCTAAGTGCCAGGTGGCTAAACTGTAAACAGCATTGCTCTCAGGATCTCTGGCGCCCAGGATCTTCTTCGATGATCATCAGTTTGTCATGGTGGAGAGCCATGTGAGTTCCTTAGATCTTTGCTGGTGCGCACGCAACAACTGTGTTCTGACTTCCCAGCTCTCAGGCAAGATGGGCCTTATGAATCTTCATTCAATTAAATCTTGCATAAGAACATCATTCCCATTGAAATTCCATTACCTGCTGGGCAAACTTAAGCAGATCTTTCAAATGAGTTTAAATGAATTTGAGTCCACTCCAGGCATATGTGTGTGTAGGCTTACATGTGTGATTCTTTGATTTAGCCTAACTTTCCTGTCCCTGGGGTAGATTTCCAAGAAATATATAGATTTTACAAAATACAAATACTGTAGTTTTGGTAATAGTAACTCTAAACCTTTTTCAGTATGCTTCATAAATAAAATTTTTTTAATCTTTAAATGAGTTAAAAACTTGAACGTGCCAGAATTTCACTATTTTGGGCTTGCAATTTTGTGTTCAAAATAAGGTGATAATAAGTATCAAATTCATGACATTTTTCGTTTGGATTTTCTCACAAGAACTGTTAAAACACGTCAAATTCACATGGGTTATTTTTATATAATTTGTACTTTTTTTATGACAAAGAACTACTGCCCCCAACACCCTGTCATTGCCAACATGCAACACATTTTAGATACCAATTAAGTTTATTCAAACAACTGTTTATGTGGTTGCTATGAAAATGAGAAGTGATGGGTGAGCGTGTGACTGTCATGGCAGAAGATTGACATTTTGATGTCCAGAAAGATGAGTAATTTAAAGATTTATACCTCTTGATCTGAGAGTAGTTTTATTATGTATCATTACCAAATTAGTTATTTGAATATTTTAACTGAGAAATGAATAACTTTGCTTTATTTCTGTATATTTACGGAAAGCTACCTATCCCGTTGGTTTAGCAAGTGCAAGACTTAGCCAAAAAGTGAGAAATGTCATTCCCATCACATCTTTAACCTCACACAGCTGGCAGTGTGGTTGTCAAGTTGGCCCCAAAATCATCAGCAGACTGCTGAAAACAATACAGAGACACAACTAAAGAAGACCATGAAATATCAGCAATACCACGAAAGAGAAAGAGAGATACTGAAAAGAAGGGAGACAGGAAAACTTAAGATCATCTCACAATTACCAAAGCATGAACAGAGACTGAAGAGACGTCAGTGGAGAGTTAATCAAAGAAACAAAAGGGTTGCTGTTAAGAAAAGATGGACAAAGTTTTACAGCAGAGAATATCCTGCCAGAATCTCCAGTAGGCCAGCACAAGAACAGAATGACCTCCAGCTTCCTAAGGAGTCACCTATGCATTAATGGAGACTATGAGAAGGTGCTTTAAAGTTCAAGTGTTGCTTTGTTTCTGAGTCGTTGAGATTTCTGTGAATGTTTCTTAAGTTTTACTGATTTTTTAAAAAGTGTGTAGAGGGTTGAGTAAATTGGATAGATATATGGACAGGAAAGGAATGAAGGGTTATGGGCTGAGTGCAGGTCGGTGGGACTAGGTGAGAGTAAGAGTTCAGCACGGACTAGAAGGGCCAAGATGGCCTGTTTCCGTGCTGTAATTGTTATATGGTTAAATGTTTTGTCAGTGTTTAAAAAATGTGTTCTCTCTTATGGATAGTTGAAAAATAATGATCTCTATTATCCGCTTGAAATTTGAATTGCTGCTTATTCCAGAGTTGGAGAGGGTCAGACAGATGTTTTGTAAGTATTTTTGTTCTTTTTTTAACAAGACTAGACATTGCCTAGTTTATCTGGGCTGCCTATTTTCATGTTTCACGTGGATGCTTTTAACAAAGTTCTCTAGCTGCCTACCTCAAAAACAGTGATCTCTTATGGAATTTTGACAGATAGTGCAGACTGTAAGAATATGTTTTCAATTGTAAGTGTTGCTTCTTCTAGTTGGACGGGTGTTTTGTCAGAGTTAATGTTAAACTAAAACCGTTGTTTGTCAATGTCAAAAGTATCACAGTGCATATTTTGATGGGAAATAAAGTTTTGTTTAGTAATATTGATCTGAACTCATTTGCTGCAGTCAAGTGCTTTGATGCCAAAAGCAGCATTCTGTCAAAGAGGTTTAAAATTCCAATAGTCTAATTAGTAAATAAATGTTTTGTTGTTTAGACAAGGAAAATATTGACATGCTTAAGAAAATGTGTATCAGAAATATATTAAAGATGAGTTAAAACAATCTTATTAAACGGCATGGTTTTTATTTGCAGGATTGACTTTGAAATCTTTGTCACTTAATTTTAAATTAAATTCAGTATTTTGATGGTGTGATGGTAATAACGTTCTTCCATGAAAACTGAAAAAATGCCTTAACATATAAAAGTTCTCTGAAAGGTTTATCAATGCCAAGATATGATCTCATTCCGGAGCCTAAAATAAAGGTTATAACATACACAAAACAGAGTTTGCAGAAATTTCATTTTTTCAGAACTCCAAAAGGCCAGAAGTGTCCCAAATTGTAAAAGAGAGTGACGCACACATAACGAAGAGGTGTGAACAAGTTTAAAAATTTCATTCCAAGTATCCTCATCAATTGAAATCTGTAGGTCATGTTCCCAGAGGTTTTTAATTTTGTCTAACAGAATATTTCTCAATGCCAACAGCATACTATAAATATTAGATATAGATCCATTATGAAAAGGTTTCAGTAGAAGTTGTATCTAGATGAGCAGACCTACTCCCATTACTAAACCCAGGCTCAGTCTCTGTTGCCATGGGAGATTCAGAGGTTGAACTTTGCAACGGGTGCTCAGACTGTAAAATCAGCAACAGAGTACTTTGAGCTATGATCTTCTCTGATGTGGGAAACAATTTCAAGGAGCTGAATTGCCTCTTCCTGTTCTTTTGCTGCATCCTAGATTTAACGTCTAGTTGTGCCTGAAACATCACATTTCATGAGTCCTGTCAATTGTGTACTTGAATGCCGTTACCTCTGGGTGAAGTTTTCACTGTCAATGTTCTCTCTCAGATCAAGCAAGTCAACGCCATCATGGCTGACTCTAAAGGCTAATATCTAAAAGCTGGCATCTTCAATTTAAAAGCTGTTTTTACCTTCCACCTGAACATATTTTACTAGAATGGGATTAGAAGTAATAACTATACCTATAGGGATAATTGAACAGGCTGATTGTCTTTTCTCTTACACAACAAGGAGGCAGATGTTTTCAAAACATTAAGAGGTTTGACGAGGTAGATGTGCAGATACTTGCACTTAAATTGCACATAGACACTTAAATGTCACTTTTAGAGTAGCAGAAACAATTTTTTTTAAACATGCATGCATTGGTATGTATCCTTAGAGATCATTGGTGCTGGTGGTGGTGGGAGGGGTGTAGGGGCTGAGGTTTAGATTCAAAGCACATTTGTTATCAAAGTATGTATGCAGAATATAACTCTGAAATTCATCTTCCCGCAGGCAGCCACAAAACAAAGAAATACCATGGAACCCTTTCAAAGAAAATATCAAACATCCAACGTGTGAAAGAAAGAACGGGTTGTGCAAACAGCAAAGCGAGAGTGACCAACACATAAAATATGAAACATCAAGCCAGGAGTTGTGGAATATTCAGTTTAAATCAGGTCAGCACCGTGCCAGTGGCAGACCGCAGGCCACAGGGCTAGTCTTCGCCGAGATGTCCTGAACAAACCATTCACAAACAGCAAACAAAAGAGTAACCAGAATCCAGAATCGCACGCAACATGAAACTCAGAGTTCCTTAAAATGAATCCACGGCCACGAGCCTCGCGATCAATCCTTGCAATGTGGAACCCAAGGCTCCTGCACTTCCCTCCAACAGCAGCGAGTGAGAGGTAGAGGAGACCGGGCCAAATGCAAGCAAATGTACCAAACACTCAGCCACCCTCCACTCTCAGTCTCATTGACTCATTCCACACCTTCAATTACCCATTATATTCGTCTTTCATCTTTAACTCATGGCCTCTACTCCTAGCCTCACTCAACCTCAGTGAAAAAAGCCTGCTTGCATTAACCCTATCTATACCCCTCATCATTTTGTAAACTTCTATCAAATCTCCCCTCATCCTTCTACATCCTAGTGAATAAAAACCTAATCTGTTCTACCTTTCCTTATAACTCAGGCCCTCAAGTCCCAGCAACATCCTTGTAAATTTTCTCGGTACTCTTTCAATCGTACCAATATCTTTCCTGTAGGTAGGTGACCAAAACTGCACACAATGCTCCAAATTAGGCCTTATCAACATCTTATACAACTTTAGTGTGACCACCTATCTCCTGTACTCAATATTATGAAGGTGAGGTTGCCAAACGTGAAAGAATAGGACCTATCAAGAGTGACAGTGGGAAAGTGTGTATGGAACCGGAGGAAATAACAGATGTACTTACTGGATACTTTACTTCAGTATTCACTATGGAAAAGGATCTTGGTGATTGTAGTGATGACTTGCAGCGAACTGAAAAGCTTGAGCATTTAGATATTAAGAAAGAGGATATGCTGGAACATTTGGAAAGCATCAAGTTGGATAAGTTGCCGGGTCCGGATGAGATGTACCTCAGGCTCCTGTGGGAGGTGGGGGAGGAGATTGCTGAGCCTCTGGAGATGATCTTTGCACCATCAATGGGGACGGGAGAGTTTCCGGAGGATTGGAGAGTTGCGGATGTTGTTCCTTTATTCAAGAAAGGGAGTAGAGATAGCCCAGGAAATTATAGACCAGTGAGTCTTACTTCAGTGGTTGGTAAGTTGATGGAGAAGATCCCGAGAGGCAGGATTTATGAACATTTGGAGAGGCATAATATGATTAGGAATAGTCAGCATGGCTTTGTCAAGGGCAGGTTGCGCCTTACGAGCCTGATTGAATTTTTTGAGGATGTGACTATACACATTGATGAAGGAAGAGCAGTAGATGTAGTGTATATGGATTTCAGCAAGGCATTTGATAAGGTACCCCATGCAAGGCTTATTGAGAAAGTAAGGACGCATGGGATCCAAGGGGACATTGTTTTGTGGATCCGGAACTGGCTTGCTCACAGAGGAAAACAGTGGTTGTAGACGGGTCGTATTCTGCATGGAGGCCAGTGACCAGTGGTGTGCCTCAGGGATCTGTTCTGGGACCCTTACTCCTCATAATTTTTATAAATGACCTGAATGAGGAAGTGGAGGAATGGGTTAGTAAGCTTGCGGATGAAACAAAGGTTGGGGGTGTTGTGGATAGTGTGGAGGGCTGTCAGAGGTTACAGCGGGACATTGACAGGATGCAAAATTGGGCTGAGAAGTGGCAGATGGATTTCAACCCAGATATGTGTGAAGTGGTTCATTGTGGTAGGTCAATTACGATGGCAGAATATGGTATTACTGGTAAGACTCTTGGCAGTGTGGAGGATCAGAGTGACCTTGGGGTCCGAGTCCATAGGACGTTCAAAGAAGCTGCGCAGGTTGACTGTGTGGTTAAGAAAACATATGGTGTACTGTATTGGCCTGCATCAATCATGGAACTGAACTTAGGAGCCGAGAGGTAATGTTGCAGCTATATAGGACCCTGGTCAGACCCCACTTGGAGTACTGTGCTCAGTTCTGGTCGCCTCACTATAGGAAGGATGTGGGAACCATAGAAAGGGTGCAGAGGAGATTTACAAGGATGTTTCCTGGATTGGGGAGCATGCCTTATGAAAACAAATTGCGTGAACTCAGCCTTTTCTCCTTGGAGCGACGGAGGATGAGAGGTGACCTGATAGAGGTCTATAAGATGATGAAAGGCATTGATCGTGTAGATAGTCAGAGCCTTTTTCCCAGGGCTGAAATGGCTGCCACAAGAGGGCACAGGTTTAAGGTGCTTGGGGGTAGGTACAGAGGAGATGTCAGGGGTAAGTATTTTATGCAGAGAATGGTGAGTGCGTGGAATGAGCTGCCGGCAACGGTGGTGGAGGAGGATACGATAGGGTCTTTTAAGAGACTTTTGGATAGGTACATGGAGCTTAGAAAAATAGAGGACTATGGGTAAGCCTAGTGATTTCTACGGTAGGGACATGTTCGGCAAAATTTTGTGGGCCGAAGGGCCTGTGTTTCGCTGTAGGTTTCCTATGTTTCTATGTTTCTAAACGATTTCTTTAGGACCTTTTCTACCTGTAATGCCACTTTCAAGGAATTATGGATATGTATACCCAGGTTCCTCTGTTTTACCCTACTCCTCAGTGCCCAGCTATTCATCCTATAAGTCCTACCCTGGTTTGTCTTCCTATATTATCATCCAGATTGTTAATATAGATGACAAACAACAATGCACCCAGCACCAACCTCTGTGGGACACCATTAGTCACAGGCCTCCAGTCAGAGAGGCAACCACCTACTACCATTCTCTGGCTTCTTCAACAGAGCCAATGTCAAATCCAATTTACTACCTCATCTTGAATGCCAAACGACTGAACCTTCTTGACCAAACTTCCATGTGGAACTTTGTACCAAGGCCTTGCTAAGATCTATGTAGTCAACATCCACTACCTTTTCTTCATTAACTTTCCTGGAAACTTCTTCAGAAAGCTCTATAAGTTTGGTTAGACATGATCTACTATGCACAAAGCCATGTTGACTATCCCTAATCAGTCCCGGTCTGAACAAATACTTATATATCCAGTCCCTTAGAATACCTTCCAATAACTTTCCCACTACTGATGTCAAGTTCACCGGCCTATAATTCCCCGGCTTGTTCTTTAAGCCCTTCTTAAACAACAGAACAACATTAGCTATCATCCAATCATCCGGCAACTCACCTGTGGCTCAGGTTATTTTAAATATCTCTGCTCGGGCCTCTGCAATTTCTGCACTAGTCTCCCATAGTGTCCGAGAGAGCACCTTACCAGGCCCTGGGGATTTATCCACCATAATTTTTCTCAAGAGAACAAACACCTCCACTCTTGTAATCTGTACACATTCCATGTATTCACTGCTGGATTACCTCACTCCTATAGACTTGGTGTCCATCTTCTGAGTAAATACAGATTCTAAAAAATCCATTAAGATCTCCCCCATCTCTTCGGCTCCATGGTGTAGTGAATTATTGCAGTGAGATGTTGTGAATTATTTGCAATGTTAGACTGAACACTGGGATCACGATCGACGGTGACTTGGCTAATTTTGTTTTCTTGCCCCTACCTCACCAAAGATAGAACTGTAGCAGCTGAGTTGGCAGATAACCTCCATCTTCTCAAGGGTAGTTAAGGATGGTCAATAAATGCATACAATCCAAAAAATTAATAAAAGGAACTTATTAAACAATAATCTGTCACACTGCTGGTTCTGTAGTATTGTTGGACATGAAATGCTCTTGCGTTTGCCTGCTGTATTTCAAAACAACTCACAATGCAAGACACACTTTTAGGAATGTGATGTCTAATCCTATTCATTAGTATGTAAACTAATCTTGAGGGATGTAGAGTTTGGTGGAAAAATATCGGGAGAAGATCAAAAGCAAGGCTGATAATAGAATAAGCTGATTCAGCTAAAAACATATTCCTTGTTCTTACAACATTCTGTACTCTTGGAAACAAACTATTATATTTTGCTTTCAATATTACCAATTACAAAATATTGGAACACTGTCTTGCAGTGAAATACTACAGCTTCTGGATGCCATCACAACCTCTCCACATTGACCGGAGACAACACTTTATGCAGCAAAACCAGGGAGTAAGTCCATTGTGTTTGTTTGATGACCACGTAATTATGTTACCATTCAGGGCAACTGTAATTGGACAGGATCAAAATAAATATTTCAATATGAAAAGAAGATTGTTAGATTTTCTTTATGTTCAAGTTAAGGATATTAAGGAGTGCTTGGTGGTGGTGGTGGGGGGGGGTTGCTGATGCTGTTTTTGCTGATGGGGGAGGGGAGATGCCATTGCTTTGCTGCTGCTTATGTGTGGGAGGGGGAAGCTGGAGGGGGGACTTTGGAGTTCTTACAGTTAACTGTCATTCATTCTTTGGGGCACTCCTCTATTTTTGAGGATGTTTATGACGAAAAAGAATTTCAGGATGTACGTATATCGTATACATTTCTCTGACATTAAATGTACCTATTGACCCACCCTCTCCTGGGTATGAGGATAAACTACATCCGTCTGTGGAGCATTTGCTTTGGGTAATGAGGTTGCCATTAACCACAGCTACCTCCAGCTCACCCTTAGACAAGGTGTAGCACCTGTTAGCCTCCCTACTTGGGTTACAGTGAAGCCACGGAATGCAGGTGGTGGATAAAGCAGAAGGCAAGTTGTGAGTAACACAATCGATGGTTCCTGCTTCTCAGACGCTGAGCAGTAGATCCTTTTAATAGGACAATATTTGGGGTCACCCATCTTGTAAAGATTCTGCATCGGAAGCAAGCAAGGGGAAGCTACTTCTTGTATTTCATCCCTAGTACAACCATGGTTAATACATACACAAATGTAAAAGACAACAGCGTAAAATGGCAGCCCACTTCCAAATAGTGCGGACGCCTCGCTCGGTACGGGATATCATGTAAACAGATAGGTGAGCCCGGACCGTCATACCTCTACTGTCTGCAAGAACAAGAGACTGCGAATTGCCACTTGGAATGGTCGAACCCTGCACCAAGCTGGTAAGCTAGAAAACGTAAAATTAGAAATGAAGAGGCTAGAAGTCAGCATCCTAGGCCTAAGTGAAATAAGATGGGAAGGCACTGGAGTATTCCAATCAGACGACTACAGGATGATATACTCTGGTGGAGATAAACATGAAAAGGGTGTTGCAATCATCTTAGACAAAGAAGCATCCAAGAGCCTGCTTGGATACTGGCATATCTCAGACAGAATGATGCTAATCAAACTAAAAGGACAACAAAACAACATCTCTATCATCCACAATGGAAAGCTCAGAGGAAGAAACTGATGCCTTCTACCACTCCCGAGACAAAGCAATAGAAGAATGCAAATCACAAGACGCCATCATAGTCATGGGCAACTTCAATGCAAAAGTTGGTGAGGGAAGGGAAGACCATATTGTTGGAGACCAGGGATTGGGAGAAAGAAACGAAAGAGGAGAAAAGCTTATATCATGGTGTAAAACAAACAATCAGATAATCACCAGCACTTGGTTTAAACAACATCCAAGAAGGAAATGGACATGGAGAACCCCAGATGGGAACAACAATAATCAAATCGACTACATAACAATCAATAACAGATTCAAAGACTCAATAATTCAATCTAAAAGCTACCCTGGAGCAGACTGTGGAAGCGACTACATATACCAGTCATTTGCAAAATGAAAATAAAGATGAGAAAATTAAAGAAACCAAAAGTATCAGAACCACTGGATTATCAACAACTACAAAACAACCCTCATCTGAAAACAGAGTACACAATCAAGGTGAAAACCCGTTTTCAATTGCTGCAAGATGAAGGAGGCAAATCTTCCTGGGACATACTGAAGGAATCCATGGTTGTAGCTGCAAGAGAAACCATCCCACGAAAAGAATGGAAAAGTAAGAAGAAATGGATATCTGAAGATATAGTACAATTGATGCAACAAAAACAGACCATCAAACTAAGAGACAGCGAAGAATACAAACAACTTGATAAGACAATAAAAAAATGCAGAGAAGCTAAAGACAGATGGCTAAATGAGAAATGCTCAGAGATAGAAATGCTACAAACCCATAACCCTGGAACAAAGTTGATGCACAATAAGATTAAAGAACTAACAGGGAAATTACCTTGCTCAGCAAGTGGATGCATCAAGGCAAAAGATGGCAGCTTAATTATGAACGAAGAGGAAATCCTAAACAGATGGACAGAAAATATAAAAGAACTTTTTGAAGACCAAAGAGAAGAAAAACCAAACATAAAGAAAAGTCTTGAAGGACCTAGCATTCTAAAATCAGAAATTCGAGCAGCCATAAATAAAACAAAACATAACAGAGCAACTGGTCCAGACAACATCGCTGTTGAAATGATACTGGCCTTCGAAGATTTTGGAATAGAGAAAATAACAGAAATAGCAAATGAAATCTATGATCATGGGGAGATACCTGATGAATTAAGTAAATCAGTGTTCATCACACTTCCAAAGAAAGAGGGAGCAACTGAATGTGAGTTACATCGTACAATTAGCCTGATGAGCCACGTGGCAAAAATTATTCTCAGAGTAATCATGATGACAGCAAGATGCTGCATAAAACCAGAAATCAGTAAAGAACAATGCGACTTTGTGGAAAATACTGGAACCAAAAATGCAATTTTCATGCTACGGATGATCTGTGAATGAGCCATCCAGGTACAAAAAAGCATCTACCTATGTTTCACTGACTATATAAAAGCTTTTGACACTGTCAGACAGCAAGACCTTCTGGAAATGCTTAAAGATCTTGACATAGATGGGAAAGATATATGTTTCTTAAGAAACTTATACTGGGACCAGACAGCATCCATCAGAATAGAAGGGGAAGTGAGTGAGTATGTGAATATCATGAGAGGAGTCAGGCAAGGTTGTGTCTTTTCACCAGACTTATTCAACCTGTAGAGTGAAAATATCTTGAGAAGTATCAAAGACATCAAAGGATTCACAATTGGAGGCCATAATATAAATAACATCAGATATGCTGATGCCATCGTACTAATAGCTGACTCAGAAACAAAACTTCAAGAACTACTCACTATAGTGGCAGCAAAAAGTAATCGCAGAGGCCTCTCAATCAACACCAAGAAGACAGAAAGCATGGTCATCTCCAGAAAGACAAACATCTCACAACGTGTGATCAAGATCAGAAATACAAACATCAAACAAGTCAACAAATTCAAATATCTTGGCAGCCTAGTAACAAGTAATGGCAGGTGCGACACAGATATCAAACACCAAATAGTAATGGTGAAAGAAGCTTTCCAAAAAATGAAGACCATATTAACAGACAGAAAGATGAGCACGTACACTAAAAACAGAATATTGCAGCGCTACATTTACTCTATCCTGACTTGTGGAAGTGAATGCTGGACCATTTCTCCAGCAATGGAAAAGAGACTAGAAGCAGCTGAATTATGGTTCTACAGGAGAATGTTAAAAATATCATGGACCACACACACGTAAAATGAAGAAGTTCTCAGAAGAGCCCAAGCAGTTTGATCACTCATACCAACAATAAGAGAAAGACAACTCAGATTCCTAGGACACATCATGTGGAAAGATGAACTAGAAAAACTCATGCTCTCTGGAAAGACTGAGGGGAGCAAACCTAGAGGAAGACCTCGGCTTATGTACATCAAAAGCATAGCCAGGTGGCTACACATCGAGGAAATGGAAGTCACCCAAAAAAACAAAGGATAGATCTATATGGAAAACCATGGTCACCAAAGTCCACATCGGATATGGTACCTAGACGGACAGACATTGACCTACCTATATTGTCAAGAGTAGATTTACAGAGTGAAAGTTCTTCTAGGCTAAAATGTAAGACATTGCCTGGAGTGTACTGCATGCATGAAGGGAGGGCACAGACTCAAAGGACCAAATGGCTTCCTTTTATGCTCTCTGGTCCAATGACGAACTCAACTCAGCCTTTTCTTCTCCCATCAAAAATTAAATTGAGTCAAAGTCAAAATGGCTTTGCATGTTTAAAGAATCTTTGAACAATTAAGTTCAGACCACATGCTTTCCTGCAAAATCCTTTTCTGCTTTACTGCAGAATTCAGATTGAGTTTAAGGCTTTTATAGTTAATAATTATTTTCTTAACCACTGTGATAAATACCATCACAGTTTATCAACATTTTAGCCAAATGTTTCCAATATGTGGTTTTTAACACCAATGGACTATACTCTGAGAGTTTCATTAGTTGTAACCCAGGTGTTTTCCACCTCTCCCCATATTGCATCCTCCCTTTATTTGGTCCATCCCTCCCCTACATTAGACCAATCACAAAGCACATTGCCTTCCCATGGCCAATTGCATTAATCCTGACCATCTGTGATCCGCCATTTTACCCCACCTACATTTTTACACACCTATTTGCTCAGCATTCAATCTGAAGGTAAAAAGAAAAATGATGCTGATGCACCTTCTCCCTGGGTGTTTGCTCACAGCAGCATCCTAAACATTAGTTTTTCAATTGCTCGGACATCTCATCCTTCAAAAACTCATTTCACGGAGGTAGCACCACCACCCCTGCCCCTGACAACCCCATATCCGCCACCCACCCCCAGTCAACCTCCAAGGGTGTATGTATACAGGACATTTGAATATGGAAGAACACAACAATTCATTTGATCACATATTGGAACTATTTATACACACACACACACACACATATATATATATATTCCTTGTTGAGTATTTTGTTGGCAGTCTCAATGCTAATATCTAATGCAAATAGCTTTTCTATTTCTTTAGCAAACTTTCCTTGTACTGTGATGTGGCTTGCTTAGCAGATTTGAGCATTTTGCCGGAAGTCTCAACCTCATAGCAGTCTGTGTCAATGAATTTGTTAATTTTGCAAGACATCAGATTCACAAGTGTTTTGTAAGACAGCTGACTTCTGAATTCTGTCTTAATGTGACGCACCAGGCTGAATGCCCTTTCTACATCACAATTAGAGTTTGGCAGCACCAAGAGCAGCTTCATCAACTGGCAGAGCTCTTTGAATCTCTACTGCCCTGTGATCACAGATTTTACTTTGGACAGCTTCCCCCAGAACTCATCAACTGGCAAACTTTTGTAGTTAGGCACCAGTCCTTCAAGGTTAGTTGAGACATAATCCAGGACTTCCAAGTGGAGCTGTACTCTTGCATCTGCCTTGATCACATTTGGAAATCTCTCTGCCAAAGTCAAAATCTGGTCTGGATTCACCTCATCTTGGCTCTCTGTATTGACCACTGATAGATTTTTCAAGATTTGGTCTCCCACTGGGAACTTCTCCAAGATTTTTTGAAAGCGCCTGATATAGAATGCTCTGGCTTCTTTGAAGAACTGCGGGAGATCCCTTGTGCTTCCTCACTTAGCAACTGCCTCCTTGTCAGGTACCCAATAAAAAGCTCTTCATCTGGCCGGTGAATTTCAGGGCTGCTCACATCTATCTCCTGAATGTTCTGTTCTCTCAATACCTTTGGCTCAATAAATCTGCTTGCTATGTCATGCAGGATCTCTTCTACACCCTGATCCAACTTGAAGAGGATAGGTGCCTTGTTTTGAAATATCGAATTGAATTCGTCAAAACATTATGTGACATTATGGAGAAAGCATGTGTATATTTTCATCTGGGAGTCTTTCAGCCTCTTCTGAATATGAGATGACTTCTGATTCTCACTCTTTGATTCAAAATATGAAATAAAGTCTGTCCATTGGTGGAGCAGACCTTTTCCTAAAGGAGGCCAGCATGTAGGACAATGCTTTTGTACTCTCTGCTCGGCAACATTGCAGATCTCTTGAAACCATTTTAGGTCTTATGAAAGAGAGAGAGAGGTCGACTGTAAAGCCCGCCCACAGAGAAAACTGATAGATCTATTTAGCACAAAGAGAGACCAATCAGGATGCTCTCTCTCTGTCACTCTCTCACTACCTTAGTCACTCTCTCTCTCTCTCTCTCTCTCTCTCTCTTTCTCTCTCTCTCTTTCTCTCTCTCTCTCCCCCCCCCCACCAACCGCTCGCTTGCTCTCAAAAAGATCAATTTCCGGGATATTGTATATAATTTGCGGGCATCAGGGAGCCGCTATCAATATGCGGTAGACTCCCGGAACTTCCAGGAGAAGTGGAATGTCTGATTGCTGGAGAGTCTAGGAGAATCATGGAAGGTTGGCAATCTCGGCTCCTAAAGAGTGTTTAGCTTGATGTTTTTCTTCTGTGCCTGGAACACCTTTCCTTTCCTTTCCCAACCATGCTAAATTTGCCTCTTTTCAGTTTGCAGTTCCAACAATGGCTACACCAAAACCAGAGTGCCAGTTCATGGAGAAAACAAAATTGGCCTTTTTCTCAACCAAGCTTTCTTAAATCATTGCACTCAGAACCCCTGACCGCATGTGCAATATGACACCTTGCAATAACTTTTCTACAGCTTGTTCTAGTAACCTCACTTGTTCAAACTGTGCAAGTGTTGGACATAAAATATGGACTGGATCAGAGCATGTTACTACATCAGATGGAAATGAATGCTCGGTTAGGGTGCAGCAGCAACACTTGTCTGGGTAGCCTCCAACCTGATGGTGTGAATATTGATTTTTCCTTCTAGTTGAAAAAAAATTCTCTTCCCCTTCCTTCTCTTTCTACCTCCCACCCTGGTCTTTTACCCCTTCTTACCTGTCCGTCACTTCCTTCTCAGTCCCCTCCTCCTTCCCTTTCTTCTGTGGTCCCTCGTCTCCTATCAGATTCCTTCCTCTCCAGCCCTTTACCTTACCCATCCAACTAGCTTCACCTAACACCTTCTAGCTATCCCCCTTGCCTTCCACTCCACCTTTTTACTCTGGCACCTTCCCCCTTCCTTTTCAGCTCTGAAGACGGGTCTCGGCCCAAAACATTGAGTATTTAGTCATTTCTATAGATGCTGCCTGACATGCTGAGTTCCTCCAGCAATTTGTGTGTTGTGATTTTGCATTCAGTGAAGAGCTTGTCTTGAATACTGTTCATACAGATCAATTGATCACATATTTCATTGAGGTACAACAATGACAGAATGCAGAATAATGTGCAACAGCTACAGAGAGAAGTGTGGCACAGGTTGACAATAAGATACAAGATCAAAACAAGGTCATAACGAGGCTCCTTCATCAACAACGAAAATCAGCATAAAAACCAATGTGATGGTCTGGTATCCAGGCTCGACCATGGTTTACGGTCAGGCGCTGAACGCTCGGAGAGTTTCGGCAGGGGGCCGTGGTCAAGTGGTCAGCGACTTGGGCCGGCTCCCCCACCGGACTTAGTCTGGTGAGGAGGGTGTGAGGACACCCAGCAGGACTAAAAAAAACAAGACCTGACAAAGGGCAGATGAGCTCCTTGTGAGCCAACGGCCATCTTTCGTGGAAGAGAATAAAGCCGAACCACATATCTACAAATCGTGTGCTATGCACCTGGTTAGAAGAGACATGATGAACTTGGGCGCTGCACCATGTGCCTGGACCTGCCCAAGGCCTCCGCCTAAGGAAGGGCTGAGCTCAAAGAAGCGGCCACGGCTGGAGGCCAACACGGCCTCTGGCTCGAGTTCAGCAGGGGCAGCAGCGGGTGGTGCCAAGATGGCCAGCAAGAACAAACTGGAGGAGAGGCTGTACACGGTGCTTTCACAAGATCAAAGAAGATGGAGGTGCATAGCCGCCAACCCCGGGTTCGGGACGGCACCCACTGACTGACTGACTGACTGATGGTCTGGTGTACTTAGAAGAGCTTTGATTTTACACTAAGTCTCTAAATCTAATAAGAAAAACTTGCATTTCTTTATGATGCTTTTCATGACTTTGGGACGTCCCAAAACACCAGAGTGAATATGATATTTCCATGTCTGCATTGATCAATGTGTGATTCCAAATTCATTTCATATGGAATTTTACAGGTGCCAAAATATTAAAACCTAGAAAGAGTGTTGATAGCTCAAAATTCTTTCCAACATTAAATTGCCTTTACACCAGCAAAATACTATGGATTTGGGACATCTGTATTTAACAAAAGAAGCTGGAAATCCTGAGCAGGTCAGACAACCTCCTTAAAGCAGGGGGTCCCAACTGGGGTCCATGGACCCCTTGCTTAATGGTATTGGCCTATGGCATAAAAACGGTTGGGAAGCCCAGCATTAAAGAGAAAAACAGGGTCAGGTCAATTACCTTTTATCAGAACTAGAATAAGTTAAAAACTCTCCTGAAATACTGCATGACCTATCAAATTCTATCAGTATTTTCTATCTTACTTGTCTGGACAGAAGAGAATCTCCCATTGTGCCTCATGGAGATGTAATGTACATATAATGATAAATTTGGGCTTTGACTTAACTGATACTAACAGCAATAGCAAGAAATGTCCATGAAGAAAATGAGGAAAAATTGGACAACTTCCTCATACGTCAGGAGCAGCTTTGCAGTTAAGGGAGAGACCAGTGATGAAATTCATATCATCTGTCGGACAAAAGTATTTCCAGTGGCCATCTTTGAAAAGAGTGTTTCAAGAACAAGACCTCACTAATATTGACTCTGCAAAATGCTCCAAATTCTTTGGCAGGAGAAATAAATCACAACAAAAGGCCTCTCCTGGGCCATTAATACCAGCACCAAAGTCCAAACCACTTTCTAATGGACCGGCCACATCATTTGCATACCCATCATCAGACTCCTGAAACAAGCACTCTGGTACTCCATTCTGAGCTCTGTCAATGGTAAGAAATTACCCTATCCATCGAGTTGTGTTGGGCACGTGGTCAAGTGGTTAAGGCATTCGTCTAGTAATCTGAAGGTCACTAGTTCGAGCCTCAGGGTGTTTGTGTCCTTGAGCAAGGCACTTAATCACACATTGCTCTCGTGTCTGTGTGAGGAGTGGCACCCCACACAGACTTCCAATCTGTGCCTTGTAAGGCATGGAAACGCCCAACGCAAGCCTCTCATGGTCTGAGTCGATGTTCCCTCCCATCCATCTGGCAGAAGGTACAAAAGCCTGAAAACAAGATCAAAAAGAAATACACCGCCATGCTCAAGGGCACAATGCTTTACAGCACCAGCAACCTGCTGGTGTAAGGAGTTTATATGTTCTCCTCATAAGACCATAAGACAAAGTTGCAGAATTAGTCCATTTGGCCCATCGAATCTGCATCGAATTCAATCATGGCTGATCCTTTTTTACCCCTCCTCAACCCCATTTCCCAGCCCTCTCCCCGTAACCTTTGATGCCATGTCCAATCAAGAACCTATCAATCTCTGCCTTAAATACACCCATGAGCACATGGGTTTCCTCCAGGTGCTCCAGTTTCCTCCCACAGTCAAAAGACATACAGGCTCGTATGATAATTGGTCACTGTAAATTGTCGCGTGACTAGGCTGGGGATAAATCAGGGTTGCTGGGCCGGAAGGGCCTACTCCACTGGCCGGAAGGGCCTACTCCACTCTGTATCTCAGTAAAAAAAAATAAGACTACTAAGTAGTTTTCAAGTACGATAACATGGTCTCTTGACCCCACAATCTATCCTGTAATGATCCTGCACATTATCGTCTGCCAGCACTGCACTTTCTCTATAGCTGTTACACTATATTCTGCATTGCCAATATAAAGATTTTGCAGTGCTAGCGATGACTGATTGAGGTTCAATTCCCGCCACTGTCTGTAGGGAGTTTGTATGCTCTCCACATGACTGTGTGGGCTTCCTCTGGTGCTCTGGTTTCCTCCCACACTCCATGGCACACAGGTTAGGGTTAGTAGGTTGTGGGTATGCTATGTTGGCACCGGAAGCATGACGACACTTGCCGGCTGTCCCAGCTTATGCTGGCCTTTGACACAAACGATGTGCTTCACTCTATGTCCAATGCTTAGATGTACACGTGACATATAAGTTTGATACTTATTGTTATAGTTTTACCTTGTTCTGCCTCACAATGCACTGTGTAATGAATTCAACTGTATCAAAAGTATCCAAGATAAACTTTTCACTGTATCTCCATACATACGACAATAATAAACCAATTCCAATTCCAATTCTTAATGCTTGCTTGAAAAAGTATAAAATTCCCACCAAAAAGTGGGAATCCTTAGTCCATAACTGCTTAAAATGGAAAAGGAACATTCGAGATGACATTGAGAACCTTGAGTTCACAATCGGAATCGGAATCAGGTTTAATATCACCGGCAGATGTCCTGGAATTTGTTAACCTTGTGGCAGTAGTACAATGTAATACATAATAATAGAGGAAAAAGGCTGTGAATTACAGTATAATTATATATGTTAAATAGTTAAATTAAATAAGCAGTACAAAAAAAAAGAAATAAAGAAGTAGTAAGATAGTGCTCATGGGTTCAATGTTCATTCAGAAATCGGATGGCAGGTGAAGAAACTGTTCCTCAATCATTGGGTGTAGCAATGAGGAGAGGACATGCTCTGGTTGATAGGGATCTTTAATGACGAATGCCACCTTCTTGAGGCATCGCTCCTTGAAGGTGTCCTGGATATTATGGACAATAGTGCCCATGATGAAGCTGAATAATTTTACAACTCTCTGCAGCTTATTTCGATCCTGTGCGGTAGCCCTCACCACAAGCACCCCCTCCCCCATACCAGAATTTGATGCAGCCAGTTAGAATGCTCTCCACGGTATATCTGTTGGAATTTACAAACAAGGAAACATCTGCAGATGCTAGAAATCCGAGCAACACACACAAAATGCTGGAGGAACTCAGCATGCCCGAAACACTGAACGTACTTTTTTCCATAGATGCTGCTTGGCGTGCTGAGTTCCTTGAGCACCTTATGTGTGCGGTTGAAATTTCCAAATGATTTTGGTGACATATCAAATCTCCTCAAACTCCTAATGAGATATAGCTGCTTTTTTGCCTTTTTTGCTTCACAAAATATATGATATATTGGGTCCAGGTTAGGTTCTCGGAGATATTGACAGCCAGGAACTTGAAATTGCTCACTCTCTCCACTTCTGATCCCTCTATGAAGACTAGCATGTGGTCCCTCGTCTTACCATTTCTAGGATCTTACTGACGTTGAATGCAAGATTGTTGCTGCAACGTTTTTCAATTAGTTGGTAGATCTCACTCCTGTACACCCTCTCGTCACCATCTGAGATTCTGCCAACAATGATTGTATCATCAGCAAATTTATAGATAGCATTTGAGATGTGCCTAGACATACAGTCTTGAGCGTAGAGCAGTGGGCTAAGCACATATCCCTGAGGTGCACCAGTGTTGATCGTCAGTGAGTTGGAGATGTTATTTTGAATCCGCACATATTGTGGACATCTGATTAGGAAGTCGAAGATCCAGTTGCGGAGGGAAGTAGAGAGGCCTACGTTCCGTTCTGGAGCTTTCTGATTAGAACTGTAGAATAAACAGTATCCTGACATAGGGTTTTGTACTAACCAGGTGATCCAAGGCTTATAGAAGACCAGCATAAAAAAGTGAAAACATCTTACCAACTGTCAAACCATCCACTATTTGCCCAATCAGCACCTCCTGTCCTAATTTTAGCAAATTCTACCATCTGCATTGACCCCATCAGTCACTGTTAAAACCCATTGAATTAGAATGGAAGCAAAACATTCTCAATGCTGAGGAGAAGTCTAAGAAGAGGAAGAATAATGGGCGATGAGATTGAAAAATCTTCTCATTTGACCGTCCAAGTTCATCAAAACAGGCTGCATTGTATGGCTAAAATATATGCATATATTTTGTGAAGCATGGGAAAAGACAAGAGTCAGATTTCACATATGCACACATCTGGGTGAGATCTCCTGTGAGGGTGTTGAATAGAATTAGTTTCACATGTGAACAAGTGTTCCATGACCATTTCTTGGCCAAGATTTCTATTCACTCCAGATTTTGATATATGCTCCGGGATGGCTCTCTCAGTGCTCCACTGAGAGAAGGGCTGCGAGAAAACTGCATATTAAGCTAAATTACACAACTTCAAAGCATTTTTTAAAGAAGTATTGGGAGTTCCCCACAGTCTGCTAACCAACATGTTCCCTCAAACTAAACCTAAATTAAATACAGTATAGTCATTGAGTCTTTATAGGTGAGAAGCAGGCCACAATTAAGTCCATGTTGTCTTTCTTGGACTAAATATTCCTCTGCTCTCTTCTTGTTGCTAACTTGGTTATTCCCTTTAAGTAATGTGCAATTATGTTTTGAGATCGTTGCTCATCTCTGCTTCCACCAACCTCATTGACAGAGATTTCCATCTCATTACCAATTAATGCACAAAGAGGTTATTCCTCACCCAGGCTCTTATCTCCATTGAACTCCTACTGCAAAAGAAAACCAAATTTCATGACAAATGTGAATGATGATAAACAGGTTGTTGACTGAGAGTGGGAAAGGGGCAGGGAAAGGGGAATCATGGTTGGGAAAAAGGGGAGAATGAGCGGAGGGAGCATGAAGCACTGGGGAGATATTCTGTAATGATCAATAAGCCAATTACTTGGAATCAAATGACCTTGCCTGGTGCCTTAGGTCTGGGTGTGTCTGCACCCACACATCACTCCATCTCTGCCATCTGTCCCACACTCATCCTGTTGCACTCACCCTCACCTTTCCCAGCATCCTTTGCTCTTGCCAGATTTACAAATGTGCTCTCCACTCCACATTGACAAATACAGTACTGTGCAAATGTCTTAGGCACCCTATATATATATAGGGTAATTGATAAGTTTGTGGCCTAAGGTAAAAACAGTCAATTTTAGAAAACCTAGCACATTAATTTTTTCAACATAGTCCCCTCCTGCATTTACACACTTAGTCCAGCGGTTGTGGAGCATACGGATCTTGGACCTCCAGAAAGCGTCCACAGCAAGGGTGATTGATAAATTTGTGGCCTAAGGTAGAAGGAGATGAAACTTTCTGCGTAATCAATGAAGTCTGAAATTAAGTCAGCAACTACTGAAAATACCCATAGATCAGGTAATGTGTTCATAGGCAGAAACGGGGTTTCTGGGCAACGTACTTTCATCACAATGGGACAAATTGTTGGTGTGTAACAAGAGTGATGTTTAAGCAAGAAAAGAAGTAGGGGCAATGTGGGGAAGGGAAGGACTGAACAGAAGATCAGTAATCAGCTGGAAGACAGGACAGATTCAATGACAGAAGGGACGAAATTCCAGCCAAAATTGTTGAGGGGACCTAGAACAGACAACGGAAAATCCGACTGTGGACAATGGTGTCAGCTGAATTAATCTAGAGCAGCAATTGTTCATTCTGTATTTGGTGTCATGATCTGTGCAGTGCTGTGAACATGAGAGACAAGCGGGGGTATACCCCTCTCTCAGTAATCATCCGGTGAACCAAACGTGAGGTCACAACAACTTAAATACATTTGCCCTCTATCACTGAGAATGTACGGTACATGGGTTCCTCTTCAAATGGCAGCAAATTTGAGGTCCAGTACTGGCTCTGGGCCTTCGGAGGAAGCAAAATGCTCTCAGTGAATCCTGCTGGATGTTAGGGAGTTGCAAAAGCTCGGTCAAAGCTCTGTGACCAATCTCGTCAGTGTTCTCTATGTCAGATCCTAACATGGCATTCCAAAGCTTGATGGCTCAAAATGCTTAGATAAGGGGGTACATACAGTACACCCCATAATCCAGAGGAGACGCAAGAGATTCAGAATCAGAATCAGGTTTAATATTATCAGCACGTGCCATGAAATTTGTTGCTTTGCAGCAGCAGTACAATGCAATACATAATAATAAAAACAATGAGTTACAGCAAGAAATATATATATATAAGTTAAATTAAATAAGTAGTGCAAAAAAGTAGTGAGGTGGTGTTCATGTTTTCAATGTCCATTCAGAAATCAGATGGCAGAGGGAAGAAGCTGTTACTGAATCATTGAGTGTGTGCCTTCAGGTTTCTATACCTCCTTTCTGATGGCAGCAATGAGAAGAGGGTGATGGGGGTCCTTAATAATGGATGCTGTCTTTTTGAGGCATCACTCCTTGAAGATCTCCAGGATATAGGAGAGACCAATACCTATGATGGAGCTTACAACTTCCTGCAGCTTATTCTGACCCCGTACCGTGCACCCACCCGCTTTCCCCCCTGCCAGCCCAGACAGTGATGCAGCCAGTTAGAATGCTGTCCATATTACATCTGTAGAAATCTGCGAACGTCTTTGGTGGCTTACCAAATCTCCTGAACGTCTTAATGAAATATAGTCACTGTCGTGCCTTCTTTGTAACTGCTGATGCTGGAATCTGGAGCAGCAAACAGTCTGCTGAAGGAACTTACTGGGTCAAGCGACATCTGTGGAAGGAAAGAAATCATTGACGTTTTGGGTTGAAGCCTGCGTCAGAACCTGATAATTCTGTTGCACTCTGTTATCACTGCATGTCAGCACTGAAAGAATTCCCAGAAAATGTATCTGATGACCCATGAATGGCTGGGTAACTTAGAAGAGGAAGATCGCAGGTCCAATACCCAATCAGTGATCCTTTATCAGAACTTTACCACATTAGTTGTGGTGTTATAAAATGCATCAATCCCCCGTAAAATGGCTGTGGTGATCCAGGACATTAAGCCTGCCTTCTGCTGTATTCCCATTGGCTACTTTTCGTGAAAATGCTGACAGAATGCAGTTATAGGGCAACTCCTCCATCAGTCAAGCTTAGTGATCACATTGCATAAGACGGTCACAACCAAGAGAATATCTGCAGATGCTGGAAATCCAAGCAACACACACAAAATGCTGAAGGAGCTCAGCAGGTCAGGCAGCATCTATGGAAAAGAGTAAACAGTTGATGTTTTGGGCTGAGACTCTTCATCAGAACTGATTACTCTTTCCCATAGATGCTGCCTGGCCTGCTGAGTTCCTCCAGCATTTTGTGTGTGTTACATTGCTGTAAGATTCTAAGAATGATATTATGCTTACAATTTGCATCTAATTATCCCCCACACTGCATTTTTCTGAAGAAATTGCCTTGCTTTTGCTGAAAGAATTTCCTGTAGTTTGTTTCCTCTTTGGTTTAATCCCTGACATTTCCTGAATAAATTTGTTTTCTTTGCCTCAAAAAAGAATATAATTTATGGGATCTAGCTGTCTGTGATTTGGCTCTGATAATTACACACAGATCTGAGGACATGAAAATCATCTTCTTGCTGTTAACTCTTTCAAATCTTTTATTTGTGTACTTATTTATGATCACTGCAATAAACCTATTTGACAACCTTGAGGGTAAGTTCTCTGACACAGAACAATTTGAATCACAGCATTAAGGTTTCCAATGCCAGTGAGCCTGTCAAAGAGCCCCATACGCCAATGTCTGGAATTGGTGGATTGGAGGGAATGCTCACATAGTTCTACCATGGACATGGAATAGTTTGGTCAGTTTTAATTCTGGCTTCTTCCCCCTTCCTTTCCAGTCCTGATGAATGGTCTCAACCTGAAACACTGACAGTTTATTCCAATCCATGCATGCTGCCTGACCTGCTGAGTTGCTCCAGCATTTTGTGTCCGTTGCTCTGGAATTTCAGCATCTGCAGAACCTCTTGTGTTTATAATTTAATTAGATTACTCTCATTATTAATAATTGGAAGAGGTGATCTGAAATTTAAAACTTGTAAATTAGAACAGGTCAGATAATTACAACATTGATTCTTGGGACTGAATTTCATTGCTGATTGTGGATTTTGATGCAATCTTCTTCCTCTTCTTCCTCTTCTTCTTTTTCCCATTACACCATTGGTGTGTAGGGCAGCATTGAAGGTCCTCTATCTCTGGCGACATTCATGACTTCCTTCATTGTGTCTTAGCTTCCTCCTGGTTTACTGTCAGTCATGTACATCCCAGATGGAGGCTCAAGAATACTGTGGCACACAGTTGTAGAAAGATTCTTCATTGCTGTTTCCGTAGAAGTTTTGTTTAACCAATCAGGGTTGTTAGCCCTGAGCTGAACCCCCAAACCTGGAGAACTGATGGGCCACTCTTAGTCCGGCCTCTCCCTTTGACCTGTTTGACATAGGTAACCCTAGCAAGAGCCAAAACATAGAGCCCTGACTCCAGCCAGAAAAACTCTCTGGGTCATTGAGGCACACAAACCTCCAAGCCATGAAAAGGTCCTCTTGGAGGCTGATGCAATCCAGATGAGCTAAAAGCCCTGAAGTCATTACTTTTTGCATTTGTAATTTTATGTCAAAGCCCTTCTCATGGAAAGCTAAAAGACTCATTTGAAGGTTAACCAGCATTATCAGAGTTACAGATGTTTTTGTCTCATGAATGTAGAGTATGTGGCCTCCATTGCACTATTCCTCAAATGTATGACAAATTTACTGGAAAAATGTAGCTGACAGTAAGCGAGGTGGGGATTTTGCAGGGCATTATTTATAAAGTGGAGCTAAACTGAAAGGAATGCTTGTATGGAGGAGAGGAGAGGACAGACCACGTGGGAGCAGGAATGATTTAATGGAGCTGGCATGTTTTTGGAGTGTAAGTCCATGAGTAAACAATTTCTCAGTTAGTTGTTGAAGGGACAACAATGGCCAATCAGGAAATGTGATTTCCTGTACAATGAGCACATTACAAAATAAAATGCTATCATTTCCATTAGCAATGTTAAGTGGAAAGGAGAGTTTAATTTATTTCTTCTGAGCTCTGCCAACACTTCTTTATTGATGCAGTTCTGAAACCCCCTATCTCAAAAGTCACAAATAACATGATCAAAATTAGGCAGAGATAACTGCTGACGTGACATCAGAAACTGAGTTTTATTCACTTATGTGAAGTGTTCATTATCAACATGATTAACATCTGTCCTCCTTCCCCTTCCTCACCTTCTTATTCTGGCATCTTCCCCTTCCTTTGCAGTCAGAAGGAGAGTCTCAGCCTGAAACGCCAACTGTTTATTTATGTCCATAGATGCTGCCTGACCTGCAGAGTTCCTCCAGAATTTTGTGTGTGTTGCTCTGGATTTCCAGGATCTGCAGATTCTCTTGTGTTTATGATCAACATTCATTAATCATGAGTAACTACCTGTCAATGGTTGGCAAATACAGTGACCACACAAAAGATGGTGGAATGAAGAACATCTCCAGATCTTAGATTAGATGTTGCAGGATTTCTAAGTGTGCGGCTGGGAAAGAATTCATGTCACTCCATGGCCTCATCTTGTGCCAAGATGAGACCACTATCAGGGAGGAGGAGCAACACCTTAAATTCTGTTTGGGTACCCGTCAACTGATGGCATGGATATTGATTTCTCCTTTTGGTAACCAAAGTAGCACCACCCTTTCCCCTATCCCCACTCTGACCCCTTACTTCTTCTCACCTTCTTATTACTTCCCCCCTGCGTCCCCTCCTCCTTTGCTTTCTCCTATAGTCCACTTTCCTCTCCTATCAGATTCTTTCTTCTCCAGCCTTGACCTTTCCCACATGCTCAGCTTCACCAATCACTTTCCAGCTAGCATCCTTCCCTCCCCTCCACCTTTTTATTCTGGCATTTTTCCCCGTCCCCGCTCAGTCCTGAAGAAGGGTCTGTTTACTCTTTCCCATAGATGCTGTCGACCTGCTGAGTCCCTCCAGTATTTTGTGTGTGTTGCTTTGGATTTCTAGCATTTGCAGACTTTCTCATGTTTATCAAATGAAGCTGATTAATACAGAAGATATCTTTTGGGGAAGGAATATGGAATGTGAACCCGTATAAAAACAATGTTTAAGAATGGCTGTTGTTGAACTTCTGGGATACAGGTTTGAAAAGAGTGGACTGAAACATTTTTGGGAAAAGGTGAGAGAGCCAACTAATCTCCTGAGCTCCTCTTTCTCCTCGGCTGTTTCAACACCATTCACAGCCTCGACGTTAACCTCCAAATTAAAATAACCTCACAAATAAAATTAAACCCTGAGCATGCTGTAAATTTAGGTGAAAACTGGGCATCCTGTGTACAGCAAAAATTAGTCGTGAATCTATTCATGCTTATGATTTGATTTGACACAAGTGACGCATTTCACTGCGTACTTCGATGTTTCGATATACATGTGACAAATAAAGCTAATCTTTGTAGCCAAAGTTGTATGATGCCTCCAGCTACACGATGAATGCAGATAATTGGTCAAATAATGGAAATGGGTCCTGAACTATCAATTGAGTAGACTTTCCACACTTTCATTTCTATTGTGAAAAACTATACATCAATTTAAGGGGAAAATAACTCCCTGGCCTTTATCTTTGAGGAAATTTCAGACATTTCAGGTTGGCAGCATTTCACTCTGGCCGTAGACCATAAATTGTGGTGACAATTGGAGTCAGCCATTTCTAACAATAACATCTGTATGATTGCAATGGAGGAAACGGGGGACCATCCTTTTTGTTTCATACAGAATACTTTATTGAATATAGCAGATCAAAGCAGAGCACTGAAGCAGAAATGCAGTTGTGTCTAACTATGAGCAGGCAAAAACAATTTGAAACAGGACATTTCTCTATTGCAGTTTGTTAATGATGATTTTCTGCTTAAAACTTTCTTTTGAGGCGAGTAAATGAATATAGGTTGTCCAAATACAGAGAATAACAGTGAGTGAGGAAGTCAAGCCATTCTAAAGAAGGTAACACAAAGTGGCAGTGAATCAGGGATGCAGGAATTAGGGCAAGAGAGTGGTAATTTTGAAGGTACCACCAATTATCTCATTGAAGTCCAAGTTCAAAGTAAATGTATTATCAAAGAATGTGCAGAATATGTCACATATACTGCCTTGAAAGATTCATTTTCATCTCCATGATTAGTGTGGAATTGTCCACAATGGGATCGACCAGGATTTTGAAAGTACAGTGAGAGTACTTTCACTAAGTTAAGGAAAGCCATGAAGTACTTGGAGTCAGGAACAACATGCTAAAGATACGTGAAAAAAGTTCAAAAGTACATGTAAATGGTGATTGAGAATGGGTGAGTGTGGACATGAGTAACACAATGGTCTCAAAGCAACAGTTATCGCTAGGCAAGATTTAGCTTGGTATGAACAGGAGCTCAGAAGCCATATTGTTGGGACATGGCCTACAGGAGGTAAGCCACCAGATTTGCCACTTTTCAAGTGGACAATTCAGGGATAACACATTCACCTTTGCAACTGAGTAGATCTGATGGCAGGAAGGCCAAGAGTCCTAATGAAGGATCTCAGTCTGAAACAGTAACTTCTTATTCACCTCCATCTCGCTAACTGATGCATTTCACTGTATGGACATGTGATAAATAAATCTGAATCTCGAATCCATGAAAGCTGTCTGAAGTCCACCAGCATTTTGTACGTGTTACAATAGATCAATTGATTTCATGAATAGTTGAAGTGGTATGTACATAAGTGAGTTAGCCAATTGTATAACTTCTCAAGTAAGTCGTTGATGGTTTATGTGAGTTTACCTTATTTTTTAAGTATGCATGGTAGCATAGTGGTTAGCACAGTGCTTTATAGTACAGGTGACCCTACTGCTGCCTATAAGGAGTTTGTATATTTTCCTCGTGACCACATGGGTTTCCTCCGGGTGCTCTGGTTTCCTCCCACAGTCCAAAGACATACGAGCTGGTAGGTTAATTGGTCATTGTAAGTTGTCCCGTGATTAGGCTTGGGGTAAATCAGGGGATTGCTGTATGGCGTAGGTCGAAGGGCCAGATGGGCCCATTTCACGTTAATACCCAAAAATAATAAGTAAGGACATCTTTCAGAAATGAATGTAACAATTGGTCTACCAACTCACACACCTTTGGAAGGTGGGAGAAAACCAGAACATGGCTTTGATTCCCTCTCTAAAATTAATCCTTCAGTGAAACGTACTCAATATACTGGTATGCTGGTTAAGTTTATAGACCAGCCATCCGGCCTCGATTGCTGTCTGTGTGGAGTTTGCAAGGTACCTCCATAACCATATGGGTTTTCTCCACATGCTCTGGTTTCCTCCCATATTCCAAAGATGTGTGAGTTGGTAGATTAACTGGTTATTGTAAACTGTCCTTATTGCATATGTTAGTGACAGAATCTGGGGGAATTGTGGGGGGAATTAATGAGAATGTGGGGAAGATTTAAAAAAAGGGAATTAACATAGGCTTGGCGGGAAAAGCGGCCTGCCCCTGTGCAGGACGACACTCTCTAAGACTCTCCATTTCAAAAGATTAACATACGTTGGATGGTTTGCTATGATTATAATCTCTGAGATATTCATGATAACTCAGTGGATATCTCAAGAAGCAGTGTTGTCTTAATGCACCGCGGAGGTTTGTGTTGATGTATTCATTTCTTGTAAAAGACTTGTTCTGAAACTTAATGTACAGCCCTTCTGAGAAGCCTGTTCAGGAAGTGCTACGTCTGCATATTTTTGTAAGTGGTTTATTAATAATACTTGAACAATTCCAATGTTATTCACAGTGAGCTCGTGATTACAATAAAACTAAATTTCATAGAAACCTGCAGAAAATGTGATATAAGATAAAGTCCCTTGCATATGATCTAATGCTAGGATTGTATCATGTGTATTTTGTGTGCCAATTACCATGACGTCAGCCAGGCATTAGTTCAAGATAGACAATGCTAAATAAAGCCTTCCTGAATCTTGGGAAGATAAAATGTGACTGTGACTAACGTAGGGAGTCATTTTTGAGGTGATTGGAACTTGGCAGAAGGCACAGACATTACAGGAGCGAGGAGAAGTCCATGATTTTCAAAGAGTGCTCTGGAGGATTTTCTCGAGAAGGTGGAAGGGAGACAGATCTCTACCCACAGGAGCCCTGATTGCTCTTCAAGCCAAATTTGTAAAGGTTAGTGATATGAGATAGAGTCAATGTTTCAAGAACCAAGATCTACTGCAGCAAGAAGTAAATGACTTTACATTGCGGACATGGCCAGTAAATTCATTTACTTTTACCAGATCTACCAACAAATCTATTATGGACTATCATCATAGGATAACCCCTATAGACATCAATGGATCTGGGATTGAGAGGATGAACAGCTTTAAGGTCCTCGGCATAAACATCACTGAGGATCTCACGTGGTCTGTACGTACCGGCTGTGTGGTGAAAAAGGCACAACAGCGCCTCTTTCACTTCAGATGGTTGAAGAAGTTTGGTATGGCCCCCCCAAATTCTAAGAACTTTCTATAGGGGCACAACTGAGAGCATCCTGACTGGCTGCATCACTCCCTGGTATGGGAACTGTACTTCCATCCATCGCAGGACTCTGCAGAGGATGGTGCGGACAGCCCAGCGCATCTGTAGATGTGAACTTCCCAGTATTCGGGACATTTACAAAGACAGGTGTGTAAAAAGGGCCTGAAGGATCATTGGGGACCTGAGTCACCCCAACCACAAATTATTCCAGCTGCTGCCATCCAGGAAACAGTACTACGGCATAAATGCCAGCACCAACAGGCTCCGGGACAGCTTCTTCCACCAGTATATCAGACTGATTAATTCATCCTGACGCAACTGTATTTCTATGTTATATTGACAATCCTGTTGTACATACTATTCATTATAAATTACTATAAATTGCACATTGCACATTTAGACCTAGGCAAACGTAAAGATGTTTACTTCTCATGTATATGAAGGATGTAGGTAATAAAGTCAATTCAAATCATCTTCAGATACAGCTGAACTCATCACACCATCCTCACGAATCTGCCAAGTGTCTCGATCACTCAAGATTCAAATCAAATTCATACACTTCTCTATATCAAAGGCAAAGCTGATTTTATTTTCATACTCACAAGTACGTAGATGTAAAGGTACAAAGAAAAAAATTTCTTGCAGCTGTGTCCCAAGCACATAGTGTCATACTACAGTGGCACAAGACCTGAGGCTTCTGTACCTCCTGCCCAATGGTAGTAGTGAGAAGAGGGCATGGCCTGGATGGTAGGGGGTCTTTGATGATGGATGCTGTTTTCTTGTGGCAGCGCTCCTTGTAAATGTACTCAATGGTGGAGAGGGCCTTGCCTGTGATGGACCAGGCTGTAACTATCGCAGTCCATAGCCTTTTCTATTCTTAGTGATGTTGACAATCCAATCGTCTCAACCGGGTAAGTAATTAAGTATTAACTATGCTGCTGTGACAAGAGTAACATTTAGGCTTGACTGGATAAATATCCAGATTTCATTCCATGGAGGACATGGGTGAAACAGGACTTTACAATTATCCAGCACTTTCATGGTCACCACAACAGAGAGCAGTATCTGAATTGGAATCAGGTTTATTATCACTGACCTATGAGGTTAAAATTGTCGTTTTGCCACTGCACTGCAAATTATACAACCTTGAGATTAATCTGCTTACAGGCAGCCACAAAACAAGAAACCCGAAAGAACCCAATTAAAAAAGGACCAGCGCCCAATGTGCAGAGAAAGAGCATATAAAAATATCATGTAATATTGTGTCAGGTAGCCTCTTCCTCCAAATCATGCAAACAATAAGACCATAAGACATGGGAGCAGAATTAGGCCATTCAGCCCATTGAGTCTGCTCCGCCATTCTATCATGGCTGATCCAGGACCCCACTCAACGACATACACCTGCCTCCTCCCCACTTCCTTTGATGCCTTGACCGATCAGGAAACGATCAACAGACCTGGCTTCCACCGCAATCTGTGGTAGAGCATTCCACAGAGTTACTATTCTCTGGCTAAAAAAATTCCTCCTTACCTCTGTTCTAAAGGGTCACCCCTCAATTTCCAGCTGCCATCTCTAGTTCTGTGTACTCCCACCATAGGAAACATTCTCTCCACATCCACCCTAACTAGTCCTTTTAACATTCGTTTGGTTTCAATGAGATCCCCACACTTTCTACTAAATTTCAGTGAGTATGGCCCAAAGCTGCCAAACACTGGTCATATGTTAACCCCGTCATTCCCAGAATCATACTTGTGAACCTCCTCTGGACCCTCTCCAATGACAACACATCCTTTCTGAGATATGGGGCCCAAAACTGTTGACAATACTCCAAGTGCAGCCTGATTAGTGTCTTATAAAGGCTCAGCATTATCTCCTTGCTTTTATATTCTATTCCCCTTGAAATAAATGCCAATATTGCATTTCCCTTCTTTACCACAGACTCAACCTGTAAATTAACCTTCTGGGAGTCTTGCACAAGAACTCACAAGTCCCTCTGCACATCTGATGTTTGAATCTTCTCCCCATTTAGATAGTAGTCTACATTATTGTTCCTTTTACCAAAATGCATTATCATACATTTCCCAACACTGTATTCCATCTGCCATTTTTTTGCCCAATCTTCCAATTTGTCGGAGTCCTGCTGCAATCGCATTCCTTCCTCAGCACTACCTACCCCTCCACCTATCTTTGTATCATCTGCAAACTTTGCCACAAAGCCATCAATTCCATTATCTAAATCATTGTCAACCAATGTGAAAAGCAGTGGTCCCAATACTGACCCCTGAGGAAAACCACTAGTCACCGGCAGCCAACCAAAAAAGGTCCCCTTTATTCCCACTCTCTGCCTCCTGACTGTCAATAAAAGCAAACAACAGCATTCTGAGCCAAACTGAGTCCATGAAGCACGTAGTAGACGGAGGAGTCTCACAGCCTCGGCCTCAGTGCCGAGGAGAGTGGAGTAAAACGTCATCAAGCTGAACCGACTCAACCCTCACCTCCAGTGCCGACATCCTGCCTTTCCAGTCTATCTGGCCCAGCATTTAAACTGTCCAAGCACTGGGTTGTCCCTCACACTGCAACCCAGGCTGTGAAGCAGCGATACATCCTGGGCCATTTCTGGCCCATACACAACATTTCCAAATCGGGCGGCACATAGATGGTTCAAACCTTGCTCCCGGATAAGGTGGGCGGGCTCCAAAACAACTTTGCTTCAACTTTTCTCCACTCAGCTCACTCCAACTTTGTCTCCAAAGTTCCAACTTCCCCACTTCTCTCCAACTTGTCCTGAAAAATATCTCGACCTCGCTCTGCTCCATCTCACACCCGCATGCCTCAGCTCTCAACCAGCCTCGCCTTCGCCTACTTCTTCATCGTTTGTGTTGATCATTTATGATAATATTCCACATAAGAAGTGTGATTAATAGAGTATCTAGTTGAATTTCTTGCTTTGAAAACTACCAGTAAGCTGTTGCCCATGTTCAGTAGCGCTATCTTAAGTTCTAACTCCAGAACATGTCCTAACATATATATCTCTGGATAAGTGATCTATTCCTCTAGATATTTCCCACAGAATTACCACTAATCTGAGTAACCCATTGAATGTAAATTCCTCTCTATGAAATACATCACCCTGATTGCAATTATATCACCATTCCTTTGTTGCTGCCTAACGCTCTATGGAATTACCTCCACACATGGACTCATTTTGGTCGCCATACCTTCAAAGGGGCAATTATAGATGGTAAGTAGATATCAACTTTGCCAGTGAAACCATAACATGCATGAGAAAATTAAAAACTATGGGATTAACTAGTATTTCTTGCACCATATTCCTAAATAAAATGTGGGAGCTTTATGCAGGAGAAGCCTTTTGGGAACTTGTTCCACCATTCAATAAATCATAGCTTTCAGTTATTTCCCTGCCTGATCCCCACACCCCTGAATGAATTTTAGACCTAAATATATTTTTTGTAGAAATTGCCAAAGATTTACAACCCTCTTTGGAGTCATTTGTAACAACACACCCAGCATTTTGGCTGACTCATCACTGACTGGGGATGCAATCTGGAGGTCATGATTCACATAGCCCAATTTCATACAACCAGTGAGATGAATTAATGAGCAACATGTGGCTTTTTAATCTTAAAATGAGGCTGTTAAATTACTCAATTTTTATGAGTCAAGTGAATAAAACAAGGCACTTGAAAAATACTCCAAGTTCACTGAAAGGATATGCAAACCAACATCTGCATTTTGAACCCCCTCCACCATCATCCTAAGTATTGAGACCCTAGTTGCACTCACTTGGACGTGATGAACAGGCGCATTTGTTTGACACAAGTCTACTAAAATAAACACCATGCATTGGGACAAAGTCACCAGGTGCCCATAGAAGAGATTCAAAGATCTGCTAAAAGTTTCCTTGAAGAATTGCCACATTCCACCTCTACCCAATGATTACTCAAAGTAGGAAAGGAGTACTTGAAATGGAATTGGCAGTCTTGAAGCCACGCATCAGGAGCACAATAAGGAAAAGACCACCTCATAAACGATAAACTCATCTGCCGCGTCTGTGGAAAACTGCAATTTCTGCATCAGGCTCATAACCACCTCAGAATCCACAGAGCTGGAGTGGAAATAGCTCTTCCTCCGTCCCGGAGAACTGTTTCAGAAAAAAAAGTATGATCGCCTGAAATGTGCTCAATGAAGCTCTCTGTTAGGGTACATTCTGGAGTTGTGGTATATATCAAATACTAACTTCAACAGCAGCCTGAACGTGGATCGTAGATTAAATTTAAAATGCAGCTCTGAAAAAAACGGTCTTCCTGGAGCCGCATTTTGGGGTTGATTGCAAATAAAAAATCACTCCATTTGACCTGAGATGTCTGCATATGCAAGAATGCTGCCCAGAAACAGTGGAAATTAGCATTCCTTTTGGAGTATGGGTGTGAAGATGGAGGTGTTTGAAATTTATATGTAATTCAAAGGAAGCATTGTAGATGCATTGTAACTATAGAATTGTCCTGCTGTTACCTTTGATCTTTAGCGTATAAAAATGTTATGTAATATTGGGTCAGGGAGCCTATTCTCAGTGTGTCTCCAGTATGATGGCTGCTTGTTGTACTGAATGAAGACTTCTACATCCACCAGCTTCAGTGTCTCTGCAATGATCTTACATTGAGGACACGGCCAGTAATATTAGGTCAGTCAGGCCTCTTCTTCAAGACTGTCTCAAATATGATGCCTGCTGCTCTCTTTGCTGGATAAAGACTCTTGTATCCACCAGCTCAGTGTCTCTCCAGTGCCTTTGTACAGCATCACAACACTCTCAGCTAAATGCATTTTATTTTCCGACACTGCTGTAGTGAATGCTTTATTTATCAACACATAAGTCAACAGTCTTTTTCATCTGAGTCTGGTATAATTTAAGTATAATTTATGGAAATTTATGAATATTTCTGTTCTGTGTATTGTTGAACCTACATACCCGTGATGCTGCTCCAAGCAAGATTTTCATTGTACCTGTACCTCACTGTACTTTTGCACATGACAATAAACACGATTTGTCTTTACATTTAGGATGTCCTGCTGTGGTGATTGCATTGCAAATGGATTTTCTCAGCACACTTGGTGTGTCCTAAAGTTGTGAACGACACTGTACAAATTCAAGTTAATTTCATTCCCTTCTTTGAAGGGAGAACTTAAATGAGAAATAATTGTGGATTTTATTCACAGTTGTGGTTCAGTCCATTATCTTTACTGTGGTTTCATACATTGGATTCCACAGTAGATGTACGCAATAAAAATAAGATACTGACAATTGGGGATTCTAGTCTCAACTGCTGTCTCTAAAATAAATCATTGACTACAATGAACAAAGAACATAAATTATCACACTCAAAATAGTTTGTAAGAAAATTAGGAGCTTACTTCCACATTAAAGACTATGGGGAGTGGGGGGAATTGAATATTTCAGTGGTTCAGTTGACCTCATTGGCAATGGGGGAAAAGGCATCTACTGTCTAAGACCAGGATGAGAATATTCTGATACAGAGAGGGGTAAATCTTTGTAATACTCTACCTCAGAGTGCTATGTGTGTTCTGCGGCTGAGTATGTCAAAGGGTTTGAGGATAATAAGAGAGTCAGAGGATAAGGCCAATGAGTGGGACAGTGGACTGAATTCACAGATGGAATCCTCAGGCAAATGGCCAAGCTTTAGCACAGAAAGCACAGGATCAGCAGCTATAAGGACATAGGAATACATGTGTGAGAATCTAACTTCAAAGGAGCATCCTAATTCCATTTGTGACTGTGATACAGTGTGAACTCTTTGAGCAGGTCACCTTACCACAGGCTGTCACTGTATATGGTGTAAATCCAAGACTCAATGTGTCAGTCTGTTTGGGTACTTACAAGATCTAAAGCAATCTAAACCCAGAGCTGAATTTCAAAAGCATTAGATTATATGCACATCAGCAAGGACATATGAACAGAGCCAGGATGTACTAACATACTTAATAACAACAAAATACTTCTGGAGTCTACAAACTATTGCAATGTCAGAAATACAGAAGGTTGGTTGTGCACAGTTACCTTTCATACACAATAACATTTAAACTCATAAATTGTTTCAATAATAATACTTGAAGGATACGCTTAGGTCAATTCACACAATGTTTTGAGGGTGATTGATGGGTAAATGTCAAGAGGCTGAGGCATCCTGAATTGCAGGGCAAAGTGTCAGCATTAAGGTTCTGCTATTTAGGGCTGAGGTGAGAAATTTTCCAATATTAGGGTGATAAATGTTTGGAATCCTCCACTTTAGAGGATGGTGGATTCCCTGCTGTGTACATCAAAATGTGTTGGGGTAGTAAGAAAGTCAGAGGATATGATGAACGAATGGAAAAGAGAATTGGAGATAGAGTATCAGCCTTGATGTTATAAAGATTGCAGTAGGTTCAAGAGCCAGTGGTGTACTCCACCGATTCTGCCAAAGACAGATCCACAGCCACAGATCAATTCCTTCTTCTTTCTTGGAGGAGGCAGGATGAGAACAGATGGATGAGATGCTGCCAAGGAATTTGTTAACAATAGCACCCAAACGGTCTTTCCAGGTAAAGGAGCAATTTTTCCAATCTAATGTATTGCCTTCTATGTTCATAATGTGGTCTCCTCAGTGTTGGACACTTATTTTCGCCATCCCACCACCCCTCACCCCCCACTCAGGCCTACTTGCCTGTGGCTTCCCACAATGTTCCAATGAGGCCCAATGCAAGCTATACCCCATCTACTTCTATGTTGGACATGCTGTGCATTCACAGATGCTCTTCTGTCCACTACTGTTGTAACATGTGGTTATTTGAGCTATTGTCACCTTCCTGTCAGATTGAACCAGTCTTGCCATTCTCCACTAACCTTGCTCAGTAATAAGGCATTTTTGCCCACTTACTGGATTTTTTTTTTGTTTTTCACACCATTCTCTATAAACTCCAGAGACCGTTGTGTGTGAAAATCCCAGGAGATCAGCAGCTTCTGAGATACTCAAACCACCTCATCTGGCACCAACAATCATTTCACAATCAAGGTCAATAGATCAGATTTCTTCCACATTCTGAAGATGGTAATAACATTCAACTCAGGTCAATCTTATTCTCGTCTTCAATAGAATAAATTCATCTGTTGAACTTCAGAATCAGAATCAGGTTCATTATCAACGGCATGTGACATGGAAGTTTGTAAACTTAGCAACAGCAGTTCAATGCAATACATAACATAGAAAAAATAATAAATGAAATAAAATAATAATAAATAAATAAATAAATAAATCGCAGTATACGCATATAGCATAGACTTTAAAAAGTGCAAAAAACAGAAATAATATATATTTTTAAAAAGTGAGGTAGTGTCCAAGGGTTCAATGTCCATTTAGGAATCGGATGGCAGAGGGGAAGAAGCTGTTCCTGAATCTCTGAATGTGTGCCCTCAGGCTTCTGTACCTCCTACCTGATGGTAACAGGGAGATAACAGTGAGATAACCTGATGGTAACAGTGAGAAAAGGGCATGCCCTGGGTGCTGGAGGTCCTTCATAATGGACGCTGCCTTTCTGAGACACTGCTCCCTAACAATGTCCTAGGTACTTTGTAGGTTACTACCCAAGATGGAGCTGACTAGATTCACAACCCTCTGCAACTTCTTTTGGTCCTGTGCAGTAGACCCCTATATCAGACAATGATGCAGCCTGTCAGAATGCTCTCCATGGTACATCTATAGAAGTTTTTGAGTGTATTTGTTGACATGCCAAATCTCTTCAAACTCCTAATGAAGTATAGCCACTGTCTTGCCTTCTTTATAACTACATCGATATGTTGGGATCAGGTTAGATCCTCAGAAATCTTGACACCCAGGAACTTGAAACTGCTCACTCTCTCCACTTCTGATCCCTCTATGAGGATTGGTATGTGTTCCTTTGTCTTACCCTTCCTGAAGTCCACAATCAGCTCTTTCATCTTACTGACATTGAGTGCCAGGTTGTTGCTGCAGTACCACTCCACTAGTTGGCATATCTCACTCCTGTATGCCCTCTCGTCACCACCTGAGATTCTACCAACAATGGTTGTATCATCAGCAAATTTATAGATGGTATTTGAGTTGTGCCTAGCCACACAGTCATGTATATATGAAGAGTAGAGCAGTGGGCTAAGCACACACCCCTGAGGTGCGCCAGTGTTGATTGTCAGTGAGGAGGATATGTTATCACCAATCCGCACAGATTGTGGTCTCCCAGTTAGGAAGTCGAGGATCCAATTGCAGAGGGAGGTACAGAGGCCCAGGTTCTACAACTTCTCAGTCAGGGTTGCGGGAATGATGGTATTAAATGCTGAGCTATAGTTGATGAACAGCATCCTGACATAGATGTTTGTGTTGTCCAGGTGGTCTAAAGCCCTGTGGAGAGCCATTGAGATTGCGTCTGCCATTGACGTATTGTGGTGATAGGCAAATTGCAATGGGTCCAGGTCCTTGCTGAGGCAGTTCAGTCTAGCCATGACCAACCTCTCAAAGCATTTCATCACTGTCGATGTGAGTGCTACCAGGCGATAGTCATTAAGGCAGCTCGCAAGTTTCAATTGATGAATTTTATGGCCAATACAATTAGATAAACCCTAAAAGTCATCTTCTGAGACCTCAAGTTGCTTCTTAAATGATTTTCTTTCAAAGTATTTCCTATCCACCTATTCAATGAATTGAGCCTTGTTTATTGAGAAATACCTTTCCACTTGAATGCATGTAGATAAGGTCTGTGAACCAGTGTTGGTAAATATCATCTCTAGGAGACATCAGATTATCATGTTGTATAGTTATACTTGCTCGCAGACTAACAACCAGCACGTAGGTTTACATGAGGGAAAATGTGATTACATCACCCGCACAAGTAACACATCTACCAAACAGCATTCAGTGTCAAAGTTTTTCTTAGTATTTTCACTTTCCTGTTAAAAGACAGAAGACCAGAATTAAAACAAAATTCTGCCTATGATACTCTCTCAAGGATATCTCCCACTTCTTCCTATACTGGATGGGGCTAGGCAGTTTAAATGGTTTGACAGGGACTAGATGGCCCGGAGGTCCTGTTTCTGTGCTGTTGTTTTCGACGCCTCGAAGACACCTAAGTTGTTAGGGTCTCACTTTGTGGGCAGTGGGATAATTATCCCTTTTATGTCTGTGTTGCCCTTCAGGCATTTATTTGATTTTGTTGGGTCTACGCTTTAAATGATTTGTTTGTAACTATTTTCTAGTTAAAGTTAAAGGTTAATAATGAAGTCATAGTATAACAAAGGTAAATTCATTGTCTATGGTATATCGCGGCATGTGATGACATCACCTCCGGTTTCGCCGCGTCTTATGTATAACTTCCGGTTTGGAGAAGGTGTGAAGGTGGGTGCCATGCATGCAGCATGATCATGAAGAGCTCCGTTTCTACCCACAAAGAAACATTATAGAAGCAACGCCGTAAGTTCATAAGAATGTATTTGAAGTAAAAATATAAACGCAATTTCTGTTAAGGAAGCGGTGGTTGGGGCGGCGTACGTGCCGGCTTTTCAATTTCAAACGTGGGGTCGGCTCTAGCCCGATGGCGGTTTGACAGGCCCCCCCCTCACCCGCTACTCGGGGCGGCTGGAGACACTCGCTAAAAGAAGAGATTGTGTGTGGTCTCCAGAATGAAACAGACGTTGTATGTGTTTGTATTTTTTTATCAACAGTTTTCACCATACAATGTTAATGTGGAAGAGTGAACAGTAAATGGTTAACCTTACTACGACTCTGTCTTCATTGGCTCTAGTTTAACTTGGTGTTTAGTCAGAGTTTCAGCACACTGCATGAGAACACTACAATGTCCATTGTTAACTTTACTGAAGATTCAGTCTTATTGAACCCTATCACTTTGACCTGGCCCACGCCTCCATTAGCCTGCTCCAACTCCACTTGCATTTATTGGGATTCATGCATTATTGTTTATTGATTAGGAAAGGATAGGGGCCCCAAGTATTCTGGTGTGGGTGGGGGTGGTGGAGCGGTGAAATTCTTGACTCATGGAAGAGCTTGTGGGGCAAGACCAGAGGGATGTCTGTCGTTGTGTGAGGGGGCACCCTTGGGACCAGTTCTGGCCCAGGATAAAGAGCATTAAGAATAGGTCTGGGGGTAGAGTGGGTTTGAGGAGTGGGGAAAGAAAGCAGAGAGGGAATGGATTGAAATCTTACAAACCTACTCCCCAAACAATCCAAACCAAGTTAAACAATTGTAATTAGCATTCTAAAAAACTGTAATTTGAATTGTAAAAATGGTCATTAGGACGTTAAAAATAAAGCTACAGCACACTGCCAGTATATCTGACTGGGGATTGCATTAAACAAACAACATGATACAAGCTTACGCACAAACCAAGTAGAACTACAAATACTTAACAGATTACATCTAAAATGCCTTCCTCAACCTACATACACTCCTATATAAACCTCTCCTCTTCATACACTCACACTGACTCCACACGGGCCAGGAAGCTCTCACTAACATCTATCCTGCATACGCTTCCCACACACCTACGCTGTGGTCTTAGGCACCAATCCCCAACACTGGCTAGGTAACCTCTGACCCCTCATACACACCCATATATTTCCCCAACACACTCACACCCAAGTCCCCAGCAGCTCCCTCCACACAGACCAGTCAAGACCCTCCCTCACAGTCTTACCACACACTCCCCCACACAGTCACGCCCAGATCCCAGGCAACCTTCTCCCCCAAAGCAGTCCACAAACATCCATGCTTTCTCAGCCCAGACTCATACACCAACATACTGATACACAAGCATATACTGTACATATGCTAGGCCCAGGCATTCCGGGCAGAACCACTCACACAGATAACAAATTACATCCAAAATAACCTTTCTCACCTCACATACAAACCACCCCTCTCCACAGGCACTCACAGATTCACCTCGGACAGAGCTCAGAGGCTTCAGTCAGACTGAAGAGTCTGTTTTCATGCTGTGTGACTCCATTATAAAGAAATGGCTGGACTGGTGACCAAAAGATTTAGTTGTTTAATTGTAGGTATCAGCTTTAATGAGCATTTTGAAAGGGGAGAATGAGGTAGGGGAGAGAGGCTTGGGGAAAGAATTCTAGAGCTCAGGAAAAGTAATGAATTGGCTGTAAACCATCCCTGGACATTCTGTGGTCACGTAATGTGTCTAAGAAATGTAATCTCTTTATTTTGTTTCTTGCCTGGAATTGTTATCAAGAGCATTGTCAAATTCCTTTGAAAGGCATGATACATTGTGTCTCAAGTTTTTCTCAGTAGCAAGAACGATCGCGGCTTGAAGATCCACCAAGCGAGGATGAAGTGTTTGGCGGGAGCAGGAGCAGCACAACGCACAGGTGTCCAACCTGGTGAGACGAAGGAGGGGCCAGGCCCGGAGTCACCCCATAGTGCCCAGAACCTCCAAGTGTTGCAAACTAATCCCTCGAACATGAAGTCTAGCAGGAGGCGGATCAAATGGCCTGCAGCTAACATGACTTCACTGTGGAAGCAGTTTGATGAAGATGTTAACCAAATTCTGGAGGCAATGGCGAAGGGAGGGGTTGATAGGAAGCTGCAAGCCATGACAATAATTATTGTCAGTCTCCCAGTGGAGGTTGGTTGTAGGGGATTCATAGCCCGTTCTTTAGTTAGAGCCTTCAGCAATTTGGGCATCGAGGGAGAGAGGAAGAGGAGAGCCATCCGCAGTACCACCGATGCGGCAGAGAGGGCCTCAAGATGGCTGTGGCTCAAAAGAGGGGAGCCATGGAGTCATAAGTAGCTAGCCATCTGGACACAAGCTGGGGTCTGATCAGCCCCGGCTGGGTCACCTGGAGGAGGTTGTATGATGTTGAAAGACCCGAAACACCCGATGATTCCAGGAACATCACTGAAGATGTGTCCAGGAGCATCAATAGATGTATGTACACAGCAGTCCCACCCCCTTAAGCACATGATAGTGCAGCAGTTAGTGTAACAGTATTACAGAGCTAGCGACCTGGGTTCAATTCCTACCACTGCGTGTAAGGAGGTTTTACGTTCTCCCTGTGACTGTGTGGGTTTCCTCCAGGTGCTCTGGTTTCCTCCCACATTCCAAAGACGTACAGGTTAGTAGTTTAATTGGTCACATGGATATAATTGGGTGGTGCAGAGATGAGAGCCGGAAGGGGCGGTTACTGTGCAGTATTTCCAAATGAACAAACTCCAGTGAGAGCAGCCGGTTCAGAAGTGTAATTTCTGAATCCATGATCAGTGCTATTTCCAAGATCCAGGAGATAAATTGTGAGAACAAGCAGGACAATTTTTTAAAAATGGAATTACTGTGTATTATCTGTATTTATGAAAACAATTTCTGATCTGTGAGGACAAACAGAACTTTATCACTCTGTGTAAACCTGTCAAAATGGAATCCAACAATATAAATCAATTTTTATAATGGCTGGTCACATCCTGAGACCTATTTAACAAATAAATTACCTTTTGAAGACCAGTAATTGGTGTAATGTACACAGCAACGTGCCTCAAATGAGACGCGTGACCAGTGAACCAGTAAGTTCCTTGATGGTTTAATCTTTAACCGGGACTCTACTTCAAACAGTCTTACGGGATCATTTGTTGCCTCCATAATTGAAAATCTCTTCCAAAAGGTGGTAGTGAGCCATCATTCTTGGATGGAAATAAATTCTCGCCTTTAACAAAGCCCCTTAGCTTCAGTCCTTACTGGGTGCATTCTGGTTTCTTCCTTCACCAAGATGTAAGTGAATAGCTCCACCACTTAATTACAATAATCCAGCAGATATCAGTGACCACTCTTCCCAATCAATTACCTTCCACCATGCTGGGACTTGGAATACTGTTGCCCATATGCATAGTTATAATAGAACATTATAGAGGATAAGAAGATAAATTGCGGATGTAGACTATGACCTCCTTCTGGCTTTGGTCCTTATTTGCAATGAAGCCTGTAAGTCTTCATTAACTATTCATTACCCTGGAGTAAAATGACAAATTAAGATTCCTTTCCTGGTTGATTCTACAGAAGGTAACTCAAAACACATTCAGGGCAATGGTTTATCATATATGGGGAATTAATCTTTTCAATAGTTAACTGTTCCAAATAGTCTTTCTGTGAAGACCTTCACTCTTTCCTGTTCCAATAGAGAACATATTTACATTGTGCGGGGAAATATGACCAAAAGAACCCCTCCACAAAGTAGACTGGAACAGTTAGGAACTCCTATGCATAGAGGGAGGTGAAGTCCACAACCCTCCTCCATCACATATATATGATTATATATGATATGATTATATATGTATGATTATGAGGACACACAGTCCCCTTTTATTGTCATTTAGTAATGCATGCATTAAGAAATGATAAAAATGTTTTTCCAGAACGATATCACGAAAACACATGACAAATTGACTTAAAAACTAACAAAAACCACATAATTATAACATATAGTTACAACAGTGCAAAGCAATACCGTAATTTGATAAGAACAGACCATGGCACAGTACAAGTCTCAGAGTCTCTCGAAAGTCCCATCGTCTCACGCAGACGGTAAACCTCCAGCGCCGCCAACTTGCCGGTTCAGCATCCTGGAAGCATCCGACCACAGTCTGACACCGAGTCCATCCGAACAACTCCCAGCCTCCGACCACCTATTCGACACCGAGCACTGAGGACCATCTCTGCCGAGCGTTCTGACCCCGGCCCCGGCAACAGGCGATACGCAAAGCCGAGGATTTGGGACCTTCCCCTCTGGAGATTCTCGATCGCACAGTAGCAGCAGCAACGAAGCAGGCATTTCAGAAGTTTCACCAGACGTTCCTCTGCACTTTCTCACGGCTGTCCCCATCAAATCCGGATTGATGCATCAATTACAATTATTCCACATTCCATATTTTATGATATGGAGGGAAGGCATTTGACTATGCTGGAATGCAGGGAACATGACGAGCATAAAAATTGGATGAATGTTGTAGGTTTTTGCAACTAAAACAATGTAAGGCATTTTATGTTTTAAAAAAATCCGTAACAACTCCATTTATTGCACTCTAAAACCTGAACACAAAGCACAGTAAAATGAGTATTCATGTAATTCCATCATCATGTTAGACTAATCTCTTAAAGTGAACCCCAAATCAGTGTCGGTGGTTGCCAATCATGTACATTTCCACCAATCCCATTGCTCTACATCGGCTTCCCCCATTACCCGTTAAAACCGGCACTGTGAGCCTGTCCAGAGCTCGGGCAAGCCACCCAGCTTGGGGCCTGTGTTCCGTGGTGGAGGAACAGCAGTTGCCTCTGGCTCGTCCCCAGGAGTGTTGACACACTCGTGGTCATGTCATAACAGCAGGGGCACCACGGTA
This sequence comes from Mobula hypostoma, assembly GCF_963921235.1. Lineage (NCBI taxonomy): Eukaryota > Metazoa > Chordata > Chondrichthyes > Myliobatiformes > Myliobatidae > Mobula > Mobula hypostoma. The sequence continues at coordinate 31,329,271 of NC_086120.1, read as the reverse complement.
GCGACGTCCTCCAATTCTTGGTGGGCCAGTTTAAAGCGAAATACTGAAATACATTGAGGTTTACCCCTCTTATCTATGATTAAGGTCTTTTCACCCCGTTCCAAAAGGCGGAGCGGCCATTTTGTAAGGGGGCCTAAGTGAATGTTGGTGTGCAATGTGACAGATGAAATGAAACGAGGCAGAATGTAGATCAAGAGAAACCCAAAAATGCTGTATGACATGATTGGGAGGTAGGAATAAGTGAAAAGGAATCGAATTTACTGAGGAGGGTGGAACGCTGTTGAGAGGCCGACCAGGTGGTCGTGGCATCAGGAATAGAATTACCTAGCACTTGTAATGGCTACCCATATATCAACTCAGCCAAGGATGAGTGGAGGTTCTCTTTTGGAGCTGTTCTGAGCCCAAGCAGGACCCACAGAAAACGTTCATGCCAACACTCATCCATCAGGAAAGCCCTCAGAGCAGTCTTTAAGAAGCAGTGAAACTACTTGCGTAGGCTGTGGGACTGTGGGTGATACACTGTGATGTGGTGTGGCCTAACACCAAGCTTCTAGGCCATCGCAGCACAGAGGTTTGATTTGAATTGGGGGCCACAATCAGAGGAAATAGAAGCATAGAAAATGAAACATAGAAAACATACAGCACAATACAGGCCTTTCAGCCCACCAAGCTGTGCCAAACATGTCCCTACCTTAGAACTACCTAAGCTTTACCCATAGCCCTCTATTTTTCTAAGCTCCATGTAGCCATCCAGGAGTCTCTTAAAAGACCCTATCGTTTCCGCCTCCACCACCGCTGCCGGCAGTCTACTCCACGCATCACCACTCTGTGTGTAAAAAACTTACCCCTGACATCTCCTCTGTACCTACTTCCAAGCACCTTAAAACTATGCCCTCTCGTGCTAGCCATTTCAGCCCTGGGGATAAGCCTTTGACTCTCCACATGATCAATGCCTCTCATTATCTCGTACACCTCTATCAAGTTGCCTCTCATCCTCCGTCGCTCCAAGGAGAAAAGGCTGAGTTCACGCAATTTGTTTTCATAAGGCATGCTCCCCAATCCAGGCAACATCCTTGTAAATCTCCTCTGCACCCTCTCTATAGTTTCCACATCCTTCTTGTAGTGAGGTGACCAGAACTGAGCACAGTACTCTAAGTGGGGTCTGACCAGAGTCCTATATAGCCGCAACATTACCTCTTGGCTCTTAAACTCAATCCCACGATTGATGAAGGCCAATGCACCATATGCCTTCTTAACCACAGAATTAACCTGCGTAGCAGCTTTGAGCGTCCTATGGACTCGGAAATATCAGATGGTGTGTCAAACCAAGTAACCCAGTGCTGATGACTCATGACAACTGGTTGCGTTAAAGTTTGTGTGGCACGGCCTCGGAAAGGACATGCATGATTGAATTGTAGACTGTGTGGAGTGCCAGTGGGCAAAAATTAACCATCATGTTCAGGCACCACTGGCACCTCTTGATGTCCCTGAGTGATGGTTTGACCATGTCAATGTGGACCTTGATGGTCCTCATCCCCCACCCCTCCCCCCCCCCACGGTTTCACACACCTCCTACGGCCACGGCCATCACTGATGCTAGAGGGATGACCTCTGGCCAGGTGGTAATAGAGTCCACCATGGTTAGGAGGTGTGTGAAACCGTGGGGGGGGGGGGAGGGGTGGGGGATGAGGACCATCAAGGTCCACATTGACATGGTCAAACCATCACTCAGGGACCTCAAGAGGTGCCAGTGGTGCCTGAACATGATGGTTAATTTTTGCCCACTGGCACTCCACACAGTCTACAATTCAATCATGCATGTCCTTTCCGAGGCCGTGCCACACAAACTTTAACGCAACCAGTTGTTATGAGGCCCTCCAGCCCAGACATGAGAGGCCTTGTATGGAGTCGAAAACAGTCCGTCTCCAGTTTGGGGCAAGGACGACCATTTGAGACATTGCACAGGAGAGAAACCTCAGCTTCCCTGAACTTTAATGTCAGCCAAACGCAGGCCTGTGACTGCTGGTCGGTAAGCCTGGACCTCTGGGGTCAGTAGCTTCGTTGACTGTCATGCTGGCATAGTCAACCCCTATGTGTATGGCCCCAACAGTGGCCGCAAGAGGCAATCAGATTAGATATGGCAAAGTTATTTCCCATTGTAGTGGAGCCTAGGACTAGAGGGCATGACTTCAGTATTGAAGGACATCCATTTAGAACAGAGATGCAGGAGAAATTACTTTAGTCAGAGTGTAGTAAATCTGTGGAATTTTTTGCCATGAGCGGCTGTGGAGGCCATGTCATAGGGTGCATTTAAGGCAGAGATAGATAGGTTCCTGATTAGCCAGGGCATCAAAGGGTATGGAGAGAAGGCAGGGGAGTGGGGATGACTGGAAGAATTGGATCAGCAATGATTGAATGGCCTACTTCTACTCCTATATCTTATGGTCTAATCAGCCACGGCATTATTTTCCCCTTAATAAATTGTATATCAGTTGTGAATTCTGATATGTAGATCAATGAGATTTCTGCCATCCGATACTTTGACGATCGCATGCACAAAGGGTTTGCGGTCAACAAACGCTGTAAAACAACAACCCTCTAGAACGAAACAAAAATGGCAGACAGTCAGATAAAAACCAAGAAGCTGACGGTCAAATCTGCTGTCCTTCCTTTCAAAGAGAGGGAGCTGCCGTCTGAAGAAGACGTGCGGCTGCCAAGTGCCTCTGATCAACTGTTCATACACAACACCCAGAGCATAGTCTGAAGCATCAGTAGTAATGGGTATGGGTGCACTGGGGAGCGGCTGCGGCAGTAGGGTTGCATTGGAAAGAGATTGCTTGGTGTCATCAAAAGCTTTGGTCATGTCCGCTAACCAGTCAAGCACGTGATTAGGATTATTGCCTTTAAGCGCACTATACAGGGTATGTGAAGCATAAGCTTAGCAGCTTGTGCTGAATGAAGCGGTGATGGAAATTCACCATTCCTAAAAACTCCTGTAGTTTTGTAGTAGTGTGGGGCGGTGGGAAATCCATAATAGTAACTACCTTTGACAGGAGGGGTTTTGCACCTTCTGCGGAGAAGTGATGGCCAAGAAAGTCAATGGTTGACAACCCAGACTGGTATTTAGTAGGGTTAGTAATCAACATGTATTGGCTTCAGTGCTCGAAAAGTGCATGGAGATGAGATACATATTCAGATTTGGATGCATTGGCGACAAGTATGTCATCCAGGTAAACAAAAAGGAAGTTAAATCTTTTAATACAGAGTCCATCAGCCATTGGAAAGTCTGTGCTGCAATTTTCAGCCCAAATGGCATGCACAGAAGCTCAAAGAGGCCAAAAGGGGTTTTCACTGCCATTTTGGGAATGTCCTCCATGCACACAGGCACCTGATGGTAGCCCCTAACTAGATCGACCGTCAAAATCTTGGATTTGCGGGACCAGGTACTAATTAAGGTTGGCAACCTTGTTGAGGCGTAGGTAATTGTCACATGGGTGGAAATCACCATCAGACCTACCACCATATGGAGGGGCAAAACAGAGGAGATATTCAACCAGCATACAATGCCAAGTCTTTCCATGTTAGTAAACTCAGCCTTGGCAGTTGCCAGCTTTTTTTGAGTCCAGTCTACGTGCATGGGCATGCACGTAGGGCCAGTTGTGGGAATGTGGTGCTCGACTCCATATTTTGTGACTGTAGTGGAGAATGTGGGCTTGGTAGGGTCTGGGAATTCTCCCAGAGGTCGAGCAAACTCACATATGGTGGTGCATGTGCTTGGCAGAGTCGTTTTTGGGAAATTACTGGGGGTTCAGTGTAATGACCAGAAGTCCTTGACATCCACAAGCTGGCAGTTCTTAAGATTGATTAACAGTCCTTAGGCACAGGAAGTGTGCACTGAAGAGAGGTCTAGCCATTTTAACCAGGATGAAGTTCCATGTGTAACATCACCCAGTGAATCGGATTATCATCTCTCGTGTCCTCTCAGTCTGAATCCTTCTTCCGCTGGCGGCCTCCAGTGAGGTTTCGTCACTCTTTGCCTTCTCCTCAATAGACAATACTAGCAGCACACTCACTTGAGCACCTGTGTCAAGCAGGAAGTGTCACCCTGAAAGGGTGTCCATAATGAACAGTAGACAACCCTGGCAGCTGGGACGCATGGTGTTCACAGAGCTCTGATGTCCCGATACACTGGCACTGTGGCAGCTACAAGGCAGTCGGCACGTCATCGTGCTCACACAAAAGCAGGCATGGTAAATACACAGATCCAGCTTTGCTGACCGCCGTTATTGAGGCAGGGAAAGGAGGACGAACTATGCACCTCTGCCTGGCTGAGTGTAGACCAGTGGTCCCCAAACACCGGGCCGCGGACCGGTACCGGCCGCAAAGCATGTGCTACCGGGCTGCGAGGAAACAATATGATTTGGCGATATGAAACGATATGAGTCAGCTGCACCTTTCCTCATTCCCTGTCATGCACTGTTGAACTTGAACATAGGGTTGCCAACTGTCTGGTATTAGCTGGGACATCCCGTATATTGGGCTAAATTGGTTTGTCCCATACGGGACCGCCCTTGTCCCGTATTTTGCCCGCTAAGGTAGAGCATTCCTATTAAACTATTCGCAAGCCAAAATGGTGTAAAGTGAAGAAACAATTACCATTAATTTATATGGGAAAAATTTTTGAGCATTCTCAGACCCAAAAAATAACCTACCAAATCATACCAAACAGCACATAAGACCTAAAATAACACTAACATATTGTAAAAGCAGGAATGATATGATAAATACACAGCCTATATAAAGTAGAAATAATGTATGTACAGTGTAATTTCACTTAACAGAATCGGGAAGATTAAGCCAAAACAGATTTGTAGAAAAAAAATTGGCAGGTACACACATGCGCACACAGGTGCCCGTGCAAGGCTTCATGGTCATGGTAGTCTTTCACGGGGTAAACAAGAGTGTCCCATATTTGACTGCTACTTTTGTCCCTTATTTGGGAGTGAGAAAGTTGGCAACCTTACTTGAACACCCAACCACCCACCCCGCCCGCCCCCCCCCCCCCAGGTCGGCCGGTCCATGGTGCAAAAAAGGTTGAAGATCCCTGGTGTAAACTATCAGCCATTTTAACAACCACCCTATAGTCCTTCCTGGGGGCATTAGCGAGGACTATGCAAACTTGATCAGGCACTTGCTGCATGAAGAGTTCTTTAAAAATTATACAAGGATGGATGATTCCCAGGAGGGACAGCATGTGGTCCATTGGCTCCGACAGCTTAGCACCCCTGAGGCTGGGCAAGGAGAACAACTGCTTGGTGCACTCATTCTACGATAGTCCAAAGGTCTGTAAAAGGTGAGTTTTCAGTGATCAGTATTTATCATGTTCAGGCGGGTGTTCAAGTAAACTCACTGCTCTTGCAGCCGTGGAGTTTCCGAATGATGCTACCACAAAGTAGCACCTGGTGTCGTCAACTGAGATTTCTCGCAGTGCAACTTGGATCTTAGTTTATACAATCCAAGTAACGGCATTTCACTCCCAAACCTCTAGCAGTTTCAAAGCGACTGCATTGGCCGACATGTTCAATAACTCTGGAATCGTCCTAGAGCATCGGGGCCGCCAATGTAGGGTTTTTGCAAATAAAATGACGCGAGGCATTTTATGTTTAAGAAAAACCGTAACAACTCATTTATTGTACTCCAAAACCTGAACACAAATCACTGTAAAACAAACTTCACATAATTACATCAGACCAGCCTCTTAAAGTGAACCCCAACTCAATGGTGGTGGTTGTGAGTTATGTACGTTACCATCACTTACATTACCCTACAGTGCAAATGAGTGTTTGATGCTCCATGCACACACAATGGATTGAAGGGCATGTTTCTGTGCCATATGGCTGTAAAGAACAATCTTATTACCTCAGCTGCACTGGCTTCAGGGAAAATGTGCAAACCCCATACCAACAGCACAGGGGAGTCATGATTGCTGTATTGTGGTTGACTGCAGATTTCTGCAGCATTCATGGACTCAGGGTCTGGACTGTATATATATTTTTTTGCATGGCTATATTCTGCTGATATCTTTAAAACGCTTGCAATCGTGTATATGTGAGGACTAGGCCTCAAGCTGCGGTGTCCCCTGTTTACGACCGCCAGGAGAGAGGCGTATGTGGTGTGGGACAGTGTCCAGGCCGGAGTCGGTGCTGCACCCCGGTGTTTGCTTGGCAGAAGACAAGCTGTATTGCGGTCAACCGCAGGTTTCTGTGGCATTCGTGGCTCGAGCCTGGACTTTTTTTTTTGTGTGTGCTGTATCTTATTGATACCTTTATGTGCTTGCTATCTTGTGTGTGCTATGTGCTGTGTGTGACTGTTGGTACTGTGTTTTGTATCTTCGCCCCGGAGTAATGCTGTCTCATTTGGCTGTATTCGTGTCTACTCACGCATGGTTGAAGGACAATTAAACTTGAATTGAATTGAATTGAGACTGGGTTTGCTGGAGCTGCCAACCAAAAGGTCTATTAGCTGCATTTCTGCTCCACTCTGATTAATTGCTCATTTGAAATTGGAGATTAAATATACTACTGTTAACACAGAATTTTGGGTATTATGAGCAAAATGGCTGATCTGTGGATACTAAGATACATTAAGTGGCTGCATCAGCTTGCAGGGGTAAGTAGACCATTACTATTCCAATATTTAGTTCACTATCAGATTTTAGTGGCTGGACGTGCAGGTGGTGTTCTTTGATAGTAACTCTGGTTTACCTCTGGTTATCTTAATGCAGTGACCCTTTCTGTGACAATACACACATCAGCAGGAAATAACTAAAAATGGCTGAGCAGTATAAGACCAGACTTAGTGTTGGCAATTGAGGGACTGCTAAACATAACAAGATACAGGCAATTATAATCGAGAACAGGGCACCAGCTACTGAGCACAAGCTAAATACTGCACGGAAATTGGATACACACTGTAAATCTTCCCAATGCATTAAGACACAGCAAACAGATATCCAAAGATGCAGTGGCTTATTTTCATAACTATTCACGCGCTGAGACCTTTGGGCAAATTGGTTGTTCCAGACTGTCTGGGAAACAGTTGCATGTTTTAAGAGGCAGACACACCAAGAGATTCTGTTGTCCTATGGGATCACAATGTAAACACACACAGACATGTTTTGAGAAAGCAGCATGTTCCACATTTGATCCATTATGGACACTGAGTAGAGTGGAATGTAGGCAATTGGGGAAAACCCTCAAAATACAAATGTTAGGACAGAGGGTGAGTGAAACAAAATGGGAGAAAATTAATATAAAGGACGAGAAAAAAGCTACTGAAGTCCCTTATGGAGCCAGGTACTGCAGTTGTGGAAAAATTGTTGGATCTTTGTCCTTTGGGAGCCCCTTACACTAAGCCATGTTCCTGTCACCCTCTTCCTCACACAGCACAATTTATTGGACTAATCTAAGTGCATGCGCCAGATAAGTTTCAAGCTGCAACTTACTTTCCCGGTGGGAACGGTAGTTCACTTCACACCACAGATGGCTTGACACTTCCTGAAAATTTACAAAAAAAACACCAGTGTGCGTATGTGTATCAGTCTGACAATAGCATGATTGCTATTTCTCTTCCAATGCAGTAAATCTGCTGGTTTCAGTGCAGTAATGGTTCACCTCTGACAAGTTGCACAGATCTGAAAGGTGGCTGTTTTATTGGCAAAGAAGTGATTACACACATTATTTTGTAGCCGTGGTACAGTCATAGGGGAAGGAAGGAAGTTTGTGACCAGAATGGCCGTCAACTTTTTGTCCTGGCTGGAGTTGAGTTCCTTGATTGGTTGAAGCTGCACTCATTCAAGCCTGGGCGATCTTCCATCACACTCCTGACTTGCGTCTTATAGATGGTGAAAATGTTTTGGCATGGTAGATGTCTAGTCACTGACTATTCATTCCTCAGCTGCCCATCACCTCCCTCTGGTGCCCCTCCTTCTTCCTTTTCTCCCGTGGTGCACTCCCCTCTCCAATCAGATTCCTTTCCACCTATCTTCTCCCGGCTTCTCATTTCATCTGCTCTCAACTGCCTGCTCACCTTCGCCCTCACTCGGTCTCACCCATCACCTGCAAACTTATACTCCATCTCTTCCTTCCACCTTCTTATGCTGGCTTCTTCCTTTCCAGTCCTGATGGAGGGTCTTGGTTTGAAATGTTGATTGTTTATTCCTTACCATAGATGCCGCCTGACCTGCTGAGTTCCTCCAGCATTTTATGTGTGTGTGTGAAGATTTCCAGCATTTGCAGTATCTCTTGTGTTTATGGTGTCAAGGGCTGTCACACTGACCTCACCTTCGGCTTTTGACCTATATTTGAATGTTCTTTGCTGCATGCTGGCTTCACTTGCTAAACCCAAGTTAGGCAGATTATTGGACAGTAAGTTCTGTTTGAAAACACTGTACCTAATACCATCTATTACTTTGCTTATGATGGAGTCGGCTGTTTGGCTGGAAGTTCATTAGGTTTGCTCTACTTTTTGTGAATTGGACATATCTGCGCAACCTTCCAACAAAGTTGTTGCTGTGTTGGATCAGCTCCAACACGTTGAGGTGTGCTCGGTCTTCAGCACGTTACCTTCAGAATTCCTGTTGTGATATTGTCTTGTCCCTGAGCCTTTGCTACATCTGGTGTTCTTGAGAGCAAACAAATGATATTGGAAAGACCAGAAGAGAAAAGAGAAAAGGTACTTCATGTGTGGTGGAAACGTGAGGCACCAGACTTCCTAAGGTGAGGTCCTAGAGGAATACTTCCGGAAGAAAAGCACTGAGGCTGGAGAGTAAAGGGGGAATCACGCTGGTATTCTGGATCACATCTGCATCAGGAAGAAGGAAATGCTAGAAAGATCAGAACACTTGAGAACAGATATAGTCACAGAGCCAGATTGGACCTGTAGAATTCCTCCAGCCTTTTGTGTGTTGCTCCAGATTCCAGTGTTACAGCATATTCTGGAGTTATGGAAAAGAGCAAATACTAATTTCAGCAGTTTGAATGTGGATTGCAGATTGAATTTAAAATGCAGCTTAGAACAGTGGTCTTCTTGGAGCTGCAGACTGGGGTTGATTGCAAACCAGGAAACACCTCACTGAATTTTTGAGATGTCTGCTTGGAGGCAGTGGTGATTATTATTCAATCTAGGGTGTCTGGAGTGTTGGTGGGAAGAGTTAGGTGTTTGAAAGTTATATATAATTCAAAGGAAGCATTTTCAACCCAACGTATTGAAGTAAACAATGTCATTATAACTATTGAAACTGCACTGAGTTGCCATTGATCTAAGTGTATAAAAATGTGATGTACTTTGAGCTGATGAGCCTCTTCTTCCAAAAGCTTCTCCAGTATGATGCCTGCTAGTTTTGCTGAATAAAGACTTCTATATCCACCAGCTTCAATGTCTCTCCAGTGACTTCATTCAGTCACAACACCAGAATCCACAGTCTCCTGGGCCACCATATTGTTTGTCATCCATTTTTGTTTAGTAGAACAGCATAGGTGAGGGAAAATTTGCCTTATTGACTGGGCTAAGGTGCAATACCCCAACCACAGCGAGACTTTCTGGTCAGCAGGGGTCTTCTCTGCTCCGTGACATCCATTTACTGATTATTGATTACAAAGATGCCTTGCATTTCTGTAGGGGGATTCACAGTCTCAGGACATCCCAAGGTGCATACAAATGAACTTTGGAAGTCTGGCTTCTGTCATAATATGGGAAGCAAGCTCAACTCATTTAATGACTCAGGGTGAGAGGGCAATGTTGGCTAGCACACGTTTGGAGAATTCCCAGATCTTCCACTGAGCTTTAACGGGGGATCTTACAGTTCAACCTCAAGAGGGCCAACAAGGTCTTATCAAATGGACAGCACCACAGACAGGGCACCACTCTCTCAAATCAACTCTGAAGTGTCAGTTTAGATTATATACTTAAGCCTTACAAAGGTATTTTAATACACAGCTTTTCTTCTTAGCATGCTACCAAATGAACCAAGCCACCAGGAAGACTTATGGTAACCTGCAATAAGAACAAGATCAATGAGGGAAAATTGTCTTATTGACTGGGCTGAGGTGGAAGGTCACATTGATTGTCTGAGTGGCAACTTGGATCTGCTCCCATTTGCCTACTGAAGCAACAGATGTTATCTCAATGGCTCTTCACACAACCCAGGAACATCTGGACAGAAAAGATGTATACATCTGGATGTTCTTTATTGATTACTGCTCAGCACTTAATACCATGATTCCCTCAAACCTAATCAGTAAACTCCAAGACCTGGGCCTCAATACTCCCTTGCAAAATTGGAACCTGGACTTCCTCACTTGTAGACACCAGTCAGTCAGGCAAAAACATCTCCTCCACGATCTCCATCAGCACAGAACCACCACAAGGATGTGTGCTTAGTCCCCTGCTCTACTAGCTTTACACCTATGACTGTGTGGTTAAGTACAGCTCCAACACCATGTACTGATGTTGCTGATGGCGCTATTGACACCTCTGTTGTGGGCCGTATCAAGGGTGGTGATGAATCATCATATAGGGAGATTGAAAAATTGGTTGTGTGGTGCAGTAACAACAACCTTTCACTAAATGTCAAAAAGACCAAGGAATTGATTGTGGACCTCAGGAGAGGGAAACAGGAGGTCTATGAGCCAGTGCTCATCGGAGGATCAGATTTGAGAGGGGTCAGTAACTTTAAATTCCTGGGTGTCACTATCATAGAGGACCTGTCCTGGACCCATTATATAAATATAATTGCAAAGAAAGCACCTCTACTTCAGGAGTCCACAGTGATTCGGCATCTCATCAAAAGTCTTGGCAAACTTCTATAGATGTGTGGTGGGAAGTGTGCTGACTGGCTGCATTATGGCCTGGTATGGGTACACCGATGTCTTTGAGTGCAAAATCCTACAGAAGGTACTGGATTCAGCCCAGTGTATCACGCGTAAAGCCCTTGCAGCCATTGGGCACATCTACATGAAACATTGCCATAGGAAAGCAGCATCCGTCATCAAAGATCCTCACCACCCAGGCCATGCTCTTTTCTTGCTGCTGCCATCAGGTAGATGGCACAGGTGCCTCAGGACTCACACCACCACGTTCAAGAACTGTTACCTATCCCTCAACCATCAGGCTCTTGAACAAAATGGGATAACTACCGCATTCTATTCCTGGTGTTCCCACAACCGATGGTTTCACTTTAAGGACTCTTTATCGTGCTAGTTCATGCTCTCATTGCTAGTTATTTATCTCTGCATTTGCCCAGCTTATTGTTCACTGAACCTGTTTACAGTTACTGTTCTATAGATTTGCTAAGTATGCCCACAGGAAATAGAATCTCAGGGTTCTAGGTGGTGATATGTATGTACTCTGATAATAAATTTTACTTTGAACTTTGAACATAAGAATGGGAATAGGAGTGAGAGTGGGTTATTGGTTTCTTGAAGCCTACTTCACCATTCAGTCAAATCACAGCTTTTCTAAGCCTGACCTCACCTCCACTTTCCCACCTGATCCCCAAAATCTCTAGTTTCTCCAGTAAACCCAATATCTATTTCTGCCTGGAACACATTCAATGACTCTGCCTCCACACCTCTTGGGGATGGATAATTCCAAGGATTCATCACCTTGTGAGGGAAGAAATTCCTCCTCTCCTCAATCCCTTATTCTGCAACTATGCCCCTGTTCTTAATTCCCCCATTAGGGAAATATCCTCTCATCTTCACAATCAATAACATTGCATCTTAAATTGGAATTTCTTAATGAACCATGTAAGGAGATTCAGGGCTTGGGTAGGATTGAAACCAACATTTCAAGGGAGTGAACAGTGTCAACTTTATGCTGACACATACCTATCAATTAATTTCATTGTCACACTTTTCCTGTGGTTTGTGCTTTAGGATGATGGACCTGGAGTTTCTCAGTGTTATCATTTCTACCAGTTAATTCAGCCACCGTAACACAGGAAATTATCCAACAACTGAAGTCTCCATTTCTAAATTAGGCTGTTAGTTCCTCCACTTGGGTTGGTTTCAATTGTTTTATAAGACCTCCAGCTCCTCCAATATCACTCAGTCGTAGTCACCAATAACACCCTGGAGTCAGGTATGATTGGTTGGAGTATGATGCATTTGTAAAAGATGCTAGAGAAAGAGCTCATTCATTTTTCAGAGTGTGTGAGAGGTGGCTGACTTTACTATCTTGAGGAGCATTATCAATATTGATGAACACATTTCAGTGATTGTCATTCAGGGGCTAAGGAGGGACTAAGGTTTCCACTGAAGAGGTCTAGTTTAGCAATAACTGATGGCCATAAAAGCACAGCTGCAAAAAGTTTGAACAGAAAGACTCCAGCTTTAATTTCTTTAACATTTAAGAAAAAAAGCACATTTTTTAGACTAAACCACACAAAATGCAGGAAGAACTCAGCAGGTCACCATCAGGTGACATTTATGGAGAGGATGAAACAGGTGACATTTTGGGCTGAGACCCTTCATCAGGACTGGAGACTTCCAGAGATTTTTAGACTGATACTTGGCAAATCAGTACAACAATTGCAATGGTGATTATATTGTATCTCAGCGTACTTTAAAATGGGAGGGAGAGGTAGAGTGAACAAAAATGTAGAGAGTTAGGCGTTAAGGGTTTCACAAACAAGAGAAGAAGGTGTTTGTGGCGCACAAACTTGTTACAAATTGCTGGGGACATCACCCTTTATTGTTCAGTCCTAATTGCCCTTGAACTAATTAACTCACTGAGCCATTTCAGAAGGTGGTTAAAACTCAACCACACTTCTGTGAGTCACATAGAGCTGAAACTGGATAAAGCTGCAAGCAATGAGAGTAGCCCATAACCTGGCCTGGCAGATTTTGTTAATATACCAGCTGTTTTGATCTAATTTTATTCCACCAACTGTACTTCTTTTATTATCAAAGTCATTTTAAAATATTTAGATAGAATTAAAAATGGTAAAATGTGTTAAAAATGTTTATAAATGGAAAAAAATTTTAAAGTAAAAGGACATTAAATATTTAAAAAAAATTAAGAATTAAAATAATCCCCACAACGTTGAACTGACTGATCTGGTGGCTGTGGCCACGGCCATCGGCTGCTGGCTTTACTCACTTCGGTGGCTCATGGCTGTGGATTCACTTTTGGAGACTCTACAGTTTGAAGTTTAATGTTTTGTGTGTTATTTGTTTACTTTTTGCTGTTTGTACGATTTATTCTTTTTTGCTCGTCTGATGGTCTTGTGTGGAGGTTTTCTTCAAATGGGTTCTGTGGTGCTTCTTTGCTTTGTGGCTCTCTGCAAGAAGACATATCTCAAGGTTGTATACCCTACATATAGTTTGATAATAAATATACTTTGAACTTATGATTATGATTATGAGGACACGCAGTCCCCTTTTATTGTCATTTAGTAATGCATGCATTAAGAAATGATAAAAATGTTTTCCCAGAATGGTATCACGAAAACATATGACAAACCGACTTAAAAACTAACAAAAACCACATAATTATAACATATAGTTACAACAGTGCAAAGCAATACCGCAATTTGATAAGAACAGACCATGGCACAGTAAAAGTCTCAAAGTCTCTCAAAAGTCCCATCATCTCAGGCAGACGGTGAACCTCCAGCGCCGACAACTTGCCGATGCAGCACCCCGGAAGCATCCGACCACAGTCCGACTCCGAGCCTGTCCGAAAAACTCCCAGCCTTCAACCACCTATTCAACACCGAGCACTGAGCACCATCTCTGCCAAGTGTTTTGACCCCGTCCCCAGCAACAGGCGATATGCAAAGCCGAGGATTTGGGGCCTTCGTCTCTGGAGATTCTCAATCACACAGTAGCAGCAGCAGCGAAAGCACAAAATAATCTGCAGATGCTGGGATCAAAGCAACACTCGCAATGCGCTGGAGGAACTCAGCAGGTCGGGCAGCATCAGTGGAAACGATGAGGCGACGTTTCGGGCCGGAATCCTTCATCAGGACTGAAGAAAGAAGGTGGGGGAGGGTTGGAAGAAGGCTCGTAGTTTCAGTTGAAAAACCAGTAATTTGAAAGACAAAGGGGTGGGGGAGGGGAAGCAGGGACGTGATAAGCAGGAAAACAATGGGTAGTGGAAGAAGGAGGCGGAACCATGAGGGAGGTGATAAGCAGCTGGGGGAGGGGTCAGAGTGAAATAGGGATAGAGGAAGGGAGGGGGAGGGAATTACAAGAAGTTGGAGAATTCTATGTTCATACTAAGGGGTTGGAGACTACTTAGACGGTATATGAGGTGTTGCTCCTCCAACCTGAGTTTAGCCTCATCATGGCAGTAGAGGAGGCCATATATGGACATATCTGAATGGGAATGGGAAGCAGAGTTAAGTGGGTGGCTACTGGGAGATCCTGTCTGTTGTGGCGGACGGAGTGGAGGTGCTTGATGAAGCGGTCCCCCAATCTGCGTCGGGTTTCACTGATGTAGAGGAGGCCGCACCGTGAGCACCAGATGCAATAGATGACCCCAACAGACTCACAAGTGAAGTGTTGCCTCACCTGGAAGGACTGTTTGGGGCCCTGAATGGTGGCAAGAGAGGAGGTGTAGGGACAGGTGTAGCACATACGCTTACAGTGATAAATTCCAGGTGGGAGATCCGTGGGGATGGATGAGCGGATAAGGGAGTCGCGGAGGGACTGATCCCTGCGGAAAGCGGAGAGGGGTGGAGAGGCAGCGACAGCGAAGCAGGCATTTCAGAAGTTTCACCAGATGTTCCTCTGCGCTTTCTCACGGCTGTCTCCATCAAATCCGGATTGATGCACGGCCCCCTAGTTACACATATCGATATTCATTCAGAACGGCCGCGCACGTTGCACCGCGCCGCCATCTTCTCCTCCCTCCTGCATTGAACTAAAGTAAAATACTTGCCCCACAGAATCAGTGATTCCATTTCAATGTAGCCTTCTTTCTCTTGATATCTACCTGCTTGGATAGGATTAGAAATGAAGTACATCTAGTCCATTATGCACAGTATATCTAGCCAATCAGTGCTCCACGCCTGGGCTCAGTGGTGTTCCAGGGGAAGTGGGGGTGGCATAACCAGCCTGAACCCCATTGTTCCTTTTGGAACAGCCATCCATCAATCAGCATGATTTGGGCCAATGTTAAGACCGTTCCTAAGTCAAAGAAAAGGAGATAAAAACATTTAAAAGTCAAAAATACATGGAAGTATGCAGCAAACACAGACCATTCAATCATTATGGGCATGCTCGTTCACCTGGCGGTAATCTCACATTTCAACCTTCTGCCTGAGTGAGTGATCTTGAGGAGCATTTGAGGGAATATGGACTTGCAGAAACCCTTTTATTTTACCTGAGGTCTAGCCTGTTTTCTCAGGAAAGCTGGAGTGAGAAGAGAGCAAAGTAGTTATTCTGAAACAATTAACGTCCTTCATCTCACACTCTTTACAATTTTAGTGGTCTAAACTTCCACTTGCCTTTCCAACAGGGGCTGGCAAAAAGAATCAGAAAGGTCATCTGCACAAATGAAGCATCCAGAAGGAAGGATGCTACCGTAACACTCCACTCAATCAATTTTTCCAATAGGTCACGCACCCAGCAGCTGAAAAACAATTTCATCTTTTTCAAATAGAATTAGTTACGATGAAATTTGATTCCGCTGTGATGTCTGAACTTGATCCAGGTAGTGTCTGTGAAATTTATCTGTAAATTAATCGGAGCCAGACACAGACAGGGTCCTGCGACCAGTCAAGCGTTATGAGGCAAAGCACATGACCGTGGATATCAGTTATGTAATCAGCAATAGAGACGATAAGGATAGTGTTGAACAGAGTTTAGCTACAGAAGTGAGGTCCAGGTTAACTAATTACCTGGATAAACTCACTCACTTCTCTTTGCCAGAGCACCTGCAGTCTAACAAAGTCTCCATTTAATGAAATAGCCCGAACCAGACTACAGACCTCAAAGTCATAACCCATTTGTTTTGACTCAGTGTTTCATCCCATAGATCGTTCTTCTCTTTACCTGAGTTCCTCCATTATTTCTCTCTTGCAGAAGTCAGCAGTCTAGCACAGAACCATGGCCTAATTCTGTTCCAATGATTTATAGTCTTAATCCACAATTTCCACCAGCTTGTGTTCCATCCAAACACATGATACATGTCCTCCCCAGGCTGTGACAAGGTTCCGTACATGAGATCTGTTCACAACTCAAACAGTTTGTGTTGTGTATTTAACGTTCCAATAATATTTGAGTCATCTTGTATGTATATTGTTTGATTAAGCATTCTTGTTCATTTAAATAATTAATTACGAGTTATATATAAAAAGCACCTATGTTATAATGCTACCTCATGATACATGCACATCTCGCTAAAAACAAACTTGAACTAGACCCATATTCCCGGACTCTCCTGTCTTCATTTGAATTAATTTAATGTTTTGAAGTTACAAAACCTAACAGTTTGCAAGTTGGAAATGCGACAGCCCGGCAGTATAGTTGGGTTGAGATCTTCTCCAATCTTGGCGTTCCAGTTGCAAATGTTTCATCACCATACAAGTAAACATCATCAGTTCGCAGTTTACATGTGCTGTGTCCTCTGAATGCTTGGCCTTCATATGCTTTCATATAAGCATTTGGAGGACATACCACAAGTGAACAGTGTGCTGATGATGTCTCCTCCTATGGTGATGAAACGGTTGCAAATGGATTGCCAAGATCGGAGATCAACTCAACCCAACCATTAACCACCCAAGCTACACATTTTCAGAGTTATTTCCAGCCCAGTAATATATTTAAATAAAAACATAGTCAAACCAGGGACAATGTGAAGCTGAATCATGGCTTTGAACTCAACAGTTCATATTTCTCAGCAGGATGCAATGATATTGCCACAAACTCAGTTCCTACATACAAGAAATTTGATGAGGGCTTCAGGGAGCTGCCAGGAGATGGGGAAGGCAAGGTTTAAAATAAACAGTAGATTTACATGTGGAAAATTAACTGCACTACTATCTACTTGTCTTGGGAAGACCAGGTTGAGGAGGTGTGTGAATGTAAGAAAGTGAAGTATCAGGAGCTGGTAGAATGGCACCAGAGACAAGGGTGGAGGTCTTGCTGGCTGCTCACTGTGCAGAACATCCTTGGCATTACAGGGGCTGCAAAGAAAAGATCCCTCAGGACTGTCTCAGAGGCTACTGAGCCAAACTCCAGAGCTGTGACTGTGGACCATTGCTATTGGGACACAAGCCATGGCCTGAGCAGCCCTGTCTGGGTCGCCCAGGCAAGGGTGACTGATGTTAAAAGACCCGATACACCTAATGACCCCAGCTCCCCTCACATCCTAGGATGTATCTCAGCATTATTCCTATCACCACTGACCACTCTTTGGCAATTGATACTTTTAAAAAAACATTGCGGATACCGGAAACCTGAAATAAAAACAGAAAACGCTGGAGAAACAGCAGACCAGACAGCATTGATGTCTACTTAATGGCTACTTCACTTCACTCATTTACAGTTATTCCTTGTATTTCAGCCCTTGCCCCCCCCAACCTCTCTACTATGAAGACTAATGTTTCTCTGTGCTGACAAAAGGCCTTCTACAGATACTGCCTGACCTTCTGAGTTCTTAAAGCATTTTCTGTTTATATTTTATTGCTATTTAGCCCCTTTAGTAAGGGCCAGGCACTTCCTTCAGTCCATAAAGACTGAAGCCTTTATGTAGATGAACACTATTACTTTAATGTTAAAGGTATTGAAAGTATTTGGAAAGAGGGTCAATTTCCCAGCTGTTTACTTCATCCCCCCCCTTTTCCAGTTTCACTTATCACTTTGTGTTTCTCTTCCCCACCCCCCCAACACCTTTTAAATCTACTCCTAATCTTTTTTTTCCCAGTCCTGCCAAAGGGTCTCGGCCCGAAACGTCAACTGTACTTTTCTCCATTGATGCTGCCTGGCCAGCTGAGTTTCTCCAGCATTTTGTATGTGTTGCTTGGATTTTTAGCATCTGCAGATTCTCTCTTGTTTGAAAGTTTTATTAATAGTTACAAATTCTACATTATGCATGCATTTAATTTTAAAACGCACATAAGCTTTCATTATCTTAACCCCAAATTATACTGTATATGCTGTCAGTCACATTCCTTAGATCACAATAAATATATAGTTCTTATAAATGTTTACATACTTAGTTGAAGATGAAGTCCACCAACATTTTCTTTCAAATAAAGACTGCCAGAATTATTGATACTGCTCTCCTGTAATTTTAAAAGCCTTAACTTTACAATTTAGAATTGCATCAGGAAGGGAAATTGTGTTTGCACCATGATTTTCAGTCATTTTCTGAAGAAAAGACACTATCAAAAAGTTGCCTGGAATTTTGCATTGTACTGCTGCCACAAAAGAACAAATTTCATGACAGCATCCCTCAGCGTGTACTCCTTCACTTTGAAAAGTGCTATTTGGCAGTATTAGCTTACAGGCCTCTCACAGAGGAAAGTTTCTGCAAACCGCAGTATGTCCATCATTAAGTTAATGATCCTGTGGCAGCAGTTGATATTTCTGTGGGAATACTCTGCACGTCACAATTCTCTGTTACACATTTGGTTGGGGAGAACCTCGATGAGAGCAGTGTGTCCTTTTCCTGACTCTCTTGGCAAATCCATGGTCCTCAAGGAAGTGGACACTCACCCGATCCACACTGCAACCAGTTACAAAGGCAGCATGCGGTGGGAATGAGATTCCAATTTGCAGGAAGAATTTGAACAGAAGGCCCCTCTCACTGCCTTTCGAACTGGACCTTGGTGTATGTTTGATGATGAGGCATTTTGCCAAATGACTTTGCCAGATTGCACAAGCAACACTTCAACAGGATTCATCATGTCCTTCCCCTCCTTGGACTTCTAGGATATTCCATTGTGCCTGGTGGATGTGGTCAAAACCATTTTTCAGCAAACATTTTTCTACAAAGGATGGGTACGGAAGCTAAACTCATCCGTACACAACTCGCTTAAAGTAAACACTAACATAGATTAACATTTCAGTCTCCCATATCTTCCTTTGAATTAGTTTAATGTTTTGAAGTTACAAAACATAACAGGGACAGGTGAAACCTCAGTGAATAATGAATTCTGACTCCAGAGAGGTAATTTTCCTAATTTCAAAAACAAATTTTATTTATTAAAAGGTCTAAATAAGAACTATCATCGGTACTAATCTTTCTTTATATTTTTGTGTCATCACATTAATATATTCTTATAAAGCTTCAATGTCCCCACTCATGTTTCCTCTTTAAACAATGCATCCATGAAGTGTGAGAGATTGTTCAACAGCACCAAGATCCTCAATCTCCAATGGCAAAAGGATCTCAGTCTAAGACTCTAGAGAATTAATCCAAAAATTTAGGCTGGCTCTGCTGCACCATATTAAGGAGGTGCTACTGTGCATCTGATGCTGTCTTTTGGTTGAGATAATACCCCCAAGACCTCATTTTCTCTTACGATGCTAACTGGAGGTCAGTTCCCCTGTGTCCTGGCACAGTTATTTATGCCCAAATCATCATTAAAACCAGACTATCAAGTAATTATCACAATTTTGTTTATGGGAACATGTTATCATGCAAATTGGCTGGGATATTAGTGAGAGTACTTCATTAGGTGTAAAAGTTGGCTGGGAAGACCTGAGATCGTGGGAGGTTGATTTTTAGAAATGCAAGTCCCTTTATTTCAGGTTGTGTATGATACTCAAGGGTGAAAACTTCTCATTGAACCATACCAAGAAAACAAAGAAACAATAATTTCAGAAGATTGGATAACAGCAGGAAGTATTTGTTTAAAATGAGCAGTGTACACTGATGAAACACAATAGAGAGAATGGAAAATGCCCTGAGGCACAGCAACAAACAGAAGCCCACAGTGATCAAATTAAAAAAGCTTTAACAAACAAATAAAATACACAATGTGAAACCAAAGTGAAGGGGAGGGGTTGAACAGGAAATTCTAAAGACTAGAACAATAATTATTTACACAGAAAGATAATACGAGGATTGATTGTTTATCAATAGGGTTCTTTGAAATAGAAATGGATACTTCTGATAAGGATTCTTATGAAGGTTGGGAAAGGTGTACAGAGATCTTGCAATGTTGGAGACTTTAGTTGGAAGCATGAAGAATGGTTAACATTCTTAACGGAGAGGGTGAGCAGCCAAAATTCTGGGTACACGTTGGTACAACGATATAGCCAGGAAAAGGGGTAAGTACAGAGTGAGTAATATATATATATATATATATATATATATATATATATATATATATATATATATATTTGGGTGGCACGGTAGCGTAGTGGTTTAAACAACACTTTACAGTATAGATGACGTGGGTTCAATTTCACCACTGCCTGTAAGGAGATTGTACGTTCTCCCTGCGACCATGTGGGTTTCCTCTGGGTGACCCGGTTTCCTCCGACAGTCCAAAGACGCACCGGTTGGTAGGTTAATTGGTTACTGTAAATTGTGATTAGGCTCAGATTAAATCAGGGAATTGCTGGGTGGCGTGGCTCAAAGGGCCTATTCCACATTATATCTCAATAAATAAAAAAATACTTATATATCACTTTATATATAAACACACACACATATATATATATATATACACACACACACATGTTTGTATATGAAAAGTGATATTTTTAGATACAGCTGTTCCTAAAACATTATATATATTTATATGTACTGTATGTGTATATATGTGTATGTATATATAGCATTTTAGTTACAACCTTTACCCCATCTACAGTCAGATTTCTGAACAAATGTTGAACTATCTCATGAAGACTACCTCTTTTTGCACTGTTTATTTAATGTATTTCTTAATATATATTTCTTATTGTTAATTTATAGTATTGTTGCATATTGCACTGCAATGCTGCTGCAAAATAAATCAGATTTCATGACAAACATCAGTTACATTGAACTTGATTCTGATTCTGATAAGGAGTTTGGAAAGAAGCAAGCATGCAAGACCTCCAGAGTAGTAATCTCTGTAACCCCTCACCATGAGAGTAAGAATATGAAGATATGGCAGATGACGTATGGCAAGCAGCTGATTATTGACTTCAGGAGGAGGGTCCATGACCCGGTCTTCATTGGAGGATCAGAGGTGGAAAAGGTCAGCATCTTTAAGTTCCTCAGTGTTATCATTGTAGAGTGCTTGTCTGAGGCTCAGCATGTAAGTGCAATTCAGAAGAAAGCATGGTAATGCCTCTACTTGAGTCCTGACGAAGGGTTCCAGCCCATAACGTTGACTGATCGTTTCCACGGATGCTGCCCGACCTGCTGAGTTCCGCCAGCATGTTGTGAGTGTTGCCTCTACTTCCTTAGGAGTTTGCAAAGATTTGGCATGACATCTAAAACTTTGACAAACTTCTATATATGTGTGGTGGAGAGTATATAGACTGGCCTGGTATGGAAGCACGAATGCCCTTGAACAGAATATCCTACAAAACATAGTGCATATGTCCCAGTCCATCATGGGGAATGCTCTCCCTACCATTGAGCAGATGCGCAGGAGAGCAGCATCCATCATCCAGGACCCCCACCACCCCGGTCACGCTCTCTTCTCAGCGCTGCCATCAGGAAGAAGGTACAGGAGCTTCAGGCTCACACCACCAGGTTCAGGGGCAGTTATTACCCCTCAGCCATCGGGCTCTTGAACCAAAGTGAGTAACTTCACTCAACTTCACTTGCACCATCATTGAAATGTTCCCACAGCCTGTGGACTCACTTTCAAGGATCCTTCAATTTGTGTTCTTGAAATTTATTGTTTATTTATATATTATTATTATTATTATTTCTTTCTTTTTGTACTTGCGGTTTGTTGTCTTTTGCACACTGGTTGAATGTTCAAGTTGGTGCAGAGCATTGATTCTATTATGGTTATTTTTCTATCATAGATTTATTGAGTATGCCCACAAGAAAATGAATCTCACTGTTGTATATGGTGACATATATGTACTTTGACGACAAATTTACATGGAACTTTCAACTTTGAATCCATGGCTAAGTAATTGGTACAGCAAAAGCGTTTCAGAATTCCTTTATATTTCATTTAGAATTGCTACCATGCTGCCCCCAAAATCCTGGATCTTTGGGATCTCTTCCAGGGAAGGTATGAATTGTGGAAAAGAGACAGGTTGCACCTGAACTCCGGTGGGATCAAGCTCCTTGCGTGCAGTTTTGATAGAGTCGTAGGGGAGCATTTAAACTAGGTTTAAAGAGCAATGGGAACCAGAACACTAGGTCAGATGATAGAGCAGTTGATGTAACGGTTAAAGTAATGTACAAAGAGATAATGAGAACGAAGAGACTGTAAGAATGGATAGGGCATAAATGCAATCAGATGGATTGGTTGAAATGTGGCTAATGCGAGAAGTATTAAGAATAAGAGTGATGAACTGAGAGCATGGAACAGTACATAGAATTACAATGCTGTGGCCATTACAGAGACTTGGCTGTCGCAGGAGCAAGAATGGCTGCTAGATTTTCCAGAGTTTAGATATTTCAAAAGCAATAGGGAGAGAGTTAAAAGAGAGGGGTGGGGGAGCAGGATAGTATCACAGCCCGTCAAACACTCGCTGTCGGGAGAACTTCGCCTGCAGGCAAGCCTCCACACAGGAGCAATTTTAATTCCTCCATGAATGCTTAAGGTGAAGTATACCGCCATGAAGTGTCACTTATATTATCACAGCTGCAGAAAGGGAGGAGAATGTGGAGGGATCAAAGCTCAAAGTAAATTTATTATCAATGTATATGTCACCATAAACTACCCTGAGATCATTTTGTTGATGGAGGCATCCACAATGGAACAAAGAAATACAATAAAATCAATGAAAATTTTCATACAGATATTGAAAAGCAACAATTATGCAAAAGACAAACTATGCAGGTACAAAAAATGATAATGATAATAATAAATAATTAATACTGAGAATATGAGTTATAAAGTTCTAGAAAATGAATTCATAGGTTGTGTTCAGTGTTCAGTTCAGCATTATGGTGAGTGAAGTTATCCACGCTGGTTCAGAAACCTGATGATTGAAGGGTAAAAACTGTTCCTGAACCTGGTGGTATGGGACCTAAGGCTCCTGTATCTTCTTCCCAATCTTAGCAGCGAGAAGAAAGCATGGCCTGGATGATGGTCCATGATGACGGATGATGCTTTCTCGTGGTGTCTCTTTGTAGATGTGCTCAATGGTGGGGAAGGCTTTTCCTGTGACAGACTGGGCTGTATCCACCACTTTTTGTAGCCATTTCTTGAGCATCAGGATATTCTCCGCTTGTTAAATTTTTAGATGACATGCTGAATATATGCAAACTTCTAAGCATCAACTAAGTCAGCTTGGGTGGAAACCAGAAACAGGAAGGGAGCAGTCACTCTGTTGGTAGTATTCAGTTGTTGCTCTTGAGTGTCGTCGAGCTGTCGTCCAGAATGTAGTTGTCCACAGAGTTTTCCTGGCGAGATACGTAAGTAGATTGCCAGGTCTTTCTTCCACGTAGCTTCTGCTGCTGCCTAGGTTGGGACCCGGCCAGATTTGAACTCAGGACCATCTGCCTTGACGTCCAGTGCACCATTGGCTGGCCCTATTCTGTAGGCACCCCCATAACACACAGGACACTGAAGAGAACATATAAATTCGGAAAGGTGCAAAATATAACACGGTTCTTGTCATGAGTAACTTCAACTTCCCTTATATTGATTGGCACCTCCTTAGTGCAAAAAGTTTAGATGGGGCAGAATCTGTTAGGCGTGTCCAGGAAGGATTCCTGACAAAACAGGTGGAAAGGCCAACCTGAAGAGAGGCCATACTGGATCTAGAATTAGGCAATGAACCTGGTCAGGTGATGGGATCTCATGGTGAGCACTTTGGGTAGTACTTTCCTTAAAATACATCTTTAATTGTTACTCAGAACTGCTGTTGTTGGTTTGTGACTGAAAAACGGTCATCAAACATTCTCTATTTATAAAGGGTAAAGCTTCCTAAAGCCCTTGTGGTGACACTACCAGACGACATACACTACTTGCAGCAGATCCCACTGCACATCAGACATCATCCTCCTTGGAAATAAATTGTAATTCTTTCATTATCATTAAGTCCAATCTTGGAATTGTCAAGCCTAACAACACAGGGAGAGCTGCTTCACCAGAAGGAGAAAAAGAGCTCACCGTCACCAGCACTGTACTGCTGTCATAAAAAAACAAGAAATTTCACAACATATGTCAGTGAAAGTAAACCTCATCATGATTCTGTTTCTAAATTATAAAAGACAGTTATGGGTGAACAATAAATGCTCCCTAAAACTCGATGAAGAAAATTTAAATAGCCTAGTAGAAATGTTGATGGACTACCTCATTTAATCACCATTGTTAAATCAGATGAAGTAGTATTAAATAAAAACACACTGATCCACTAAAAGAAATAAAGTCAGTAAAAACCTACATACAACAAAGTTAATAAATCACAGTTGAAATCCACTTCATTCAACATGCCGTATTTGACAGCCACATGCTTGGTTATTCTGTATTTTTTAGTCATTCAGCTACCTTTCAAATCGATAACATCGAGACCAGCACAGTCTTGAAATAGCTGAGTCATGTTCTCTCAACAAGATCACGCATTGCCATTCTGATCATTATGCTGAACTCTGCTTTGATTTAGAAATGTAAACTCTGCCTTGATTCAGAAACTCTCATCCCTGTTTTCAGGTCCTTTATTCCTCCCTATTTCTTTAACCTCCTCTAACACTGTAACCCCCACCCCACCCCTCATATGAGGCTCTCCAATTCTGCCTTCCAAAAGATGAATTTTGACACTCTTGTATTTGTGCTTGTGCTTCTTGCTGCCTGGATTATAAAATCTGGAAAGTCCTCCATAAATACCCCAATCTCCCTAACTCCCCCTTTAAAACACGTCCATTGAGAATTACAAAAACAGCTTATAGTCAGTATTTGACACATAAAAATATGCCAAGATATTTGAGCACAGTTGAACAGTAAGTGTTGTGGGAGGGGATGTAGTGTGGGGATCAATGGTTCTTATGGTTTTGGTATCCATAGACTGGCACCATCAGATTCAAGAACAACAAGTTCCCTTCAATTATTTGGCTCCTGAACCAACTGGCAAAACACTAATCATTTTAACAATATTGACCATCCTGAGAAGTTTGCACTAAAATAGATTTTTTTTCTAATCGTTCAAAGTTCAAAGTATATGTTATTATCAGAGTACATTTATGTCACCATGTACACTATGTTTAATTTATGCTTTTCCTGTGAATGCTTCTTAGATGATGCTCTGCTTGTGATGCTGCTGCACGTAAGCTTTTTGTTGACAATAAATTCAGCTTTGACCTTGATATACCCAACCATAGGGAAATATTTCGTTTTGCGTGCCATCTGTAAAGATCTTTTCATCACATCGGTACATTGAGGTAGTACAAGGGAAAAGCAAACACAGAATGTAAAATAGAGTGTTACAGTAGCACAGAAAGTGCTGTGCAGGCAGACAATCAAGTGCAAAGCTAAGGCAAAGTACAGTACTGTGCAAAATTCTTAGGCACATACATGTAGCGGAGAGTGAGTTTGTAAATCTGGCGGGAGCAAAGGATGTTGGGAATGGCGAGGGTCGAGTACCACAGAAGGGTGTGGCACAGGTGGCAGCGAAGCAGTGGTAGGGGTTGGGGGCGGTGCGGGTGCAGACACACCCAGCCCTGAGACACCAGGCAAGGTCATTTGATTCAAACAATTGGTTTATTGATCACTACAGAATGTCTCTCTGGTGCTTCCAGCTCCCTCTCCTTTCCCTTCTCATTTTCCCAACCATGATTTCCCTCCCCTTCCCACTCTCAGTTCATATTAGAGACCCATATCAGAAATAGGTTTATCAACACTCACATATGTCATGACTTTTTTTTGGCAATAGTACAGCGCAATACAGAAAATTACTGTAGTACCGTGCAAAAGTCTTATATATATGTTTCAAAGACTTTTGCTTAGTACTGTAGATTGTGAAGTCAACAGTATATCTGACCATACAAGAGGTCCATTTAAAAGTGGGATAGAAGCTGCCTTTAAACCTACTGGTGCAGGCTTGCAGGGAGACAATGGCTATAGTTACCATTTCTAATTGGCCCAGTTTTTCACTCATTTGGACATTAAAGAACTCAAAATTCACTGGCCAATATTATCACATCCATTCACTATCAAAGATCATTGACAAATTTCTCAGCATCAAAAAAATCTGAAGAATAATTATACACCACTCAATGTCAAAAGATGTTATAATTTAACTCAATGTTGATTAATTTGATCAACAGGGCAGCACGGTACTACAGCACAATTGCTTTACAGTGGCAATGATCATCCCACTGCCTGTCCTGGTGACCCTGTATATTCCTCCAGTTAACATAATCTGAGGGATTCTGTTCCATCATTGTGTTGTTCTTTACTTATTCCGAATGAATAAGATGATCTGGCTATTGGTAGTTTGATGTTTGTGACAATTTGAGGTGCATAAATTGGCCGCTGCATTTCCTGTATATTTGCATGCTCGGCCGTTCACGTTCCATGTGTTTTTATTCACTCTTTTTCACTATTTGCACAATTTGATCGGAGGCGCTTTGGCGCGGAACTGGCTCTGCGGCTGCGGCCTGTAGCCGCTCTCAGGGACTCTGCGGTTCGATGATGTATTAGATTCTGTGTGTTATTTGCTCGCTTCTTGTTGCTTGCGCAATTTGTTCATTTTTCGCGATTTGGGTGTTTGATGCTCTTGGTCATGTGGGGCTTTTCTTTAGAAGGGTTCTGTAGCTGTTGCTTACTTCGTGGCTGCCTGCGGGAAGATGAATCTCAGGGTTGTATACGGTATGCATACTTCGATAATAAATGTACTTTAAACTTTGAATTTTGAATAGCAGTGACACTTTCTGGGTTGTAAATTTCATTGGAACATTGAGCATGTAAAATTCTTGTGGGAAATGTAATCCTTTACAGCTGCCTGTGGTAGTAAATTCCACAAATTCACGACTTTCTGGCTGAAGAAATTTCTCCGCATCTCTGTTTTAAATGGACGCCCCTCTATCCTGCGGTTGTGCCCTCTTGTCCGAGCCTCTCCCACCATGGGAAACACCCTTTCCACATCTACTCTGTCTAGGCCTTTCAAAATTTGAAAGGTTTCAATGAGATCCCCCGTCATCCTTCTAAATTCCATCGAGTACAGACCCAGAGTTATCAAACGTTCCTCATATGATAACCCTTTCATTCCCAGTTCCTTTGTTTTGTGGCTGCCTATAAGGGGATGAATCTCAAGGTTATATACATACTTTGATAATAAATGTACTTTGAACTTTGAATTCTGTTTGTGTTTATGCTTGTGTTGTAAGGCCACATTCTAATAATAGCCCGAGAATCACATTACAGCATAGTTGACCATTTGGCCCATTGAGTCTGTGCCAACCCTTAGTAGACCAATACCTCCAGTCCCATGCCTGCCTATTCCCTGTAACCCTGTAAATCATTTTCCCTTCTGCATATCCAGTTCCATTTTGTAAAGCCTCAGTTTTTTCACAGGTATTCAGATCCAGATCACAGAAATTCTCCGAGTAAAGAAATTCTTTATCATATCCACCTAGTATCTAGGGGCTCAAAACTTTAAATCTGAGCCAATTGGTCCTTGAATTATCTGTGAATTATGATTATTTTCCCTCTATCCTTTCAAAGCTCATCAGGATATCCGTTAATCAAATTTCCTCAGGGGTTTCTTCTCTCTAAGGAGAACAACGCCAACTACTGCAGTCTAATTTGCAGCTTAATTTCCTCACCTAGTAAATCTTTTCTGTTTCTCCTTATCATAAAGGTGGCTAGATGGCCTAATTAGAGTTTTATATCAGGTGAGCGGGCTTCCCATCTTATGTACACAATGATTCTGTTTTACATGTGCTGTCTCAATTGATTAGTTGTCTAACAATCCTATGACGACAGAAAACCTGTGCCGGAGAGTTTTTAAAGTGGAAAGGTTGTTGCACTGGGGCAGTTCCACCCTCTTGATCTTGGAAGTCTGGGTCCAATGGTACGAGTAGTTGCCACTCTGGGGCCTTCATTGGTTGCAGTGGACGATCATGATGTCTTCTGAGCCTTGCCATGTCCTTCGCTCTCCACGAAACAATGCAGAACCACCTTCCTGGCCGTTGGATCTCATCCGCCCAATCCATTCGACCTGAGCTTGCATGCTAGGACAGACATGCTCCTGTCTCACTGGGGAATGAAGCTCACCTGTCAAAGCAGTGTACCGGGGTGTGGCTGCTCCTGTATGCAACATGCAAATAGCTACTTGGAGCCACAGGTGAGAACTGATTTTCCGGTGGGAACCAAAGGTGAGTGAGCTGCCCCAGAAATGGACACAACAAGCCCCTTCACCAAAGGTGCTACCACCCACTGCACACCCCACACAACACTTGTATGCTCTGTAAATGTGGAGAAAAGCATACCATCGTAGTTGCTTAAAATCTGAAATAGAAACAGAAAATGCTGGAAAACCCAACAGGTCTGACAGCATCTGTGGAAAGAGAAACAAGCAACAGTTTGGATCTGTGAGCCTTCGTCGGAACAATTCCAAATTAGAACACGGAACTTAGAACAGGACAGGCCACTCAGCCCACAGTGTTATGCCGAACCAGCTAAAAAGTAAATCAAAAACAGCCAAACTTAAATCCTCCCTAACTATACCATGCCCATTGTCCTCCATCTTCCTTCAATCCATTTGCCTATCCAAATGTCTCTTAAAAGCTTCTAATGTATTTGCCTCTACCACCATAGCAGGCAGCACATTCCAGGCATCCTCAACTCTCTGAGTGGAAAAAAACTTCTCATCCCCTCTCACCTTCAGTGCATGCCTTCTGGTATTAGGCATTTCAACCCTGGGAAACAGATACTCTCTGTTCACTCTATCTATGCCTCTCATAATCTTGTAAACTTCAATCAGGTCTCCCCTCAGCCTCCAGCGCTGCAGTGAAAACAATGCAAGTTTATCCAGCCTCTCATGATAGCACATGCCTTCTAATATCCCCTGCCTAATTTTGCAGTTGAAATCACTTATTCCAGTTGCAGCCGTTCTAATTTATTTAGATTGTTTCCTTTAATTTTTTATCTCAATTGACCAGCGGCTTTGCTTTGACAGTGGATCTGAAGTGATGACGGTTTCTTATTCCACAAATGCTATCACTGACTTGCATGAGTTTTTCCAGCATTTTCTGTTTTTGGCCACTTCTGTGTATTTATGCACCATGCTGGTTTCTATCTTTACCCTCTCATTTCACTCTTCTCTGCATTGAATTTCATTCTCCTCTTGTCATCTTCCCTATCTGTCCATCACTTCACTCTGCTGTTTGCGGTGCTTTGCGAGAAAAAAAGAACAAGTCCTTCCATATTACCAATTTGACAAGATCTCTACATACAGCAGGTTTTCTTGTGTGTCATGAGTACCAGCCTTTGTCAGATTTATCCAGAGCTCACCGATTAATATCTGCATTCCCATTGGTTGGTATTTGATACAGAGTCTGCCTTTGTTTTCCAATAATCCACATGCAGTTGGCGTAAACAAACTAATGTGTTCCTGGCCTGAAGCAGCAGGTGATGACAATATCCCCTATTCTAACACTGCTAAACATAATACTTTATCTCTCTTCAAGGTTGCTATCCTTTCTTTTATCGACACTTCCAAGCAATTGCTTCCTGTCAGTAGAATCAGAATCACTGATGTATGTTGTGAAATTTGTTGTTTTGTGGCAGTAGTACAGTGCAATACATAAAAGCTATAAATTACAATAAGAAATACATATTAAACTTAAATTCATTACTAGTTATTAAGTTACAACCCCTCAAACATCAGGCTCGAATCAGAATCAGAATCAGGTTTATTATCACTGGCATGTGCCATGAAACTTGTAAACTTAGCAGCGGCAGTTCAATGCAATACGTAATCTAGAAGAAGAAAAGAATGGTAACTAAATAAGTAAATTAATTACAGTATACGTATATTGAATGGATTAAAAATCATGCATAAACAGAAATAGTATATATTTAAAAAGTGAGGTAGTGTTCATGGGTTCAATGTCCATTTAGGAATCCGATGCAGAGGAGAAGAAGCTGTTCCTGAATCGCTGAGTGTGTGCCTTCAGGCTCCTGTACCTCCTACCTGATGGTAACAGTGAGAAAAGGGCATGCCCTGGGTGCTGGGGGTCCTTAATAATGGACCCTGCCTTTCTGAGACGCTGCTCCTTGAAGATGTCCTGGGTACTTTGTAGACTAGTACCCAAGATGGAGCCGACCAAATTTACGATCCTCTGCAGCATCTTTTGGTCCTGTGCAGCAGACCCCCACCCCTGCCATACCAGACAGTGACACAGCCTATCAGAATGCTCTCCTTGACATACCAAATCTCTTCAAACTCCTCAAACTCCTGATGAAGTATAGTCGCAGTCTTGCCTTCTTTATAGCTACATCGGTAAGTTGGGACCAGGTTAGGTCCTCAGAGATCTTGACACCCAGGAACTTGAAACTGCTCACTCTCTCACTTCTGATCCCTCTATCAGAATTGGTATGCATTCCTTCGTGTTGCCCTTCCTGAAATCCACAACCAGCTTTTTTGTCTTACTGATGTTAAGTGCCAGGTTGTTGCTGTGACACCACTCCACTAGTTGACATATCTCGCTCCTGTACGCCCTCTCATCTCCATCTGAGATTCGACCAACAATGGTTGTATCATCAGCAAATTTATAGATGATATTTGAGCTACTCTCAGCCACACAGTCATGTGTATATAGAGAGTAGAGCAGTGGGCTAAACACACAGCCCTGAGATGCATTAGTGTTGATCGTCAGCAAGGAGGAGATATTATCACCAATCTGCACAGATTGTGGTCTTCCGGTTTGGAAGTCGAGAATCCTGAGGGAGGAACAGAGGCCCAGGTTCCGTAATTTCTCAATCAGGATTATGGGAATGATGGTGTTAAATGCTGAGCTATAGTCGATGAACAGCATTCTGACATAGGTGTTTGTATTGTCCAGGTGGTCTAAGGCCGTGTGAAGAGCCATTGAGATTGCATCTGCCATTGACCTATTGTGGTGATAGACAAATTTCAGTGGGTCCAGGTCCTTGCTGAGGCAGGAGTTCAGTCTAGTCATGACCAACCTCTCAAAGCATTTCATCACTGTAGATGTGAGTATTACTGGGCAATAGTCATTAAGGCAGTTCACATTAATCTTCTTAGGCACTGGTATAATTGTTGCCTTTTTGAAGCAAGTGGGAACTTCCACCCATAGGAGTGAGAGGTTGAAAATGAACCAAAGGGGATAACTTTACTTGCTCCATCATTGACATGTTTCCACAACCTATGGAGTCACATTCAAGGTCTCTTCATCTCATGTTCTTGATACTGATTGCTTATTTATTTATTATTATTATTATTATTATTAATTTATTTTTGTATTTGCTCAGTTTGTTGTCTTTTGCACACTGGTTGAACACCCAAGTCGGTGTGGTCTTTCATTGATCCTGTTATGGTTATTATTTTATGGATTTATTGAGTATGCCCACAACACAATGAATCTCAGGGCTGTATATGGTGACATATTTGTACTTGGATAATACATTTACTTTGAATTTCAAACTTTGAAATTAGATAAATAGTGCAAAAAGAACAAAAAATATTGAGGTAGCGTGCATGTGCTGATTTATTGTCCATTTAGAAAACTGATGGTGGAGGAGAAGAAGCTGTTCCTGATACATTGAATGTGTGTCTTTAGGCTCTTGTCCCTCCTCTCTAAAGGTAGTAAAAGGAAGAGATCATGTCCTGGGTGATGGGGTCCTTAAAGATGGATGCCACTTTTTTGAGGCATCAGCTTTTGAAGGTGTCCTTAATGCTGGGGAGGCTGGTACCCATGATGCAGCTGGCTGAGTTTGCAACTTCCTGCAGTTTTTTTCTGAGCCTGAACAGTGGCCCCTCCATACCAGATGGAGATGCAACCAATCAGAATGCTCTCTGTTGTACATCTGTAGAGATTTGCTAGTTTTTGGTGACATACCAAATCTCTTCAAACTCCGAATGAAATATAGCCGCTGATGTGCCTTCTTCGTAATTGTAACAATATGTTGGGCCCATATAGGTCTTCAGAGATGTTGACACCCAGCAACTTGAAACTGCTCACCCTTTCCACAACTGAATCCTAGATAAGGGCTGGTGTGTGTTCCCTCAACTTTGCCTTCCTGAAGTCCACAACCAATTCCTCAATAATGACATTGAGTGTAAGGTTGTTACAGCACCACTCAGCAAGCCAATTTGATTCGGTCCAGCACACCTTCTTGTCACCATCTAAGTTTCCGATGTCATCGGAAAATCTACAGATGGCGTTTGAACTATGCCTAGCCACGCAGTCATGGGTGTAGAGAGAATAGAGCAGCAGGCAAAGCAGACATCCATGAGGTGGGCCAGCATTGATTGTCAGCAAGGGGATGATATTTCTGATCTGCACGGACTATGGTCTCCTGATGAGGAAGTCAAGGATCCAGTTACAGAGGAAGGTACACTACCTTTTCCAAAAGCTCCTTTATGGAAATCACTATAGGGCTATTAAATCAAAACATT
Source organism: Mobula hypostoma (assembly GCF_963921235.1). Taxonomy (NCBI): domain Eukaryota; kingdom Metazoa; phylum Chordata; class Chondrichthyes; order Myliobatiformes; family Myliobatidae; genus Mobula; species Mobula hypostoma. The sequence continues at coordinate 31,296,542 of NC_086120.1, read as the reverse complement.
AAAGCCATTTTAAAAGTTTCTTCCACCAGGCAATTAATCTGATCAAATATTCTAGTTAACCTCCCACACCATCCTCTCTCTAGTATCCCCCGTCACTGCACTGAATTAAACCACTTTCTATAATGCTGTTTATATTGTGAATACATGCTGGTATTTAAGTATTTCATTCCATAATTGTGCTTCAACTTCCAATTTTGTTTTTATACAATTCTTAATTCTTTATCAATGTTGAGTATTGTTTTCAGTTGCATGTTGCGCCCTGGCCAACACACCACACTAAATTCCAAATACATGTTAACGTATCACAGAATAAATTTGATCCTTGATCCTTATTATGATCACGCGTACTGAGTTACAGTGAAAAGCTTTGTGTTGCGTGCCATCCATAGAGTACGCTGAGGTAGTACAAGGAGAAAGCAATAATAGAATGCTGAGCACATGTTTCAGTTGTAGAGAAAGTGTAGTGCAGCAGAGAATAAGGCTTACGGCCGTGATGTGGTAGCTTGTGAGGTCAAGAGCCCTTCTTATTATATCGGGGTCTGTGCAATAGGTGCCCCGATAGTGGGATAGAACTGTCCCTGAGCCTGGTGGTGCATGCTTTCAGGCTGTTCTATCTTCTGCTTGATAGAAGGAAGGAGAAGAGGGAATATCAAGAAATTGCCTTTTTTCCTGGTCCCCTACTCTTACAGCATTAACCTGAAAATCATCTTCCCTCAAGAACCTATCCAATTCCCCGTTGAAAGCCCTGTTTAATTCTGTCTCCATATTGCCTATAGGCAATGAATTCCAGACCATAATCACTCTCTGCCAAAAATAGCTTTCCTTCGCATTCCCTTGTGCATCTTTTGCCCAAATTTTAAACATGTGTCCCCTTATCCTTGAAGCATCAGCTGAAGGGAATGGCTTTCCTCTATTTAACCTTTCTAAACAAATCACTTACTTGCACAACTCTCGAAAATCTCCAGTCCAAAAAGAATTGCAACTCGGTTGGCAGTTTGCTGAATTACTTTCAGGGAAGATAGAAGAGGCTCAGCTTTGTTGGATTGTACAGATGTCAGGATTTAGGTGAGGAAAGATCGGTACAGCATTTATAACTCTGTGTGATTTTGTTTCATTAATTTCTTCCCCAATCCCAGCTTCCTCACTGAAAATCAATAAGGTACTGATGCTGGAAATCAGATCTACCTTTGTAGTTAAGAGGACGTCATAAACACAGAAATTCTGTAGATGCTGGACATCCAAAGCAATATGCACAAAGTGCTGGAGGAACTCTGCTGGTCGGGCAATATCCATGGAAATAGACAAACTGTCAACATTTCAGGCCAAGACCCTTCTTCAGAACGGTCAATGAAGGGGGAAGACATCAGAATAAAAAGTTGGAGGGAGGGGAAGGAAGATAGCTAGAAAGAGGTAGGTGATGCCAGGTGGGTGGGAAAGATAAAGGGCTGGAGAGGAAGGAATCTGATAGGAAAGGAGAGTAGACCATGGGAGAAAGGGAAGAAGGAGGGGCACCAGGGGGAGATGATAGGCAGGTGATGAGAGGTAGGAGGTCGGAGTGGAGAATAGAAGAAGAGGGAAGGGTGAGGGAAAAACTTTTTACTGGAAGAAGAATTTGATATTCCTGCCATCAGGTTGGGGCTACAAGGTATTGCTTCACCACTTTAGGAATGGCCTCATCGTGGGACGAAAGGAGGCCATGGACCAACGTGTTGGAACGGGAATGGGAATTGGATTTAAAATGTTGGGCCACTGGGAAGTTCTACATTTGGCAGATGGAGCGGAGGTCCTCGACAAAGCAGTCCCCCCAGTTTATAACGGGTCTCACCAATGTAGAGAAAGCCACCTTGGGAGCAGCGGACACAATAGAGTACTCCAGCAGATTCACAGGTGAAGTGTTGCCTCACTACAAAGTGTAGTTTGGGCGCCTGAAAGGAGGTAAGGGAGAAGGTGAATGGGCAGCTGCAGCACTTTGACCGCTTGCAGGGATAAGTGCAAGGTGGGAGATCAGTGGACAGGGTCAAATGGGCAGGGGAATCTTGGAGGGAGCAGTCCCTGCTGAAAACAGAGAGCGAGGGGGAGGTAAAGTTGTGTTTGGTGGTAGGACCCAAGGTCTTGAAGATAATTGATTAGTTTTGAGGGGTTGATGGTATTGAACTCTAAGCTGTAGTTGATAAAAAGCCTCCTGATGTATGTATCTTTGCTGGCCAGATGTTCCAGGGTTGAGCGAAGAGCCCACGAGATGGCACCTGCTGTGGACCTGTTGCTCCGGAGGGCAATTTGGAGCAGATGCAAGTCACTCCTCAGGCAGGAGTTGATCTGTTTTGGCACCATATGGTCAAAACACTTCATCATAGTGGATGTAAGTACCGCTGGACGATAATCATCAAGGCAGGTTACCACATCCTTCTTAGGCACAGGGATAAGTGAAGTCTTCTTGATGCAGGTGCATACCTCAGACCGCTGAAATGAGAGGTTAAAGCTCCCAGTGAACACCTCAGCCAGTTGATCAGCACAGGTCCTTCATAATTAGCCATGTACTCCATCTGGGCCAGATGCTTTTTATGGGCTCACGCTCCTGAAGGTTGCTTGCACATTAACTTCAGAGACAAATATCACAGGATCATCAGGAGATGTGGGAGTTCCTGATGGTTCCTCCATCTTTTGACATCAAAGCAAGCATGGAAGTTATTGAGCTGATCTGGAAGTGAAGCCCTGTTCTTCCCTATGTTACACACATCAAAGTTGCTGGTGAACGCAGCAGGCCAGGCAGCATCTGTAGGAAGAGGTGCAGTCGATGTTTCAGGCCGAGACCCTTCGTCAGGACTAACTGAAGGAAGAGTGAGTAAGGGATTTGAAAGTTGGAGGGGGAGGGGGAGATCCAAAATGATAGGAGAAGACAGGAGGGGGAGGGATAGAGCCAAGAGCTGGACAGGTGATAGGCAAAAGGGGATACGAGAGGATCATGGGACAGGAAGTCTGGGGGGGGGCCCAGAGGATGGGCAAGAGGTATATTCAGAGGGACAGAGGGAGAAAAAGGAGAGTGAGAGAAAGAATGTGTGCATAAAAATAAGTAACAGATGGGGTACGAGGGGGAGGTGGGGCCTTAGCGGAAGTTAGAGAAGTCGATGTTCATGCCATCAGGTTGGAGGCTACGCAGACGGAATATAAGGTGTTGTTACTTTTAAGAAATGATAGAATTCAGCCCTGCCACAACATTCGAGCATCCTTTGTTGATTCCATTTTCAGTCCAGAATTGCCACTTCACACATGAGGTGCCTTTCTGGAGATTGTACCTAGACCTCTTGTAACTTTCTTGGTCACTAGACTTGAATACCTTTGATGTGGCCCTCAGTAGATTTTGGATCTGGAGCTTCTGTTTGGGGAATGATTTTATGGGGACACACTTTAGTGTCATGGAACTAAACAATTCAGTACTTTTCTCTCTTTGCCTGATTTGTCAACTGTGTTTACCACCTTATGCCCCTGTGTTCTTTGGTTGACTATAGGGGAACAAGGCTTTATTTTTGAAAAGCCACAATATTGGTCTACTATAACATGTCTATGGTTTGGAATTCACAGGGATTTTTTTTCTCTAAAAGGACAATTGTGGAACCAAGGAATTAAATAAATATCTATGAATGGCCCCAGTCAAGTCCCCTGAGTTCTTCTTCCTGAACTGATAGTGAGAGCATTGCGTTGTCCTATAGTTCTTGCCCAATACGTCTACCAATTTACCAAAAACCACTAGCGTAATAGATACGCACATTAAACAAACCAAGGAAGCACAATGGTATTTACAGAAAAAAAAAGAACCACAAAGAGGGGGAAAAAATGAATATCTTAGAAATGTTGCCAACTGATAATTGTTCAGTTCCTGCCTCATCATTCCCCACTGTGTGAAAAATTACTCTTGCAATAAACAGAGTGCTGTCTTGTCTGATGGCAAAACTGGAATGACGCATGCTTTAAATAGTTCAGCGTCACAGGAACCTTTAAATTTGTGCAAACTTAGCAAGCAGTTTTAAAGGAGAAAGTATTTGCATTTAAATTACATGCTTCATAATGTCAAAATGTCCCGAAGAACTTTTCTTGTGTTTAATACTTGTTTGAAGTATAGTCAATGTTATAGCTTAGGATACTCACCAGCCATTTTATATGCAGCAGCCATAAACAGCAATGTGGCAAAAGCCTGATAATCAGTTTTAGGATGTTGGTTCGCATTGAGCAGGAAGCAAGAGAGTACTTATGCTGATCTGAATGCCATGGGAGTATTTTTCACATCCACATGAGAGAGTATATGCACACAGTTTCTTGAAGCAGCATAAAACCCTCTGGAGTTTCTGATTATTGAAAAAAAGCACCCCAAACTCTATGAACTCCCTTATAGCAGCCTGCTCAAGTCCCTGGAGTGGGATGTGGACCTCCAAAATAAATATTCATCATCTGCCTTCCTAAGGCACAGCTAACATTTCTAGCATTACATAGGATACACTCAGTGGCCAGTTTACTAGGTACATCTTTGCATCTGCTTCTTAATGCAAATATCTAATCAGCCAATCATACAGCAGCAACTCAATGCATAAAAGCATGCAGACATGGTCAAAAGGTTCAGTTTCAGACCAAACACCAGAATGGGGAAGAAATATAATCTAATTGACTTTGACGGTGGGACAATTGTTGGTGTCAGACAGGGTTGCTTGAGTATCTCAGACACTGCTGATCTCCTGGGATTTTCAAACACTACAACCTCTAGAGTTTACAGAGAATGGTGTGAAGAACAAAATACATCTAGTGAGGGGCAGTTCTATGGGGGAAAACACCTCGTTTATGAGAGAGGTCAGAAGATAACAGCCAGACTGGTTCAAGCTGACGGGAAGAGACAGTTACTCAAATGACCATGAGTACAACAGTGGTGGGCAGAGGAGCATCCCTGAATGCACAACATGTTGAAACCTGACCTGGATGGGCAACAGCAGCAGACGACCACAAAAATGCACTCAGTGGCCACTATATTAGGTACAAGAGGTATCTAACAAAGTGGCCACTGAATGTATAATAAATTTAGTGTTGTTTCACTTAGAGCAAAAGAAGCAAAAAAGCTATTGAATTAAGGTAAAAAAAAGAAAAACTTGGGCAAATAACTGTGAAGTTAACAAATGGGGTGGCCATAGATTTGAGATAGTTGGTCAAGGATTAGTTGAAGAATATTTCATCCATTGATATGAGATTTACTATATGAAGAGTGGTGATGAAATCAGAAAACCTGAACATTCCTGAATTGCTTTGATGAATGTGATGTGCCTAAACCTACAGGGATATAAATATAGATCTAAGTAGCAGAAAGAATCTACTGCTACTACGTCGACTCAGGCCTAGGGGGCCGGCGTCGGGCACGATGACGGACTCTCCACTTCTCCCTCTCCCTCGCCAGTGTGTTCAGTTCACCTACATTAGCCACGCCGCTGTCTTCTAGGAGCATGTTGACCATAGTCTTGGGAGGGTGCCCAGGGTTCATCCTCCCGTGCTTGGGCTCCCATATGATGACTAGGCTGGCAGGTAGCTCAGGGTGGCATAGACAGTGCCCCGCTAGTTGCAATCTTCTCGCCTCAATTTTAGTGGTGAGCATCGGTAGGTTGTTATAGAGCTCGACGTTCGTCATGTGCTGTTGCCAACTTACGTCAAGAGCCATCCGGAGCATTCGTGTGTAGCAACCATCTAGAGACTTTCGCATTGTCTTGGTGAGTGTCCACGTCTCGCATCCGTATGTGAGAATGGACTCTATGACTGCTATGAAATTCCTCTTTTTAAACCCTCTGGTCGGGTTCGACTTCTAGATTTCCTTCATGTCGTTCATAGCCCTCCACGCCAGCGCCTTCCGTATCTTTATGTCCTTCTCCGAACTCATCATTCTTGACCTGAGGTACTTGTAGTCAAAGACTTTCTCAATGGTATCATTCTCTACGGTCTTGAGAGTACCTTCATCGCAGTTAAACGCCATGTACTCTGTCTTTTTAGCGTTTAGGTGAAGTCCATCTTTATTGCACTCAATTTCCACTTTTGTCAGTAGCTGCTGTGCTTCCTCCATCTGGTCAGAGAGCAGGACTATGTCATCTGCAAAATCGAGATCTGTGAGCGTAACTGGTCTGACTCTTCTGGTTCGCCCTGGTTTTATGGTAAAACCAAGCTTGTCATGATCTTTGGTAGCTTGACGCAGAGCATAATCAAGGATGATTATAAAGATGTAGGGTGCCAGAGTGTCTCCTTGCAGCACAGCAGCTAGGAACCTGAACACTGCTGTTTCTCCGTCTGGTGATACAAGTTTCGCCATGGTTTTGGTACAGCTGGGCTCTATTGCTCTCAGTAGATGGTCTGGCACTCCGTAAGCTTTCAGGATCTTCAGCATTTTACCTCGGTGAATGGAGTCAAAAATAAAAGGAAATGGAACTAATGGAAAGAATCAGTGACAAACAACAATGGCATATGTTTTAAAAACATCAAGCACCTCCGCATCATCCACCACATCGGGATTTCCCAGTGACCAAACGTTTTAATTCTGATTCCTGTTCTTATTCCAACGTGTCGATTCATGGCCTCCTCTTGTGCCAAGATGAAGCCACCCTCAGGGTTATAATATATTCCGTCTGGGACCCTCCAACCATATTGATTTCTTCTTCCAGTGAACAATTTCCCTTCCCCCTTCCTCTACTCTCCACTCTGACCTTTGACTTCTTCTCACTTGCCTATTACTACCCCCCCCCACCCCCTGGGTTCCCTCCTCCTTCCCTTTCTCCTATGGTCCACCCTCCTCTTATATAAAATTCCTTCTTCTCCAGCCCTTAACTTTTCCCACCCACCTGGCTTCATTTATTACTTTCCAGCTAGCCTCTTTCCCCTCCTCCCACCTTTTTATTCTGGCATCTTCCCCCTTCCTCATCAGTCTTGAAGAAGTATCTCAGCCCAAAACATCGACTGTTTACTCTTCTCCATAGATGCTGCCTGATGTGCTGAGTTCCTTCAGCATTTTGTGTGTGTTGCTTTGGATTTCCAGCACCTGCAGATTTTCTCATGTTTGGTTTAAAATTTGTTGCTACGCAACAGCAGTTCATTGTAATACATAATAATAAAAACTGTAAATTACAGCTAAAAATATATATATATATACACACTTGTTAGTTTGGTAAGCCAAAAGACTCTGTGTCTCTAAATAAATAAATTCCATGGGAAGCTCTTGTTTTGCCTTCACTAATGCTATGAACTAGGCATGACAACCCGCTTCAGAGTACTGAAATGTTACGTTTGTCCAGTTCTGTTATACGGATCAGAATGTTGGACAATATCTAGTAACATGAGGAAACGAATTGAAGCAGCAGAGATATGGTTTTTGAGGAGGATGCAAAGAATATCATGGACAAAACGAATATCTAATGAGGATGTCATGAACAGAGCAAACACAAAAAGAGAAATAATGTATGAGATCATGAAGAGGCAACGTAACTTCATTAGGAAAGAGGAGTTAGGATGCACGGTAATTATGGGAAAGATTGAAGGGAAGAAAGCAAAAGGAAGGCAAAGACAAATGATGATGGAGATAGCAGTCGGAGAACTGGAAATGAATACCAATAAATTGATCCACTCGACCCGAAACAGGAGTGTGTGGTCCATGGCAGTCAAAGCTCAATCTGGGCATGGCACCTGATGATGATGATGATGAATGCTATGAACCTCCTTCCATAAAGTTAAATTCTGCAATTCTATAACTTTAACAGCATAATTCCATTTCCTTTTATTTTAGTTCAGTTTGTTAATAGATTTCAAGCAAATCCTCAGCAAAAAAAATCCCTCACCTTCTATAACACAGCTGTTCTCCCATTTAAATTAACACTTCATGAGTGAAAGGGACTTATACAACTGTGACTGTATTAAGTACAGAACAGAGAGAGAAAATCTATAAGCAGAGTGCATTTAAGAATTACATGGATGAGCATGATAAAAAGAAGTGAAAAGATAAACTATGAAAGGTTAATAGTTTGCAACATTAAATTGCAAAGGTCATTGAACAAGTCTTCTGACTCAGGCATGAGTCTAATTCACTGAGTCACAATTGGTACTCTAATGGAAGGAGACTGAAATTAAAACCACCCACAGTTCCAGCAGCTTCAGGAAAAGGAATCTGCGATCATTGACACAGGAATCACCGGCCCCCCCATATATGGTGTTTCCTATTGCTCACTGCCAGCTCCAAGACGCCCAAGTCATGCACCATCCCAACATGTACTCCGTGGCCACTTTGTTAGGTACATCTGCGCAGCTGCTCATTAATGCAAATATCTAAAAAACCAATAACATGGCAGCAACTCAATGCACAAAAGCATGCAGATATAGTCAAGAGGTTCAGTTGCTTTTCAGACTAAGTATAAGAATGGGGAAGAAATGTGATCTATGTGACTTTGATTGTGAAATGATGTTGGTGCCAGACAGGGTGGCTTGAGTATCTCAGAAACTGCTGATCCCCTTGGGATTTTCACACACAGCAGTCTCTAGAGGTTACAGAGAATGGTGTGAAAAGCAAAAAAAAAAATCAGTGGGCGGCAATTCTGTGGGCAAAGCCACCTTGTTAATGAGAGAAGTTAGAGGAAAATGGCCAGACTGGTTCATGCTGACAAGAAGGCAAAAGTAACTCAAATAAACACACATTACAACAGTGGTGTGCAGAAGAGCATCTCTGAACACAACACACATCGACCTTTGAAGTGGATGGGCTGCAGCAGCTGAAGACCAGGAACATACTCTCAGTTGCCACTTTATTATGTACAGCAGGTATCTCACATATCAGTTCCATAGAAACACTTGCACAAAAAGGACATCAACAAGTTAGGACTACGTAATAAAGACTGACATTTTTGTGACACCCATATCTAATAAATATCTTTAAAACCAGAATAAGCAATAAACATTAATGTGTAAATACCAGAGTGCTGTGTCCTGAGAATCTTTTTACAACATACATACAGTTAATGTAGCTATCACTATCATTATGTAACAATGTACAAGTATTGTGATAAAGCCCTGACTCCAGTCAGCGAAGCTCTCTGGGTCACTGAGGCACACAAGCCTCCAGATCATGACAAGGATAAAAGCTGGACGGTAGGAATTTTGTTCCCTTTGGAGATAGGTAGCGACAAAGGTTGGCGTAGATTTAACGGAGCTGGTTGACTGATTAGTTGAGAGGTTGTTGTATCATTTAAGGTTTCCATTGTGTGGGTGAGTACAAAGGCTGAGGAGACTAATGAGATTTGCATAAGTTTAAGAACAAAATTAGATGCACTCCCATAACTTTAGTTTATGCAGTAAAACAACTTTTATTCTAGCAGCTATAAACAGAGGCATGAGAGACTGCAGATGGGGCAAACTGCAGAAATACACAAAATACTGGAGGAGCTCAGCGGGTCATTAATAGATGCTACCTGATTTGCTGACATTTATAGACAGTTCTATACCTTGAAATTAAAAGTTTTAACACTGACAACAATATATCATGAAGACGTCGTTTTTGTAAGGTTTGTAATTAATGGCTTGCTCATTTAGAATAACTATTTAAATAAATAGATTGAAAATAAACAACAAACCAAGGCGTGTTATGTAAGCCCTTAACCTTTACTATTTTGATATTGCAGGCTTTAATTCCAGGATTGCATATGACTACCATTTGACCCTGAAACTAATTAACTTTCACAGGTTTAGTTGTTATGGATACAGTTTCTGGCTGACCGAAAGATTAAATGTTACTTAAAGCTAAAAGGTGTGATCAAGCTTAAACTTGTGGCGACGTCTTTAGTAAATTTGCAACCCCAACAGGACCACTTATACAAGCCTTGCTTTGCACACTCTGCCAGCAGTACGCTGCATGTAGTCTCGTTCTGACTGATAACATCTTGCACATTCTAAAGTGCACAATTACCTTAACCACATCTTAATTCAGTGAACTATTGGGCTGAGGTTAATAGTTCACATGATTCAGGTTACAGAATCCACCCATGTTTTATTTATTTTTTTCATGACATGGGACATTGCTGGTGATCATGATCAGTCCCTAAATGGGCAGCTTGCTAGAACTTCCATGAGGCAAGCCAATTACTAAGTGGCAAAATGAAAATTCAGGCAAGACACACTTTCTTTACTACTAGATATTGGTATAATTGATGTGCATATTACAAATCATTACATTGTTCATTGTCACTGTGACTGGTTTCAGATTTTATAGTGGAACTTGAATTTATATCCTCAAATTATTTGCACAGCTCTTTGTGCTATTGGTCCAATAACAATACTTCAATGTGAGGTACTATGTTTAGAATTTAACATCTAGTTCCTCATTTACGGAGAAATATGTTAAGATGTCATAGGGCATTGTGGTAGATTATTTATCTGGCAACATAAACGGTAACTGGTGGAACAACTCAGAAGGTCAGGCAGCCACTGTGGAAAGAGTACGAGAGAGAGATAGAGAGAGGGGGGGAGGGGGAGAGGGGGAGAGAGGGAGAGAGAGAGTGGGGGGAGAGAGGAAGGGGGGGGAGAGAGCAAGAGAGAGAGACAGACAGACAGAGAGAGAGAGAGAAGTTCATTTTTATTAGAATCAGAATCATGGTAGTGTTCATGGACCATTCAGAATTCTGATGGTGGAGGCACAGAAGCTTTTCCTAAGGTGTGTGTTTTCAGGCTGCTGTAGTAGTGACTCCATCATCATATACAAGTTCACTGATGACATCGCTGTTGTGTGCCTTATCAAAAGTGGTGATGAATCAGCGTACAGGAAGGAGATTGAAAATTTGGCTGAATGGTTTCAAAACAGCTACCTCTCACTCAGTGCCAGTAAGACCAAGGAACTGATTGTAGATATCAGGAGAGGGAAATCAGAGGTCCATAAGCCAATACTCATTGGAGGATCAGAGGTGGAAAGGATCATTAACTTTAAAATTTTTTGTGTCACTATCCCATAGGGCCTGTCCTGGACATATCATTTAAAGGTAATTGCAAAGAAAGCATAACAGCGCCTCTACGTGCTTAGGAGTCTGTGGAGATTCAGTATGTCATCAAAAACCATGTCAAACTTCTATAGATGTGTCGTGGAAAGTGTATTCACTGGCTTCATAATGGCCTGGTATGGGAACACCAATGCCTTTGAGCAGAAAATCCTACAAAAGGTAGTGGATTCGGCCCAGTACATCATGGGTAAAGATCTCCTAACAACTGAGCACATCTACATGAACCATTGCCACAGAAAAGCAGCATCCATCTTCAAAGATCCTCAACACCCAGGCCAAGCTCTTTTCTCGCTGCTGCCATCAACTAGAAGGTACAAGAGCCTCAGGACTCGTAACACCAGGTTCAAGAACAGTTACCTCTCAACCATCACTCTCGTAAACAAAAGAGGATAATGACACTCATTCTATTTCCAATGATCTTACTTTAAGGACCCTTCATTTTGTTATTTTATGCTCTCGTTATTTTTTGCTATTTATTTATATTTGCGTTTGCACAGCTTGTTTTTCATTGATCCTGTTTACAGTTACTGTTCTATAGATCTGCAGGAAAAAGAATTTCAGGGTCGTATGTGATGACATGTATGTACTTTGATAATAAATTTTACTTTTGAACTTTGAACAAAAGGGCACATCCTGAATAGTGAGGGTCCCTAATGATGGATGCCAACCTTCTTGAGGCACTAGAAGATGTCCTAGATGGTGGAGAAGATTGTGCCCATGATGGAGCTGCAACCCTGTGAAGCCTCTTACAACCCTGTGCATTGGTGCCTCCGTACCAGACAATGGGAGACAGTAGGAGAGAATGTGGGGGATGTTTTTCCAACACCTTGTATTTCTGTTTTTGTTTCAGATTTCCAGAATCTGTTTTTTTTTATTTTCATTTACTAGTAATCCAGAAATCTGGACTAACCATCTATTAATTAAATATCCTGGAACTGGTAAAACAGTGACAGTGACAATAAGACCACAAAATGATGTTAGACTCTTCTTGGATCTTCAGGGGAATAAATCTGATCCCCTTACCTAACTTGGCCTATGTGTGACTCCAGATCCACAGTGAAGTAGCTGATGTGGCTGAGTAAGCTACTCAGGTGTATGGTAACTGAAAGTGGATCACCACCATCTTCCCAAGGACCATTATAAATGGGCCGTTAGAGATCAGCCGTAAATTCTGGCCTTCCCAACATAGAGAAGTCCAGTCACAGAGCATGAAAACAGGCCTAGCTCTCCATGCCGACCATGGGCAGCATTGTAACGTAGCAATTAGTGCTACATTTTACAGCGCCACCTGTAAGATAGGAGTTCAATTCCCGCTGCTGTCTGTAAGTTCTTCCAGTGACTGAATAGATTTCCTCCAGGAGTTCCAGTTTCCTCCCACATTCCAAAAACGTCTGGTTGGGGCTGAGGAGTTGTTGGCACTGGAAACGTGGCGAACCTTGTGGGCTGCCCAGCACAATCCTTGCAGATTTGATTTATGCAAATGTCATGTTTCAATGTATGTTTCAATGTACATGTGACAAGTAAAGTTATAACAAGAACATGTTACCTCTTTAAACCAAGGTGCCTATCCAAGCTAGTCACATTTACCAGCATTTGGCTCATAACCTTCTCCATTGTTCCTATCCACGTGCCTGTCCAACTGTCTTTTAAAAAGTTGTACCTGTCTCAACCACATCCTCTGGCAACTTCTTCCACATATATACCACCATTTGTGTAAAGAAGCTCCAGACGGAATGAGCTGCCAGAGGTAGTGTTTGAGGCAAATACAATAAAACCCACATCCCAGAAATGAATGAAGATAAAAACTTAAACATGTTCCCTTTTAAAATAATTGACCTTTTTTTATAAAATGGAGAATAAAGAAATACCTGTGATAGTACCTTTCACAATGCATGCTGGGCAGCATGATCTAGGCCGGGGCCTTTTGCAGTAATGGTGCCTGGGTTCTAGAGTGAGGTACAATAGACTGATCAGAAAATGTAAACACCAGCCCAGATCATAAGCTTGAGCCGATTTTGCTCGCTCTCTGTGATGTTAACTCCTCTCTCCAAGGCGCTGGAGCCTTTTGCTGTTTTGTCATTGGGTCAATTTAAATGCCAGCTCAGATTGACTGAAAAGACAGGGTGTTGGTCGGGACGAGAGCCAATTTCACTCGTTCTCCGCGATGCTCATCTCCATGGCGGTGAGGCTATGAAGACTGCCCCGGCTGCTCTGCTTCGTGCCTGTTAACGCGATGAACTGAGAAGCGAGGCCTACTCCAGGCTGCTCCAGGGTTTGGATCTGAAGACTCATTTTTGGTTCGGAATGTGTTGTTCGCTTCAACTGTTTGTATGACTTGCAGTTTTTTTCCTCTCTCTTGCACATCAGGTGTTAGTCTTTTATTTTTTTACATATTTTTTTCTTTAAATTGGATTCTTTTGTGTGTCTTACCTTGTGGCTACCTCTGAGCAAGCAAATCTCAAGATTATATAATTTATATAATATATATAATAAATTATTATATAATTTATTATCAATTATATAATTGATAATAAATATGCTTTAATCTTGAATCTTGAATCTTTGGACATTCCAAATTCAGTATAGACTCAGGAAAAACACACAAGAGTGACCCAAACAAACATTGCAAAGTGAAGCTGAGGTTCTATCTTGTGTTCCTACTTGTCATTAACTGACACATAAGGAGCAGGAAATTTCCTGATCAAATTCAAGGGGAGGAGGTGATGAAGGGGAAAGTGGGAATGGGCAGAAAACAAAATTGGCCCAAAAGCTCCAAAGTTATTCCCAAATTGCATGCAGCATTCCTTAGCACAAGAGAATCTGCAGATGCTGGAAATCCAGAGTAACACCCACAAGATGCTGGAGAAACTCAGCATGTCAGGCAGCATCTATGGAGAAGAAGAAATAGTCATTGTTTCGGACGTGACCCTTTATCAATACTTCAGCATTCTTTCACTTGTTGTAGAAAGAGAAAATTCCACCTAAGGCTTGGATGAATGAAGGGGAAATTCAAAGGACATAAAATAGTTTCTACATTTCCATGCAGTGAAATCCTGGGAAGACGAGGAGTGCAATTTCAAAGCGGGGGTGTTGATTTTAAAAAGTAATTTTGTAGAAGTTTTGAAATTCTGAATAAAAAGTTGAGGAAAAATACAGCAAAGTGGATTTTAATCGTTTACATTGTCAAAAGCAGCTTTGAATATTAACTTCTCATAATCAACCGAACGCACGAGGCACACTTATGTTATTACACAACTCTCAGTCCCTGATGCAGGTTCTTGAGCTAAAAGATCAACTATCTCTTTGCCTCCAGAGATGCCGCTGAACAAGCTGAGGTCCGCCAGCCGCGTTTGTTATGCTCTCAGTATAAACCTCTCTAAATCACTGACATCTTCAAGTATCCTACTTCTTGTAATGGCATGAAATTACAAGCACCCATAAAACCTCAAGCTTGGAAGACTCAGTCATCGTACCCAGTCGAGAGAAGACAAAGAGCATATTTGGTAATTGGGCCAAAGATATGACATAAAAATGTTGGTCAGCTGTTTGTGACAAAATAATCAGAATTAACGTTTCAGCTCAAAGATTCTTTCCTAGTACCTGCTGTTTATTGATTCTCACAAATTATACTTTTGGTCCACTCTGCCATTCTATGCACCTGCTCAAAAATAGGCCAGAGATAGAACTCTCTCTGATTTGCCTTTTAATGGCTCTAGCTTGCCAGATGGAATTATGAAGTGATCGCCAACATCGTAATTGACAGCAATTGACCCTGCACCACCCCATGACCATGGCTGGTTATTTCTTGGACCCCTAGCAACACTTAAAATATAGTCTTACAGGTATGTGGATAGAGAAGGTTGAGAAGATTATGAACCTAATACTAGTAAGTGGGCAACTTTTACTGAACATTTTGGTCAGCATAAACCAGTTGGGCTGAAGGGACTGTTTTTCTGCATTATGATTCTATTGTCAAACAGACTTTCAGACATGCTGATAGATATGCTAAGAAAATCAAAATACTGTTAAGTTGCACTCCCTTTAGTAGATAGCCAACTTTGAACCGAGCATGACACATCATTGTCTGAAGCCATAAACATGGAGGACAAAGTTTAGCTTTATTGTTGCCCAGCACAGTCCTCACCGATCTGATATTACACAAATGACGTATTTCACGATATGTTTCGATGTACATGTGACAAATAAAGCTAAAGAGTATTGGTGTGCATTCCTG
This sequence comes from Mobula hypostoma, assembly GCF_963921235.1. Taxonomy (NCBI): domain Eukaryota; kingdom Metazoa; phylum Chordata; class Chondrichthyes; order Myliobatiformes; family Myliobatidae; genus Mobula; species Mobula hypostoma. The sequence goes on along the minus strand of NC_086120.1, from coordinate 31,281,266 downwards.
CCTTGTGATGAGAAAGAAGGAAAGAAAGTTTGGATGTTCATGGCACCTTTATCTCCTCAGGTTACCTTAAATTGCTTTAAGTGCAGCTTTTTTTAGATTATGAGAACACTCAGTCCTCTTTTATTGTCATTTAGAAATGCATACATACATTAAGAAATGATACAATGTTTCTCCGGAGAGATATCACAGAAAACAGGACAAACCAAAGACTAACACTGACCAAACCACATAATTATAACATATAGTTATAACAGTGCAAAGCAATACCAGAATTTGATGAAGAACAAACCATGGGCATGATAAATAAAGTCTCAAAAGTCCCCGTGTCGATCGACTCCCGAGTCCCCGATAGTGGCGGCAAAAGGGAGAAACTCCCTGCCATAAACCTCCAGGCACCATCAACTTGCCGATGCCTTGGAAGCAGCAGACCACAGCCGACACCGGGTCCATCCGTCCGAAAACTTTGAGCTTCCGAGCAGCCTCTCCGATACAGCCTCCTGAGCGCCATCCTCTGCCAAGCGCCTTCGACCTCGCCCCGGCCGCTGAAACACGCAAAGTCAAGGATTTCAGGGCCTTCTGCTCCAGAGATTCCAGTTACCACACAGTAACAGCGGCAGTGAAGCGGGCATTTCAGAAGTAGTAAAGTAACAGTATCTAACTCCCAGAAATGAGATAGCTATGGGAACATCTGCTTTAGTGAAATTAATTGGGTGGTAAGTATTGGTCAGGAGATGGTAGACATCAATCAGGACAGCAGCTTGCTCTTGATCCTGAGCCCTTTCAAAATGAGCGGGGAGAGTGACCTATGGCTACTCCTCTGCATTGCTGTTTGGTGTCCCCTGCTGGCACCTGGAAGTATGGGTTATAAATTGTGAAAGAGGACATCTGCAATGCCTACTGAAGCTAAGTACCTAAAAAGTCCCTGGAGATTGCCCACATCACCAGAAACACAGGTCGAAGAGCCAATAGTTTCAGGAAAGGAGAGGAACTATCCATAGATGGCTCAAATTTGCCATGTATGTCAATAGGGTTTCTTTAAGAAGGGCCAGCCTTCTTAAGACCTGCTGAAGGTGTGTTGGGGTTCATTAGTTGGGGGATTGAATTGAAGAGCCATGAGGTAATATTGCAGCTCTATAAACTCTTGTTAGATCACACTTGGAATATTTTGTTCTGCTCTGGTCATCTCATTATGGATATGGAAGCTTCAGAGAGGTTACAGAGGAGATTTATCAGGATGCTGCTGGGATTGGAGAGCACCTCTTATGATGTAAGGTTGAGTGAGCTAGGGCTTTGCTTGTGGCTCTGGAGTGGAGGAGGATGAGAGATGACTTAATAGAGGTGTACAAGATGATAAGAGGCATAGATCCAGTGGGTAGCCAGGGACATTTTTCCCAGGGTGGAAATGACGAATACAGGGGGGCATAATTTTTAAGGTGACTGAAGGACAGTATTGGGGGCGGGAAAGAATGTCAGAGGTAATTTATTTTTTTACAGAGAGAGTGGTGGGTGCATGGAACGCTATGCCAGGGCTGGTGGTAGTGGAAATACTTAATGGACATTTAAAAGACTCTTAGACAGGCACATGGATGATAGAAAAAATTGAGTGCTTTGCGGAAGAGAAGAACTAGATTGATCTTAGAGTAAATTAAAAGGCTGGTACAACACTGTGGGCCAAGGATCCCGTACAGTGCTGTAATGCTCGATGTTCTGTTTTTAAAGCAGGATGTGGGAATACAGGGAAATAATTGACAGTTCATGTCTGTTTATATAAATATCTCCTTGGACACAGTACTATTGGCATTTTGTAATTATATTCATGATTAATGATGTACAATCCCTCCTATTTATTTATTCGCACTGCTTGCTGTATCTTCACATACATCCAAACCCCAACAATTCTTATCTACTCTGCCTTTGGCTCTGCATATGCTTTGATTTTAAAATTACCAATCCAGTGTTTCCTTACATACTTGACTCAGTTTTACCAATCATTAATCTCCATAACCCCAGCCCCCTGCAATCTTTACCCCACAAGTATCAACTGTGTTTCAGCCATCTAAATTCTAAGCAGTCTCTACTGCCAATGAGGGCGAGGACAGTAGGCCCAGGAGGGAACCACTGCTTGCAGGCTCTGTTCCAAGTTATACACTACTCTGAGACTTTGAAGCATACTGATTTTCCTTCGTTCTCACTGATTCCGAATCCTGGAACTCACACCCCAACAACAATGTGAAAGCACCTTCCCAAGAAGAATCCGGTAGTTCAACAAGGTACCATCTCCACAGGTGTTCCCTGGAGAGCATTCTGACCGGTTGCCACACCGTCTGGTATGGAGGAGCCACTGCAGAGGATCGGAAAAAGTCGCAGAGGTTTTCAAACTCAGCCAGCTTCACCATGGGCACTAGCCTTCCCACCTTCGAGGGCATCTGCAAAAGGCATTGCCTCACAAAGGCGGCATCCATCATTAAGGAACCCCACCACCCTGGACATGCGCTTTTCTCATTACTACCATCAGAGAAGAGGTACTGGAGCCTGAAGACACACATTCAACATTTTAGGAGGAGCTTCTTCCTCTCTGATACCAGAATTCTGAATGGACACCAAAATGTGAACACAACCCCACTATTTTTGCTCTCTTATTCACTTCCTATTTAGCTTATTTATATATATTTCTTAACATAATTTACAGTATATTTTATGTATTGCACTGTACTGTTGCTGCAAAACAACCAATTTCATGGCATTTGTTATTGATAGTAGACCTGGTTCTGATTCTGAGTTAGCTTACCACCAACTCCTCAAAGACAATTGGAGATGAGCAGTGAAGTCCAGCCTTTCTACTTCCTCCGACATCCTGAAAAATAAATACATTAGAATTAAATCTGCTCCTTAAATTTCTGTGCCTCTCTCCTCTTTTAAAGCTACTTGTTTGGCTAAACTTACCTCTGTGGTTCTTCATCAAGCTTTGTCTGATGACAAACACAAAGATCACACACAAAATGCTGGAGGAACTCAGCTGGCTGGGCAGCATCCGTGGAAATAAACAAGCAGTCAATGGTTCAGGCTGAGTGACTCCTTCAGGACGGGAAGGGAAGGGGGAAAATCTGAGATGCAAAGGGACTTGGGAGTCCTTGTGCAGAACACCCTAAAGGTTAACTTGCAGGTAGAGTTGGTGGAGAGGAAGGCAAATGCAATGTTAGCATTCATTTCAAGATGTCTAGAATACAAGAGCAGGAATTTGAAGCTGAGGCTTTGTAAGGCACTATTGAGGCCTCACCTTGAGTATTATGAGCAATAATCAGCTCCTCAATCTAAGAAAAGGCATTGCTGGCATTGGAGAGGGTTCAGAGGAGGTTCACAAGGATGATTCCAGGAATGAAATGGAGGAACATTTGATAGCTCTGGGTCTGTTCTCGCTGGAATTTAGAAGGATGAGGGGGGATCCCATTGAAACCTTTTGAATGTTGAAAGGCCTAGACAGAGTAGATGTGGAAAGGATATTTCCCATGGATGGAGAGTCCAGGACAAGAGGGCACAGCCTGAGGTTAGAGGGGTGTCCATTTTAAACAGAGATACAGAGAAATTCCTTTAGCCAGAAAGTGGTGAATTTCTGGAATTCATTACCACGGGCAGCTGTGGAAGCCAGGTTGTTGGGTGTATTTAAGGCAGAGCATGATAGGTTCTTATTGGACACAGCATCAAAGGTTTGAGGGAGAAGGCTGGGGAGTGGAGGAGGAAAAGATCAGCCGTGATTAAATAGCAAGCAGACTCAATGGACCTAATTCTACTCCTTTGCCTTATGGAAAATGCCAAAGTAAAAAGGTGTGGGAAGGGGAAGGAGGGTAGCTAGAAGGTGAAAGGTGAAGCCAGGTGGGTAGGAAAGATAAAGGGCTGGAGAGGAAGGAATCTGGTAGGAGAGGAGAGTGGACTATAGGAGAAAGGGAAGGAGCAGGGGCACCAGAAGGAGGTGATAAACAGGCAAGAAGAGGTAAGAAACTGAAGTAGAGAATAGAAGAAGAGAGGAAGAGGAGAGAATTTTTTTAACCAGAAGGAGAAATCGATATTCATGCCATCAGGTCAGAGGCTACCCAGATGGAATATAAGATGTTGCTCCTCCATCCTGTGGGTAGCCTTATCGTGCTGCAAAATGAGGCCGGGGCCGACATGTCGGAACGGGAATGGGAATCGGAATTAAAATGTTGAGCCACCAGGAAGTTACTTCCCAGTGACGGTACCTTGTTGAAGGCACTTGGATGTTTTTTTTTTATTTCAAAATATACTTTATTCAAAAATAAATATATACAATAAACCATTCAATAACTTTTCATCCTTTACATACGTTTCCATCATACTCAGTACATATCCGTATTTATAACCACCCACGTGGCACTCCAGTAGTTCAGCTTAGCATATCATTGTTGAGGGGTATACTCCCCGCCCACCGACCCCTCCCACTCCCACGGCTGGAGAAACCTATACTGTGGTCCTTCCCCACCGGGCCCTTGCGGTGGCTGCACCGAGTTTCAGTGCGTCCCTCAGCACGTACTCCTGCAGCCGAGAATGTGCCAGTCGGCAGCATTCTCCCACAGACATCTCCATGTGCTGGTAGATCATCAAGTTTCGGGCCGACCAAAGAGCGTCTTTCACCGAGTTGATGATCTGCCAGCAGCACCGGATGTTGGTCTCCGTGTGCGTCCTCCAACGACAGGTATATTGAGGATGAGGTGAATGTTATCTGCTGCTGTGGAAGCACGGTTTTGTCACCTGAAGTGTGACTCTTAGTTCTGGGATCCAACTGTGCACAACTGAACCGTGACCTTTCCCTGCATTTACAACAGCGATTACACCGCACAGGTAATCTACCAATTCTAAAGTCATTTGGGACATCCTGCCGGCAAGATAAAATGCAAAAAGATGCAAAGCAAATACAAATGTTTCCATAATATCCACTGCATTGCTTCAGTTTGTAATTCTGTTCTCTTGCTGCCACCTACAGGTCAGTGGCTTACAAGCCGCCTTCTCGGCCCTGAAGGATGTAACTAAGATCAATGACAATTAAGCCTTGTCCGCTGGCCGCACAGCCTTAGGTTCTCATGGATGCTATGGGTCAGAGTAAGACTACTAAAACAGCATCCTCAGAGCCAGGCAACTGAAGAACAAGTGTCAGTATAATGGATGATCAAATCCTTGCCTCACGCGTAGCATGAACAAGGATAGAGATGTGAATTATTTGTTCACAGGCTGTGGCCGTCACTGACTGTGCCAGTGTTCATTGCCCTTTTAACAAAGGCCTCCTCACTTCCCTGATGGGTGCGCAGAACACAATGGTGGATCTAGAGTGGCACCTGAGCATAGTGGATAGCTTAACTCCATTACAGCGACAGTGCTGTCCATAAGGAGTTTGTACCTTCTCCCCATGACTGCATGGGTCTCCTCTGCGTGCTCCAGTTTCCTCCCACATTCCAAAGACTTACAGGTGAGTAGGTTAATTACCACATGGTATAATTGAGTGCCGCGTGTCATTTGGGCCGGGAGGGCCTGTTACCGTGCTGTATCTCTAAGTAAATACGAACAAAATGAAATTTATCAGTACAGAGTCCAGATTGGGGGGTGGAGGGAGGGACAGGGGTTCGGTGTGTATAAATAAACAATAGCTAGATGAAGTTTTTAAACACCAACCCAGTTGCTTCATGCTTATCGTTACTGCGATTTACTTTAATTGATTCAATTAAGTTTAAATCCCCAGCTGCCGCATTGGGATTTGAACTCACGCCCCAGGATCAATGGTCCAAAACTTTCACTGCAAGTCCAATAACATACTCACTCCACGATGGATGGAGGAGTAGAATCGAATCTGGTGCAGCCACTGCTAGGGGTTATGAGCAATCATGTTTTGAATTTTGTCAACAAACTAGGATTATCTAACACCCCTTTCTCTGCTGATGAACAGGCAGGCACTCCCTGTGGAAAGATATTTCCCCAGAATATAAATAAGTTGACACTCTCCTGAACTAATCCATTAAGGAAGAGCAGGCATCCTCGCCCAATATCACAAAAAAGTTGATCAATGAGTCATTGTTACATCACTGTTTCTGAGTGGCATGGTAGCCAAGCAGTTGGTGCAACTGCTTTACAGCGCCTTCAATCACTGATCAGGTATCAATTTCACTGATCGGATATCGATCACCACAGCTGTCTGTCAGGAGTTTGTACGTTCTCCCCATGACCATGTGGATTTCCTCTGGGTGCTCCGGTTTCCTCCCACATTCCAAAGATGTACAGGTTAAGATTAGTGAGTTATGGGTATGCGAGGTTAGCACTGGAAGCATGGCGACATGGGGGCTACCCACAGCACAATCCAGCCTTATTTGATTTGATGGAAAATGACTTACGTTTCAATGTTTCTATGTATGTATGTCAGATAAAACTAATCTTTAATCCTTAACCTTGCTGTGCACAAATTAATTTCCATATTTCCTATATTAGAAAATTTCAAGAAGAACTTTGGGATATGCTAATCAGCACTAGAGAATTGCAAATCTTTCAGTTTTTGGTTTACAAAACACTTCAGCACTCAGTAAGGATATGCACTCCAGACTATCATTTACAAGAAGACATGTGGTTTGCAAAAGTAGTTTCTCAACCATCCTCTGGGTTTTAGCAGTAAATAAGGACAGTCCACCTTATAACACATTTTATCTTTGTTAACCACTTAGCACAAATCCTGCCTAACCTACTGAGTATTTCCAGCTAATTCTGTTTTTATTTAGTGTCAGCTATGACTCAATAGTTGAGTGTTAACTCCACTGCAAATACAACATTTTTGACTAATGCTAAAAATAAATTGAAGGGGTGCTGCGCAGTTGGAAATGACATCTTAAGGAAACAAAAAGACTTTCACTATCTCAGGTGAATTCAGAAGATCCTAAATCACTACCTCAGAGAAAGGCTGGATGGTTTTCTCCCATCTCCTGGTATTATTCATCACTGATTCTCTGTGCTATTGTCATGGTTCTTTCTCTGGGAGCTTGTTATACCCAAAGTGGCTGCTGTGTTTTTTATAATTACAACAGTGACAATGCTTCAGGAAATACTTTATTGGATGTAAAATGTATTGAGACAATTTTAGACCAAAAATGAGGACTGTAAATACAGATATTTCTATTTATTTGAACTGAGATACATAATTAATTGTATTTTGTATGGCTTTGGCCAGATGCAAGGTATTTTTCCATAATTTTCAAAATGTTTCAAGCATATAATACATTTTCAAGGGTTTTTATGAACAAAGGTCTCAGAGGAACAGAAATGTGCTCAGATGATCAGGGTGGAGGAGCAACACCTTATACCCCATCCGGGTAGCCTCCAACCTGATGACATGTATATTGATTTCTCCTTCTGGTAACTGTTTTCCCTCCCCCTCCCCTCCTCTTCTATTCCCCACTCTAGCCTTTTACCTCTTCTTACCTGCCCATCGCCTCTCCCTGGGACCCTTCCTCCTTCCCTTTCTCCTATGGTCTACTTTTCTCTCCTTCTTCTCCAGCCCTTTACCTTTCCCACCTACTCGTCTTCACCTATTATCTCCTAGCTGCCCTCCTTCCCCTCCCCTCGCCTTTTTATTCTAGTGTCTTCCCCCTCCTTTTCAGACCTGATGAAGGGTTCCGGCCTGAATCAGCAACTGTTTATTTATTTCCATAGATGCTGCCAGACCTGCTGAGTTCCTCCAATATTTTGTGTGTGTTACTCTGGATTTCCATCACCTGCCGATTTTCTTGTGTTAAAGAAATTTTATGTTAATACTTCTCCCTTGCTTGGGAAGAAAGGAGAGAAATTTATTTTCAAATTGTCTCCAATCCTGGAACTCCCAGTCCTGGCATTTAATGTGCAAAATTCCAAGCATTTCTTCTGCATCCAGCACTCTCATATGAAAGTGGGAGTCAGACCTGCAACTTCTCATGCCTGCACTGCCTTCAACATCACGGCTTTTCGTCTACATTGCCACACTCCAGCCTTATCCGCATATCCCTCCATTCCATTAAATGTGCAAAAATATATTAATCGCATTCCGAGGGAACAAATTTGGAAGATATGCAGCCCTTAGAGAATTTTTCCTCAGTGCAGTCCAAAATAGTCAACACTTTATCCTGCCTCACAGCTAGAGGAAGCAACTTTTGGGTTTGATCTTTCAATCACTCTCAGAAATATAGGTGTTTCAAGGAGAACATATGTTATTCTTCAAAATGTCAATTAATTTCCAATCTTACATGTCCTTTCTTTGTAGAATAGGTCTGGACTGTTGTGGTAGACTCAACAATGGCCTAGAAGAGTGTTTCTCTGATTGCATATAAGAAGGCCAAGTCCATTCAGGTCAAGTTTAATGTCATATGCACATGTACGCACAGGGACGATGAAAAACTTACTTGCAGAAGCATCACAAGCACGAAGCATTAAAGATCATAAGACTAGGAGCAGAATTAAGCCACTTATCCCATCAAGTCCGCCCCTGCATTCCATGATGGCTGATTTACTATCACTCTGACCCCCATTCTCTTGCCTTCTCCCTGTAACCTTTGACACCCTGCCTGACGAAGAAACTATCAACCTCCACTTTAAATATACCCAATGACCTGCACTTCACAGCCGTCTGTGGCAATGAATTCCACGGGTTCACCACCTTCAGGCACAACAATCACAAGAAAACATAAATTATACAAAATTATACAAGAAAGAATGCAATTAGAGCAAAGTCCATTGTAGTGCAAAATGGTCAAAGTGGTCAGTGTTGCCCTAATGAGGAAGTGATAGGATTGTGCTGGCTGGATCAAGAACTGAATGGTTCAAGGGAAATAGCCGTTCCTGAACTGGTGGTATGGGACTTTATTTCTGTATCTCCAGCCCATACAACACAGCCCTCTTTTATTGGTACCCCGCCTATCATTTAAATGTACATCCCCTCAGCCACTTGTGCATATGTGGTCTGTGTGCTCTACAGAACATATTGCAGCAACTGGCAACAGACTCTCCTAAATCCATGCTTCTAATACACAGGACAAGGGTAACTATAATGTGGAAACACTAACAGTTCACTTGCAAGCTTCCCTCAAAGCTGCATAATACCCAGAACTGGAAATATATTGACCTTCTTTTATTATCACTATGTCTAAATCCTGGAACTTTTTACCCAGTTCCAGTTGGTGAGCAACTTCAGCGGAATGACAACAGCAGCTCAAGAAGATGGATCCCACTACCTTCTCAAGGGCAATAAGGGGTAGAAAGTAAACGCTGGCTTTGTCAGTGTCATTCATATCATTCAAACATACTTTTGAACCTTCGTATCCCAGACATAAATCACAACCAACCATGTTGACAACCTAACAACATTCCAAACGAACACCTTATAAAAGCAGTTCCATGTTAGGCCAAAGCAAGAAAGGTCATCTAATCTCTTTGTAACTTAAGAATTCAGGAAGTCTTTCCAAGTAACCATTGATCACTTCTCAAGACTCAGATTCTTTTTTTAAAGTCTTACATCCACATCTACAAGATTTCTCACAGGAGACTTTAAGATTGCTGACCAGCTATTAAGCTGAGAAAGAGTCTACATTAACCAAGGTACCATTAAAGACACACATCAAAGTTGCTGGTGAACGTAGCAGGCCAGGCAGCATCTCTAGGAAGAGGTACAGTCGACGTTTCAGGCCGAGACCTTGAATTTCCAGCATCTGCAGAATTCCTGTTGTTTACCATTAAAGACAACCAGCAAAAGCAATGTGGTGTACATCATCACCTGTGGAGACTGCAACAAGAACTACGTCGGTCAGTCAGGATGTAAACTCTCAACTTCTTTTTGGGAGCACAACCGGTGGTACAGAGACACTGTCGCTGATCTCAGTACATGAAGATCGAAAAGGACACCACTTTAATTGGGGCACCGCAAAGTTTCTGGCACAGGCAAAAACGAGGCAGGCACAAGAACCTCTGGAAGTGTGGTTCTCTTCTGATAACTCAATAAACAAACATTTTGAAATAGACGTCATCTATTTCAAAGAAAGAACCAAAGAAACCAAAGAGGTAGCCAGTCAGGACCGATGCAAGTGAACGAAGGCCTGTATAAAAACGAGCACTCCCAGAAAGAAACACCAATAACTGCGCACTGATGTTGTCACCTCGACTGGTGATGAAATGTCTGCAAGCTATTTGCCAAGCTCGGCAAACACCGCAACGTCAGTTTCCATTAATATAACAACACCTGATTTTCCAAATACTTTCACAACAATCAGGTACTTTCACAGTGCAGACATTATTGTAGGTAACGAGTCCAATAGTTTAAAGGCCCCCACGAACACTGTTCTATTTGTGACCTGTTTCATTGAGGGATAATTATTGGCCTGATAAGTGAAAACAAATCTCTAGACTCTTCCTGATCTTTACGCCCACTTGAGAAGCCATTACTTTAAGGTCTACCAGGAAGATGGCACCTCTTCTAGGAGACAGTCACTTCCGAGGAGACAGTTAAAGGTTCAAAGGTTCATTTTATTGTCGAAGTATGCATGCACAGTGCAACTCCGATATTTGTCTTCTCCAGATAGCCATGAAGTACAGAAAGACCATGGGAGTTCATGAAAGGAAAGACATCAACTCTCCCTCCCCTCCCTGGCACAAAAAAGGGAAAGAAACAAAACTCGCAGACCCCAAGGTCCCCCACCCCCCCACAGAAGAGTAACAGTGACAATAACGTCAAATCCCCCATCCCTTTCCTGCAGAAAAAAACAGTAACAATAACAATCCCCAACCTCTTCACTCACAGAAAAGAACAGTGACAGTGGTATTAAAACCACCAACTCCCCTACTACACACAAAAAATTACCAGAGCACCCGCCTGCCAATTGGCCACAAGAAAGAAAACACTGAAAAACTGAAGGAAACCAATATAAAGTGCAGTCCATTGATCACATAAATTTTAGAACATCGCAAATATTTTTTTGCCAGCATATGAGGAGAGTGGCCGCACAAACTCAGTCCTTCCGTAAAGAGTGCCCAGCAACCCAAGCCTGAACGTGCTGATCCGGCAGCCAACCATCGTCGCCTCTACATTCATTTCGATGCTTCAATCTTCTTGCTGCTTTGAGATGGAGTCGTTCATGGCCCTGCGTCGCGTCTCTGGACTTTTCCTCGAGTCAGCTTGTGCTCTTGGTCTTTTTCGGCTCCTGTCTCTCATCTCCACCAGGCAGCTCTCCAGCCACAACAGAGCACTGGATTCTTCAATCCAGTTCCAAACTGCGTGTCACAGGCTCCAACAGTTTCTGTAAACAAACAAACAAAAGGCAGAGAAAAAGTGAAATAATTGGAGAGATTTGCTATCTGGAAGATGTTGCCCGAGGAATGGTTGTTTGCTGGTGCCATCTGGACCAGAAGTCTGTGAAAACAACTGTTAGAATGTATTCTGGAGTTATGTTATATAGTAAAATATTAACTTTAGCAACTAATTTCAGCAACCAATCTTTAAATCTGAATGTGGATTGTGAATTAAATTTAAAATGCAGATCTGGACAATAGTTTCCTGGAGCTGTGGCTATCAGTAGATTGAAAGCCAGACAATGGCTGATTAACATTCATTTTGGGTGTCTGGAGTGTGGGGCGTTGTGAAAGTTACATGTAATTCAAAGGAAGCATTGTAATTACATCGTATGTGACTATAGAACTATCATTTGACCTTAACATATAAAATGCCATGTAATATTGGGTTGAACAGGCCTCTTCCTCCAAAAGAGTCTCAAGATGATGCCCTGTAGCTCGTTTCTGTTGAATAAAACTCTTCTATATCCACTAGTTTCAGTGTCTCTCCAGTGACTTTTTTCAGGTTACAACAACAAATTCTCAGAGTGGCAAGAATTTCACCTCTGCTTCCTGCAAGTCCATTTCCCATGACAGACTAAAGATAACTGGTTATCATGCTAGTGAACAAACAACTTTTGGGCTAGGATAGTTTTGTTATGAAGAAGAGAAATCTAGGACACGTTTAAGAATAAAACCAGAAGTGGCGGTTAGGTGACATCCCCAGGATGAGTTTTAAAAAGCAATAGAGTCTATAGGCTAATCCCCAAGCTGGGTTTTAAAAAGCAACAGACTAAAAGGGTGCCCAAATAAATGTTCAGAGAACGAATACAAAAATAGCACCGGTTGAATAAGGAGAAGGAAAATTTAAAAAATGGTTCAGTGACTATCTTAAGGGATTAGAAGAATCTCATATGAGTTTATTGAGAAGATGTGACAGTTGAACTGTCCCAGGGGACCTAAGAAGAATTAACACGTATTTTTATAAATTGCTGAAAGTGTACTGGTTCAATGCTCTGAAATTCACAGGGGAATTTCATAAGGAATACACGTGTGTGTCTTCAGAGACAAGATAAGCAGGTATAGCAAAACATTATAAGTAAACTTGCTGAGACGTATGATTATGGGAGAGAAGAAAGACAGAAAGATAAATCACTCTTCGAGTTGTATCACAGCTTACACATTTCGGGAAGTCCAAATGCATTTCACAACTAAAGAAGCAATTTTGATGTCTAGATGATGCAATAAAGAAAAATGCCACAGCCAATTTGTACAAAACAAGCTCCCAGAAACAACAAGCAATAATGATATTGACGGAGTTAACTAGTATCCCTGTAAACCATCATCCCGCTCTTTTAGTGAAACAGAGTTAAGGGATTTTTAACATCCACCTGAGAATGAAACTCAGTTTATTGTTTCATTCATGGACAGTACCCAAGAAAAATCTTCAAACTCTGAAGCAGAATGCAACCCATTCAGGCAATATAGTGCAAGGCTGAACCAACAAATAATTTAACTTATTTAGAGTGGACAAGCAAATAATTGAGTGGACTAATACAAAGAGCCATAATTTTAAGGCTATTCAAGGAAAGTATAGGGAGTATGTTAGAGGTAGTTTCTTTTTACATAGAAAGCGATGGGTGCATGGAATATACCGCCGAGGCAGTGGTAGAGGTGAATACATTTGGGATGTTTAAGGGACGCTTAGTTAGATGCATTGATGAAATAAAAATGGAAAGCTATGTCAGTGGGAAGAGTTAGATTGACTTCGGGGTAGGTTAAAATGTCAGCATAATACTGTAGGCCAAAGGGACTGTATTGTGCTGCAATTTTCTATGTTCCATGTTCTATTAAGGAGACATCTGAAATCTTACACAGAATTGAACTTCTCTTAACTTACTGCACATTACGGTAATTACTATACTTAACAGTGCATAACTGAGTGAAATATTTTGCATAATATGAGATTCTTTAAAGCACTATATGGTTGCAGGTTATTAATTTATAAGGCTATGCACAATGGGGTGAAGTACCTATTCAGTTATGAGGCCAGGGCATTTGCCGTGCACATGGCCCTGGCACACCTAGGAAACACGGACACTCAGGTTAGAATGTTGCTTCTGGATTTCAAATTGGTATTGTCCCACAGACCTTGGTGGACAAACCTGGTCTAAATACACCACTAGCCAACTGGGTATTGGACTTCCTACCAACAGAGCTCAGATAGTCAGGATGTACAACTGCTCCTCCCTCCCCATCATCCTCAACATGGGCGCCTCACCAGGGCTGTGTGCTGAGCCACTGCTGTACACTCTGCTCACACATAACTGCACAGCCAAACACCAGAATAACCACATTGACCGGTTCGATGATGACACAACAGTGGTGGGGCTCATCACCACCAATGATGAGACAATCCCCAGATCCCCAGAGAGGAGGCAGAAGAGCTCGAGGCCTGATGCCAAGCAAATAACCTCTTCCTCACTGTCAACAAGACAAATTAGATGGTTATTGACGTCAGGAATCTTCTAATTCTAGATATTTCCATCAGGAACAGTATCGTCTCAGCATCCGCCTGGTCAATCCCCTCAGAAATTTATATATAGTTGATGACATCACCTGTCATTCTCCGATATGTCCTAGTTCCAGTTGCACCAAACACCCTTACTTTTATAAACCATATGCAGTGCAATAAAGGCCAATATTCCATTAACTTTCCTAAATAAGTGCTGTATCCATGTGCTTTCTTTTGCATTTTACGCATAGGGCAACAGATCCCTTTTAACAACCACACTCCATCTAACTAATGATTTGCTTACCTTGTGGGACTACCTCCATAGTGTTGGTTAGATGGGGAATGAATACATCAGAATGAAATTTCCAATCATTTACGAAGGGTAAATCTCACATGGGAGGAACATGTAATGGGCAATCACACGTAAGTCACAAATATTGCACATATTTTTGTGATAGAATTCACTTGGATAAATGAACATGTTACATTTTTATAAGGGAAATTCACTTGCAAAAATCTTTATTTTCTTGGAAAACCTTTTCCATGATGGAATAGGGAATAAAGTACTTGGTTCAAGAGCCTGACACCAGGCATTTGGATGACGTAGTCCACTGATTATAATTAGAACAGCAATGCTGGGATTATTGGCCCAGAAGAAGATGCTAATTTTTGTGTCAGACACCTCCTGGCCCATCTGAGGAAAAGTCAGCAGATCCCACATCAAGCCAGACCCAAGCCAGGGGCTTTTCTCTTTGGAGTGAGGGAGGACAAGAGGCGACTTTACAAGGTATATAGGATTATGAGAGGCATTGATAGAGTACATAGACAGCACCTAATTCCCAGGGTGGCAATGGCCAATACTAGAGGAGATCGGTTTAAGGTGAGCGGAATTAAGTTTAGAGTCGACGTCAGAGATAGTTTTTTTTATATGTTGGGTGGTAGGTACCTGGAACGCACTGGCAGGCATGATGGTAGAGCAGATGTAACATGGACACTTAAGAGATTCTTAAGAGGAGGCAGGTGGTTACAGCTTTAAAAAAAACATTTGGATAGGAAAGGTTTAGACTAGAGGGATATGGGCAAATTGGATTACCTTTGATGGAAATCTTGGTTGGCATGGATGAGTTGGCTGAAGGACCTGTTTCTATGTAATATACCTCTGTGGCTTTATACATCATCCAATTATCTGACATTACTAATCCTAATAATAATTTGTTCACCTATGTTAGTAGATTACTTATTCATGCTGTTAGTAATTGTGAGATCTTGCTGTGTGTAAGCTGACTACCAGATTCTCTTCATATATGCTGCATCCAGTCACTAATCAAAACAGTGATATAATTTTATTATTCTTATTACTAGCTTGAAAAATGCATTAAAATGCTTTTCTCTGGGTTGTAGGCAGGGTGAATGCTCTCTGTCTTTTTCCCAGAGTTGGGGAATCAAGGACTAAGGGTTACAGTTTTAAAGTGAGAGCAGAGGAATGAATAGGGACAGTTAGGATGTTTTCTGGAGTGATGGAATATAGCAAATATTAATTTCAATAGCAATCAGTCTTCAGATTTGAACGTGGATTGTAGATTGAGTGAAAATGCAGCTCAGGACAATGGTGTTTTTGGAGCTGCAGACTGGGGTTGGTTGCAAACCAAGAAACAATCCATTGACTGAAATGTCTTCATATGCTTGAATGTAGCTCAGAGACAGTGATCATTAACATTCATTTTTGGTGTTGGGAGAGTTGGTGTGAAGATCTAAGTGTTTGAAAATTATATGTAATTCTAAGGAAACATTGTAACTATAGAACTGTCCTGCTGTTACCTTTGATCTGTAACATATAAAAATGTCATAGAGAGACAGGTAGATACTTACTGATCCCAAACAAAATTACAGTTTCACAGAAACATTACAAATGCACAAATATACAAATATTAGAAGAGGAGTAAGAAAGAATAAAAAATAAATGACCACAAACAGTCTAATAGCAGGGGGCTATCACTTTCCCAGCTAAAGGTTGACTCAATATAGAGCCTAATGGCAGAGGGTAAGAATGACCTCATATAGCGTTCCTTAGAGCAGCACAGTTGTCTTAGTCTGTTACTAAAAGTGCTCCTCTGTTCAGCCAAGGTGGCATGCAGAGGGTGAGAAACATTGTCCAGAATCGCCAGGATTTTCTGTAGGGTCCTTTGTTCTACCGCAGCCTCCAGTCCAGTTTGACTCCAAAAACAGAGCCAGCCTTTCTAATCAGTTTATTCAGCCTGTTGGCATCACTTGTTTTGATGCCATTGCCCCAGCACACTACCACATAGAAGATTGTACAGGTGACAATAGACTGGTAGGACATGTGAAGGAAAGGACTGCATTCTCCAAAGGACCACAGTCTTCTCAGGAAGTAGAGGCAACTCTGGCCCTTCTTGGACACAGTCTCTGTGTTGGTGCTCCACTCAAGTCTGTCAGCCAGGTGCACCCCCAGGTACTTGTATGTCCTCACCACAACCACATCCTCCCCATCAATAGTAACAGGGAGTAGTGCAGGTTTAGTCGTCCTAAAGTCCATCACCATCTCCTTTGTCTTACTAATATTGAGCTGCAGATGATTTTGTCATGTAATATTGGGTCAGAGAGCCTCTTCTAAAAGTTTCTTCAATATGATGCCTGCTTGTTGTACTGAATAAAGACTTCTATATCCACCAGCTTCACTGCCTCTGCAGTAACTTCATTCATAGGCACAACAGGGACCTGTGGGACAACTTTTTAAACACAAAGTGTAGTTTGTATGTGGAATAAGCCAGCAAAGGAAATAGCTGAGGCAGGTACAATAGTAGCTTTTTAAAGGAGAGTAGGACAGGTGCATGGATTGGAAAGGTTTGAAACGCTATGGTCCAAACGCTGGCAAATGGGATTAGCTTAGATGGGGCATCTTGGTCAGCATGGACTAGATGGGCTGAAGGGCCTGTTCCCATGCTCTATAACCCAATGTGCTTCCAACGGATTGGAACATTCTACAGACAGAATTTATGTTACCTCACCAAGGCTTTAATATGCATGTTATGGGTAATGCATATCTCCAAAGCATACAGGAGGGGAGAGGTCATTGTTGTGCAGCTTAGTGCTGGATCTGAATGCTCCTTTCCTCAGATGGCCTCCAGATGACTTGATGAATTACATCACCAATATCTGCTTCTGCTGGTTCACAAGATCTAGAAAATGGGCTATGCTTTCTCAGGTCTTATCACGTGTCTTAGCTGGGGGCAGTGTTAAACAGTGAAGACAAATTTGTAGAGGTCCTTTCTCTTACAAGCTGTTCAGTGTAAGGCCTATTTGATCACCTTCGCTTCATCTGCCAAAAGCGGAATTTCCCAGTGGCCAACCATTTTAATTCTTATCCCCGTTCCCGTTCCAACATGTTGACGCATGGCCTCTTCTTTTGCCATGATGAGGCCATTCTAAGGGTGGCGAATCAGGTAGCCTCCAACCTGATGGCATGAACATTAACTTTTCCTTCCCGTAATCTTTTGCCCTCCCCTTTCCCTCGTTTTCTATTCCTCACTCTGGTCTCTTACTTCTTCTCCTCACCTGTCTATTGCCTCTCCCTGGTGTCTCTCCTCTTCTCTTTTTCCCATGGTCCACTCTTCTCTCTTATCAGAATCCTTCTTTCCCAAGCACCCAGTTTCACCTATAGCCTTCCAGCTAGTCCTCCATCCCCTCCTACATCTTTTTATTCTGGTATCTACCCCCTTCCCTTCCAGTCCTGGAAAAGGGTCTTAGCCTGAAACATCAACTGTTTACTCATTTCCATAGATGCTTGCCCGATCTGCTGAGTACCTCCAGCATTGTGTGTGTGCTATTCTCTTATGGGCTTTGCTCAATAAGT
Organism: Mobula hypostoma; assembly: GCF_963921235.1. Lineage (NCBI taxonomy): Eukaryota > Metazoa > Chordata > Chondrichthyes > Myliobatiformes > Myliobatidae > Mobula > Mobula hypostoma. The sequence goes on along the minus strand of NC_086120.1, from coordinate 31,263,546 downwards.
CTGCAATAACTTGGAGATCAGTCTCCAAGTTTGCACAAACTCAAGTATTGTTTGTGGCTCCAAGGAAATGCCCAAGAACAAAAAGATAACAGAATGAAATATGATCAGCTTATAACTTCTTTTCCATTAAATATATGTAAGTGGAAATTTTATCCTTTTATGTTGAAGGTTAAAAGTCACGCATCAACAATTTAAAAATGATGGACACTAACAGAAATCACTGGAGATATAAGTGGATGTACTTAATATAATTTTATACCTTCTCAACCATGTTTTTAATTATTTGTAGCAAGTTGGCTGTAAGTGGGCATTTTGAGTGATCTGGCTATGGTCAATATTTAAATCAATTAATAAGTTATCCCCTAACTTTGATATAATCAAATTAAATAACAAATATATCCCCATATACCACCTTAGCATATTGAGTAAGGCTAAGCACTTGAGTAGCCTTGCAGTGAATTAAAAAAATTATTTATTGGTTGTAGAATTAAATGAATTAAAACACCCACAAGTACTTCACAGTATTGTCTCCTGGTTACATTAATTTAAGATAATTAATTTTGCATTGTGACACTGTTTGTTTTTATCAATATTATTATGGGGCAGCACAGTAGTATAGTGGTTAGCATAATGCTTTCCAGCGCCAGCTGTAAGATCAGGCCCTTTCCTGTCACAGTCTGTTTGGAGTTTGGATGATCTTCCTGGGACTGCATGGCTTTCCTCTGTATGCTCCAGTTTCCTCTCACAGTCCAAAGATATAGAGTACAGTTAGTGTTACAGTTTATGAGTTGTGGGCATGATAATCATAGGAACACTTGAGGCTGCCCCCATAGACCTCGGAATGTGTTAGTCGTTGACACAAACGATCTCATTTCATGGTATGTTTTGGTCAATGTGACAAATAAAGATAACCTTTAATCTTTGTCTTTCTTCATTAGGCTGGTGATTTTGGCTTGTTTGACAGTGACCTTTGGCTACCGCTTTCTGAATTTACATTGCCTAACTAACTCCCCAGTAAAATTCTGAAAGTCAAGCTACTCTGGTCAACTGGGATCTGAACAATTGACATCTGCTAGCCTCCTGAATATTAGCTCTAGATGACTGATCTCCAATTCTTCCTGGTTACTTGAATCTGTTACGATAATGTCTCCAGATCACTTAGAGCAAGCATGATAAAAGCAAAAGGCTGTGGAGGATGGAATTTTGAAATGAAAACATAAAATGTGAGCAAATACTCAAGAGATAAGGAAGTATCTATGGAAAGAGACAAAGAATGAATGCTTCAAGTCAATGAAAGATCATTGACATGAAATGTTGATTCTTTCTCTCTCCACAGATGCTGCCTGGCTTGTTGAGTATTTCAAGCATTTCCTGTTTTTATACTATTTGGAACCAAGATAATGTTACACGCAATCAATACACTGGCTCTTGCTGGTCAAACATAACTCAAACTCTGACTCTTTCTGATGACTTCAAACTAAGGTCCTCACTCCAGCTGGTCATGTGAAACATTGATATCTACTGGCTCTCGCTGCTTATTTGAAACCAAGGCCCTGATTTCTGCAAGTCAACATATCTCAAAGCCCAACTCCTATAATCCAACCTCTAACTAGTCATTTAGATTTCATGCACTAAATGATACTGATGATCTGAGCCTACATCTGCTATTTCATTTGAACAACTATGCTAAAAGAATTTTGATCATGATGCTTGGATGAAACTTTACTCTCAATGACCTCAGATATGACAGTGATGAATTCTGTTCGCTGAATTGCTATGTTCTTTCTACAAACTAGAAACTGGGAAATTTGGTTAACAATTTAGGTGATTTATTTAAAACTGCATTCCCAGGTGCATGCAAACTTTTGCTGTTAAATTATGGTTAAGCATGGAGCATCATGGTAGAGTAGTGGTCAGCACAACGTTTTACAGTACCAGTGACCTGAGTTCAGCTTAAGTAGCCACGAAGTGTTATTGCATTTACAGCGGATAAGTTTCGGATTCTATGGTGAGTGGTGTACCAATTAATTCTAAAATAGCTTCTCCACTACCTGGAAAGCCTAAATCAGGCATACATTAATATACAAGCGGAACTGATGGGAACAATTAGCAGGACAGGCAGCATAAGTAGAAAAAGAAATAAAATTAATACTTCAGGTCAAAGACAAAAAGAGTCTCAGATCTGAAATATTAACTCTGTTTCTCTTTGCACAGGTGTTGCTAGACCAGTTGAGCATTTCCAGTTTTTACTAGCTTTATTTCAGATTCCAACATCAGATTTTTTTTAAGATTAGCTTTATTTGTCACATGTACATTGATACATACATTGAAATGCATTGTTTAACAATCCAAAAATTTTACTAGGGGTAACTCACACGTGTCGACACGCTTCCATCATCAACAGAACATATCCACAATTTACTAACCCTAACCTATACGTCTTTGGAAAGTGAGAGGAAACTGAAGCACCTGGAGGCAGTCATGGGGAAAACGTATAAACTCCTTGCAGAAAGTGGTGGGAATTGAACCCTAAGGCACTGTAAAGCAATTGCCTTACCCTACTAAACAACAGGAATTCTGCAGATGCTGGAAATTCAAGCAACACAGATAAAAGTTGCTGCCTGCTGCGTTCACCAGCAACTTTTATGTGTGTTGCCTTACCCTACTGCCCGTTCACCTCTGCCATCTCTGTGAAAGGAATATTCGAGCCCAGACGAATCTAATCTGCCATTCGGTACATTTTGCAACACTACAGTCAAAGTTTACTTAGTAACAAGCGATGAACAAGTACACATCCTTCAGCACCATATTGAAAACACATTGTCATGTTGCTACTCGTGGGAGCTGATCTGTAACAATTGGTCGTTACATCTCCTACAGCAGTGACTTCAGTTCAGTCACCCGGAGTTTCATGACCTTCAGCAATATGCCTTTCCCAGTTGTTTTTGTTCATTAATGACGAAGTAAAATATTTTAAGAGATTTTCAAAACCTGAACCCTGTCTTAGAATAAACCCATCTTCTCCACTGAAAATCACGTCACCTTCATAACCCAGGAACACATCTTTGACGCTCAGTAAGTACAAGAAACTACAATTCTCAGCGTCCCGTGCGCTCCTGCGCATGTCCACTCGCCCTAAGTTTTCCGTCTGCGTGAGGCCCTGGGGTTCTGGGTGTTTTTTTTTGCGCGATCTAAAATGAATGCGTGAGGCGGCGTCAGAAACTGCAGGTAAAAAGATTGCAATTCTCTCTCTTCCATTTCACGCTTTCTCATCGCTGTACTGTCTTTAATGAACGAATGCCGCCCCGTTTACCAAAGGAAAAACTGCATTCTCATCTCAGGTTAATTTAAAGAAACATTCTTTGCTGTCGGGCTTCAAAATGTCTGGCCCTTTGTGACTGCTTCCTTCATGTCAGTTTTTTTTCTCTCTCTATGCTCCTTCCTCCCCAGCCAAACGGGCAGAGGATGGAAAAATCCGAAGAATGTAGGTGGAACAAAACCCAAGGCTTGGAGATGCTTGGGGCGGCTCTGCTGTTGTTACTGTTTCAGTTTCTGGTGTCTGTGTTGTGAGGGGGAGAGGGATACATTGTGTCGAGCTGGGAACTCCGTCCTTTACCTCAGTGCCCGGACTCTGGGCTGCTGGTTGGTGCCAGCGTGTATTTGCGGACGAATCTGGTGCAGTGCCCTCTTCTCTTTCCCATCCCCCCCACGTGATTTTAATGCGTCTGGCCCTCTGGCTTAGCTGCTGCTTATTTATATTTGTGTGTCTGTGTGTCCCGCCCCACCAAGACTATTGTTTGAGCAATTTCGTCGTATAATGGAAGTCGGCAGCAAACGTCTCTCGCCAGTCTTCCTGACTCATGTTTTTTTTTGTCCGCCTCTGCCTGTCTTCTGTAGCTCGTGTGACGACGGAACGTTTGTTTGTCTTTCTGTCTGATCGTAGAATTGTCAGAGGAAGGGGTGGGAGGGGAGGAGGGATATAAGTTGATCCTATTATGATCGTTTGAATTGTTCGCTTGCTATGGGCTACACAGTTAGAAATTTGGATCTCGTCTGCTTGGCTTTGTAGGAGTGACATCATTTCTTGAGACAAAAGACATGGTCAAGAACGAATTCTTTGCGCTGCTTTACATAACAGTACGTTTCAGTGCAAACGATGCTTGCATTCAGATTTCATTTTTGTGAATTGGGCCAGTTGCAGCGTTTACCCGGCAACGACAATCGGGTTTGACGGGCGTTTAGGGGGTAGGGAGAAGTGAGCTCTCTGGTGGAATCCTTGGCTCCAGTTCACCATGGTGACGGTGACGCTGAGCAGACGCATTTCTAAGGGGTTCTTAGCACCAGTTTCTGACGTTGCAGACCGGCGCCGCTCCTGACCACTTTCTCCACTGCCCCCACCCCCATTTGGCATTGGTTTATGGGGCAGGCTTAATGGGCCAGAGATTCAGATAACGAGTATCGTGCGTTTCCAGTCGTTGTCTTCGTTATATATGTTATGCAGTAATAAATAATAATCCATTACAGGTAAACATACAGAGTCCTTGGTATCCCTTTGGAGATTTCTAAACATTATATCTGTAGTGAAATCTCATATGGGAAACAGAGTAGCCAATTTGTACCAGAATCCTGTAAACAACAATGTGGTGGTTATCAAATAATAATTTTTTTATTTTAGAGGTTATAGCGCAGAACAGCAACCCACCTTTTTAAACAACAACAGGAATTCTGCAGATGCTGGAAATTCAAGCAACACACATCAAAGTTTCTGGTGTCCTGATGAAGGGTCTCGGCCTGAAACGTCGCCTGTACCTCTTCCTAGAGATGCTGCCTGGCCTGCTGCATTCACCAGCAACTTTGATGTGTGTTACCCACCTTTTTAACCCTAGCTTAGCCTGTGGAATCCAATACCTTAAAGTACAAGGGATGCAGACTCAGTTGACGTTTAAATGCCAGCTCAAAATGTATTTATTTAACCTTACTTTTAACTTTTTCTTGTCTTTTATTTTTATGTTTATTTTTTATTTTATTTCCAGGTTTGCACTTTATCCCATTGTAAAGCATTTTGAACTACAACACCTGTATGAAAAGTGCTCTGTTGATAAGTTATTATAGCCTAATCACAAGACAGTTTACAGTGCCCTATTAACCTACTAGCCGGTGCGTTAGTCTTTGGATCGTGGGAGGAAACCAGAGCACCCGGAGGAAACCCATGCACTCACAGGATGAACATACAAACTCCTTACAGACAGCAAACTCTTGATGCCTCAAGTTGTATTGGCATCATGCTAACCACTTTGTTACCATGGTGTTTAATATTTAGCAATATTAAGTGAGGGGTGAATAGTGGGTAGGATATCAGAGAGAAATTTGCCGCTTTTTAAATAAAATGGTCACATAGGACCTCTGGTCTTCCTGAGTCTTGGTTTGGAGAACAGCACCCTGGGGCAGTGGCACACCCTTGGTTTTCTATTGAAAGTGGGGAGTAAATTAGATTGCCTAGCGTAGAGTTGGTATGCCTCTGGGTTGATTCTGTGTAATGACATTTCTGAGATTACTGCAAAGTGTTGGGCCTAAGATTTTTCAGTTGCATTTTCAGAGTGGTACTAATTATGTAAGAGTGTGATATTGCACTAGAAGTTGACCCATCAGAATGGTGCATCTCTGCTGTGTTTTGTCAGATAACATCTTGTCCTTACCTACCACCCCATCAGCCTCCACATCCAACACATCATCTTCCACAGCTTCCGCCATCTCCAAAGGGATTCTACCACTAAGCACATCTTTATCTCACCCCGCCATCCGCTCTCCCCAGGATTGCTCCCTCTGCGATTCCCTTGACCATTCGTCCCTTCCAATTGATCTCCCTCTGGGCACTTATCCCTGCAAGCGGCCTAAGTCCTACACCTGCCCATACAATTCCTCCCTCACCTCCATTCAGGGCCCCAAACAGTCAACACTTCACCTGCACATCTGCTGGGGTTGGTCCATAGTGTCCGGTGCCTCGTTTTCATTGGTGAGACCTGTCATAAATTGGGGGACCGCTTTGTTGAGCACCTCCGCACCATCCATCAGAAGCAGGACTTCCTGACAGCCAAACACCTTAATTCCAATTCCTGTTCCCATTCTGATGTGTCAATCCATGGTCTCTTCTTGTGCCAAGGCGGAGGAGCAATGCCTTGTATTCCACTGGGTAGCCTGCAACCTGATGGCATGGATATTGATTCCTCCTTCTGGTGAACAAACTTCCCCCCTCCTCTATTCCCCACTCTGACCTTTACGCTTCTCACCTGCCTTTTACTCCCCACTGGGTCCCCTCCTCCTTCCCTTTCTCCTATTGTCCACTCTCCTCTCCTATCTTGTTATTTCTTCTCCAGACCTTGACCTTTCCCATCCATCTGGCTTCTCCTATCACCTTCCAGCTAGCTTCTTTGCCCTCCCCCACCTTTTTATTCTAGCCTCTCCCCCCTTCCTTGTCAGTCCCGAGAAGGATCTTGACCCGAAAAATAGACTGTTTATGCTTTTCAATAGATGCTGCCTGACCTGCTGAGCTTCTCCAGCGTTTTGTGTGTGTTGTTGATAATCTGACGTCCATTTCGAGCTCAAAACAGTATTTTTATTGAACAGTTGAGACAATGGAGCAAAGGGATACTATTGAATCATTAGACAATTCAAAAAGAGGAACCAAGAGTTGAGGGAATTAAATATAGCATGACTGTTATTCAACAGGCCAGGTCATCATTATTTAAAAAGGATCTACAAGGAAGTGTACTTTTGAGTTCACAGCAGAAGCTCCTATGGTTACAGAGGTGTAATTAGGTGTTGCAGCCCTGTTACTGTGCAGTACCTCTAAATGAAAAAAAATAAAAAGAGCACTTTCAGTTGCTGAGGTTATATACATTCAGGTTCATTATTTTTCTTTTCCACTAAAGCTTCATTTCCATTTGCCTTTTGTTAAGTGAACTGTAAACTACTGCAGCCAATTTTTCTGGGGATGGGTAAGTTGGAGATATTTCCAATTTCCAGTCTTTTTCATTGAAGTTTCATGCAGTTATTTCAATCCATATAACTCAAATATCCTTATCCGGCTGCTTATCTTACTCCCGAGGCTCTCCAGGACATCTGCACTGCTTCACTTCTGGCTCTTTCATCTTTCTACCACTTGGAGCTGTGCCTCAGCTGCCAAACTTTGAATAAAGAATTCACTTCCTAATCCCTTTCACCTTCCTTCTCTAAGATAATCCGTGTGAGGCACCTCTTTGAGCATCTCTTCCAGCATCTCCAGAATTCCTCGTGTGTACGTGAACAAAGTTTCACTCACTTGTTTTGCTGTCCCATATGTGGTGATTTTCAACTGATAATCAGTCTTATAGTGAGCTCTGGTTTAACGTGTTACGTTAAAGCACCATTTAAATGTCAGTTGTTGTTGTTAGATCCCTTTGTACAAGTAGACCTTGATTCATTATCATTACTGCATTGGAGTTCAAAAAATACATTTTGCAAGAGCAAGGGGTACCGTATGGTACCGTAGTGATTAACGTAATGTAACTGTGGTGCCTGCGACCTGGTTTCCGTTCCACTGCTGTTTGTAAGGAGTTTGTACATTCTTTCAGTGATCTCGTGGGTTTCCTTTGGGTGCTCCGGTTTCCCCTCACATTCCAAAAGATGTACAGGTTAGTAGGTTAAATTGACCACATGGGAGTAATTGGGCAGTGAAGGCTCATTGGGCCACATGAGCCTGTCACTGTGCTGTATCTCTAAGTTAAAAGAACACCTTCATTTTTCAAGGTTATACATCTTAAATTCAAGTTCATTACTTTCCTTTTCCAATCCTTTGCCAAGTGGGCTCGGTTCTTCTTTTCTGACTGTCATTTCATGGGCTGGTGGTGGGATTTAGCCCCATTCCCCTGGCAGTTCTGAGGTTGTTCCCAAAGCATTCATACTTCAGTGAATGGGAGATGGCCAACAGCAGGCATTAGACTGTTCTCTGGTGATGCGTGCATGTATTCCCAACAGCAAGCAGGAATTGCACTGCTCCGTTCCCCATCCCCATGCATACATGCTGAGATTGCTCTTTGGACCAACTTGCTGCCTTGCTTGATGTTGCTTGGATGGTCAAATAAAGGACAATAGTGCGCATTTATATGAGTGCCTTCAGTGCAATAAACAATTCAAGATGGTTCATGGGAGAATCATCAGACCTAAGTGATTTTCACAAGATGTTAGCGGAAACGAGCAAGGAGTTGGGACTGCTGCCTTATAGCTTCAAGGACGCCAGTTCAATCCTAACCTTGGCTATGGTTGGTGTGGACTTTGTGCATTCCCTCTACAACTGCGTGAATTTTCTGTGGGTATGCAATTTTCCTGCTACATCTTGAAGATATGTTGGTGGGTAATGTGGCCTTAGGGTACTTAAGTGTCAAAAAAATCTCAAGGTAGGCATGCGACAGAGCATGCAGCAGAACAGGAAGGGAGGGAATGGGACTGATACAGTTGGTTGCTGGGAGCTGGCAAGGACTTGATGAGCTCAATGGGCATCACCTGTAGGTTTTAAGGACCAACTTGGAGGCAGAAAAAGCGGTTTAGAGAAGGAATTTCAGCGTTTTTGTTCCTGGCATCTGAAGTGCTGATTGTCATTGGTGGAATGATGAACACTAAGGAAAACACCAAGGCATATCTCTAGATTGGAGGTCTTGGTAGTTTTTTGGATGCAAGGATGTTACAGAACTTTTGGTGTGAGTGCCATGAAGTGACCTCCAAGGCAGATAAGGTTTTAAAATTAGCTTTTGCTGGACCAAGAACTGACAGGTGAGCAAATGGGTCAGTAGATCTTAGAGTGAAATGGGGCAGCAGCATTAGTTAGTTTTCTAGTATTAAATAGTTCACTACTACTAGACAGTGCTTTTTCCAGTTAAGCTGTTAGGAAAGTTTAAGAAGCTACCTTTTTGAAACTCTGAAACAACAAGCACGTACAGAGCCTAAGGCAGTTTTAATTTGTCTGGTATTTAAATATTTGTGGTTTCCATCTGTAGTTCCAAGATGATTACAGTGATCTTTCATAATCTGCTTTGAATTTACTCTCTGTAATCAGAAGGGGCATAGATATTTTTACATTTACTATTTATTCTGTGTAAAATCAAGGATCAGTATTGAACTTAATCATCTCCAGCTTCCCAGCCAAAATCTGATAGTGGCATTCCATACATAAATCTGAAATGTTTGTACTGGTTAGCATATTGAAAGGTGTAGACTGAAATTATCGCCTAAGTAATTATTACAGTATATGCTGCATATAGTAAAACTATAACTAAATTTGCAGGGGGAGCAGAATATTTTGGTGTCAGTCTGAACAGCTCAATGTCCTTGGAGGCATAGGAGACTGCAGATGCTGGAAGCCGAAGCAACAATCAAACTGCTGGAAGAACTCAGCTGGTCAGGCAGCATGTGTAGGAGGAAAGGAATTGTTGGTGTTTTGACTTGAACCTGACACCAGGACTAAGTCTAACTGAGGGTTCAGTGTCCTTATTGTGCACCTCGCTGCAATTGTACTCCTGACCTAGAATGGATAGTATCCATGATTTTCATAGGAGATCAAGTACAACATATCAATGTTTGCTGATGATGCAAAGTTGGCTAGCACTGTGGAGTATGAGGGGGATACAGAGAGGCTTTAAACAGTTTGAGTGAATGGGCATATGGAATATAATGTGGAAAAATGTGAGCTCACTGACTATGGGAGGAAAAGTTTAAGATAAAAGTTGTTAAAAAGATTTGCTTTAGTTGTCACATGTACGTCAGAATAGAAAGTGAAATGAATTGTTTCAAATCAAACTAGTGCGGATTATGCTGGACAGCCTGTAAGTGTCGCCACACTTCAGGTGCTAACGTAGGATGCCCAGAACTCGCTAACCCATACGTCTTTGGAATATGGAAGGAAACTAGAACACCTAGAGGAAACCCATACAGTTACGGGATGAACGTTATGTTACGTACCCCGTAACTGGGTTGCCAAACCAGCAGAAATGGATCACTCAGTTGGATTACTAGAACTAAGAAAGTTTTATTAAAGAAACAAGCAACACAGTACTCTAATCAAAAAGAATAATAAATGCAACAGTTCAGCAATGATAAACACACATGTACACAGAATTAAGATAACAAGATTAATCAAGCTCTATCGTTGTCTAGGGGTAAATGACCAGTTTCAAAGTGACACAAAGTCCAGTTCAATTTAGTTCAGTTCGCAGTAATTGTTGCCATGGCGATGGACAGTGGGGGGGCGGAGGAGAGAGAGCAAAACGAATGAATATTCAACACAGCTTCCACACAGACCTTCGCAGTCAGCTTTCGGGCGAGCCCTTTGTGATGTCATCTGAGGTCACCGACCGTGACCCCTCCGTTTCCAGATACGACCGTTTCTCTGCGCTGAACCTGGCACCCAGGCAAGGGTGGACACACACCAGGTTCCCACCGATCGTGCCTTTCCACCCTGAGCGTCTAAGGCTGATCCCGTGATCAGCCGTCCAAGAGCTTTCCACCGACTTGTGAGAGGCGCACCGCTTCCAGGGTCTCGTTACCTTGGGTGACGTGTGTGTCTTGCCTTAGCGAATCTGTCCCTTTTTATCCCCCTGCTGGGGTATCGCCTGTCCATTACTTCAAACAGTTCAGGGTTCAAAGGGGGAGCCGATCTTGACAATACCCAGACTGATGTCTCCTTCATTAACATCTCCAAATGCTGCTTCATTGTGTTCCTTATCTCTCTCTCTCTCTCCTGAAGAGAGGTGGCAGACCAACTGCTGATACCCCTGGTGCCAGCACAGGACAGCTACATCTTAATCTATGTGTATTCTCGTCACAGTAAAAACTCCTTACAGACAGTGGTGGGAATTGAACCGTGATCTTACAGCTAGCACTGTAAAGCATTGCGCTAACTACTATGCTGCCTGTGTATTAGTGTTTGGAAGGGCCACTACCCTTGTGCCTGAATCACTGATTGTAGATTTTAATTCCAGTTCCCACGATTTTAATTGTTGCCAAACATTTTAATTCCAATCCAATTCCCATTCCCGTTCCGATGTGTCATTCCATGGCCTCCTCTTGTTCCACGATCAGGCTACATCTTGTATTCTGTCTGGGTAGCCTCCAACCTGATAGCATGAATATCGATTTCTTCTTCTGTTCCTCACTGTGCCTCGTACCTCTTCTCACCTTCCTGTCACCTTCCTCTGGGTTCCATTCCTCTGTTTCTCCCATGGTCCACTCTCCTCTCCTACCTGATCCCTTCATCTCCGGCCCTCTATCTTTCCAACTGAACTGGCTTCACCTATCACCTTCTAGCTATCTTCTACCCTCCCTCCACCTTTCTATCCTGGCATCTTACCTAAAGTACTATTATCATACTATTAAAATAAGTATGTAATTTATTTGAATATAGTTGGGCCATAATACATATTTATATGCATGTGATAGCTCTCTTTAAGTAATGTAAATAGCCTGAAACTCACCTGTTCAGTAGCCAGATTGCAGGTGTTTAACTGCTGAGGAACAAATGGAAGTTGGTGTCCACCACTGGACTACAGGAATTCGGCACCTGACTGGTGCCCGATGAATGGTTCGAGGCCCTTTTCGGAAGATTGTAGTCTCCCTGGTCATGTGATGACCATTTTATATTGTCAGTTTGATTTCCTCCCCTCCCCTCACCCCCGGAAAAAAGATGAAGCGTGAAGTGTCACAGTACTAGGCAAAGATGAAAGGATGGCCTGACAAACAGGCGGTTTATCAGCTGGCTCACCAGTGCTGATTTGCACACTAACACACGGGGTGGTGTGGATCCTACACATCCCTCGGAAATCACTGAGCTGTTTTCTGTGCTCCCTTAAAATGGAGCACATTGGGGTCGTCAGAAATTTACTGTACTATTGTACTGTGTAACATGTAAAATGAATTCAAAGTGTTGGAGCAACTTTTATGTGTGTTGCTTGAATTTCCAGCATCTGCAGAATTCCTGTTGTTCAAAGTGTTGGAGTATTATTTTGGATCATGTCCAATAGTCTGGATAATTTACCAGCCCAGCGCCACCGAAGTTCGGAGTGTGCCAGATTTAGAGGAGTTTTACCATATCAATCAATCAAAGCCACTGAATGAATTCACCTGGTTACAACTCTCATATTGTGCTCCATTTGATTGGCATGGATGACCCTGTTGTAGTCGTAGTGAATATTTGCTAAACATAATATGTGGGAAGTTATCCGGGAAATATTTTACACTGGAGTGCATGGAACATATGGCACAAAGCAGCCATTTGGTGTTTATGCTCTTCTGGAGTGTCTCCCTGCCTTTCCTCACATAAATCTATTGATGTAACCCTCTGTTCACTACGTTCTCATATGCTTAGCTAACTTTATCTGTGCCATTCACTTCAACCACTTCCTGTGGTAGCTTGATCCCCATTTTTCCCAAATTAGAATACAGAAATGGTGACAGATCCTTGGATTGAGAAAGGTAGTAGTTATATGGCACTCGCATCATTCGTAGTTCTATCCCATGAAATCCCATACTGCTTTCTTTTGGTTTCTGATGTTTGAACCCAGGTATAATACAATTCAATGTTAAAAAGCAAAGTTATTATCGAAGTATATGTCACCATATACTACCCTGAGATTCATTTTCTTGCAGGCATTCACAGAACAGAGAAATGCAGTAGAATCAATAAAAAATTACACACCAAGACTTGCAAACAGCCACTGTGCAAAAGAAGGCAATCTGTCCAAGTACAAAAAAAAGCCCAGAAGAAGGCAGTGGCAAACCACTTCTGTAGAAAAATTTGCCAAGAATAATCATGGTCATGGAAAGACCACGATCGTTTACATCATATGACATGGCACATGATGAACATAAAAATATAATAACCGTATTTAATTAAATAAATGATACTGAGAACATGAATTGCAGTCTTTGAAAGTGAGCAGATAGGTTGAGAATTTAAACGCAAACAACAGGAATTCTGCAGATGCTGGAAATTCAAGTCTCGGCCTGAAACGTCGACTGCACCTCTTCCTACAGATGCTGCCTGGCCTGCTGCGTTCACCAGCAACTTTGATGTGTGTTGATAGGTTTAGAAATCAGTTCAGAGTTGTTGGTGTAGTTTACCATGCTGATGCAAGAGACTGATGGTTGAATGGTAATAATTGTTCCTTAACCTGGTGGCGTGGGACCTAAGGTTCCTATACCTCCTTCCCGATGGCAGCAGCGAAGCAAGAGCGTGGCCTGGATGGTGGGGGTCCTTGATAACTGATGCTGCTTTCTTGTAAATGTGCTCAGTGGCAGGGAGAGCTTTCAAAAGATTCAACAATTCAAAGTACATTTATTATCAAAGAATGTATACAGTATGCAACCCTGAGACTATCCCTCCCACAGAGGGCCACAAAACAAGGAAAACGGTGAAGCTTGTTCAAAGAAAAAACCCTCAAAGCGCAAAAGAAATGGAAGAAATCACACAAACGGCATAAAAATGAGCAATGCACACAGAATATAAAACATCAAACTCAAAGTCAATGTCCAGCTTCAGCTCAGTTCAGTCCAATTAAGTGCTGTGCCATTCACAGCTGCAAAGCCAGTCCACCCTGATCAACGATGCACAAAACAGCAACAGAAAGCAGCAGCCATAACTCTCATTACAACATAAACTACAGAGTCCAGTCTGCATAGCATGTCGGTCAAACCTTGCCCAAGATCCAAGACTCTGGCACCATTCTCTAATGGCAGTGAGTGAGAGAGAGACCGACCGGACACAGGCACCTTCTTTCAGGAGTCGCGTGTGAGTGGGGGAGGGAGAGAGACTGGTCACTCGTACACTCCTTTGGCAGCAGCGAGAGAGAGACTGGTCACTCGCAGGCAGGTGGCAATGAACAGTCGTTTGCCTTCCACTCTCGTCCTCGCCGATTTCAGTCTTCCTTGGCACCTTAATCGGCGAGTTTGGGGAGAAACAGAGTCTCATCTCCAGGCCACACACTTCGCTTGATGCATCACCAAACCTCCTCGGAGTCTGCTAAGTGTGAGTTTGCACAAATGGCCTGAAGATACCCCATCAAACTGTAAATCACAGGCTCCAATTGTAGTTGAATCATATTTGAAAGAAGAAGGAAATAAAAGAAGTTATTTCGTGAACTGTCTGAAGGATGTCGCCTTCTGGTCGTGTTGTTCACTGACGCCATCTTCCTTTCTAACTCCGCTTCCTCCTAGGTTTTCCTGTGATTGACTGGGCTGTATTTGCCACTTTTTGTAGGCCGCACTTGGCCAAAGAGCTAAAGAAGACAGGAGACAAGCTTTTCACACAGCAGATGGTCATGTTCCAGATTGTGCTGTCTGGAAGCACGGTGGAGAGAAGAAGTTGCACATGAAGAAATCAGATTTTCCAGGGCATTGGGAAAGAACTGTGGAATAGACTAGTAGATTGTTCTTACAAAGTACTGGTAAATCGAATAAGATTCCTAAGATAAAAATTTAGTGTGGAGTGGGACTTGTGAACAAATGGCCGGTGTTTCAGCAAATAAAAGCAGTAGAAACAAACTACAGTAAATACTCTCAAAAATGCAGTGAGTGGAGAATAGTTATTTATATAGTCATAGTCATACTTTATTGATCCCAGGGGAAATTGGTTTTTGTTACAGTTACTCCACAAATAATACCTAGTAATAGAACTATAAATAGTTAAATAGTAATATGTAAATTATGCCAGGAAATAAGTCCAGGACCAGCCTATTGGCTCAGGATGTCTGACCCTCCAAGGGAGGAGTTGTAAAGTTTGATGGCCACAGGCAGGAATGACTTCCTATGACGCTCAGTGCTGCATCTCGGTGGAATGAGCCTCTGGCTGAATGTACTCCTGTGCCCACCCAGTACATTATGTAGTGGATGGGAGACATTGTCCAAGATGGCATGCAACTTAGACAGCATCCTCTTTTCAGACACCACCGTGAGAGAGTCCAGTTCCTTCCCCACAACATCACTGGCCTTATGAATGAGTTTGTTGATCCTGTTGGTGTCTGTCACCCTCAGCCTGCTGCCCCAGCACACAACAGCAAACATGATAACACTGGCCACCACAGACTCGTAGAACATCCTCAGCATCGTCCGGCAGATGTTAAAGGACCTCAGTCTCCTCAGGAAATAGAGAGGGCTCTGGCCCTTCTTGTAGACAGCCTCAGTGTTCTTTGACCAGTCCAGTTTATTGTCAATTCGTATCCCCAGGTATTTGTAATCCTCCACCATGTCCACACTGACCCCCTGGATGGAAACAGGGGTCACGAGTACCTTAGCTCTCCTCAGGTCTACCACCAGCTCCTTAGTCTTTTTCACATTAAGCTGCAGATAATTCTGCGCACACCATGTGACAAAGTTTCCTACTGTAGCCCTGTACTCAGTCTCATTTCCCTTGCTGATGCGTCCAACTATGGCAGAGTCATCCGAAAACTTCTGAAGATGACAAGACTCTGTGCAGTAGTTGAAGTCCGAGGTGTAAATGGTGAAGAGAAAGGGAGACAAGACAGTCCCCTGTGGAGCCCCAGTGCTGCTGACCACTCTGTCGGACACACAGTGTTGCAAGCACACGTACTGTGGTCTGCCAGTCAGGTAATCAAGAATCTATGATACCAGGGAAGCATCCACCTGCATCGCTGTCAGCCTGTCCCCCAGCAGAGCAGGGAGGATGGTGTTGAACGCACTGGAGAAGTCAAAAAACATGACTCTCACAGTGCTCGCTGGCTTGTCCAGGTGGGTGTAGACAATATTCTTGTAGACTGGCCGACCGGGGGTGGGGGGATGTGGTTAAACTCACCTCAACATGTCTTTTACAGTTAGGGTTGCCAACTTTCTCACTCCCAAATAAGGGACAAAAGTAGCAGTCAAATCCCGGGGCACTTTACCCCAGGAAAGACTACCATGACCATGAAGCCTTGCGCGGGTTTGACGTACGCATGCGTGTACGTGCCGGTTTTTTTTCCATGAATCAGTTTTGCCTTCATCTTCTCGACTGCACTGTACATACATTATTTCTACTTTATATAGGCTATGTATTTATCATATCATTCCTGCTTTTACTATGTTTTAGTGTTATTTTAGGTTTTATGTGTTATTTGGTATGATTTGTTCGGTTATTTTTTGGGTCTGGCAACGCTCAAAAATATTCCTATATAAATTAATGGTAATTGCTTCTTCGCTTTACGCCATTTTGGCACGAAAAGTTTCATAGGAACACTCTATCTTAGCGAAGGAAATACGGGACAAGGGCGGTCCCATATGGGACAAACCAGTTTAGCTCAATATACGGGATGTCCCTGCAAATACGGGACAGTTGGCAACCCTATGTTCAAGTTCAACAGTGCATGACAGGGAATGAGGAAAGGTGCAGCTGACTCATATCGTTTCCTCACGGCCCGGTAGCATATGCTTTGTGGCCCAGTACCAGTCCGCGGCCCAGTGGTTGGGAACCGCTGAAATAGATCATCCAAAGTCCCAAATGAGGAATTGTCGGGCTGGTCGGGGCAGGGTGCGGAGGGGGGAATGTGGAGAAGAGGATATTTAGTTAAGTTTAACCAAGGTTATTCCTAATAATTGTTCAACAGCAGAGTATTGCTGGAAATCAGGAAAAAAAACAAAAATTGCTCAGAATAATCTTCAGTATATTTGGGTAGCATCAGTGGGCAATGAATCCGAGCAAATATTTTTTATATTATTTAGATGCAGTGCCTAATAAGCCCTCTGACCATTCAAGCCACACCACCTAGCAATCCCCCTGATTTAATGCTAGCCTAATCGCGGGACAATTTCCAATGACCAGTTAAACCAACGAACCAGTATGACTTTGGATCATGGGAGTAAACTGGAGGAAACCCATGTGGCCATGGGGAGAACGTACAAACTCTGGTATTTTTTGGGACACTGGCCTTCCTTATTCATTATTAGTAAGCCCTGTTTTAGGTAATGGCAGCTGGAAGCTGAAGATCAAGGTTCAAAGTACATTTATTATGTATGCTGTGTGCAACTTTGAGATCCATCTTCTTGCAGGCAGCCCTGAGTCCACTGCAGCAGTGGCCAACAGGGCCACACTTCTATTTTCGAGAGTCCAGTTTGCTGCATCCTTCAGGATACCACAAGCACGCCAAGTTGAACAGACGGTTCAAAAGTAAAAAATGTCTTTCTGGGGTACTTAAGTGTCACATTGCATGTGAATGTTTTGTTTGGCACTTTGGGTAATATTTGCCTTGATCCCAATCTCACATCTCTGATATCTTGCAAAACATCAAGTTGCAAAATAGTAAGAACACAAAAACAGACCATTTTGTCCCAATGACCTCCGGTAGTTAAGCTTCCAAGAAGATTTCCTACTGGCCTTCTTTATCTCAGTTATCAGCATATCCTTGGATTGTTTGTTGCATTTATCTAACTTCCTTTTAACTGCATACCTCTGAGTCTGTAATCTCCAGTTAGACCTGACTTGCGCAGTTCCCTCTACTCTTGCCTTGCTTTCTGAATACCCTTGTGAATGAAGAACCTCCTGATGTTCTCCTTGGTGGCTTCCCACCAGTGAACAGGGGAATCAAAGAAGGCTTTCAAGGTTCTCCAACCTGTATACTCCCTCTCTAGTTCCTCGATGTTCTCTGGGGTCCTTAAGTGACAGGTGGCTCAAGAACTGGTATGAGATTAATTCATTTCTAACCAAATTGACCACTTTCCACCTGTTGTAGGACTTCAGAACATTACTGATGATTTTTTTTTGTTGTTGTTTAATCTGTTGCTGATTGGGCTTGGAACTGTGTTGTGTTGGTGGAACCACAGTGTTAGAATGAAACAATGTGTCTCCAGCACTGGCCTTGTCAAACTGAGGGGCTGCTCGTCCACTGTGTGTGAGCATATACAAGGAGTAGGAGAAAAGTGGGCCATGTACCTCCATTAGCTGTTACATATTATGGTTGATCTCAGCCTTGGCTTTAGTGCCATGTTTAATTACTTTACAGTATGTGGTGCAGAGGTCAATTTGAGCTTAAAATTAATATCCAAACCCAATTTGAGCCCATCTGTTTTAATACCTGAACTTATATTTAGGACCTTTCTAAGTTGAGTAGCTTGGCTGCAGTGTGTCATGGCCTGGCAAGGATGTTAACCCTTTGGAAAGCTTTCATTAACTCAACCCTGGAACATCTGGACAGCAAAGTTCTTTATCGACTACAGCTCAGCATTCAATACCATCACCCCCTCAAAGCTAATTAATAAGCTCCAAGATCTGGCCTCAATACCTCCTCGTTCAATTGGATCCTCAATTTCCTCACTTGCAGACTCCAGTACATTTGGACTGGCAACAACGTCTCCTCTGCAATCACCATTAATTAGCACAGGTGCACCTCAAGGCAATGTGCTTAGCCCCCTGTACTTTCTATATACTTATTACTGTGAGGCTTAAGCACAGCTCCAGTGCCATATTCAAGTTTGCTGACAATGATGTTATCGTTGGCCACGTCAAAGGTAGTGATGAGTCAGGATGTAGTTGTCTGACTGGTGTTGTAACAACTTCTTACTCAGTGTCAGCAAGACCAAGGAGCTGATTATTGATCAGGAGAAGGAAACCAGAGGTCTATGAGCCAGTCTTTATTGGAGGATCAGAGTGGAGAGGGTCAGCAACTTTAAATTCTTCCGTGTTATCATTTTAGTGGACATGTCTTGGACCTAGCACATACGTGCAGTTACGAAAGAAGCAGCGCCTATACTTCCTTAGGAGTTTGCGAAGATTTGACTTGGCATCTAAAACTTTGACAAACTTCTGTAAATGTGTAGTGGAGAGTGTATTGACTGGCTGCATCACAGCTTGGTATGGAAACACCCAATGTCTTTGAACAGAGAGTCTTATAAAATGTGGTGGTTAAGGCCCAACCCATCACAGTTAAAGCCCTTCCCATCATTGAGCACATCTACACAAAATGCTGTCGCGGGAAAACGGCATTCGTCATCAGGAGCCACCACCACCCAGGACATGTTGTCTTCTCACTGCTGCCATCAGGAGGAAGGTGCTGGATTCTCGGAACTCACATACCGCCAAGTTCAGGAACAGTTATTACCCCTCAATCATCAGGCTGTTGAACCAAAGGGGATAACTTCACTCAATTTCACTTCCCCATCATTGAAATATTCCCACAACCAATGACTCACTTTCAAGGACTCTTCATTTTATGTTCTTGATATTTATTTATTTATTTATTTTTGTATTTGCACAATTTGTTGTCTTTTGCATAATAGTTGAATGCCAAAGTTGGTGCTGTCTTTCATAGATTCTGTTATGGTTATTCTGTGGATTCACTAAGTATGCCTGCAAGACAATGAATCTCAGGATTGTATATGGTGATATATACAGTATGTACTTTAATAGTAAATTGACCTTGAACATTGAACTTTTAATTAATGTTATGAGAGTCAGAAGGAAGCAGATAGTTTGAGATCAATGTGCAGCTGAGAGAGGTGGAATTGGTACTGAAGGCTGTGGAAGACAAGAATCAAAGAATGGTGTTTAAGTCGGATTGTGGTGCATAGTTGAAGCATGCACACAGACTTAAATTAGAGGATGGTACACAACTGTCTTTTGCATCATTGTGCACAGACTCCCAGCTATTCAACAGCACACCACAGCTCCAAACCTTATCAGATTCAGATTTATTTATTTATCTCATGTACATGGAAACATAAGGTGAAGTGCATCATTTGTGTTCACCAACATAGCCTAGGATTAATCAGATACAAGCTGACTCCTACCAAAACTATTGCCAATCAGATGGAAATATATCTAGGATGGCATCTCCTTCACAGATTTACAGTTTGTGGCTTACTGGGCAAGCCTGGTATTGCCCGTTCATAGTCCTTCCTGTGGGGAAAATAGAACGCCATTCTCCTTGTCCCTGTTCCTGTTTGGAGTTATTTTAATGGCTTGATGCAGCGAGTGGGCAGCTAGGCCATAATCTGAGATCATCAAAATTATCCTGGAATTAGAGGAAGCTCTACAACTTGTCAGTTCATTACTCTGTTCCTAAATGTGGTATGTTTAGTTACAGATCCCAGGGACAGCCTTAGTTTCATTGCGTGCATATAGTTGGCTTGGCAGCTTGGAGTCAAGCTGTTTGAAGGAAATGTTATGTTATTTGAACAGTGCTGATATTTCTATTACACATTACAAAGGAAGTGAATGTTTTATTTTCTATGTGCTAGATTTTTGGTACAGCTCTGTTGAGTTTCCATCGGGAAAGGGTTTTATTTTTGCCTCTGTTTCCACCTGTCATGGACTCTTGATTTATAGTTCTGTTAAATATTAGTAGCTTGTGTGGTACCACAGCCAGCGTCCTTCCATGATGACTAGATGAGGACAAACAGCATTTCATCCAAGTCCAATTCTGCTTTCTTCTCACACCATTCTCTGGCTGAGGGTCACAAGATAATTACTGGATGTGGGTGGAACCCAAAAGAAATTTGCCCACCCCACTTATGGCTGTGGTAAATCTTGACTGAAATAAACCTATTCAGTAACATAGACAATCAAATCTCAGAATGTTTGTGATTTGGATAAACTAGTCACCTGCTTGAGCCTCTGGAATGTCCTGTCCTGTGCTCTCAGAACAATATCTATAAACCCAGATGCTGGTGAACATCACAATCTCCCTGATCAGACATCTGCCCAAAAGAACCTAACTGGATGAAGAGATAATCTGCACTCCTATAGAACTATACAAAACCTCAAGATTTTATTTAGAGGTACAGCACAGTAACTGGCCCTTCCGGCCCAATTATCCTGCACTGCATAATGACACCCATATGACAAATTAACCGATGACCCTTACATCTTTTGAATGTGGGAGGAAACTGGAGCGCCCACGGGGAAACTTGCACGGTCACAGGGAGAACATACAAATTTATTACAGACAGCAACAGAATTGAACCCGGATCAAGAGTGCTGGGATAGTGTTAGGCTAGGCTTTGAAGCATTGGGTAGCACAGCAAACTCCCAAGGACACAATATAACAGTAACTAAGTAATTTGTTTTAGTAATGGAAATTGAGTGATTAAACTTTTGCCATGACATCATAGAATCTGATTTACTTTCCACATGACATATCATTAACTATATAAATTATGGACTTTGGATTCTACATTTGAAATGTAGGAATGAAATGAATCAAAGGTCATCAAAGCAAAGTGCAGGAGTAACTGTAACAAGCAGGTATTCTTCCACATCTTTACAACATATAATTTTACTGTTTTGGTAAGAATGTGTTTCATTGAACAAGCCTTGAATGTTTTTTATATAAAGGCAGTCTGCAGCCCCAATAACCTGCATATTTCTTGAAAGACTCTGAACCAACGGCAGTTAGACACTTGTATTGTGGCTTGAGGATAGTAGGTAGTATGTAGCAACGTATAAACAGATTGCTTAGTAGACCACTTCCTTTTGAGAGGTCAGTGTACAGTAATAGCAAGCCGCCTAGGAGGCCAAGCATGAAAAGGGTGGAATATTTAGAGAAAACAGATTGTCAGTGTGTCAAAAAAAAATCAAACCCATGGCTGATATGCTAATGTATACCAAACTTAATCAGAGTGTTTAGTTCAGGCCTGGAGGTAATTCAAAATATTGATAGTGGGTGTGCCAAATATATATGCAGTCATAATCTAGGGGTTTGTTTCTCCATCGTGAATGTCATTGTGACTCATGGTACCAAGACAGGATATTGAGCAACACAGTGGAGGATTTGAAGAGGCGTTGGAAAGTTTGGATGAATAGGCATTCCTCTACAATTTTGTTGCTGTGAGCAGTAAAAATATACAGGGGATTAGGTTTGGAGTTCCTGAGGAAGGAGGTGAGTGCTAGTACAAATGAAGGGACAGAGAAGATGTCCCCACTGCTGTGACAGCAGTTAGTTATAACTCAGTTATTTATTATTATTTAATAAATTATTAATTATTATGTTATTGTACTGAATCTGAATCAGGTTTGCTATCACTTGCGTTTGTTGTGAAATTTGTTAACTTTGCAGCAGAATATAATGCAATACATGATGGAGAGAAAAAAACTGAGAATTACAGTAAATGTTTATTTGTTAAATGGTTAAATAAGTAGTGCAAAGAAAAAGGAAACAAAAAAAGTAGTGAGGTAGTGTCCATGGGTTCCGCATCCATTCACAAGTCGGATGGTGCAGGGGAAAGAAGCTGTTCCTGAATCGTTGAATGTGCTTCTTGGCTTCAGGCTTCTGTACCTCCTTCCCGATGCTAGCAGTGAGAACAAAGCATGTCCTGGGTGGCGGTCCTTAATGATGGACACCTCTTTCCTGAGGCACTGCTCCTTGAAGATGTCCTGGATACTACAGAGGCTAGTGCCCATGGTGGAGCTGACTAATTTTACAACTCATTGCAGCTTACTTTGATCCTGTGGATTAGCCCCCCACCCCCCCGCTCCCCCATACCAGATGGTGATGTAGCCATTTAGAATGCTGTCCATGGTACGTCTGTAGAAATTTGCAAGCATTTTATGGTGACATACCAAATCTCCTCAAACTGCTAATGTTTTGCCTTTTTTTTATATAGCTGCATCTTCTTGTGCTCTGACTTCTCAGCTTTTTTTCTAGTCCTGGTGAAGGGTCTGAGCCCAAAACATTGACTGTTTATTCATTTCCATAGATGCTGCATGACCTGCTTAGTTCCTGTGGTGTTTTGCGTGTTTTGCTTTGGGTTTCTAGCATCTATAGATCTTCTCATGTTTGTGATTCTAGTACAGGTCCGCAATCCCTTATCCAAAATCCTTGGGGCCAGTTGCATTTCGGAATTCAGAATTTTTCGGATTTCAGACAGGACCCCCGATACCAAAAAACACGTATGCTCAAGTCCCTTATTTAACCTGTCTCAGTGCTGTGGATCTTAAGACCCAGCGGTGCACCAGACTTACGCACATCCTCCCGTATACTTCAAATCATCTTTAGATTACTTATAATACCTAATACAATGTAAATGCTATGTAAGTAGTTGTTATACTGTATTGTTTAGGGAATAATGACAAGAAGAAATTTTATTTCCAACGAAAACATTCAATAGAACATAAAAATATACAGCTTCAATCTAACCGAATCAAACACATGATAAATGACTTATTGGACTAAATGTAGAACGTCACTGTTGCTGTCACTATAAAACTTCAGTAACTTGTCTTTCTGTTTATTTAAATCATATACAGTGGTAGTTCCGACACTTTTTTTCAGTAAGACGCCACACAGACACACCACAATCAAGCTTCTGCAATAACTCCACTTTCTGTGTTATTGATAGAGAAGATTCCTTCTCGTTTTCTCAGTGTTACCCATAGGGGTATCTGCAGCTCTTTTTGACATTTTCACAGTGAAATTAAACACAGAGTCAACAGTGAACACAAAATATCAGCGAACAGCAAATGCATGTGTAACCAGTACGAGCGCTGAGCCATGACTGACATCTGGCGGCTTCTGCTAGTGCTACCACGTCACACCTGAGTGACGTCAGCTGTTGGCGAAAAAATCTTCGGTTTTCGGAGCTTTTTGGATTTCAGAATTTCGGATAAAGGAATGTGCACCTGTACTACACAATTGAGGGAAGCTTACCCTAAAGAATTTTAAATCTTCTCTTTGTGAGTTCAGTGAAACTCTCTCTCACTGCTCCCCGTCTGTGATCTCTGCTGCCCTCCAACTCTTCGACCAGCTGCTCACCCAGACCCGCTACCACAGCCACGTATCCTTCCTGGGAACATGCCTTCACTGCCATCTTATGTCACATGGCTTCCAGATCCATTTTCAAGATTCTCGATTCAGACCCTCTGAGGACCCCAGGTACTCACAATCCACTGCCTCCCCCACTGCGTTCTATGCGCCACACTTTCCGCCATGAGATAGGTGTTCTTGTTGCAGTTGCTGCCACAACTCCAGGATTCTCTCTCTGTCGCCTGCAATGGAACTTTCCAATACTTTCTTCTCCGCCAGATCCACGCTTTTAATCAATTTATTGCTCTTACTGACGTTGAGTGCAAGAGTTGTTGCTGTGACACCACTCAACTAGCTGGTATGTCTCGCTCCTGTATGGCCTCTCGTCACCATCTGAGATTCTGCCAACAGTGGTTGTATCGTCTGCAAATTTATAGATGGCATTTGAACAATGTGGACTTGGTAACACTATGCAATGAGCAAGTGTGTATCTGATCAGAGCACCAATGCATATACTTTGCTGAACAATGTTGTATGTTCTATGCACCTCTGTATGGCCCCTTGTGCAGGTTTGATCATCTTCACAAAGCAACATCTCTGAAGGAGCAGGAGCCGTCATTTGAAATCCAGATTGGATCACTCTGTGATCCCAGACTTTGGTGGATAACAGTTGAGCAGACCAGTGATTCTCCTGGCCTGAAGTCTATACAGTGGGGGAGGGAGTCACGTAGGCCGGTGACCCCCTAGGTCACTGGAGTTGGAGGGGTGTGTGAGTCTAGAAGTTGTGGCCCAAAGGTCAAATCCATGATTGGCAAGTCCTGTGGTCGATACCCAGTGATCACCAAAGGTCAAAGTCTGGAGTTCGGTGAGTCTGGAGATAGAAGCCCAATGTTCAAAGACTGAAGTTGGTGAATCCAGAGGTAAGGTCCCAGAGAGCGAAGCCTTGGGTCAGCTTGTCCATAGGTCAGAGGCCCGTTGTCTGCTAGTCTGAGCTAGGGACTGGTGGTTGCAGGCCCGATGTCAGAGTCTGGAGGCAGCCTGTGCTGGGATTGGAGATTTGTTTGTAGGGTGTGAATGGGTGGCTGGGTGGGAAGGGTTTGTTTTTGCTGCTGTTGGTGGTGTTTTGCCGAACATTGTGGGGACCAGAATATGTGGTGGCACTTGTGGCCTGTCACCCCAGAACATCCTTGAGTGTGTTGGTTGTTAATGCTGATGACACATTTCACTGTATGTTGCAATGTATATGTGACAAATCTGAATTTGAATCTGTTAGTTCGATTACTGGGTTGCAGTCGTGCCCCCTCAACCTTTTCAATAAAGTCTTCTCTCCTTTCCATCCGAAATTGGCAAGCGTAAGACGCTATTACCGACAAAGTTCATCTCTATCCTATTCACACCATTTCCTTCTGTCACGTCTACTTTTTTCAATTGCAATGATATAACCATGGTAGAAGGGTGGAGATACGTCTCTACCAAAGGAGGTGTAGGGCAGTCCTCCCCTCTGCTAGCCTACAGGAGGTCGCACTTTGGCAAGGTGTGGCACCTGCTTAGCCCCCTGATCAGGGTCATGTGAAGCCATAGGAGCAGTTGGTGGATGGTCGTATGGGCAGCGGATGCATATCACAAGTCCTGGTTCAACAGGCAGACAACCTCTGAAGAGTATTGACAATGTCTGGAGTCACCCGTATTGTAAGGGCACTGCCCAGAAGAAGGCAACGACAAACCACTGCAGTAGAAAAATTTGCCGAGAACAATCACGATCATGGAAAGACCATGATCACCTACGTCATATGATGCAGCACATAACGAATGAATAAACATGATCGTGTCAAAGACTTTACTATCTTTATTAAATAACCTCAGAATAACTGCTGTATAGTACTTCATCAGCCCTGTCCCTGTACATTCAGTGTTGTTACTTAATGTAAGAGAAAAGGGAGACATAACATTTGTATGGTGCTTTTTATATCAGTGAGGTTTCCAAAAATTATATCAATCTGATTATGTTATTATGATAGTGCAAGGAATGAAATACTGAGGTGGTGGTAGACATGGATACATTAGAGGCTTTTAAGAGACTTAGGCACTTAAATTGGAGGACTATATGGGAGGGAGGGGTTAAATTGAACTTGGAGTAGATTTAAAAGTTTGGCACAACATTGTGAGCCGCAGGGCCTGTAGTGTGTTGCACTGTTCTATGTTGTATGCGTTTCGGAAGCATATTCACTGTCATAGAGTAAACATTTGGAGCAAAACAAATTCCCATAAACCTTGGTGTGATAACAATCAGAAAATCTTTTGAGGAATAAACATTCATTAGGATGCCAGTAAAGTTTCACACTCTGTTCCTCTGGTATTGCCTTGGGATCTTTGACATCCATCGGAGAAGGAAGCTGAAGTCCTGGTTAATATCTCATTCCAGAGATTCCATCAGTACTACTGGATTTAGGGCTTCCAAGTCTCTGAAGTTGAAATGACTCAGGCAGGAGTATTAGCTTCTGAGCCAAAGCCAATGCATATGTGATGTTTAAAAGCCCACATGAGTGGTGGAATTGAATTATGTCTGCATGAAAGTAAGAGTGAAGCTTAGCTGGCAGAGATGTGTCATTGGTAGAATTAGTTTAAGGTGGTTAGCACAGAAGAATTGTGTTGGCATAGCATTGAAACTTATTAACTTGAGTGCAACACTGAGTTTAATGAATTTGTATCAATACAGCAGTGACAGCGGAAATGATTGAAGTGATTTTCCCTCATTTCCTTTGTAAAGGCAGTGAGAATTGAAAGTCTAGCCAAAAGCTGAGTAAATTATTAGGTCAAAATACGCCAGAAAAAATAATGCCAGAAGGAGTGTGATAGATCATTGTTGACTGGCCTCGATGAATTCAGCTGCAAAAAAGCTCAAGCTTGACAGTATCCAGGACAATACAGTCCATGTTATTCGCATCTCATCACACCCTAACCATTTACTTTCTCCAACTCCAGGTTATTGTGGCTGCAGTGTGTTCCATCTGTAGAGTACCCCAAAGACTTCTTCAGCAGCACCTTCCAAACATGTGACCAACGTCTTATATGTTGTCTGAACTTCGATATACATCATTGGGTCTAAATACTAGAAAGCTTTATCTTAAGGCAGTATGAGAGTACCTGCACAATGTGATTACAACTGATCAGCAACATCTTCTCGTCGAATATTCAGAAATGCATGTTAAATGTTGAAATTGCTAGCAACATCAATGTGCCAGGAACGTTGAAAAAGCAACAGAATGAATTGCTTTTATGACGTCACTGGTTTAATTCTTGGTTACCTGCATCTGAGTGATTGCATAAAGCCAGGCACCTGGCCAGATCCATATCTTTGGTCCCATCAGGTAGTAAGATATAAGTCAGGTTTTAAAGATTCTGGGGTAGTTGAAAATATAAAGTTTTATTCAAAGTGAGTTTCCAGATGGGATGTTCTTCTAGCTGTTTATTTCTCCATGATCAGAGGTCATGTGAATATCAAAGGGCTCCAAGTATTAAAAAATTACATTTTTTAATACATTTCTGCAAAATTGAACCACTGGAGGCGATGCCATATGGATTCTTGACTGGTTCTTCACTGTTTTCTAGGGACGGTAAGGATAGGTTTGATCTGATTTTCTCCGTATATGATGGTGTGTATCATCATTACAACTCACTGAAGGCATAGAGATTACAATTTTTGCATTTATCAAGAGAAATTTTAGTATCATAAAATGGAACTTTTATGCAGTATTCAGTCACCTTTACTACATCTGGCACACAATGAGAGCCCTTGGATGCCCCAAACCTGTATACACGCTATGCAATACCGTATAGTAGTCTTGGTGCAACTTACTATCCAGTGACCACCATGGTTAATGATTAGCCGTACTATCAGCAGCCAGCCCATAGCATTGAGCAGCACACATCAAAGCTTGGGCTGAAGAGTTTTCTTGTTTTGGTGCTTTTAGACCATTAGGCCATTCTGCCCATCATTCTACTCCACCATTCGATCACAGCGCCCCGATTTGTGTATTGCACAGTGGCATGCTTTGCTCCAGATGTCAGTGGAATTTGTGAGAATCATTTTGCTGAGTCTCTTGCTACTTGTTAATGGAACATTTCCTTTCCAGTGCCAATTATGTTCACATTCTGTGAGTAACTGGAAAGGAAGCTGATGAGGGTGGAATGATTTGGTGGTGAGGGCTGCAAGAGAAATTGAATTATAAGAAGACAGTATGTGAGTGATTCCAGATCTGTCATAGGAACCTTGCTAAGACAGGGGAAGTGAAGGACAAAAAGTGATGGGGCACTGATTTTGCCAACGTAATACAGAGTCTCCAAGAGTGTATCATTATTTTTAGTGGAGTCACTGAATAGACAGCTTAAAGGCAGTATGACATTGCAGTTGTTACCAGATACAGTGAATTCTGGTTAATTGGGCCAACAGTTAATCGAGGCAGCTGCTTATTCGGGAACAAAAACGAGTCAAGAATATGTACAGAATTCCCTTTGTTTGGGACACTATACTACTTTACTGGGGCAGGAAGCTGTTACCAGTTAAAAACTGCCGTTAGTCGTCTGCAGTTGTATGTCCATTAGGCACTACACTGTGCTTCGAGCAAACAGTTTTTAAATGGCGTCAGTTGCATGTGTTTAAAAAGCAGCAATTTTTGTCACAGAGAGAGAAGCAGCAAGACAATTCAGAACTGTTTTGCTCACTTGCAGCTTCAACCATTCAGGCTTGGAGATGCCAGAAACGGCCAAGAGTGAATATGAAACGATTTCACTACTTTGGCAAGTTAGGAACAATGAAGAATCTGAAGGTTTGACTATCATCTTGAATGTTACAATGCAATCGTTGATACCATTGTATGATGGCAGTCCATTATCTGCACTAGGTGTCTGCATTGATTTTGTTCATTTACAATCAAAAGAATGTGACACGGATGAAATCCTCTGTCAATAAGTATTGGAGTTAATACACAGGTTTATAGTAGTATTGATAGCATTCTGATTTGTTCTGTATTTCGTTGAAATACATAATTTGTTACTCAGTTTGTCTTTTTCATGCCTTTTTAACTATCTCTATGAAACTTCGGCTAATTAGTGCAGCTGCTTTATCGGGCCTAGATGTACAGGTCCTGATGTTTTCCTAATCCACTGTAATTTAATACCTAGTTATTTATAGACAAGGCAAACTGGTCTAAAAAGGTAAAAGACCATTGGATCCAAAAGAGCCTTGCAAATTGGATCAAAAATTGGTTCTGTGGCAGCAAACAAAGGGTTAATGGCTCACTGACATTTTAGTGGCTGGTTTCGTATTCGCAGTGGAATTCCAAAGATCTCAAGACTCTGTTCCTATAAGTTAGAGATGTCTGCAGATAATTCATACATTAGCAAGGAGGAAAGCTTTAGATTGCAGGGAAATGCAGAAAGTGCAATTGGAATTGAATTGAGAGGAGTTTGTATGAATGCATTTGAGAGTATGTAGTGAGGCAAAGTGACTTAAGCAGAGAAGGGATGCTGAGAGGTGTGAAGGAACAGAAGTATTTATCAAGGGTTATTGAAGGTAGGATGGTATGGTCGAAATGACTTACAGGACACTCCCTTTCTCCCTTTTATTCACTGAGATGTGGAGTATAACGTTCTGGCGGCTATGTGGGAGATCCATACAATGCTTGAGTACTGACTGCATGCAGTTCTACATGCAGTATGGGATGCCATGTTGCAGGTATGATTACAAGTCAAAATCTGGGGGAAAAAAAAACAGAAACATGAAGATGCTGAACATGAGAGCTGGTCAGGCACCCATTCAGAGAGTTAAAAGTAAACTAATATTTTGGGTCAAGTACCTTTCATTAGGCATAGAAAAAGCTTGCTATCAGATATAAACTTTTCCTGGTTAATCAATCTGATATATTAATTCTGTTTCTATTTCCACAGATGCTTCTTCCGCTGAGTATGTCCGTCACATTCTGTTGTTCTTGCAGGAAAGTTGAGATTGCACTGGAGAGAATTGAAAGGAAACTGGGTAGGATGTTGCCAGGACTCTGGCTGTATGTAAGAAGCTAACTAGGCTGGTTATTTTTTCTTTGAAATGCAGGAGACTGAGGGAAGATTTAATTGAGATGAAATCAAATTATCAAATAGACAGAGTAAATAGGAAGGATTTGTTTTCCTACCAGAGTATTCAAAAATCAAATTTAAATTGTTAGAAGGATTAGAAGGCACACGAGGGAAAAATAAAATCAGTGAGTGGTCCGGTTTAAGATGACGCTATTGAACGTGGGCGACTGCTTACTGGTGGTTCTCAAAGCAAGAAATTCAACTAAATACTCTGTTATTAACAGCTTGAATTTGGAAAATTGTGGTAAACAATCACTGCAAACAAGGAAGAGGCAAGCGAAGGTGAGGCTGATTCAAGGGTTGTGCCCTGTGTGTGTGTGTGTGTGTGTGTGTGTGACAAAGCCAGAACACGGTCGAGGTGTGTTCCAGGAGAAGGTGGAGTCAGAGTCAGATTCGGAATTGGAGACGTAGTTGGAGCGAGCGGAGTGGGGAGAAGCTGAAGCGGAACTGTTTCAGGGCCCATCCACCTAAACTGGGAGCAAGGTTTGATCTATCTAAGCACTACGCCGATTTGAAAAGATTGAGTTCAGGATGGACAACACCTAGGACATATCGCTGCAGCGAGGCCTGGGCTCAAGTTTGGGGGAATGATGCGATGCTTGGACAATTTAAATGCTAGGCCAGATGGACTGAAAAGGCAAGGTGTCGGAACGGGAGGTGAGGGTAGAGCTGGTTCTGCTCATGATGTTTTTCTCCACATTTCTCGGCAGTGAGCCTGTGTTATTTCTCGGCTGCACCGGGCTTAGTGTCTGCAAGCTTCGTGGCGATTTGCCTCTGTGTGGCGGGCTGACGCTGAGACTTTGGGCCTACTCAGGCTGGACTCGGCTTTGGGTTTTTGCACTCAATTTTGTTTTGTGTGCTGATGTTTGCTTTTTTGTTTGCATGTTTGATTTGTTTTTTTTCCTCTGTGCATTGAGTGTTGGTCTTTTTTTTAAATTGGCTTCTTTCGGGTTTGTTGTTTCGTGTCTGCCTGTAAGCAGACGAATCTCAAGGTTGTATAATTTATACATTGATAATAAAATATACTTTGAACTTTGAACTTTAAACTTTGGAGCCTCAACAAGTGAAAGGCTGAAACCTCCCATCATTCAATTTGGATGTGCGTACGAAGAGCTGTGACGTGGGGCTGTGGATCAAATGCTAGGACATGGAAATAGACTGCATTGTTTACTTTCAGTTGACGTTAATGGAGAGTGAGAGCCTTTCAGTCTTGGAGACGGGGGTCTTGGAGAATCGATGCAGAAGATCTTAACATTGGAACAGTGAGATGCTGGTCTCTGCTCTCATTGCAGCAGTGACCTCTCTCTCTTCCCTCGAAGGAGCGAAAGAGCCTGCCTGTGATACCAAAGCTCTGGGTTAGGGACTATAGTTTTGATGGACTCTGGATCAAGGTCTCTTTGGGGCGGGGGGGCTTCTGATGTTGCTTGCGGGGTGGGGTCAGCGCTTGTGCTGGCGTGAGTGAGGCAGTGTCGATGCTTTTGCTAATGCTTGTACGGGGAAGGGGCCTTCGATGTTTTCATTATGGGGTTTCTTGTTTCATGGATGTCTGTGAAGAGTATGAATTTCAGGTTATATATACTGTATACATTCTCTTATTAAATGAACCTTTGAGATGATAGGTTGAATGACCACCCTCTGTGGTGCAGGTGTTCTATATTTCTGCTCTTTGAAATTCTTGGGGTTTCAACTGAGGGGCATCAGCTGATAATGGAGAATTCCTTTCTTTTCTTTTTCAATCTCTTTATTAATTTTAGAATATATAAACAAAACATAGCAATGATACAAATAATAGGAGATAAATTGTTACACTTACAAACAGTAATTGTAAAGTCCAATATTGAAATTTGACAAAGCTCCCAATCATGTAAAACTAACAACAGATAAAACAGATAAAAAAAACTAAAAAAAAACATGAAAAAGAAAAAAGAAACCAAAACCAAAAAGAAAACCCCAACCCAAAAGAAAGACAAAATTAATCAACTAAACTAAAAGACTTGGGCAAATCTAAGAACTTAAAAATGAAAAAGAAGAAAACCTCAGTGCCAACGACTCCATTCCCCTCCAACAACAATACAGAGAAATAGAATAGGTTTGGAAATAAAGATATTACATTAAGTGAAAATGCTGAATGAATGGCCTCCAAGTTTTTTCAAACTTGATGGAAGGGTCATAAACTGCACTTCTAATTTTCTCCAAATTCAAACACAGCATAGTTTGTGAAAACCAATGAAATACCTTAGGAGGATTAATCTCTTTCCAATTCAATAAAATAGACCTTCTGGCCATTAAAGTAAGAAATGCAATCATTCTTCGTGATGAAGAGGTTAAATTATTTAAATCTATCATTGGTAGTCCAAAAATAGCAGTAATTGGATGCGGTTGTAAGTCTATATTTAAAACCGTTGAAATAGTATCAAAAATATCTTTCCAATATTTCTGCAACAGGGGACATGACCAAAACATGTGGGTTAGAGAAGCTATCTCGAAATGACATCTGTCACATATTGGATTAATATAAGAGTAATAACGAGATAGTTTATCTTTGGACGATAATGGAGAATTCCAAGCACTGATACCAGCTGGCACTAGTTAATAAACCTAGCCAACAAAACTGTGAAACTGCCACAAAAGTCATCTGGTTCAGGGAAGGAAATATGCTCTTCTCATCCAGGTGAGATCAGACTTGGGATCTTGTTAATTTATAACCATTTGGACAGTGAACCATAAAGCCAGTTCATTAGTAGCCAGCCATTGAGGGATGGCCAATAAATGCAGTCACTGTAACACTCATTCCTTGAATAAATAATGTTCAGTTTGGATCCCTCAGAAGCTTTGCCAAAACACTACCTAAATTATATATCAACCTTTATTGTCTAAGGTGCTTCCAAGTGTCTTGCATCCAATAAATTACTTTGAATTGTGATTACTGTTGGAGGAAATGCAGCAAGATCCCGTAAACAGCAACATAATACTGCCCAAGGAATTTGTTGTTGACTGAAATAATGTTTGTCTTTCCTGCTAGTCAACTTAATGCCAACATAATTTTGGTTTTGGGTTGTGCTTTCATATCCAGAACAAAGGTGAAATTAATTTCAGTTTATTATTCTGCAGCAAATTCCAACATAAATAAATTACTTTAAACTGGCACCGATATAAAGCCAGTGTCCCTTCTCCCCTTCTTCTCTCTGTGTCTTCATGGTGACTTTCCTACCTACTAATATCTTTCCAAGAAATACCATTAACTAGCTGCTCCTTTGCCACTTGAGCATCTCAGTTCAATTCAAGTTTAATTGTCATTCAGTCATACATTAAGACCCATGAATACAGCCAAATGAGACGGCTTTACTTCGGGGTCAAGGTGTAAAACACAGAACCAACAGTCACACTGAGCATATAGCACATACAAGATAGCAAAGCAAGCACATGCAAGATATCAGTAAAATACAGCCATGCAAAAAAAGTAGTCTAGATCTTTAGTCTATGAATGCCGCAGAAATCTGCAGTCAACCACAATACAGCTTGACATCTGCTGAGCAAGTACTGGAGGCAGCATTGACTCTTGTTTGGACACCACGCCAGACCTCCCCCAGTGGAGAACACCGGCTCTGATGCCTCTCTTCTGGCGACTGCATAAAAGCGACATCCCGGCTTGAGGCCACGGAAATCTGCATTCGACCACAATACAGCTTGTCATCCGCCCAATGATTACTGTGAGGGGCAGCACTGACTCCAGCCTGGACGCCCAGTGAACCATGTGCCCTGATATAATCTTGCATGTCCTGAATAAGAGATTTTTGAACTTGAATAAGAGAAATTATTCAGCCATTTTGCTTTGAGAGGGTAGAATTGAAGTGTGTGTGTGTTTAATCTAATGCAAGCGTTGGGTTGTTTCTCCCAAGAGGAGAGGTCCAAAAAACATGGAGCCAGTTTATTGGAAGTTGATAAGAAAATTATGTTTGAAGAAGTCTGAAACAATAGCTTGAAGGAAGAATTTATGTATGTATATGTGTTTGTATTTCACAATGGTCAGGATTGCATACTGACCAGGGAATACCTGGCAGCATTGGTGAGGTTTTCAGCCCTGCTTCATTTTCTATTGGATGTGACTGGGGAGGGTGTCTGAAGATACTTGTGCCTATGCCTTGCGGCTAAGTTGAGTTCAGCAGTGCAGTAACTTACTCAGACGTTGTCAGTAAACAGGCTGTTTTTATATTTTTGCTACTACTTTTTCTCTGTGTACCTATTTTTTTTATCTACTTACCCAGGAAACACCTATCTGTTCTACTGATCTATCTTGTTTGGATTGATTTTACTGATCATGATTATTATCACTAATTTATATGACATTGAATTTTTTCAGTCAAACCGTTGTATGTATATATTGTATGGGTCGATCTGCTCTTAAGCTAAGGATTAATGGAAGAGTTGGAACTGTGACGGGTTTTGAAGGTGTTTATAGAAAGAGCTGTTTCCACTCATATTAGAGTTTTGTGGGTTGTACAGTTTGTAACCAGAAGCGACAGATTTAAATTAGATGCAAGAAAACAGCTAGGAAGAAAGATGTGCAATGGAAGCAAATTCAAAAAGATTTTCAAAAGAGAAATTTTTGCGAGATATATTGGATATGAGAAATTTTTGTTACTTTAAGACTGCTACTCATTTGGAAGTTATTTCATGCTGCTGACTGGGTTGCAATCATGTTTATAAGAAGTTCCAGAGGCTGCCTGTGAAGAGCCTTCAAATGCACACACGTGCTTTTGTTTAAGCTCCTTAAGTCTTGTGTACATCCTGCAGAGGGTTTTGGTGGAGGCAAAGAACACTGAGCCAACAAATTTCAGAGAGGGACTCAAGGATGGTGAAAGGTCATGGAACCAATTGCATCGATCTTCATGGATACAATTAATGGGCCAGTTGTGTTCAAGAAAAGTTGACGGA
This sequence comes from Mobula hypostoma, assembly GCF_963921235.1. NCBI lineage: Eukaryota > Metazoa > Chordata > Chondrichthyes > Myliobatiformes > Myliobatidae > Mobula > Mobula hypostoma. The sequence goes on along the minus strand of NC_086120.1, from coordinate 31,228,735 downwards.
TCTTTTTGATGTTATCAGAGTCAAGGAATCTGGGGTTTGTACAAGAAAGTGGCACTGTGGTAAAGCAAATCTCAGCCATGATTCTACTGAAGGGTGGAGCGAGCACAAGGATTGAATGGTGTACCTGGGTTGTTATGTTCCTACTGAAATGTTGAGTTTGTCAATGGAGCACTGTCTGTTCCTGATTAGGCTTTACCAAAACACTTTCTGCTCAAGAAAAAACGTCCAGTTTTGTATAACCTTGTAAACACAGTAATCTAAATTTTTTAGCTTGTGGAAGGGAACTTCCTTTTTCAAAAACAAAGTCTTTATATAACATCTGTCTTTTATGACCTCAGCACTTCTGTGTTACTCTGACAGAGGACTGCTCGTCCCTTGGTTTGATCATTGAACCATAGAGTCATCCCTTTAGCTCAGGGGTTTCCAATCTTTTTTATGTCATGGAGCTCTACCATTAACCAAGAGAACCTCTGCTTAGCTATCTAATCTCAGGATGTCCATCACTGACTTGCTCTGCCTCTCTTTCCTGTGCTTAATTGACCTCTGGCCAAGACTTTGCTGATGTATCTCAGCATTAAAGTGTTATTTAATATTGCTTAAATAAAATGTTTTGAGTATTTTTCTACATTGAAAATCCAGTGCCTTCCCAGGCTACAGCAGAGTTCTGTTCCTGTAATCTGTTCATAACCTGAACAGTTCACCAGAAACACAGTCATGAATTGAGTTCCCACACGGCAGAAGATGCCTGATGCCCTGCCAGAGAAAGCAAAGAAAGACTTCCAGTCTTCCAAACACTTGTTCGTGTGTATGGGTTGTACTTGGATCGGGCATTCATAAGCTGGGCAAGATCTGTACTGCACATGTTTTTTTGAAGTGCAGCTATTGTTGAATTGTATGAAACAGAAATGCAGTAGGCTTGCACAGAGGAATGGGATTTTGTACCAAAGATCAATAAATTATTGGAATTTAAGGGAATCAATAGTTATGGGATTAGAGCAAGCAAATGGCATTCATGTAAAAGATTGGCCATAATCTTATTTATTGGCATAAATGATGTAGTCTTTTCTGATAAGGGAGGCCTCTGCTTGGCAGTTGAGATGTGTGGCTGTGAAACATTCTCAAGATCTGGAGTCTCCTCTGTGGGGTTGACTCTGGGACTGCAGGAAGTCATTCTGATAGCTCTGAATACTTTTCTTCTGCACGTGTTGGCATCCTGAACAGAGCATGGCAAGCTGCTCGATCTGATCTTTCCCAGACAACACCTCGAACTTTAGCGTTCAGCTTAGATTGTACAACTCTCATAAGGCAAGCCCTGTCAAGGGCAAGTTCACCCCAGTGTTGGTAAAAATTGGGAAACTGGTAGTTATGCTGTACATTCCAGCCATTTTAGATTGCCACGTAGACCTGAGACAACGTGGGTTCTTCTTTGCTTTCCCTTTTGATCACCTCTGCCGCAATAGGAATTCAATTTGCATTTGGAAAAATATGTCCAGATGAGTGTCCCCTTTTATAAAATTTTTAGGTATTTCCTTTTCCAATCGTAAATGGAACAATTCATTAGCATTTCCATATTTAGTTGTCCTCTTGAATTGGATCTTGCAGTTGCTGTTCATTGAACACCCTTCTGTGAGTTGAAAATGGACACTAGTGGTTGATGATCAGTAATGAGGGTAAATTCTCTCCCATACAAGTACTGGTTAAAATGTTTTACACCTCAAACCAGACCCAAGGCCTCTTTGTCAATCAGTGCATAGTTTTTGTCTGCAGTGGGAAAGGGAAAGTGATGCAAAGACTGTGGGGTGTTCACTTCCATCACGCTTAACATGTGACATGACTGCATCTATACCGTAAGGCGAGGCTACACAAACAAGCTTCACTGAATGATGTGGATCATAATGAGTGGGTACAGTATCTTACGTCACCATTTCTGTTACATTTTTGAAAGCCACCTCAGACTGCTTAGTCCAATGCCATTTCTTCCTGGTTTGTAGTGAAGTGTTCAAAGGGTGGAGCACAGTAGGCAGGTTTGGCAAGAACCTATTAGAGCAGTTGACAAATCCTAAAAAGGATGACAACTGTGTCTTTTGGGCTTGGGGCATCCACCGCTGCTTTGAGTTTTCTCAGGGCACTTGTGTAATTCTCGTTCACAGTAAATGATAGTGGGTTTAAAGAATTCACACTTTTTACATTGTGCTCTGAGCCCATAATCTTCTCATCTTTTGAACACTGTCTTGGTGTTTTGGAGATGTTCCTTTTCATCTTTACTGATAACTGTGATATCATGCAGGTAACACTGAGTGCTTGGACAGCCATATTAATTAATTTGCCATTTACTTCTGGTGTAAGCCATATTGCTTGTCTATTGTTAGTTTTCACATTGTAAATCTCGAGCCTACCCAGTCCTGTGTCACTCTCATCATTATCAGACTTTTCATCAACAACAAACTGATTAGTGCTCTTTTTGAAATTGCAACTTGACTTTTTACCTTTTATCTTGCCTGTGCAGACCATTTAGTTTTGTCTACCCGATATGCTCTTTGTATCTGTCCTACTTTGTTGCAATTTTTTTGCAAGTTACTCCTTTAAGCGTGCCTCGGTCTGGTGTATGTGAGCTCCTGCCACAACGATAACACAATTTGTTTGGCCAGTCCAGTTTCTGTTTAGACATTGCAACTTTGTTCATGCTCACTTTCATTGCTGACTGCATCTCAATTGTGTCTGTTTCCATTGATACAGCTATTTCAACTGTTCTTTTATATCTAAGTTGAGCTACAGTTTATCAGCCATTTTAGAATATTTTCTTGTAAGAATCCACAAACTAAATGATCTTTCAATGCATCATTAAGCCCATCACTGAAATGACAGTGCTCAGACAATCTCTTAAATTCAGCAAATAAACTGCAGAGGACTCCCCTGCCTTTTGATTCTGCTTATGAAACCTAAAGGGTTCTGCAATCAACAGTGGTTTTGGTTCTAAACGTTCCTGCATTACTTCCTTGATATCTGCAAAGCTCGTTTCGGCTGGTTTGGTTGGAACAGGTAACCTTCTAAGCAAACTGCATGCCTTTAAATCCAATGCACTCAGCAAAATTGGCACTGCTTCTTATCAGCAATATTCATTTAAATGTTATTCATTTAACATAGAACATAGAAATTTACAGCACTTTACAGGCCCTTCGGCCCACAATGTTGTGCCAACTATGTAACCTACTCCAGAAACTGCCTAGAATTTCCCTAGCACATAGCCCTCTATTTTTCTAAGCTCCATGTACCTATCTGAGAGGCTCCTTAAAGACCCTATTGTATCCGCTTCCACTACCGCTGGCAGTGCATTCCACGCACTCACCGCTCTCTGTGTGGAAAAACTTACCCCTGACATCCCCTCAGTACTTATTTCCAAGCACTTTAAAACTATGTCCCGTCATGTTACCCATTTCAGCCCTGGGAAAAAGCCTCTGGCTATCCACACAATCAGTGCTCCTCATCACCTTATACACCTCTATCAGGTCACCTCTCATCCTCTGTCACTAGGTTGACTCTGAATAGGTTGAGCGGCCAAGTACGCTCAACCTATTCTCATAAGGTACGCTCTCCAATCCAGGCAACGTCCATGTAAATCTCCTCTGCACTCTCTCTATAGTATCCACATCCTTCCTGTAGCGAGGTGACCACTACAATTCCTGTACTGGGGACTGACCAAGGAGGCTTTTAAAAAAAATACTGCTTAATTCACTCCATATACTATATCCATTTATCCGACATGTAATCAAATCACCTGTCTTTCCGGTTCAGCCAGACATATCTGCTCTTTTTAAAAAAATTATCACCCAATACTCACCGTTGATGAATACGTGAATTCTTCCATTTTCTGCCTTTTTAAAAAAAACACGATTGACTGTCCTTTGGTGAGGAAAATGTGCTGCTCAGAAGGAAAAAAATTGTCCCCTATACACCCATGACTGTTGCCATGCACAGCTCCAATCTGCTGATCAAATTTGCAGATGACATGACATTGATAGGCCTGATTTCCAACAATGATGAGACAGCCTACAGAGGAGAAGTCAACGCCCTGACACAGTGGTGCCAAGAAAACAACCTCTCCCTCAGTGGTGAAAAAACGAAGGAGTTGATCACAGATTACAGGAGGAACAGAGGCAGGCTGGCCCCTATTGAGATCAATGGAACTGTAGTTGAGATGGTGACTAGTTTCAAGTTCCTCGCTATACACATCACCAAGGATCTTACCTGGACTGTACATACTAGCTGTGTGGTGAAGAAAGCACAACAGTGCCTCTTTCACCTCAGATGGCTGAAGAAGTTCGGGTGAGTCCCCAAATCCCCAGGTCTTTCTACAGGGGCACCATCGAGGGCATCTTGACTGGCTGTGTCACCGCCTGGTACAGGAATTGTACTTCCCTCAATCGCAGGGCACTGCAGAAAGTGGTGCGGACAGCCCAGCGCATCTGTGGATGTGAACCTTCCTCTATTCAGGACATTTACAGCATCAGGTATGTAAAAAGGGCCCGGAGGATTATGAGGGACTCCAGCCACTCCAACCACAAACTGTTCCAGCTCCTACTACAAGTGGTACATCAGCATTAAAGCCAGGACCGACAGGCTCCGGGACAGCTTCTTTCACCAGCCCATCAGATTTATCAATACACACTGATCTGATTGCATATCTAGCTGTGCATTGATCTGATTGTGTATGACTGTACATATGTGTATGCTAAACAATCACGTATACAATCTTAGTTTTCGGGCAATACCCTCCCACATTTCCCCTCTTTATTGCTTGTACATTGTAATAGAGATGCAACATAAAGATTTTTACTCCCTTGGATGTAAAAAGTAAAATAAATACAAATACAAATAACATGCTTTGCTTTTTTTTACTTGATTGTTTCTCGCTGAGCTTTGTTTTTACCTTGAACAATTTGCAGCACTTCAACAGGTAGGTAACACTGGACATCAAAGGTTTTGCTTCCTGAATACATTTGGGTGTGTCATATGGATTTTGGGCTGCTGATCATGAAAATCACAATGAGGTATCCCTATCATCCATCATTTTTTTAAAAAATAGCTGATATTTGTTATTTCAATTCATAATTCAAGTCAATTAAAATGTTGCTCACAACATAAGCCGAAATGTTTTCTATCTTGTCCAAGCATGCTTAGGCAGAACAGATGCTGTATGGCGGGACAGGTTTTAGAAAGGCTATAAATTTCCATGAAGGATTTTGATATTTGAGAAAGATGTTTCACAGAATAACTGATGCCAGGATTAACGAAGGCTTTTTTGTTCTACTTGCTGTACTCGCTTAACACCTATGACTGTGTGGCTAAGTACAGCTCCAACACCATATTCAAGTTCGCTGATGACAGCACTGTTGTGAGCCGTATCAAAGGTGGTGATAATCAGCATTCAGGGGGTAAAATTCAGCTGAATGGTGTGATAACTACAACCTCTCACTTAATGTCAGCAAAACCAAAGAATTGACTGTAAACTTCAGGAGAGGGAAACCCGAGGGCCTTAAGCCAGCACTCATGCGAGGAGCAGAGGTGGAGAGGGTCAGTACCTTTAAATCTCTGGGCATCAGTATCTCAGAGGACCTGTCCTGGACCCATCATATAAATGTAATTGCGAAGTGTTGTGGCGTGGATGAAATTACCGGAGAGACAGAGTCACTGGTAGATACAAAGCAGCTTCTTTACTCGACACAACAAGGTACAGCAGGCATCTTAACAGACGGAGACGCTTTCTGCAGAAAGGTCTGCTAGCTAAATGTGGGCTTGATATTTACATGCTAAACACAAAGGCAATGGCTACTTAAAAAAGTTACAGAAGATGCATAGACAATGCTTCCTTTTGACGTTACATACAAACATCAAACCTTCAAATTTCATCCTTTCCTTCTGACACCAACATGTCTGGGTTGGTATCCACAGCCTTTAGTTCAGTCCGCAATACATTTATTTGGGATTTTACGTGCTAATGTAGAAGACAATTAATATTTAGAATGTATAGATAATACTGTCTTCGAAACTACAGCGTCAGACGCCAGAAGCATCTTGTATTTACACCTTTTAGGAAGCCCATTGTGGTGGACTCATTTCACAGTCCTTTGTCAAACAGTTAAAATAGAAGTCTAGTGGCCAAAGTCATTTAAGTGTAAACAAATCATTTAAGCAAAAAAAATCCACTCTAACACAAAGAAAGCATGACAGCACCTCTGCTTCCTTAGCAGTCTGCAGAGATTTAGCATGTCACCAAAAACTTTGACAGAATTCTATAGATTTGTGGTGGACTGTGTATTGACAGGCTGCATTATGACCTGGTGTGGGAACACCAATGCATTTGAGCAGAAAATCCTACAAAAGATAATGGATTCAGCCCACCCAGCCATTGAGCACATCTACATGAAATGTTGTCGTAGAAAAGCAGCATCCATCATCAAATATCCTCACCACCCAAGCCATGCTCCTTTTCACTGCTACCATCAGGTAGAAGGTATAAGAGCCTCAGGACTTGCACCACCAGGTTCAAAACAGTTACTACCCCTCAACCATCAGGCTCTTGAACAAAAGGGGATAACTACACTCATTCTATTTCTGGTGCTCCCACAACCAACGATCTCACTTTGAGGACTCTTTATCTTGCTATTTCATGCTCTCGTTATTGCTATTTATTTATATTTGCATTCGCACAGTTTATTGTTCATTGATTCTGTTTACAGTTGCTGTTCTGTACATTCTTCTGTGGACATATTCAGCAAAAGAAATTCAGGGCTGTATGCAGTGACAAGTTATGTAGTCTGATAATAAATGTTACTTTGAACTTTTTGCTGGTCCACAAATAAAACAGGTCATAATTGACAGGCAATTCGAAGTACTTCTAGTGGAACTGGAGAAAATCGCATGGAAGGTATTCAAGGATATTGTTGAAAATTTTCTTGGCAACTACAGAGGAACAAGCTATGTGCATCTGGTTGACAACATGCTTCAAACATACAATACCATAAAAGACAACATGCTACGAAAGATTCTTTTTTTGCATTCCCATTTAGATATCTTCCCTGAAAATTTTCGCACTGTCAGTAACAAGTATGGTGAAAGATTTCACCAGGACATTGCAGTCATGAAGAAATAATATTAGGGTAACTGGAATCTATCAGTGCTGGCTGATTATTGTTGGACATTTAAGTAAGAAACCTTAGATACTGTGTACAAATGAAAATCATCAACAAAACATTTTTAGCTTAGTCAAACTATATGTAATTAAATGCATTATATTTAATAAAAGTTAATTTCTTGCCTCTGCACATTCCTATGATACAAAAAGTCTGAAATTATGTTTGTGTTCAGCTTCAAGTGGTCTAACATAAAAGCAAAAAAAAAATTCTGAGGAAGCAACACTTTAGAAAAAATTTGTTGTCCAGTGTAATCATCTCGGGTTTGTTTAAAACATCTTGGCGCCACTGTTTTGTTTTGTAACTCCAAAACTTTAAAACTAATTGAAAGGGCAACAAGGGAGCTTGTGTATGTTTGTTCTTTTACTTCAATCGAAGTGCGTACAAATGACATGGTGGCATAATGACATACGTTTGCACATAACCTGCAATGCATTATGCAAAAACAATTAATGCTTAAACAGTATCTTTACAGTATTAAATATTAAATACACAACACTTTATACTTCTAACAAGTAGGCTGTGATGCTGTAAGTTGGTGTTGCTTGTGGTCTGTCTGTAGTGTTCCTCTGCCATTGTCAGAAGCCTTGAGGTCAAGCACACCTTCAGAAATGATTGTGCCCCAGCCATGCCAACATCAATGCAGCATTGAGGATATGATGTCTTTCAGGTGATAAGCCAACAATCTATCAGTGGTGAATTCCACAAAGAATTATCTAAATCAAGTAAGGCGATTTCTTTTGCCTTTCTGTAAACAACACATTTATCTAGATTTTTCTTTTTTACTTCCTCATTTCTGACAGTACAACATTGTCCAATAATATGAATGCTGAGTTTTCCCGCATAATGACAATAATTCTAAAAGCACCCATTTAGTTATAAGGGAGTTTGAGATGTCATAATGTTCAGGAAAATTTTTGAAATGTTCAGCAGCACAGGCATCATTGAGAGATTGAACTAAAGCTCTTTGACTTGAAATATTTCTATTGCGTCTATCCTGTAATTGCCTGACTTACTGAGTTTTCAGAACATCTTTCATCTTTTTGTGTCCCTTCATTGCCGGTTGTTGTTTCTCATTTGTTCTGCCCATTTGTTGTTGGCGGTTGAAAGGTCCATGGTGTCACAAGTTCTAATTATCAAAATCTAGATGAAGGTTTCTTTAGATGATGAATTTGGCTTTTTTTCCATTCCACTGGTACTTCATTGAAATGCAAAGCAGATTTGAGCACACTAAAGGTCATACAGAGACACATGTCGTCTTGTTTCATGGTTTGCTTTAGCATTAGTGCTCTGTATCTGTGAGCTAATGACCTACTGAAAAAGAAAATACAGCGCGTGCGTGTGTGTGTGTGTGTGTGTGTGCGCGCGCGCCCATGTACATTCATATGCGCAGATGTTTACCTGGGCGCTTGTGCATGACTACATCCGTGCTTGCCAGTGCAACTGTCTTGGTGTGCATTTGAAGTCCAATACAATCGGTAAGGGAGATGGTATGTAACTTTGTTCTTGTAGGTGTGTCAATAAAGAATCAAAGATTCAAATTACATTTATTATCAGAATACGTATGTAGTATACAACCCTGAGATTTGTCTTCCTCGCAGACAGCCAAAAAACAACGAAAACCTTCGAACCTGTTCAAAGAAAAATATCCACTGTCCCACACCCACATGTGCAAAAGAAAACAAATCGTGCAAATGGCAACAAACAAATGAGCAAAAAAAAATACAGAGTGTAAAACACAAAATCGGAAGTCCAGGCATAGCTCAGATCAGCTGAGTGTCCATTATCTGCAGACTGCCCCGATTCAAAATTACCCAAAGTAGCAAAAAAAACGAGTGACCAGAAACTAGAAACACATCATAATGTGAAACACAGAGTCCAGTCCACATACCACACTGAGTAAACCTTGCCCAAGAGCATTGAAACAGAGAGAGATCATTTGAACGCAGGCACCTTCCTTCTGGAACAGTGGACGAGAGGGAGAGAGAGACTATCATACGCAGACACCTTCCTCTGGCAGCAATGAGCGAGAGGCTGGTAGACGGCGCTGAACACTGGCTCGCCTCCCGCACTTGCCTCGATGATTTCAATCTTCCTCGGCCCTTTAATTGATTGGATCGGTGAGAAATTGAGTCAATCATGGGCTCGCTCACCATCTCCAGACCTCTTGGCCTCCAGGTCACACGCTTCGCTTGCAGCTTCATGGAATCTTCTTTAAGACAGCAAAGAACCAGATCGCCCAATCAGCCTGAAAACACGCTGCCCAAACGTAGCTCACAGGCTCCAATGGTAGCGGATCTACATTCGAAAGAAAAAGAAGATGTAAAAGTGAAAGAAGTAGCTTTGTGAACTGTCTGGAGAAGCTCGTTCTTGGTTGCATTGTTCACTGGTGCCATCTTCTTCCGGACCAGGAGAGACTCAAGATAACTAACAAGGATTGTCTTGCGGAATGTTAGATTTTATTTCCTAGATTTATGTTTTGAAGTGTAGACTCGCAGAAATTATTCAAACTTTGCATCCTACCATGTCTATTTCAGCTGTTTGTAGAGCCATCTTATTCCCATCATCATGGCTTTCAAAGGAGAATGTGGACATAAGCTGAAGCTTCCGACAAATTGGCGTCTCTTTTGGGAGAGGGAGCGCATCTATTAAACTGAAAGGTCTTCCATGTTTTAGATGGTGATTTACATTTATCTTATGATTTGTGGGTTTAGTGGAGGTGTGCCTTTCTTCTTGATTTTATGGTATTAGGTCACTCGTTCCCGTGGATCTGCTAGTCATTGCTAGTGAATGATGGTAAATTTTAGGGATGCTAAGCAGAATCACTTTACGCCATTTCACATTGTGAAATCTTCTGAGATTGCCCGGAGTAGTTGGTACACGCTGAAGTAGTTAATGAATCACAAGCCAGACAAAGAATATCTTTGTGTTTTGTACCATGCAAACAACTAGAAACTTGTATTTCTTTTTTTGGCTGCATTTTGTTGGGTCCCGTTTGTTTTCATCTTACTATCCTGATTTCCTTCTTTATTACATTGGTTGTCAATCTACTATGTGTGCAGCTTGGCTCTATTATATTTCTTTGTTCTACTCTGAATGCCTGCAAGAAACTGAATCTCAAGTTAGTATGTTCTGGCATATATATACTTAGAAAATGAATTTACTTTAAACTTTGCATGATATATCATTTGGTCATGATGCTAGCCTCTCCTGGCTATTAACTCGTTGATATTCCTACCTCTAATTCAGACTTGGTAGTTTCCCAGCTATGTCCTTTCAGTCCCCAATTGCAGTTCTTGTTAAGCTGTTGGTGAGGTGGAAGGAGGAGGAATTTTTCAACAATTGTTAAACATTGACAATTTTATAACATGTAGAAAATATATAGCACAAAAGTAGGCCATTCAGCCAGACCAATCTCTGAGCAGTGTTTATGCTCAGCATGGGTCTCCTTCCAACAACACACACAAAATGCTGGAAGAACTCCACAGGCCAGGCAGCATCTAGGAAAAGAGAACAGTCAACGTTTCGGGCCGAAACCCTTTGGCAGGACTTCGGAGTTGATGGGTCTCCTTCCAGCTGTTCTGATATAATACAGTTAGCAAATGCCTTTCTCTTCCAAACTAATTTGGAAGTCTGCTCATTTGTAAAATCCAAATGATACAGTCCCGGGCAGAATTCTGAATAATGTTGACTATTCTTTTGTGACCTGGCAAAATCTTTGGGCAACCATATCACAAACGTGTTATTCAAACATATTGATTGTAAACAACTTGTACTGTGTGGGATAAAGTGCAGACTCAGGCCCAAATGCCCTGATCTACCTGGACAACCGATCTATACATAAAGTCAGATCCCTTTGGGCTCTGGTAGGGTTACCGGATTCTAATTATTTTAGTTTTAAGCAATTATTAGTCTGTTCAAAGGTGCACTTAATGTCAGAGAAATGTATATACTATACATCCTGAAATACTTTTTCTTCGCAACCATTCATGAAAACAGAGGAGTGCCCCCAAGGAATGAATGACAGTTAGATTTTAGAACCCAAACCTCCCCCTTCACATGTAAGCAGCAGCAAAGCAACAATTCCCCCTCTCTCAATGACAAAAAAAAAGCATAATCACCCACCACAGAGCACTCAAGCGTGCGGCAAAGCATCAGCAAAGACACAGACTTGCAGTACGTCAAAGACTACTTGTTCACCTGGTTTTCACATTCCACAGGCTCCCTCTCTCCCTAATAAGGGAAAAAGAGGTGTCTCCATTTCACAGCGAGAGGGGAGATATTACAAAAAACTCACAGATTTATGATGTTAAAAGTCTGTTCCGTCACTTTTTTCCGAGCTCTGTGCCCAAAGACACTGTGCCCAAAGAACTCGGGTCTCTGGGCACCCAGCTAGCAGACAGCTTGCTACTTTTGATCTTCCGTCTCCCTCAACACACCGGATTCCTTTAGAGGCACCAACCTTCGATCCGCCCGTCTCCAGAGCCAGGAGATCCCAGAACTCCGAAGGCAAGCTAATCTAGGCCTCATCCTTGGCATATTGCTTAACAGCCAGTCATCAAACCTTGAGAGTGGGTCCCATTCCTGCAAAGAACGGAAGTCAGCGTGTAACTCCAGGTCAGGGTCTTCAAAAGAACCCTGAAAGGGCGAAATAGAGATATTAAAGATGGAAATAGAGCTGTTTCTGAAGATGTAAGCAAAGGAGTTGCCGTTAAAGTGCCACTGACTCTCCTAAGTTCACATCAATTACTCTCTGTGTGAACGTATGAAGTTGAAGCAAGAATAAGCCGCTTGGCCCCTAAATCCTGCTTTGCTATCTTATACAACCATAGCAGAATTCTGCATTCCCATCAACCATTTCATACCCTTGCTTTTCAAGTATCTATTTACTCCTGCCTTAAAAATGTTCGAAGGATTTTCTTCCATTATACTTTGAGGAAGAGAATTCCAAAGGCAAATGACCTTCCCTGAGAGAAAAAAAAGTATTACCTCACCTTTGCTTTAAATGGATGACCCATGTTTTTAAAGAGAGACCCTGACCACAGTATCATGACATGTTTTAATCATGTCCCCTTCACTTTTGCCAACACCAGTGGTTTTAAGTACAGCACTTCTCAGTCTTTCCTTGTGAGACAATGTTAATCTAGTAAACCTTCTCTGAACTGCTTCTAATGTACAAACAGTGGTTCCTGTATCAAATGAAGTGGCCACTGAGTGTATTTTATTTTATTTTATTGAGAGATCCAGTGTGGAATCGGCCCTTCCAAGCCACCAAGCAGCCCCTGTATGTTTGAGGTCTTTAGCTGCTGCTGCCCATCCACTCCAAGCGTCGATGTGTTGTGCATTCAGACTTGCCCTTCTGCACACCATTGTTGTAATGTGTGGTTATTTGAGTTACTGACACCTTCTTGTCAGTTTGAACCAGTCTGGCCATTCTTCTCTGACCACTCTCATTAACGATCTGTGGGCGATCCGTTTTCGCCCTCAGCACTGCCGCTCACTGGATGCTTTTTGTTATATTGCACCATTGTCTGTAAACTCTAGAGACTATTGTGTGTGAAAATCCCAGGAGATCAGCTGTTTCTGATACTCAAACCACCCATCTGGCACCAACAATTATTCCATGGTTAAAGTCACTTAAGCTACATCCACACTATGCCGGATAATTTTGAAAACACCGGTTTCGAGTAAAAATGACAGGCGTACACACTAAGCGTTTTTCAAAATATCTCTGTCCACATTAACCCGGATATTTGGGCGAATCTCCTCTACTGAGCACGCGCAGGACACACAGGAAACAAGTGAAGAGGAAATGGTATACTTAGTGCGTCTTTGTCCAGTTACAGAGTAGAAAAACTTAAAAGGAATTGCTCTTGGCTCTTGTGCAGGAGGACTTGAAACTAAAAAAAACAAATACTGGAGCATAAGGAAGCAACCGACAGGGAGTTCACAGACAGTATGACCCGGCTGACGATGAACATTGAAAAACTGACTAACTCTGTTGCATTAATAAAGCACCTTGTTAAATGCATAAAACATGTCTGCATCAGTGTTATCTTGCAGTTCCATACAATGTTACATTAGGCTGTTACACATCTATTGTCAGAGAAGTACTTGCATAAATAGGTAAACCACCTTCATACAAGCAAGGACAGAAAACAGGGCAAAATGAGTATACTTACTTATTCAGTAAGCTATGGGTCAAAGTATTTGGTGAGTACATTTCTAACTCTTCTGGTTTCAGTCTCGTTGCTGTCTGTTCTGAAATTGTTAGGTTCTGCGAAGCGCAGAATCAAATATTGCTGTGATGATTGTACGCTCTAGTATCAATTGTTTGGCGACAATAAAGTAGTAATAATAATAAGAAGAAAACAATGAAATGCCGCGCTGCTGCCATCTGTTCCGGCACGTCATGACAGTGCTTTTAAAAAGCTCCAGTTACCCCATACACACTGCAACGGATATTAGGCGTTTTCAGATTTATTCACTCTGGAGACCGTTTCTGAAAATCTCGGTTTTCGGGGGATGAAAACACCATTTTAGTGTGGACAGAGAGTCAAAACGAAGAGAAAAAGTTTCATTTTCAAAATTATCCAGCGTAGTGTGGACGTAGCCTTAGATCACATTTCTTCTCTATTTTGATGGCTGATCTGAACAACAACTGAACCTCTTGACCCTGTCTGCATGCTTTTATGCATTCGGTTGCTACCACGTGATTGGCTGATTAAATATTTGCATTAATGAGCAGATGTACATAATAAAGTAGCCACTGAGTGTAGATTTGCACTGAGTTTTCTATCCTGGATGTGAAGTGGTAGGGCTGAGTGGTGGAAATGAACAGGTGTTTGGGAAGCTGCCGAGATGATTATGGATTGTTTTACCATGCAATAGGCTGTCCATATATGGGGGCATATCCTGACACTTTGTTCTTACTGATCTGCACTGTAACTACCTGCCTGGTTCCTCGACATTTCATGTCTTAACCTAACCAATCTCATCCATATGAAAAATGAGGCCTGAAATACAAATTGAAGGAGAGAGTTACATATTTCCACCAGCTTTTAGATTTGCTCTTCCTGACAAGCAAAGGCATCAACTTTATCCTGCTGAACCCCAAAACCTGCATCAAACCGTCACATCACAGAAGACGCACAAATATGCAGATCATTATAGCTGTACCAGTCAAAAAAAAAGTTATCTAAGCTAATCACTAGAACAGAGGGATCTAGGAATAATGGTGCATAGTTCCCTGAAGGTGGAATCTCATGTGGATAGGGTGGTGAAGAAAGCTTTTAGTATGCTGCCTTTATAAATCAGAGCATTGAGTATAGGAGTTGAGATGTAATGTTAAAAGTGTACAAGGCATTGGTAAGGCCAAATTTGGATTATTGTGTACAGTTCTGGTCACCAAATTATAGGAAAGATGTCAACAAAATAGAGAGAGTACAAAGAAGATTTACTAAAATGTTACCTGGATTTCAGCACCCTAAGTTACAGAGAAATGTTGAACAAGTTCGGTCTTTATTCTTTGGAGCGAAGAAGGTTGAGGGGGGACTTAATAGAGGTATTTAAAATTATGAGGGGGATAGATAGAGTTGATGTGGATAGTCTTTTTCCTTTGAGAGTAGAGGAGATTCAAACAAGAGGACATGAATTGACAGTTAAGGGGCAAAAGTTTAGGGGTAACATGAGGGGGAACTTCTTTACTCAGAGAGTGGTAGCTGTGTGGAACGAACTTCTAGCAGAAGTGGTAGAGGCAGGTTAGATACTGCAATTTAAAGTAAAATTGGATAGGCATATGGACAGGAAAGGAATGGAGGGTTATGGGCTGAGTGCAGGTCAGTGGGACCAGGTGAGAGTAAGAGTTCGGCATGGACTAGAAGGGCCAAGATGGCCTGTTTCCATGCTGTAATTGTTATATGGTTAAATGGTTGTAATCCTATCTTCAGTACTAGCTCTGAAGGCATTCTCAAGAAGCGAGTTCCAGTCCCCTCATCTTACTCTATGTCTCTTTGGAGAGCAAGTCTATTGGATTTAACCTCCTTAATTTTTTTCATCAATATTGTCATTTGTCTTTAGTGATGCTCCGTGCCATTTACTCGGCTCTGCACTGAACTGAGGTTGTGGCCTGCTCATGAATCGGCTGCAGTGATGCCTGGCTTTGTGTCTGGACCAAACCTCCTTTTATAAAATTCAGTTCTGAATGCTATTTGCTTACTTTTATTGTTTGCACGATTTGTTTTTTTTCCTCTCTGCACATTGGGTGTTTGATGGTCTTTTTGTAAATGGGTTTCTATTGGGTTTCTTTATTTTGTGGCTGCCTGTAAGGAGACGAATCTCAAGGTCACATAATGTGTGCGTACTTTGATAATAAGTGTACTTTTGAACTTCGTTTTTTCAAAACTTTATTTTCTCTACTACTTCTGGAAGGAGTTCTTGCCATTTCAATGTTCAAAATATGCATGTGTTACTCTTACATTCGTTTTCTTGCAGCATTCACAGTAAAACAAAGAAATATAATGGAACAATTATAAACTACACACACTGACAAACACTATCATGCAAAAGAAGACAAACTGTGCAAATACAAAAAATAATATAATAAATTAATAAGTAAGTGGATAACGCTGACAACATGAGTTGTAGGGTCCTTGAAAGTGAGTTCATAGGTTGTGTCCGGTGATCAATATACAGTGTTGAGGTGAACAAAATTATTCATGCTGGTTCAGGGGTTTGATGGTTCGAGGGTAGTAACTGCTTCATTTGCTCCCTACATGAGCCTGTGATGGTAAGGATTCAAATTCACAAACTTGCTGGAGAGAGGAGAGCAATGAACTCAATGATTTGGAATTGGAATGACATCCTTTTCCATTTTCCCTTTTAAAGTTCCAGGCGCCAGATCAGTGTGTATGAAGAAAGTATACTAGCATAGCTCTGACAACTTGGGTTCAGTGCTGACTCTGGATGTTGGACGTGACCTGGGCCCACCAGTTTCCTCTATCTCCCAGACATAGGTCGTTAGACTAATTGGTCACTGTAGATTGTCTCCAGTGTGTGAGTGGCATAATCTGGGGCAAATCGCTGGCATTGTGTGGAGAGTACATTACAAGGGAGAAAGTTCTAGGTGAAGGGAATTGCTCTGTGAGCCAGCAATGGGCCACTTTCTCTGTTGCCTAAACATATGAAAGTAACCTAAAGCAGGCCCCTTGGCAGCTTGTTCTGAAGCTCCCAAAAATGGAAATGTTACCTCATGCAAGATGTCCATTCATTTGCTTGCATTCATATGCAAGAGAAATTGAACCAATCCAACTAGGTGAAGGCCATAACTTGAGTGTACATTGAATCAAATGCCAGTGTACCTCTAGGAGGTAGTAGCTGTATTAACTGGGATACCCCAGAATTGGACTGATTCATTGTCTGGTAATGTATAGCCTCTTTTGCAAGCCTCTATAGGTTGGGTCATTACATTTTAAACCAATAATAGTTGAGGCATTGTTTCAAAATTTCCGCTCCCTTCAAGAGAACAAACTAATATTGAAAATAATACACACAAGATTCTACAGATGCTGGAAACCCAGAGTAACACACACAAAGTGCTGGAGGACCTTAGCAGGTCAGGCAGCATCTGTGGAGGGAAATAAAGTGTCCTGATGAAGGGTCTCAGTCCGAAACGTTGACTCTATTCGTTTCCATAGATGCTGGCTGACTTGCTGAGTTGCTCCATGACTTTGTAAATGTTGGAAATAATTTCTGGTTCAAGCTGGCTCAGCAGACAGAGAAAACCAGCCAGTGTTTTGGATCAGTGACCTCTCACAAGAAACTGGAAACTGCCTAACCTATTGAATGTTTCCAACATTTGCTGCTTTCACTTAATACTTCAAGCCTCTGCAGCCTTTTGATGTTTGTTCAGAATCGCTTTCCCAGGCTCATTTCTCTTCCTTCCTCGGAGTCTGAGGTTCTTGCGTGGCCTTTTGCTTCAGCGAAACCAGAACCAAGGGGGCGCAGAAGTGAAATGCTCACCAGTACACCCCGGTAAGGAATTCAGGAATCCTCAGAATGTAAAAACGCAAACACGAGCAAATCTGCAGATGCTGGAATTTCAAGCAACACACATAAAAGTTGCTGGTGAACGCAGCAGGCCAGGCAGCATCTCTAGGAAGAGGTACAGTCGACATTTTAGGCCGAGACCTTTCGTCAGGACTAACTGAAAGAAGAGCTAGTAAGAGATTTGAAAGTGGGAGGGGGAGGGGGAGATCCGAAATGATAGGAGAAGACAGGAGGGGGAGGGATGGAGCCAAGAGCTGGACAGGTGATTGGCAAAGGGGATATGAGAGGATCATGGGACAGGAGGCCCAGGGAGAAAGAAAAGGGGGAGGAGGGAAAAAACCCAGACGATGGACAAGGGGTATAGTGAGAGGGAGAAAAAGGAGCGAGAGAAAAAGAATGTGTGTATATAAATAAATAAATAACGGATGGGGTACGAGGGGGAGGTGGGGCATTAGCGGAAGTTTGAGAAGTCAATGTTTATGCCATCAGGTTGGAGGCTACCCAGACGGAATATAAGGTGTTGTTCCTCCAACCTGAGTGTGGCTTCATCTTTACAGTAGAGGAGGCTGTGGATAGACATATCAGAATGAGAATGGGACGTGGAATTAAAATGTGTGGCCACTGGGAGATGTGAACCCTCAGAATGTGAGTGGTTAGGACGTGGCGGTGTCAGGTGTAAGAATTTGACGCAAATGGAATTGTTGCATTTAAGAAGCTGGATAACCAGACAAGGAAGTAGTATGCTAGCACAACGCCTTACAGTGCCAGCAACCCAGTTCATTTCCCACCATTGTCTGTAAGGAGGTTGTACATTCTCCCCGTGCCCATGTGGGTTTCCTCCAGATGCCGTGGTTTCCTCCTACATTCCAAAGGCATTCAAGTTTGTAGGTTAATTGGGCGGCGCAGGCTCGTTGGGCCAGAAGGAGCTGTTATTGTTCTGTATCTCTAATTTAAAAATAAAAGTAACATTAACCAAATTTTATATAGTGCCACTAAATTGATAAAATATTCCCAGGCAATTTTCAGGAATGTAATGAAACAGAAACAAATATGTTGGGCCATATAAGGAAGTAATATCTATTAATTTTATGATTCAGCTGAAAACATAATGTGCTGCAAGAATCGAAGTGAAGCTTGGCCCAGGTACTGTGGGCCAGGGAGAGGGTTAACCTCTACAGTTGAATATGAATAGTGGGTGACAAGAACTTACCGTGTGTGTAAGTGATCCATAAAGATCAGGAAATGCTATTTACAATGCAGCTAATCAATGCACAAATGTTATGGCTGAAATTTATTGGCGATATGCTAGCTGCCACTTGAAGAGACCTGAGGCCTAATTGCCCCCTGAGCAAGCAAAACTTTGTAAATGGAGTGCACGATTTATCCGAGAACATAAAATTTTGCTTCCTGGTACAGTTTTATTGAGCTTAGTAGCTGCAGGTATTCCATCCTCCATTAGCTGTTTTCAGTATCTCAAGGAATGAGGAGGACGGTGACATGCGTGAAAATATATAGTGTATTTTCCACATCCCCTTCGGTAGATCCCAGGACAGTTTATAGGCAATGAAGTTCAATAGACAATAGACAGTAGGTGCAGGAGTAGGCCATTCGACGCTTCGAGCCAGCACCGCCATTCACTGTGATCATGGCTGATCATCCACAATCAGTACCCTGTTCCTGCCTTCTCCCTATATCCCTTGACTCCGCTAAGTTCAGATGAAGTTATTCAGAACTTCATAGTTGAGATGAAGGTTCTTGATCTGAAACCTAGACTATCCAATTTCCCTTTACAGTTTCTCAAATGCTTTTTTAGTTCCAAGAGATTAGAGATCATCTTTATTTATCACATGTAGGTTGAATCGTAAAGTGAAATGCTTCATTAGCATCAAATCAATTCGGCGAGGAATTTGCTAGGCAAATGTCACTATGTTTCCAGCGCCAACATAGCAAGCCCATAGCTCAATAACCATAGTTCTTTCGTCTTTTGGACTGTGGGAGGAAGCCAGAGCACCTGGAGAAAACCAACTGGTCATGGGGAGAATGTACAAGCTCCTTTATAGACAGCAGCGGGAATCAAACCCCGATCGTACAGCTAGCGCTGTAAAGTGATTGTGCTAGCCACTACACTACTAAGCCACCTGCAAAAGCAATGTGTCCTTTTTTTCAATTGCGTATTTATTCAGTTACTTGAATTTAGATTTCCCAACCGCGATGGCAGGATTGAAAATTGCATCCCTGATTGTATTCTGGCTTCTGCTCCGGCACTGTAATTTGCCTCTTGCAGCTTGCAGCAGAAGCGTTAGTGATCTAAGTAGCTGAACAAGACTGATGGTGAACAGGCTGTAATTAAGCAGACTGCATTGCCGTTGCACTCGTTCAGGAAAGCAGAGAGTACATCACATTTCTGCCTGCAAACTGTGGAAAGGCTTTGGAAAATTGGGAGGTGAGTTACTTGCGGCAGGCACTGACCTGCTCTTTTAACCACAGTATTCGTAGGGTTATTGGACTTGAACGTATGGTAATTTATTTTATTGGACTAGGGGGATTGAAGGTTATTTATCAGGTTTTGACTGTTTGGCAGTTGCAACAGTGACTGGATTCCAATTGACTGGATATTGTTCTGCTCTCCAGTAATTTTTCCCTTTCCTGAGATACCTAAAACCAGGGATCACATACTCAAACCGAGGGACTGGACATTCAGGATGGGGATGAGCGGAAAGCTTTACCCAGACAGTATTGAATCTTTGAAAGTATCTACCTGTGAAGTTTTGGTCACTCAGTGTGTTCAGAAAACTGACCAATCAATTGATGTATAGTGTCGAAATCTATGGCTGCTTATACATCTGATGAAAGTTTGGATTGAGCATTGGCAGATGGAACTTAATCCCATCAAGTGTAAGGTGTTGTAATTTGAGAAGTTAAATGCAGGTAGGAAAATTATAATAAATGATAAGGCACTAAGGAGTGTGAGTGAACAGAGGGACCTAGTGGTTCAAGACCAATGTTCCCTGAAAGGGTTACGCAGATTGATAAAGTGGGGAAGAAGTCATGTGGCATGCTTGCCTTCCTGAGCCAGCACGTGGAATATAACTGTTTGATGTTATATTGCAACGTCATAGAGTATTGTGTGCTGTTCTGGAGAGCACACTATAAGAAGGATGTGATTGCACTGAAGAGAATAGAGAAAGTATTCACCAAGATGTTGCCTGAAATGGAGGACTTTAGTTATGGGGAGAGATTGGTTTCCATGGATTGAAAAAGGCTGAGGGGTGATCTGATGGCACATGGATGATAGAAAAATGGAGAGCTATGTAAGAAGGGTAGGGTTGGTTTGATCAATCCAATCCTTCAGTTATTCAGCAGGCTTAGGTTATAAGGTAGGCACAACATCGTGGGTCGAGGGGCCTATACTACTCTAGTATTCTATGTTCTATATTCAAAATATATATGATTATGAGGGTCATAGACAGAGTACATGAACAAAATCTTTTTGCCATGATGGTGGCATTAAAAACTAGAAGATGGGTTTGAGGTGAGAGAAAGGAGTTTTGAAGAGGATCTGAGGGCTAAGGTTAATAGCTGGAGCACAATTACAGAGGAGGTAGTGGGACTGGTTAAGATCACGAAGTTCAACAGATAATTTAAACAGGCATAAAGGTAGCTACGGCTTAGAAGGATGTGATCCATATGCCAGGATTTCTTATAAATGGTCAAGTTGGTCAGCATGGGTATGGTGGGCTGAAAAGCCTGTTTCTGTAGTGTAAGAATGGAGGATATTGGGGTCAGTGCAGGAAGGCGGCACTGAGGTAAAGATCAGCCAGGATCTGAGTGAATGGCACAAAAAACATGACGGGCCGAATGACCTACCACTCCTTTGTCTTAAGTTTGTATGAAGTTGGACCAGAGTGATCAGAGGCTGCATCTCTTCTATGGCTGATGAGTAAAATGTGACCTGAAATAGGCTGAGTTAGTGACAGTTGCACATAAATGACAGGTATAAAATCAATTGCAGTTGTTTTTAACATTGTGGTTACCAAGTTTAGTTAGCATGGAAATTATGCAGTCGTTGCCATTGAATAGTTGCAGAGCATTTACTATTAAGTAGATGGGCCACTCAGTGGAAATAAGGTTTATTCATCAAATAAACTCAATATACTCTGAAACCAAGTCCAATTAAAGTGCAGATGTAATAAAAACAGACAATTTGAAAATAAGATGATGCTGGCAACCAATGGCAAAGTTTTGCAAACAGCTCACAAAAGTACAAGATACTCCAGTAGATACGCATCTTCTGAACTGCCATTACTGCAGTTGTCAACTTGTCGTTTACCTTTTAACAGTGTACTTTGGAACCCACTAAATGATATGGCGCAATTGCACTCTCCATGGGTATTTGACAGACTAGGCTGGGGCAGCCGTTGCTCAGGGTGGATGATGCGTCGAGGCCTGATAATGCAAGATGAGCATGTGATCGGCTCCAATATTCCACGCCAATTAAAGCATTGAAGAAGACTAAAATCATTGAGAACGAGAGTGGAAAATGAGCAGGTTGTTTAGCACTGCTTACCTACGTTTGACCGGCCTCCCTTTCTTCTCACTACTACCGCCAGGCAGGCAGTGCAAGAATCTTGGGTCCAACGCTGCCAGGTTCGGGAGCAGTTGTTGCCCGCCACCCATTGAGCTCCTGAACGGGTTTCACTCCTCTCAATGCTGAACTAGTTCCACTTTCGGAGACTCTGTGGTTCTGGTTCCATGTTGTTTTTGTTTATTTTTTTCCAACTATTTGACCCCTTATGCAATTTGGAAATGTGGCAGTCTTGTTATGTGCATTCTTTAGTGAGTTCTGTTACGTTTCTTTGTTTTGTAAGTGCCTGCAAGAAGATAAATCTCAAGGTTGTGTATGGTGTATATACTTTGTGATGAAAAACCAAGTTATCAGAAGATTGATGCTGATGAGAGAGATAAGAGAGACAAATGGAGAAGCGTTCAAAATGTTAATGAGAGAGGAGAGAGATTAACGAAAAGAGACACAGTTCCGAGTATTGACAGACCGGTTGCTTTGAACCTGAACTGTTTGAAGTTTGATGGACAGGCGATACCCCAGCAGGGGGATAAAAGGAACAGGTTCGCTAAGGCACAACAGACACCACGAGATAACGAGACCCTGGAAAAGCGGTGTGCCCCCACAAGTTGGTGGGAGTTTGGAGGTCTGGTCACGGGACCGACCATAGATGCACAGGGTGAAAAGGTACGATCAGCGGGAACCTGGTGTGTGTGTCCACCCTTGCCTGGGTGCCAGGTTCACCGCGGAAGAATGGTCGTATCCGGAACGGAGGGGTCACAGTCGGTGACCACAGAAGACATTAAGAGGGTTCACCCGAAAGCTAACTGCAGAGAACATCAAGGTCTGTCTGAATCCGATTTGCATATCATCCTTCTCTCTCTCTCTCTCTCTCCAACAGCACAACAGCGATTTCTGCAAACTGTACTAAGTTGAACTGAACTCTGCGTCACTTGAGACTGATCATTTTACCCCTAGACTGTGATAGAGCTTGTTTGATTCCTATTACCCTAGTTCCATGTACATGTGTGTTTTATCATTGCTAATCTGTTGCGTTTATATCCTTACGATTAGAGTACTGTGTTACCTATTTCTTTAATAAAACTTTCTTAGTTCCAGTAATCCAGACTCCAACTAAGTGGTTTATTTCTCCTGGTTTGGCAACCCAGTTACGGGGTACGTAACAACGTCGATAGCAAATGTGAACTCTGAATGGCAACAACTTCTTCCAGTAAAAAAAATGGTAATTTCTCGGGAAAATATGAGTGGAAGATAGTTGGATATAAATATTGTGCCCAAAATTATCTTGTCTTAATTTCCATTCTGGCCTGTTGGATTCTGAGGTATTTGGTGAAGGCCATGATTAATTAAGAATTTAAATCCAGATCCCTAGTAACAGTTGACTGTCGGCCGAAATAGCTGAACAAGGCATTTAGTTTGAGGGGAATCCGTAAATGAGCATTAAAATGCTGTCTCACCAGGGATGCTAATATCATGTGAATTAATTTGAATAGAGGCATTAGCAGTAGTTACAGTACAATGATTCAGTAATCACAATTCGACTTTCACCTTCAAAAACTTTTGCCCTCTTTCTATCTGTTTTGCGCTCTCTCCCTCTCCTGCTCTCACTCACTCTGTCATTCTCTCCCCCCACTCTCATTTTTGCTCCCTCTCTCCCTCACTCTCCTTCTCACTCTCACTCTCTCTCTCTTGCGTTCTCTCACCTCCCCCAGGCCAGCTCTGTTGTTATGACTATCCTGATGGAGATTAATGACCTGGTATACGCAGAGGATTGAATACAATTCTGAGTTCCCTATCCTGAATGTGAATTGGTAGAGGGCAGTGGTTGGAAATGAAAGGGAAGGTGTATATTTTTCAGAAGGATCAGTAGGCCATTCAGTCCATGAACAAGCCCTGTTCCTTCCTCGCACCCATACACGTACACAGTCCTTTAATCCCAGGACAGCTTCCAGTGGACACAGACTCAGTCCTGCAGACACTATGCTTCAACCTCCCCACTGGATGAGCAGAGATTCACAGACTCTTCTCTGGCCAGTGGGCCTCATCTTCCAGACTTCCAATTCATCCTTGGACCTTGGTCCTTGGCATGCCAGTCACTGTAACACTGATGCCAGTGTTACAGTGTGGGCAAATGGGCAGTCAGTTTATGCATAACATGTTGCTGCAACGAACGATGTGATTTTGACCAAATAAACGTTTTTTCATTACGTTTGCATTGGGGGTCTTCTGTGTTCCCCTGAGAGGGTCTTTTTGTTTAAAGTCTTACCAGGAAGCAAGGATCTTCAGCAATGCAGTACAGGTTGAGTGCCCTTTACCCAAAATTCCAAAATCCAAACAAACTCGAAAATTTGAATTTTTTTGAGCACTGACATATGTCGTAAATGAAAAATTACACAAGACGTTGGGAAGGTTTCCAGATGATGAGCAGGTTTCTGTGTACCACATACACTTCATGGAGTGTCCTCACATACGTACTGAACAGAAGTCAACAAAAATAGAAAAACACTGCATAAAGCGAGAAATGAAGATCTCGATTGTGTACCATCAGTGTTGGACTGAACATGTTCCACTTAGCGGTATGCTGATCGCGAAACAAGCAAAGATCTATCACGACAAACTGAAAGTTGAAGGTAATTGTGAATATTCAACAGGCTGGTTACAGAGATTTTAAAAAAGTGTGGTTGAGGAAAATCTAACAGTAGAATACGTCTACAATGCTGATTGTTTTTATACCCTATGTAAAACCTGAAAAAGTCAAATACAAATACAATGTACTGTAATCTTTGTAGATGGAGACTGAAAGCCTGCCGTTGTTTGTTGTTGTTCAACAGCTGATTCGGGTATTCTCGCAATGCAGCTATGCTGCTTTTGTTACCCTGCACACATTGTATTTTTATTATTTTAATGGTATGTAAAAGTCTGCATACCGGTAGCACATAAATTTAGAGTCGGAAGTGATGGCGATCCCAAGCTATCTCGTTATATAATCTAAAATCCAAAGCACTTCCAACCCTAAGCATTTTGGATAAGGAGTACTCAACCTGTACTCACTCATGCATTGGGGCATTGGCCAAGATTTTCTGCAGAGATCTCTGGGGTCAGTCAAGGTCATAGCTATCTGACTCCGAACTGAAAATGGGGTCGACTGATTCATGACTGACACATCCAAACCATGCTCAAGTAGTTTAGTGTATTCTCAAAGACAGCTTTTCTTCCTGTTCCTTGGCTGCCTTGAGATGGTGGTGATGAGCTGCCTTTTTGTACTGTCCGCAGTCCTACTGGTAAAAACAGCCCCATTTGTGCTGTTGCAACATTTATATATTAATGCAGTGATTTGTAGGAGTTCTGCTGCAGTGGTAGCGTTCTTCTGCTCTTGTCCTCCTTGTTGCTAAAGGTTCCTGGTTTGTGAAGTGCTGTCGCATGAGCATTTACAGTGCATTTTGTAGGTGGAATGCACTGCCGCCATTATATGCTGGCTCAAACTTCAAAGTAAAATTATTAAAGTAAGTGTATGTTACCATGACGTACGACCTAGAGATTCGTTTTCTTGCAATTACAGGAAAAGAGAAATGCAATAGAATTTTAGAAAAAGACTGTGCATGAAGAGATGAAGACTGACAAATAACTAACATGCAAAAGAAGAAAAACTGCAAATAAAAATAAGATTGAGAAGATGTTGCAAAGAGCCCTTGAAAGGGAGTCTATAGGTTGTAGATTCAGTTCAGAGTAGTGGTGAATGAAGTTATTCATGGCAATTCAGTAGCCTGATGGTTGTAACTATTCCTGAACCTGGTGGTTTGGGACCGATGGCTGTTGCACTTTCTGCCCGATGGTAGAACCAGGAGAGGGGCAAGACCATTGAGGTTCATTGGTGTAATGTCAATTAAGTGTGTTGGTTTGTCTGGAATGGGACTGAGCTTCTTAAGACTTTTTTGAATTGCTCTTTCCAGGCAGGTAGAGAAATTTCCATTGGCCTCCTGACATGACCTACACTATGTGAAGGAATAGGTGATGCATTTCCAAGTCAGAATTTTTGGTTAGAGGGGAAAGATTTAAAAGGGACTCAAGGGAAACCTTTTCATGTAGACAGTAAGTATATAAAATGAGCTGCCAGAAAAATTGGATGAGGCAGGTGCTTTTAATGAACATTTGGACAGGTACATGGAAAGTGGGGCTTAGATAGATGTGGGCCAAATATAGGAAATTGGGGCTAGATGGGTGGACACCATGATTACTGTGGTCTCTTTGGACTGCAGGGCCTGTATCAGTGCTGTATTACTCAATGACTATTTGAACCTTGGTAGAGAACACTTAGAGTTGTTTTCTGAAGTACCTGCTGTCCGTACCCTTGGCCTTCTAGATATCAGGTACTATGGATGAATTTGCAGTGCCTACTGCCGGTGATGCACATTGCAGCCAATGTGTGCTGGCATTTATTATTATTTGAACACATCTATTTCTGCACGTAATGTTTGCATTGTTAAATGTGGGAGTTAAGGACTGGATTTGTGAAGATGTTCTTCAGTTTCACAATTAATAAATGGCTTCTATAATGCAGTTCAGAAAGCTCATAGTTGACCTTTCAGTATCTTATAGGTACTGAGCTGAATCTTTTATCTGATAATTTAAATTTGCTATGCAGTCATTACTTCAGTTTTTTGCCATTTGGAGGAACAGTCTTGGTATTAAGTGGAAACTGTAGATAGGTTTATTTGGTTTTGCCTATTTGACATAACAATATATTACACATGGCAGATTAAGATTAGTATACAGTTATTTGGAGATTCAGTCGTTCCATTTAATATCAGAGAATGTGTACAACCTGAAATTCTTGCTCTTCGCAGACATCCACAAAACAGAAGTACCCCAAAGAATGAATAACAGTAAAAAAAAATGTTGGAACCCCAAAGCACCCCTTCTCCCCCTCCCACACACAAGCAGCAGCAAAGCATCAACCCTCCCCCTCACGGTTAGGAGGGGGAAGGGGAAGAGTCAGGTAATAGAGAGTACCCTGGTGGCTGTGCCCCTTGACAATAGGTACTCCTGTTTGAGTACTGTTGGGGGGGGGGACAGCTTACCTGGGGGAAGGGACAGTGGCCGTGCCTCCGGCACAGAGTCCAGCCCTGTAGCTCAGAAGGGTAGGGAAAGGAAGAGGAGGGCAGTTGTAATAGGGGACTCGATAGTAAGGAGGTCAGATAGGCGATTCTGTGGACGCAGTCCAGAGACCCGGCTGGTAGTTTGCCTCCCTGGTGCCAGGGTCCGGGATATTTCTGATCGTGTCCAAGATATCCTGAAGTGGGAGGGTGAGGAGCCAGAGGTCGTCGTACATATAGGTACCAATGACATAGGTAGGAAAAGGGAAAAGGTCCTGAAAGGAGAATATAGGGAGCTAGGAAGGGAGTTGAGAAAAAGTACCGCAAAGGTAGTAATCTCGGGATTACTGCCTGTGCCACGTGACAGTAAGAGTAGGAATGCAATGAGGTGGAGGATAAATGCATGGCTGGGGGATTGGAGCAGGGGGCAGGGGTTCAAGTTTTTGGATCATTGGGACCTCTTTTGGCGCAGGCGTGACCTGTACAAAAAGGACGGGTTGCACTTGAATCCTAGGGGGACCAATATCCTGGCAAGGAGATTAGCGAGGGCTACTGAGGTGACTTTAAACTAGAATGGTTGGGGGCTGGGAATCAAATTAAAGAGGCTAGGCGAGAGGAGGTTAGTTCACAACAGGGGGATGGGAACCAGTGCAGAGAGACAGAGGGGTGTGAAATGAGGGTAGAAGCAAAAAGTAGTGTGAAAAGTAAAAGTGGCAGGCCGACAAATCCAGGGCAAGCATCAAAAAGGGCCACTTTTCAACCTAATTATATAAGGGCTAAGAGAGTTGTAAAAGTGCGCCCGAAAGCTTTGTGTGTCAATGCAAGGAGCATTTGTAACAAGGTGGATGAATAAAAAGTGCTGATTGTTATTAATGAATATGATATAGTTGGGATCACAGAAACATGGCTCCAGGGTGACCAAGATGGGAGCTCAATATTCAGGGATATTCAATATTCAGGAGGGATAGACATGAAAGAAAAGGAGGTGGGGTGGCGTTGCTGGTTAGAGAGGAAATTAACGCAATAGAAAGGAAGGGCATAAACCGGGAGGATGTGGAATCGATATGGGTAGAGCTGCATAACACTAAGGGGCAGAAAACGCTGGTGGGAGTTGTGTACAGGCCACCTAACAGTAGTAGTGAGGTTGGGGATGGTATTAAACAGGAAATTAGAAATGTGTGCAATAAAGGTACAGCAGTTATAATGGGTGACTTCAATGTACATGTAGATTGGGTGAACCAAATTGGTAAGGGTGCTGAGGAAGAGGATTTCTTGGAATGTATACGGGATGGTTTTTTGAACCAACATGTCGAGGAACCAACTAGAGAGCAGGCTATTCTAGACTGGGTATTGAGCAATGAGGAAAGGTTAATTAGCAATCTTTTCGTGAGAGGCCCCTTGGGTAAGAATGACCATAATATGGTGGAATTCTTCATTAAGATGGAGAGTGACATAGTTAATTCAGAAACAAAGGTTCTGAACTTGAAGAAGGGTAACTTTGAAGGTATGAGACGTGAATTAGCTAAGATAGACTGGCAAATGACACTTAAAGGGATGACGGTGGATATGCAATGGCAAGCATTTAAAGATGGCATGGATGAACTACTACAATTGTTCATCCCAGTTTGGCAAAAGAATAAATCAAGGAAGGTAGTGCACCCATGGCTGACAAGGGAAATTAGGGATAGTATCAATTCCAAAGAAGAAGCATACAAATTAGCCAGAAAAAGTGGCTCACCTGAGGACTGGGAGAAATTCAGAGTCCAGCAGAGGAGGACAAAGGGCTTAATTAGGAAGGGGAAAAAAGATTATGAGAGAAAACTGGCAGGGAACATAAAAACTGACTGTAAAAGCTTTTATAGATATGTGAAAAGAAAAAGATTGGTTAAGACAAATGTAGGTCCCCTACAGTCAGAAACAGGTGAATTGATTATGGGGAGCAAGGACATGGCAGACCAATTGAATAATTACTTTGGTTCTGTCTTCACAAAGGAGGATGTAAATAATCTTCCGGAAATAGTAGGGGACAGAGGGTCCAGTGAGATGGAGGAACTGAGGGAAATACATGTTAGTAGGGAAGTGGTGTTAGGTAAATTGAAGGGATTAAAGGTGGATAAATCCCCAGGGCCAGCTGGTCTGCATTTCAGAGTGCTTAAGAGAATAGCCCAAGAAATAGTGGATGCATTAGTGACAATTTTTCAAAACTCTTTAGATTCTGGTCTAGTTCCTGAGGATTGGAGGGTGGCTAATGTAACCCCACTTTTTAAAAAAGGAGGGAGAGAGAAACCAGGGAATTATAGACCGGTTAGCCTAACATCGATGGTGGGGAAACTGCTAGAGTCAGTTATCAAAGATGTGTTAACAGCACATTTGGAAAGCGGTGAAATTATCGGACAAAGTCAGCATGAATTTGTGAAAGCAAAATCATGTCTGACGAATCTCATAGAATTTTTTGAGGATGTAATTAGTAGAGTGGATAGGGGAGAACCAGTGGATGTAGTATATTTGGATTTTCAAAAGAGATTAGTGTGCAAACTTAAAGCACACGGTATTGGGTGTAAGGTATTGATGTGGATAGAGAATTGGTTGGCAGACAGGAAGCAAAGAGTGGGAATAAACGGGACCTTTTCAGAATGGCTGGCAGTGACTAGTGGGGTACCGCAAGGCTCAATGCTGGGACCCCAGTTGTTTACAATATATATTAATGACTTGGATGAGGGAATTAAATGCAGCATCTCCAAGTTTGCGGATGTCACGAAGCTGGGCGGCAGTGTTAGCAGTGAGGAGGATGCTAAGAGGATGCAGGGTGACTTGGATAGGTTAGGTGAGTGGGCAAATTCATGGCAGATGCAATTTAATGTGGATAAATGTGAAGTTATCCACTTTGGTGGCAAAAACAGGAAAACAGATTATTATCTGAATGGTGGCCGATTAGGAAAAGGGGAGGTGCAACGAGACCTGGGTGTCATTATACACCAGTCATTGAAAGTGGGCATGCAGGTACAGCAGGCGGTGAAAAAGGCGAATGGTATGCTGGTATTTATAGCAAGAGGATTCGAGTACAGGAGCAGGGAGGTACTACTGCAGTTGTACAAGGCCTTGGTGAGACCACACCTGGAGTATTGTGTGCAGTTTTGGCCCCCCTAATCTGAGGAAAGACATCCTTGCCATAGAGGGAGTACAAAGAAGGTTCACCAGATTGATTCCTGGGATGGCAGGACTTTCATATGATGAAAGACTGGATGAACTAGGCTTATACTCGTTGGAATTTAGAAGAGTGAGGGGGTGGTCTGATTGACACATATAAAATCCTAAAGGGATTGGACAGGCTAGATGCAGGAAGATTGTTCCCGATGTTGGGGAAGTCCAGAATGAGGGGTCACAGTTTGAGGATAAAGGGGAAGCCGTTTAGGACCGAGATTAGGAAAAACTTCTTCACACAGAGAGTGGTGAATCTGTGGAATTCTCTGCCACAGGAAACAGTTGAGGCCAGTTCATTGGCTATATTTAAGAGGGAGTTAGATATGGCCCTTGTGGCTAAAAGGATCAGGGGGTATGGAGGGAAGGCTGGTACAGGGTTCTGAGTTGGATGATCAGCCATGATCATACTGAATGGCGGTGCAGGCTCGAAGGGCCGAATGGCCCAATCCAACTATTTTCTATGTTTCTATGTTTCTTCTCCCACTTATTTCAGCAAAAAGCATCAGCACACACCACCCAACAAGCAAACAAAGCAAAGCCCCCAACGAGAAACGATCTGCAGTACAGAGAAACTAATTGTTCACCCAACAGTTCAACATGCCACGGGCTCTCTCTCTCTCTCCCAAATAAAGGGGTAGAGAGGTGTCACACAGTGACACAGTCGGAGGAGAGACCAAGTAAAATAAAACAACTTGCTGATTTATGGTGTTAAAGTCTGCCATGTCGCTTCTTTCGAGTTCTCTGACTCAAGAATCAGCAGCAAACTAGTCCCCACCAATGAGAGAGAGACATTTGCTGAGTGCAGAGACCTCCAACAGCTAACATCCATTTTCTCCTGCAATGCTTCAGTCAGTGGCAGGGGCATAGAATCGGCTCGTCCACAGGGCCGCAAAAACCTGGAACCCCAAAGGCACGCTCGTCTTCTAGGCCGCGCCCTTGGGACATCGAAAAACGGACGGACGGTCGATGAGCCCCAGCAGTGGGTACCATCACCATAAAAAACAAAAGTTGTGAGTGCAGCTGTAGGTCAAGGTCACTGACAGAACGAATTCATCTTGAAAAGGGAGAGAAAAGAAATATTAATGGTAGAAATTAAGCTGTTTCCGCAGATGAGCTCAGAGAAGCTGCTGTCTAGCACCATTGTAGACATTAAATTGAATTGTCCTTGGGCCATAAGGTTTCTTAGTGGAGAAATTAATAATTCTGAGTTACTCATGGTAATGTTGTAGACAAACATTTGCTTGGCAGAAATATAAAATGTCTGGCAACTGCAAGACTAGTAATTCGTAAAATGAGCTATGGAAATTCCACTAAGTTTACATATACCGCTGCTATTTTTTTAAAGTTGTTTCACAGGTATATGTCAAACAGGAAATGCTGGCTGCCAGAATTGTATGATGTTTTTAGATTGAGTTGAGAGAAAACTAGACTGTATTGGTTTTAGTGATTTTTTTCACTATCCGAGTCATAAACTTTAGTTTGTTTTCAAACTAAATTTGGTGTTTGGATCCAAGCAGTAGGTTCTAAATTTTCCATTGCATGAACAATGAGCTTTTATCTTTTAGGATTACTGTAAAAATTCTTAAAAGAATTTTTAAGATCTGCCTTCTATTTGCCTTCACCCCACCAAAACTTTAACCCATTACTTTTGCATACACTGCCTGATTTGCCATTTTATTCCAGTTTGGATTGTAAGCCAGGGAGTTAGCTGTCCTTGGCACTGATACCTAGTGTTTTAAAACTGAGTCTCAGATTAATCTTCCTTACTGGAACAAGTATGTACATCAGCTGCTGTTGCTTGAATGTTGAAGGAGACCAAGACTGGGGTTTAAAAATAATGGAATGTTTTCTTTTTTCATTCTCTTGCAGAGTTGCTGGAATTCATGTGAACATGTTGAAGAGAAAGAAGCCTCATAGGTAAAGGGGAGCATTGGGACAGAACACAACCCAGTGTGGTTATTTTTGTGGTGATCATCAAGTTGCTGGAGTACTGTTGTTCAATTCAAGCTGTGTTCAAAGGTTTAAAAGTTTATTTATTATTGAAGAATGTATTTAATATGCAACTCTGAGATTCTTCTTCTCCAGATAGCCATTTCAGAGAGATACACCAAATCCAGCCCCGGCACAAAGAAAGAACAGCAACACGATCATCAAACACCCCCTCCCCCTGAACAAAACACAACATGATCATCAACCCCTCCCTGATCCCTATCACCCTGCACAAAAAAAGTAACAAAAACACAATAAGAATATGGACCCCCCCCCAAACTCCCTTCCCCGCACAAAATGCAACAAAAACATTGGCCTCTAAATCCCCCTCCCCACACAGAAAAACAAGAAATAATGAGCAAGAACACAGAATATCAAAACCATAAGACTGAAAAAAGTCCATAGTCCAAATCCATGAACGTAGAAACCTCAGTTATATCCTCCGAAGATCATCATCATCATCATCATCGTAGCTTGTCACACCAGACAGCCAGCCACTCTAGTGTTGTTTGGTTGATGTTGAGCAGGTCACTGTCAGCTAAATCGGGTGAGAGTGGGCAGTTGCGCAGAACGTGTTCAATGTTCTGCACCCTTTCGCTACACTCACAGGATTCGCTGGTCTTTAAACCCCACTTCACCATATTGTCTCCTGTCCTACAAACTCCCACTCTTACTCCGTTAAGGAGTGCACCACTTCCGTCTGTCGAGCAGTGCCCCGTCTGGTAACATTTCTGTGGGGTCTTGCACTGTATTGTTTGGTGGGGTTCTGGCTTCTGTTTGTTGCCAGAGGTCAATCCTGTATGTTTGGGGGGATGTTCCGTGCAGTAGTTCCTCCACTGTAGCAAAGCTTTTCCTCGATTTTAGGCGGTTGGGAACTGGCACATGATGATGTAGTGGGTGCCGTGGATCTGAGTTCTGTTTACCTTTTTCAATTTTTGTTGTAGTGTGTCTTCGGATCTCTGGGGGAGCAATGCCTGCAAGTCTGTAAATGATGTTAGTGGGTGTGGGCGCAGTTTGCCCGTAATTATTCAGCAGGCTTCATTAAGCAACAGGTCTATTTTCCTCGCATGGGCTGATTTGTGCCACACAGGTGCACAGTATTCTGCAGGTGCATAGCAGAATGTGAGGGCAGTTGATCTAAGTGTGTGAGCATTGGCTCCCCATTTTGTGCCTGCTAATTTTTTCAAGAGAGAATTGCGAGAGCCAACTTTTTCTCGGAGTTTTTGGATGTGGGTGACAAATGAGAGCATCCTATCCAGTGTCACACCCAGGTAAATTGGAGTTGGATAGTGTTCGAGCTCCTTCCCATACCAGAAGATCTTGCATTTCCAAGTTGCTTCTCGATTCCTCAGATGGAATGCACACACTTGAGTTTTTGATGGATTTGGGTTCAGAGACCATTTTTCATAATACTGCTTCATTGCTTCGAGGACTGCTGTAAGTCGTACTTCAACTTCTTGGAAGGAGTTAGTTTGTGTTGCTGTGCTTAGGTCGTCTGCATAGATAAACCTGCGTGTGTTAGGAAAGGTTGGTTGGTCGTTTGTGTAAACATTAAATAGTACAGGTGCCAGGACTGATCCCTGTGGTAGTCCGTTCTTTTGTGGACACCACCTACTCTTAATTCCACCAACACGAGGAAATCTGCAGATGCTGGAATTTCAAGCAACACACATAAAAGTTGCTGGTGAACGCAGCAGGCCAGGCAGCATCTCTAGGAAGGGGCCTGAAACGTCGACTGTACCTCTTGCTGGAGATGCTGCCTGGCCTGCTGCTTTCACCAGCAGCTTTTATGTGTGTTACTCTTAATTCCATTCATTTCTACATAAAATCTGTGATTTTCTAGGAGATTGTTGTTTCGTTCTTTAACATTTTAGATAATTTCAGTAGAAATAGATAGGTAGATAGATCAATATACTTTATTGATCCCGAGGGAAATTGGGTTTCGTTACAGCTGCACCAACCAAGAATAGAGCATAAATATAGCAATACAAAAACCACAAACAATCAAACAACAATATGCAAACTATGCCAGATGGAAATAAGTTCAGGACCAGCCTATTGGCTCAGGGCCAGTCTCTGTGATTCACAGTGTCGTATGCTGCTGTTAAGTCAACGAATACTGCCCCTGTAATTTGTCGCACTTCAAAGCCATCCTCAATATACTCCCAAGATCATTGAGAGAGAGAGAGACAGAGGACTACCCTCTGGGCACAGTAGAATGATGCCACCAGGCAGTCGGTCCTCAACTTCCATGTTCATCTTGATGTTTCAATTTTCCTCGTCGCTTTAGTTGACGAACAACAGAAGTTTTAATTGGCGAAATGGGGTCGAGCATCTGCTCACATTCTGTCTCATCGTTTCTTCACTTTGAGGTGTGACCTACCCATGATAATTCCTAGTCCATAAGAAGAACTATGGGTATCAATGGATGACCACTGCATTCAGGAACTGGGTACATTTGTACGCATGGAACTTGTATTATGCTATTGGATATAGGAATAATCTGAATTAACTTCAACACACCTTCAGAGGTTTTAGCACTGCAAACATCACGAGAAATTAGAAGATCTGTTATAATTGGATGCAATAAGCAGCATGGCAAAAAGCCAATCCTATTGAAATGGTTACAGAAGCCTTTTTAACTTTTTTCCCAGATGTTGGCATCACTGACAAGGCTAAGAATTATTGTGAATCCTTAATTACTTTTAAGAAGATGGCGGTGAGTCACCCTCGTGAGCTAATTCCTTATGATGAAGATATTCCCATATTGCCTTAGTGTTAAGAGTTTTAGGATTTAGAATCAGAGATAATGAACACCGGTACGTTTCCAAGTCAGGAGGTTGTGTGCCTTAATCTCCTGTTGCCACCCAGCACACCTGTACATCCTTTCAGAATGGTCTGCTGACCACACTCCCCCCACCTGCCCAGTGGGAGGTGGTGTTCTCGTGACTTGCTGATGGACTTGTGGTTTTGTTGCCATAGTAGCTAAGTGCAGTGCATTTTGTAGCTGGCACACACTGCATTCACAGGGTTTCCCTGGAGGATGGGTGACAATCAAGTGAGCTGCTTTGTCCTGAATAGTGTTAAGTTTCTGGTGTTAACAGGGTTCCATGCTCCAGATTACATGGAGATTGTTCCATTTTCCTTGTCACAGGGTGAATCTCTTGCCCTAGGTGAGCCAGGGGTTCCCAACCCGGGGTCTGCAGACCCCTGCTTAATGGTATTGGTTCACGGCATAAAAAAGGTTGGGAATAACGTGCCTGGCTGATGCAGTTGAATTTCTAATCAGTTGTGGTCCCCGTTCCCCAGAATAATGTTGATGCTGACTGAGATTGTGACCCTTGGTTTTAGCTCACTTCTTAAAGATTTTGCGAAGACTTCATGCATGGCCCTGAATAGTTGATCTTATGTCCAATGGAGTCCTCAACTCTACGTCAGCCATGCTAAGGATTGTGTGATACTGTGAGCTCCTCTCGTTCCCTTACACGTGAGAGTACAGAGTCAGTCTGCTTCACCTCTCTTTGTACAAAAAGATTTACTATCTCATGAATCGTTGGTGAACCTTCACAGCTCTCCCTCTATTGCAGGAATATCCATTGTTGAATAGGGAGACTGCATCAAAAGTCACTATCCATCTCCAGACAGATGTATGGAAGTCATCAAGACAGTTTGTTTTGACTTTGTCAGGGTAATGGGGGAGAGAGTTGTCATTTTCTGGTTGATTTGTGATCTTGGAAAAGTTCTTGCAGGAGAGTAAGGGCTTGTAATTTGGATCACCTGAGCTTTTCAACAATTTGGAGTCAGCCACATTGCTGCAAAACAAATTAGTTGGCCTAAAGCTCACTTCTTGAAGATTTTGTGTAGACTTCATGCATGGCCCTGAATAGTTGACCTTATAGTCAGTGAAGGCCAGCATTCAGTTCTTGTACTTCCATGCTTGCTGAACTGGTGAACTAATTTTTTGTGTTCTAAGAATCCTAGGCCCTTCTGAATCTTTCAGTCACTCAACATTTAAAATATATGCTGCTTTTCTATTTCAATGGTCAGTGGATAGCCAAAGCCTATTTATTTATTTAACCTTGCTTTTAACTAACATTTTTTCACCTTTTTTCCATATTTATTTTTATTTTATTTTATATTATATTCGTTTGTACTTTTATCCCATTGTTCAAAGTAAATTTATTATCAAAATATATATATGTCCCCATATACAACCCTGAGATTTATTTTCTGTGCACTCACTCAGCAAATTTATAGAATAGTAACTGTAACAGAATTGAGGAAGAATCAACCAATGTGCAGAAGATAACAAATGGTGCAAATGCAAATATAAGTAAATTACAATAAATAACGAGAACATGAGATAAAGAGTCCTTAAAGTGATCATTGGTTGTGGGAACAATTCAGTGATGGGGCAAATGAGTGTAGTCATCCCTTTTTATTCAAGGGTCTGACGGTTGAGATGTAGAAACTATTCTTGAACTTGGTGATGTATCTTCTACCTGATGGCAGCAGTGAGAAGAGAGCATGACCTGGGTGATGGATGCTGCTTTACTGCGACATTGTTACATGTAGATGTGCTCAATAGTTGGAAGGCTTTACCCATGATGTACTGGGCTGAATCCTCTACCTGTTGTAGAATCTTCCATTCAAAGGCATTGGCATTTCCATACCAGGCTGCGATGCAGCCAGTGAATACACTTTCCACTACACATCCACAGAAGTTTGCCAAAGTTTTAAAAGTTATACTGAATCTCCTCAGACACCTGAAGAAGTAGAGGCACTGCTGTGCTTTCTTTGCAATTGCACTTGCATGCTGGTTCCAGGACAGGTCCTATGAAATTAGGATTTAGGTTTGCTAACCCACTCCACCTCTGATCCGCCAATGAGGACTGAATCATGGACCTCTTGTTTCCCTCTCCTAAAGTTTATAATCAATTCCTTGGTCTTGCTGACATTGAATGAGAGGTTGTTGTTATGACACCACTCAGCCAAATTTTCCATCTTCCTCCGGTATGCTATTTATTTTATGCTGTGATTCATCACCACCTTTGATTCAGCCCACAACAGTGGTGTCATCAGCAAACTTGAATATGACATTGGAGCTGTGCTTAGCCGCACAGTTGTAGGTATAAAGCGAGTAGAGTAGAGGACAAAGCACACATCCCTTTGGTGCACCTGGGCAGTTGAAGATCATGGGGGAGATGTTGTTGCCAAACTGAACTGGATGGGGTCTAATAGTGAGTGTAGCATTTTGAGCTACATCATCTGAATGAGAAGTGCTCTATAAATAACGTTATTTTTATTTTTATTTTTTTCTGCTCAAGCTGGTAAAACCTAAGGCACGAGCATAGCCAAGCACACTTATTTCTCAATTGCTAGGAGCTTTCAGACTATACTAGTGGTGGTTAGTATTGTGGCTTTCTGAAGATTTACGTAAGTATTGCTGTGTAGGCCTGTGGTGTGACTTTGGGATGACACCAGCTGTAGATTTTTACTATTGGGACAACGTGTACCCTGTTCATTTTCCATAGTCTTTCAATTTCCTCGTTTAATTCAGGGTATTTCTGATGTTTTTCACTTACTAATTTCTGTGTACTGTGTTTGTTTGGAATGGCTATATCTACTAAGTTGGTGGCATTATTATTATTACCGTTATTTCTTTTCCATATATTTCATCTGCTGCATCCCTTCCCATTAACTTAGCCACTAAAAATCACCTGAAGCCATGCACCCTCTAAGAAGTCCACATAGCCACCAGGCTTGGTATCATCAGCAGATTAAGCCCTTCTCTGTTGACCCCACATCACAGTTCCCTAACTAAAAAGTTACCATATATTCCTACACTTTTTTTTTGTTAATTAACCATTCCACAATGCATGCTGGGATTTTGTTCATAGGTGTCATGTACAAAAATCGGGTTGAGTCAGTCAAGCACTGAGTATAGGATTTGCGACGTTAAGTTGCTGTTACATTATATAAGATACAGGTGAGGCTGCACTTGGAGAATTGTGTACAGTTTTGTTTGCCCTGTTTTCAGAAAGATACTACTAGACTAGAAAGAGTACAGAAATTATTTCTAAGTATGTTGCCTGGACTTGGAGCCTGAGTTCAAGGAAAGGTTGCATGGACTAAGACTTTATTCCCTGGAACACAGGAGAATGAGGGGTGCCCTGAAAGAGGTATATGAAATTATGAGGAGATTATGAGCCAATTACTGCCCTATCAGCCTAATCTCAATCATCAGCAAGGTAATGGAAGGAGTCATCATTAGTGCTATCATGCAGCACCTACTTGGCCATAACCTGCTTATGGATGCCCTGTTTGGGTTCCGTCAAGACCACTCAGCTCCTGACCTCATCACTTCCTTGGTCCAAACATGGGCCAAAGAGCTAAATACCAGAGGTGGGGTGAGAATGATGGCCCTCAGCGTCAAGGCAGCATTTGACTAAGTATGGCATCAAGATGCCCTAGCTAAAATGGAGTCAATGGGAATTAGGGGGGGGACCTTCCACTGGTTGGAATCATACCAGACACTCAGGGAAGTGTCCTAGGACCAACCATCTTCAGCTGCTTCATCAATGACCTTCCTTCCGTCATAAGGTCAGAAGTGGAGATGTTCTCAGATGACTGCACAATGTTCTGCACCATACCTGACTCCACGATAGTGAAACAGTTCACGCCCAAATGCAGCAGGACCTGGACAATATCCAGGCTTGGGCTGACAAGTGGCAAGTAACGTTGGAGCCACACAAGTGCCAGGCAATGACCATCTCCAACAAAAGAGGCTCTAACCATCGTCCCTTGACATTCAGTGGCATCACCACCACTGAATCCCCAAATATCAACATCCTGGGGGCTACCATTGACAGGAAATTGAACTGGTCTAGGCATATAAACACCATGGCTACCAGAGTAGGTCAATGGCTAGGATTCCTGTGGTGTGTAACTCACCTCCTGACTCCCCAATGCGTATTCATCATCTACAAGGCTCAGGTCAGGAGTGTAATGGAATACTCGCCACTCACCTGGATGACTGCAGCTCCATCAACACTTAAGAAGCTCGACACCATCCAGTACAAGGCAGCTCACTTGATTGGCACCCCTTCCACAAGCATCCCGTCCCTCCACCATCGATGAACAGTTGCAGCTGTGTGTACTCTCTACAAGATGCACTGCAACAACACACCAAAGTTCCTGTGGCAGCATCTTCCAGATCCATGACCACTACCATCTAGGGAACAGCAGATAGCGGACACTTGGAAATACCCCTTCAAGTTACTCACCATCCTGACTTGGAAAAATATCACCGCTCCTTCATTATTGTTGGGTAAAAATCATGGAATTCCCTCCATAACAGCACTGTGGGTATACCTACACCCCAGGGACTGCAACGGTTCAAGAAGGCAGTTCATCACCACCTTCTCAAGGGCAACTGGGGATGGACAATGAATGCTGGCTTAGCTGCCGACACCCACATGCTGTGAATGAATGAATTTAAAAAAGGAATATATATATATATATATATATATATACACACACATACATACACA
Organism: Mobula hypostoma; assembly: GCF_963921235.1. Classification (NCBI taxonomy): domain Eukaryota; kingdom Metazoa; phylum Chordata; class Chondrichthyes; order Myliobatiformes; family Myliobatidae; genus Mobula; species Mobula hypostoma. The sequence continues at coordinate 31,189,080 of NC_086120.1, read as the reverse complement.
CACACACACACACACACACACACACACACACACACACACACACAGGGCCAAAGCTTTGGACCAGGGAGAGAGTGCTAAAATCAAGGGCATAGGTTTAGGATCGGATGCAGAGATTTAAAAGGGATCTCGGGCATCTTCTTCTTGCAAAAAAGAGTGCTATGTATTGAGAATAGGCTGCCAGGAATACTGGTTGAGGTGGGCACATTAGCAACATTTAAAAGGCATCTAGGTAAGCACGTGGATGGGAGAGGTTTAGGGGCTGTGAGCCAAATGCAGGCAGATGGAACTGTATCACCTGATTACACATTCGGCAACAGGCAAAATGGGCTGAAGAAGCTGCTTTCATGTATGACTGACCTGAGAAAGTAAAAATACACAACAATACACAATCTTTTTCTTCTAGTTGCAACCAAATTTAAATAATAATGTTAAACATAATTTCTCTTTCATAAATCTATGTCGACACTGCCTAATCTTATTATTTTTTCAAGTACTGTAATAGATCTTAGTAATAGATCTGTTTTGGGCTGAGACCCTTCATCAGGAATGGAAAGTAAGGGAGATAAACCAAAATGAAAAGGTGGGTTGGTAGGGGGAGGGGTGGGGGAGTCAGCGAGGAGTATAAACTGGCAGATGACAGGTGAAACAAGGTAAGGGGGAAGGTGTGTGGGTGGGGAAGGAGGGATGAAGTAAGGAGCTGGAAGGTAGAGGAGGAAAGAGGACAGTGGTACATTAGAAAAGGAAGGAGGAAGGTCACCAGAGAGAGGTAATGGGGGTGCAGGAATTCACATTAAAAGGGTTGC